>NC_134144.1:15629509-16254509 GCF_033958435.1 Carettochelys insculpta
AATAGGAATCAGGATGGCTTAAACTGCTATGGGCTACCAGACCAATGAGGGAGAAGAGGTTTGACACTTTCATATACATGTACAGAATATAAGCATAGACAGAATCACACAATTAAAAGGCAGTGACCAGAGCAGGAAAATTGATTTTCCTTTGGGAAAACTCCAGTAGGAACCATCAATCCATATAAGACACATCGAACCCTACCACTACTAGGAGGATGTGAGTATGTCTGTGATTATGATTGATGAGGAGACAGTCACAACTTTGTTGGTATCATAGAATCACAGACTCATAGAACAATAGAGCTGGAAGAGACCTAAAAAAGCCATCAAGTCCGGCCCCCTGCTCTAAGCAGGACCAAACCCATCAGATCAGCCCAGCCAGGGCTTTGTCAAAGCGAGACTTAAACACCTCCAGGGATGGAGACTCCACTACTTCCCTGGGTAGACCATTCCAATGCTTCACCACCCTCCTAGTGAAAAAGTTTTTCCTAATGTTCAACTTGGACCTTCCCAACCGCAACTTGAGACCATTGTTCCGTATTCTGCCATCCATGATCACTGTAAACAGCCTCTTCTCCAGCCTCTCTGCAACCTCCCTTCAGTAAGTTGAAGGCTGTTATCAAGTCCCCCCCTCAGTCTTCTCTTCTGCAGAACAGTCCCAATTCCCTCAACCTTTCTTCATAAGTCATACACTCCAGCTCCCTCATTATTTTGGTTGCCCTCCGCTGGACCCTCTCCAGTGTATCCACATCCTTCCTATAAAGGGGGGCCCAGAACTGGACACAGTACTCCAGATGCAGCCTCACCAAAGCTGAATAAAGAGGAATAATCACTTCTCTGGATCTACTGGCAACGCTCCTCTTGATGCAACCTAATATGCCATTAGCTTTCTTGGCTACAACGGCACACTGTTGACTCATGTCCAGCTTCTCGTCCACAACAACTCCTAGGTCCTTTTCTGCAAAACTACTACTGAGCCAGTCGGACCCCAGCCTGTAACAATGCTTGGGATTCTTCTGGCTCAAGTGCAGGACTCTGCACTTGTCTTTATTGAACCTCATCAGAGTTCTTGCAGCCCAGTCTTCCAATTTGTCTAAGTCACTCTGAACCCTGTCCCTACCCTCCAGCGTATCTACCTCTCCCCCTAGCTTATTGTCATCTGCAAACTTGCTGAGGGTGCAATCCAACCCATCATCCAAGTCATTGATAAATATGTTGAACAGAACAGGACCCAGACCTGAACCTTGGGGCACTCTACTAGAAACCGACTGCCATCCCGACATCAAGCCGTTGATCACTACCCGTCGTGCCCGACCTTCTAGCCAGCTTTCTATCCATCTTACCATCCATTTATCCAATCCACATTCCTTTAACTTGCTGACAAGAATATTGTGGGAGACGGTATCAAAAGCTTTGCTAAAGTCAAGATAAATCACATCCATTGATTTTCCCCTATCCACAGAGCCAGTTATCTCATCGTAGAAACTAATCAGATTGGTCAGGCATGACTTGCCTTTCATGAATCCATGCTGACTATTCCTGATCACTCTCCCCTCCTCCAAGTGCCTCAAAATGACTTCCTTGAAGAGGAGCCCCTCCATGATTTTTCCAGGGACTGATGTAAGACTGACCGGCCTATAGCTCCCTGGATCATCCTTCTTCCCTTTTTTAAAGATGGGAACTACATTTGCCTTTTTTCCAATCATCAGGGATCTCTCCCGATCTCCACAACTTTTCAGAGATAACGGCCAAGGGCTCATCAACAACATACACCAACACCCTCAGAACCCTCGGATGAATTAGGTCCGGGCCCTTGGATTTATGTACATTTAGCTTTTTAGATAGCTCCTGACCTGTTCTTTTCCCACCAAAGGCTGTCCACCTTCATCCCACGATGCATCACTTATCACATTAGTCTGGGAGCTGTCCTTGTCCGTGAAGACAGAGGCAAAGAAAGCATTAAGTACTTCAGCTTTCCCTGTATCATCTGTCACTGGGTTACCTCCCTCATCCAGTAGGGGCCCCACGCCCTCCCTGATCACCTTCTTCTTGGTAACATGCCTGTAGAAACTTTTCTTGTTATTCTTCACATTCACATAAAAAAGTGAGTGGCCCTTGTTCTTGTGATTGTATGTATTATTTCCCTAGGGTTTTGTGTGTTCCTATAGGCTATACTCTAGATCTGAAAGTCAGAAGATAACTTTGTTGAACTCGAGCTGGTGGCCACCAGAACTGAACTCTTGATGGTGTAACAGCGTATCATTAAAATTAACTTTACATGAAAATAAAGGCTAGACCAGTTCTCCATTAGGAGAGCCTACACCATTCAGAAGCTGTGGAGGGATAGTAACTAGTGATGCTCAGTAGTTGTTTCTGAACCTGTGCCATAAGTTTGGGCCAGGAGTCCTGCAGGTTCCTCCCTTCGTCCTCTAAGGGCTAAGCCATTCAGCGCTCTGTTAAAGACAGACTCAGTAGCTGATCAAGGCACGACCAAGGAATGTGGCTGCTGACTGAGGGCACTGGAACCAAATGCCTGTATCGCTCTGGATCAGAGTTGAAAAAAGTACCCCAAAAGTTACTTAAGTAGAAGAACAGTTGCTTTGGGTGGGGGAATGTACTTATGTACAAGTCACCAACGTCCCTCTGGAAAACTACTTGAGTAAAAGTACACACGCACTCACACACATTACATCTTGATTGTACTTGAATATCCAGAAGTGAATGCAGCTGCGTTCACTTCAAGTAACTTTCTGGGTAGTTTTCCCACCTCTGCTCTGGATACAGTGAGCATTACTCTAGCTTTCCTTTCTAGGGAAATCCTCTATCTCGATAAAGCTTGTTCCACTATGGTGAATTTGATGGAATTGTAGGGGGACCTCTGAAGGCAGCAGTTTTCACTCCCCAAGGATACAAAGCTATTGCCACACTGCTCTGAACTGAACTGGGATTCAATCCCATCTGAACAGAAGACAAGAGACAGAGCTCAGGGAGGAGAGTCAAGATCTAATTCAGTTGGGTTTACAGGGGAAATACTGTCCAGTGGTGAAATTCTGGTAGAAAACATCTCCTACCTGGATTTCTACACTCACCCTAATATCCACACCGCTTTGGATACAGCCTGCAGATATCCTATTTTATCAGCAATGCTAGAGACCCATCAGTTACTAACCCAAGGACCTAACACTGCCATCTGTAAAGACCCCTAGATTCTGTTTGTTGCCAAGGCTCCGAGGTACTTGGTGTTGACCTATGACCCTCCCCTTCTTTCACAGTTTGTGCTAGTTGTAACCAGAGGGGTTTTGGTTAAAAAGACAGGAGCCAGTACTCACGCGGCTCACTGCCCCTTCCCCATCCAATCCAATGGCTGGGGCTGCTGAATTGCCAGTACTCAGTACCGGCAAGTACCAGCACACAAAAAGCACTGATACACTACAGCAGTGGTTCTCAACATTACATTGTGTAGATGTGTTTCTCCACCTGGGGATCCTGAGTACAGAGCGGGTTACAGGACAGCAGGCAACAACTGTAGGGTGGTATTTGGTGGTGGAAGCGAGGTGACTGCCTGGGGCCCCATGCCACAGGAGCCCCACAAGACAGCTAACTTACATGCTTGAGTCCCAGAAAGCATGGCTGGGTTTCTGACTCTTGGCAGGGATACAGCCTGGAAAATTTGAGAACCACTGCGTCGAGTGATGGGTTTTGCTTAATTGTATAAAACACGAATGGGGGCCGCAAGTGGGTGAACATAAGTAACTGGCTATGTCAAGGATTTGGTGTAGTAGCATGAAGCCTGTTGGAAGCAGTTACGCTAAAAACTGGATTTTAGTTAAAACAACAAAGGCTCAAAGAGACAGGAAACCTAGGCTGTCTCATTCAGAGTAGGGGAAATAAGTGACCACAAAAGGGACAGCACACAGCAAGATTCCAACAGAAGCATTTTGGCAAATGTGGCTGAGGAATGGAGTTAGGTTGTGAGGCAGAAGGTAAGTGATTATAACAAACAATGGTATGAATCCCCAGAGAAGAAAGGATGGTACTCAACTCAACTCTTGAAAGACAGTGAAGCCATTGCTTCTTGTGGGAGGGAGCACTATAACAAGCTCTGGAACCACCCCTCCACCCTGGTCCTAGAAACCCTTGACTAAATCCCTCAGCAATCGCCAAAGGACAATCTTGCAATACTTCCTACCATGAATGAGGGCCAAGCAATGAAATGCAACAAGGCAACTGGAATAGAAGGAATCCCTGCCGAGTCTGTGCAGGTAATGGGGCTGGGAGATGTAAGTGCAGTGAAGGCACCTGGCTTCAGGAATTAAAATGGGCGGGGGCAACGTGACCCATGTAGGGGAGCATGTAACTCCAAATGACCCCAACCCCATGCATCACCTATGCTCCCAGCCATCCTTTGCCGGTCACATTGGAACAATCAGTGCAGTGGGGGTGCCTTTGGGATTCCGCTTGAGAATTTCCAGACTTACATCATGTCCAGCTTTTCAGATCAGTTCTGAACCGAGCCTCACAGATGCACGCCGTTGAACGTTTTTGTGAGTGCAACTTCCAGGGATTTCAAAACAATGCATTCCATCAGAATAGCACATGAATGAAATGCTCTCTCTAGAACCCCCAAAGGCTATGGTTGATGTGCTACATTCCAGGAAATATAGCTCACTGATTTTTTATCTACATATTGGCAGGCCAGGATTTTTTCTTATCCCTTTTGTAAAAAAAAAAAAATAAAATAAAATAAAATAAAATAAAACCAACACTAGCAAATAGCATTTTATTCTCTATATATACACTTCTGAGAATTAAAAACTGGATTAAAAACAGACGCGTCATGCCAATTCTTCTTGTGCCAAACATGCAGCCTTGCTTCTCATTTTTCTGGTAAGCTGCTTCAAACGTCCTTTTTTGTGCCAGCTACAGAGACCATCATATCCAAGATAATTTTCACAATTCACATAAAAACACTCTAACTAGTACCTAACAAAGCAAATCATGGTTTGTCCTGATGTACTTCTGTTATCTACACAATACCTAATTTTGAGACTGACCTTTATTGAAGAGAGCAGTCCTTATTCATTGAATAATCTCCATGAAGTCCATGGGATCACTCAGAAGACTACGGTATATGGCCCCAGCCCTGTATATGTACTTACATATACAGCTGTCTTCACCTTTGCACACATGCATGATGCGTTAAAGTCAGGGAGCCTATGCAAACTTAACACATGCAGAAATTTTTGCAATACAGTACCATGGTCTATTTATGTCAGAGTCCCAGGACTCA
This sequence comes from Carettochelys insculpta, assembly GCF_033958435.1. Taxonomy (NCBI): domain Eukaryota; kingdom Metazoa; phylum Chordata; order Testudines; family Carettochelyidae; genus Carettochelys; species Carettochelys insculpta. The sequence goes on from NC_134144.1 coordinate 15,634,803, forward strand.
GCTATTACATTGTTAGATAATAAAGGCAAAGACCTCATTCTAATATATTTGCAAAAGAACAATGCACAGCAATGGAATTTTAAAAATACTAAACAATAATCCATTTAAAAACTTTTATTGAACTCACCCAAGTTCCAATAGTTTATATTTGTTTGAGCATATGTATTAGATACATAAGTGTGGAGGTTCTTAATTTTCCATCATTACATCTCATATGGAATAGCCGGGGGAGAATACAATACAGAGCTCAATCCAAGATCCTATGTAGCTTTCCAGAACCAGAGTAAGAAAAGTTTAGTTATCCTAAACAAAACCAAGAAAATTACACCCTCACTAATCCTCAATTCCTTTTATTGGGTACTAGGAATTTAGGGTAGGGAGCCTTAATTTCAAGGTCTGCATGCGCCTGCAATTGGACCTCAACAATTAAGTAACTGCAGCCTTTCCCTAGAGTATGTTTGGTTCACAAGTATTTATTGGACTAATTTATCACCTATCAGAGAATGTCACTTGCTAGACCTGTACCTGGCATCACCTTATGCTAAGCTGTACCTGCGTTTCTTGCTTCTGCACACAAACCAACCTAATTTGCCACTCTGTTAGACTGGAGTTATGCTAGGCAAACTCCACCCATAGTATTACACTGATTAAAAGCAGCGCGGCAGAGTGGTAAATCAGTCCTAATAGTTTCCCACTTCCTCACGAATCTGCGAACACTGCATGATGCAGATGTGCATTCTCTATCTCCCAACTAAACCCACCGATTTGGAAGTGAAGACTCTCATGCCCAGTGTGCTCCAGCACACCGGCCTGATGTTTCACAACATGAGAAACATTTCTTACCAGGCATAAACTAATGCAGGGGGGCAGGGGAGGACGACGTTTAATGAAAACTGTCACAAAAGATGTCACTTTTCATAACCGTGGCACAAAGGAGACTCAGGACATAAATCAGACCTTTCTGGATGTTCAATAATGGATTTAAAAGTAGCCATTTTTCTACAAAATATTTATCACCCGATTACAGAGGAAGACATCTCAACTGTGATTCATTAACTTAGGCCTGAATGAAGATTTTAACTAGCTAACACATTACAAGGGCAATTTCCCCAGCTTTTATATTCACACTTCTGCATAACACAGTATGAATGAGACACATCCAGCTTAATTTGCTTCATTAACTGGTCCTACTAATGGCAGGTAACTTCTGCTTCCTCACCTCCCCCCCTTTTTTGTGCTCTCTCTCTCGATCTCTCTCTCTCTCTCTATGTGTGTGTGTACACACACACACACACACACACACTGGATTCTGTAATTTCAACTCCAACCCAGCTGATGAAGTGGGTTTTACCCACAAAAGCTTATGACCAAATACATCTGTTAGCCTCTAAGGTGCCACAGGACTGCTTGTTATTTCACTACAAAAACTTTATTTTCAAACATCTTTCCCCTTCACTCACTGTACATAGTGAGAAGTATCTCTACTGTGTAAGCTCAGGTTGCAGTTTTAAGTAAAAAACACCTTGAGACCAATGTTGTTCACAGTGCCAGCTTACCTAGTCAGCCACTACAGAACGACCTACAACGCAAGGAGTTTTCCCATAAATTGTGCTGATCTTTACATTGCAGTATCTAACCAGAGGTCCCTGAGAATTCACTCATCTACACACGCAAAATTGGGCCGCCTCCACAAACAGTAACTTCAATGGTTATCCACAATCACACATTTCATTAACCTGGAGATAGGTGCTGTTCTACTTCCGCATCTTTTCCATTGGTCTTGTGTTTGCATGTCTGGTTTCTCCTGTTTCATTTCAGATTGCCTAGAATGGCTTCTTGTCACAATAAAATGTATCTGAAAAATGGAAATCTTGAATTGTTTGGGATGCAAACCTCTTTCTCGTATACAGTGGGGTTCTTAAATGTTCACCAGAAAATGTACACATACACTTACATACACACGTATATATAGGCTACATCTACACCATCTATGGTAATGAGCGAGTTGGGAAGATGCTAATGAGGCACTGCCATGAATATGCAGCACCTCATTAGCATAATCGCACACCGCCTGTGTAGATGGGGGGCCTTTTGAAAGGACCCCGCCCAGACTTCGAAAGCCCCTTCTTCCCATTTGGTTTTAGGAAGAAGGGGCTTTCGAAGTCCAGGGGGTCCTTTCAAAAGGCTCCCCCATCTACACAGGCCACGTGCACTCTGAAAGCAGTGCTTTCGAACCGTGCGTGGCCACCATTACGTTAATGAGGCACTGCATATTCACGGCAGCACCTCATTAGCACCTTCCCAGCTCGCTCGTTACCATGCCCCTTCCAAAAGGAGGGGGCTGGGGTACAAACGGCCATAGAATAAAACTTATAAATTGTGTAAACAGTTTTTAAAACTACAGGTTACAACACTCTAGTTTCCCTCTTTTCTTTTTTTTTTTTTTTTTTTTTTGGTAAAATGCATTGTAGTCAAAACTGATTTGATTTGTAATATTTACTTTCTGTATATATGGGTACAGTGCTTTTTTGTGCCAGCACTTGACGATACTGAGCACCAGCACCTTGTCAGCCCCTGCCACGGGGTATGGAGAGCCAGCTGAGTACTGGCACCTTCCTCCCACCCCCCCAAAAAAAAAGGACTTTATAGGTATATGCATGTATAATTGCATGTGCATATGTGTTTTCTTGTAAATAAATTACCATTATATATATAAAAAAAAACTTTGCATACCGCACAATCAAAGACAGTTCCATCCTGTTTCAGACAGAGCATTTAGTGTTAAAACCTTCCATTGTTTCAAAAATCCAAATGAAAATAAACCCCATATGACTTTTTTCTTACTATTCCTGCAGGACTTAAATATACCACACCAACTTATATAAACGCCTTTCCACCCCACTATAAGATAAGTTTCGGCTGAGTACAGTTCTGCCTCTTCTGAAGTTAAGTGACATTTTCCAGATTATTACTTTGGGGGACAGCAGAAGAAGCTTACATTGCAACATTAATTTTACAGCACAACTCACAGCCTCAGCAGTCAGTCTTGCCCTGTAACCTAGATCAGATTGTACAAGCACAGTAGAGTTGGTCCACAGCATCACCTAACTGTAAAACCAATCTGACCGCTGAAGAGCTCATGGCGCTTTTTACAGCAGCACAAAAGCTTTGCCTTGCAAAATCCAATTAAGGTACCACAGCTCCATTTTACTCAACCAAATTCCTCCTGCAATGCCTTTTGGGAAATGTAATTTTCCCTACTTATCCTACCACTTTGCGTGGGGTTGTTGAGCACCATGTCACCTTTTTGGTGCCAAATTATGAGATCACCATAACTAATTACTTATTTTAAATGTTGAGCAAATGAGGTCTAAATTTCAGATCCTCATCCCGAGAGTTAAGAGCGTGGCCAAGAGTGGGACACTACCTGCAGAACTGTGGTGCTCTAGAATTTGTCTTCAACTGGGAGAGATCTGGTCATCAATGACCAGTGCAGCTAACGTGCAGGTCAGAAGATAGAAGGACAGTTGTAGGACGCAGAGGACTATAAAAGGAGGAAGGCCATGAGGGCTGAAGAGGAAAGGAGAAGGAGAAACATTTAAGCAATAGCTTCTCAAGAATCTGAGTAGGAATCACAGTTACATGCCTTCTCATTAAATTGGGCAGGGGGTAAGCTTTTTCCTCTGGCACTTCTAAGAAGAAAATTACCTAAAGGCCATCCCAAGTGTACCCAGAACCATCCCTCCAGTAGCTCCCAGATCCCCTGCTTGTTTTGAGAACTGTCCTTGAAGACTTGTTCATTCTGGTAACAGTTTGGCACAGACACTGTTCAGATGGAGGAAATTCAAGCTAGCGGCCAAAAGAGCATGTGATGCATGGATAGCTGCTGAAGAAGAGACTGGGAGATTTCACATGGCCGGCAGCACCATATCTTGGAAGGACTCAAGGGGTAGGGAAAAGGGATCAGTGGCTCTACCCCTATTTTAGCCTGACAACATTAACACTGTCATCAAACCCCCGGATCAATGAAACTTAAGAAGAGGGATTTCCTTTGCAACATTGCTTGCTCCAGGAATGATGAACTAAATGAACATAATGAACTAAACAGTGTCCTCATTTACCCTCCATGTAACCCCATTAGTTTGATATCATTGCACAAGGTGTGAGAGAACAAAATTTGTCCCATTTTATACACATTGCGCAAGCTCACAGTGAATCTGGCTCCAGGACTAGCAAAATGCACATCAATGGGCCTGCTCTACTGCTGACTTCAATTCAGCATAGGGATACAAAGTGTAAAAGAGATGGGGGCTGTTCTTTCATATTGTGTCAATGCTGCTGAATGGTGATAAAAGAGTAATACAGTAGCTCAATTCTACCAATTTTGGGGATTACATATATGATTTGCAAATTTACTGCTTTCATGATACAGGAAAAGTTAATGCAGCATGTGTGGTTAGTACAATGATGCCCACAGGTATCCAGGCAAAAATGCTAATGCAGTACACTTTGATAAAGGTTTCTCTTCATGCATAGACGTGTGCATATACACAAATATAAACAGATTAATATATACACCACAGTATGTACCTATGCTCCATCATATATGACTGTAATTATAAATATAAGAAATAGCGTTGTCTTCAGGAAAGGGACGTGTATTCATTTCATATCCAAAAGACTGTAGCCCCTATGAAAAGTGGGGTCACTAGGTGCTAATATAACCTAAATAATAACCCACAGTGATAATGATCCTGTAGGGCATTATAATACAAAGTGCAAAAACAAACACCAGAGGGCTTATCACTGTTCTAAATGCCTGATTTGCCCTTTAATTTTTCTAACAGTGACATTTAAATTAACATCATTTCCACGCGTCACTTCCTTAAGTCATTGCACCAGCAAGCTATTTTCGGCTTGAGGTAGCTTCAACCTGCGAGTCACATATTTATGTCCAACAGAATGATTTGCACACATTACTCAGCTAGGTGTATAGAGTATTTTGAAAAACTCAACACTATTTCAGAATAGCTATTACCAAATAATGAACAGCTATGCACCTGCCAAGACTTAGTTCCAGCTGAGTATTTCTAAATTAATAATGCACGGTTGCCACCAGAGTTATCAGGAAAAGGTATTTAAATAATATGGAAGTACAATAGGGCATAGGCAACTCAAATATCTAGGGAGGTTACAAAAAGATGAAGGTATCTAACACCACCTCACCAAACAGCCCTGAAGAATTCCCAGCTTCAAACACAGAATTGGGTTATACTCCCAGGCCACATCTACACGGGGATATTCTGTCGACAAAACTGGGCTTTTGTCGACAGAACTCACCGAGCATCTACACAGCTAAAGCGCTCTGTTAAGAATCTGTTGACAAAACTCAGCTGTTCAGTCAGCAGCGTTATACCTGTTACCAATCAAGAATAGTGCCTCTGTCAACTGTGTTTTGTCAACAGAGTGCCCCTGTAGACTGCTGACATGGTGGCTGGCAGCTGGAGCCAGGAGACGCCCTCTCCACAGCACGAGGGGCTCTATGGTCACTGCCTCCCCCCCATGCTTCAAAGAACAGGGCTCCAGGAAGCCCTGTGCAGGAAGCTAGAGTCATGGCTTCTTGCTGGCAGCACATGCCCAGTGCCACACCCCAGACTTCAAAAGCATGGCATAGGCTGGCATAGGCTGCGCTGGACCACCCTGATTCCACCCAGAAGCCCTGCGAGCCATCCCAGAAGTCTGCTCAAGGGCATTGGGGCCCCAGTCCTGGACCCCAGTGCCAAGCGCCGGAATGCCTCAGCCTACGAGCATATAGCTGCAGCCCTAGTGGAGCACGGCCACCCAGCAAGCATCCTCCAACAGGTGCATTCAAAAATAAAGGAACTCAGACAGGGCTACCTGAGAGCCAGGGACGCCCAGCGCCGCTCGGGAGCAGGGGTGCCCTCCTGCCTCCACTACCAGGCCCTGCACCGGATGCTGAGGGATGGTGATGGGGCTCTGAGCCGCGGGCTCCTTGACACCAGCGAGGAGTTCTCCCTCACCAAGGCACTCAGCCCAGACTCATCATCATCACCTGAGGCCCCCAATGACCCCTTCTCTGACCCCGACACCAGCCAGGGCACGATGGTCATTGCCCTGTCATCTGGCCCCTCCAGTGTCACAGCATTGGCATGGGCATCCCCAGACCTGTTTGTGGCACCATCCGGTGAGTCCCATGGGGGCGCGTACTCCTGGGCTGTGGGGGGAGAGGGGGAGGGCATGCCATGGGCCCCAATGGAATGGCACGGACAGGCGCCTATGCCCCGGGATGGGCACGTGTGCCATGCCCATGCTGCGGCACTGCACCAGACCCCATGGCCAGCCCCCTACCCCATGACAGGGGCCCCGGGGGGGGGTTGCTGACCCTTGCCACACCTGGGGTCATGCCAGCCACATGGGTGATGGGCCCACCCCACACACCCCACCACAGGAGTGCCCCCCACTACTGGGCACACCCCCAGGTGACAGGTGGCACCCACTCCCCTGGACAGCAGACTGTGCCATATGTGTACAGGGGGCCCCAGAGAGGCCCCGACCGTACCCCACAGTGACAGCCTCCCCATGGTAGCAGCCCTTCAGCATGCCCCGGATGGACCTATCCCACAGCCCAGGGGAGGGGCTGCACCATGTAGGGTGGGGGTTGGCTGCAGGGCCTGTCCTGACGGAAGAGCACACTATCCCCACTTCCGTCCCCACATCTGCACCATCTGAGGGCCAAGCAGCCCCAGGGAGGAGCTGGGGCCAATGAGACCAGGACCAGTGCCGCAGAGGGAGGACACACCACTGTCCCCAAAGAGCACCCATGGCCCGAGGGCCTGTTGCCACCCAGAGGAAGACAGCCCGGGAGGTGGGTGGGGGATGGCAGCTGTGATACTCGAACAAAGGAGCATTCCAAATGCTTGACAGACAGACGGCCCCCTTTTCCTCCCACCACGCCATGCCTCCTGCAGCTGATAATTAGCAGGGCGCTCACCCGAGCGTGCCCCCAATCCAAAAGAAAGCGATGGCAAGGCCATTCAGCAGCAGGACTCCCTTCGGAACATAACCCAACCGTTCACTTTTTTGACCCTCAGGATACACCACTTTTTAGAGTGCCTTCTGGGAAGGGGGATTTCCATTCAGGGGCCCTTGCAAGTGGAAGACACTTCCTTCCCCTCTCACCCCTGCATGTCCACCCACCCCTCAGTTGTGAGGCTGAACAAGCAATTGCTATAAATGGTTGAGAATGTTGCTGGCCGCTGCCTTGATGTTCATTTGAGGTTTCAAATGTTAGTTTGAAGGCGCCTGGAGTGTACAAGAGATGTCATTGTGTTAGTTTTTGAGATCTGCAGAAATAAATAAAGTGTCAGACCGAACTTTTGCAACATGCGAGCAGCGAGACTCTGACACAGAAAATCTTCCTCCCTCACTATTACAAGAATAGTGGAGACTATCTAGTCAATTTAAATAGATAGAATGCAAACTTTGTTCATTCTTCTCAGCCTTCAACTGACCTAAGAGAGTCAAAATGTTTGCATTTCTGTCATTTACAAGCATTTTGCAAGCCAGCAGCACCTACTGCTATCATTAATGTAATCTGTTCCTTCCAAAGCTTACTGGCTTTTATCCCCCTCTGTCCTCTGTTTTTCTAATGCTTTCAGAGAAACACTCAAACCCAGTGGCATGCAGAAGTAAAAATGAACAGCATTCTTCGTTAATAAGATAATTTACATTCACTTGACTCATGTAAGCTGTCCCTCTGAAACCAGTGGGACTACTCAGACGTCTAAGATACAGCGGTGTTTAAAATATATACCAATAGAACATATCTGTATCATCTGAGACTGAAAGAAGAGAACTTTTGCAAATGATAACTGGTATCTCGTGAAAACCATGCTATGCAGGAGCTAGTCAGTCCAGAGTAATATCGCCCTTCCTCCACCTTCCCTTGATCTTTATTACTCAAGACATTTGCAGATAAAATCATGGTTTCTTGCAAGTAGACCTGCTCTATTTGCAAGCCCCACAACTGAGAAAAATCCTGTTTCCCTCAGACATACAAATAGTGGTTTTGATTTCAGTGGGAATATTTGTGTAAAACAAGCAGGATTTGACCTCTGCTCATAATCCTCTGTGAATACGTCTACACTGCAATAAAAACACACAGCACCCAAGACTTGGAGTTTGGATTAACTGATTCTGGTTTGGGATGCAAGGCTAAAAACAGAGGTGTAGAGACTTTTTGGCTCAAACCTACGCTGCCTTTGGTGTGTTTCAGAGCCTACATCCAGCTCAGGCGTGAACATTTACAGTGTAATAATTAGCCCCTCAGCACAGGAAAATACCAGTTGATCTGGGCCAGCATGACTGTGCCACTGGTCTTTTATTGCAGTCACACACCTCACCATTGGCGACTGTCGAAACTACTGCGGCATCACAAACTTAAGATAGGTAGTCAAAACAGACGAGCTCTTAAGAGACTAAGTTACTGCTTCGATGTGGTGCCTCAAAAATAAAAAATCAGAAATAATAAAGAACAGAACAAGAATAATCTGAAGAAGTGGGTCTTACCCGCAGAAGCTCCTGACCTAATACATTTGTTAGTCCTGAAAGTGCTACAGGACTGCTTGTTATTTGAGAAGACAAAGAGTACAACTTTTTCCCTCCATAAAATGCTTTTCAGTATTTTTCCAGAAGATTACCATTGCCCTTTAAATTATCTGAAAAAATCTTGCCCTTTCTCTGATAGTTCTTCTTCCTAATGAGCAGAAAAACCTTAGCAGTATCTCAGTAGTTGAAATCTGAACGTAAGTTGCACTCTAATTCTGTGTTCCAAAAACACTGCTATGACTTTGAGTTCTGGCCTCTGCTATGCTGCACCATTCCACTGACTCCATTGAAGTAAAATGAAGTGGGAAGATAATACACGCGCTAAAATTAGACTGTCAAATCAATCAAAGCAGATGGTGTATCTTGAACCTCCTAGGGAACATTTAAAAAAAATAAAGTTTTATACTAGACCCTAATGTCATGTGGCTGGAACCCCAGTACACAATGATCTCTACGGGAGGCAAATCCTGGAAGTTACTCAGATGGCTTTTAGTTTATAAGACCTGTAAAAATATGAAAAATACTTCTAAAAAAAGAAAATCTACTTTCCAGCTATTGGTTCATAATTGCAATATATAGGCAACAGAATAATTTTCTCACTACTTCCTTTTCATTTATTTAACTTTAGTGAAATAAATCAAGTGCTCATAAACAAAGAGATTAACCGTACAGTCCTAAATGCTTTCCTCTGTTTAGCCCTAAGCCACAAAAGCTCTACATTTACAATTCTTCTATAATAGTGCATCCAGTCTAACTTGGTGGGTCACTTTTTTTTTTTTTATGTATGCTTCATCTGGCCCTCTTTTAAACAAACACTGGAAAGATGGCCCTATCTGGATGGATGGGTATGGCAACATAGTATATAAACCAGGCCCCGAAATCACTATTCTCACATGGCCAGTCCCCTTTTTTTTTTTTAAATGTTTCCCTGTCACAGCAAGACCGGGCTAATTCCTCAAGAAGTGACAGACTAGTCCATCAAACTGCCCTGCTGTCCCTGCTTGGTCTTTCTTGAAAGAAAAGTAAGAGGTGAATTTGCTATTAATCTTTTAAACACAGTCTACATTGTTTTAGTTTAGTAATGGCCAATGCCAATAGAATGCAAAACGGCATCTCCTCTTGCAACATAGGCGTTATTTCATCGTACAATTTATGACACAAAAAGGTAAGCGATTTTAACACACTACACCATTGTTCAAAATGTACTGACATGAAATTAATTCATAGTTTTATTTTTAAACTATAAAAATTGACATTTATTTGAGAGCTTCAGTTTTCCTGATAACCTGAGATGCCATATAGTTTTCTTAATACAAGGAGGTTTTCAAATGCAGTAGTTTAGGTCACATTTTTGACTTGGGAAGTTGCCCTATTCTTTTAAATTAATATCATGCTGGTCATGTATTTAAGGTTCCAAACACGGTAGCACAGATTTAAGCAGATGTGACTATTTATGGTAATGTATTCATCATTCAACTAGTAGGCAGTATAAAGTGTTTTACATTTCTCGAAATAACACCTTCAGCTTAAAACCTCCATGAGCTCCAAAATTTCAGGCAAGATTTGGGGTGGGGATTGCCAAACAAAACACCCCTCACAAGACACCCACACCCTGGGAAGCTGTCTCCTGCACTCCCGGCATCCTCTGCTGCATGCAGAAGCTTCAGTTCATTCCCTGGCAGCTGGGGAGCTGGGGTGGATTCAGGTGACCTCAACCTGTTAGGGCCCTGAGGAGGAGCCAGTGGTATATGGAGGGGAATCTGGGAAAGGTAGGGAGACAAAACGAGGGACATGAGGAGGAAATTAAGGGGCCGAGGAGAAGAAGAGAATGGGGCCTCTCTGAAAATGAAGAGACGAGGGGGTCAGAGGTGAAAAGGGAGGGGACAGAATGGGGGAGCAGAAATTACTTGCGGACATTCAAACTCACATTGAACAATCTGTGTAACGGAGCTGCATGAAACAGCAGCAGTGCTCTGGATTAGCTATTAATGAAGTCAGAAGTTTCTTTTGGCTGAGTTTATCTGAAATAACTGAAAAACAAAACACTGTCTAATTAACATACCATTACCAGCTACCTGATGTGAGAGAGAGCTGTCCTTATATGCCAACAGAGAATTATCAAAACAGGTACAAGTCTCTTAAGGCGCTGTCATCCATTCCATTTAGAAAAAAAATCTGCTCTCATTTTTCTCCCTCTCCTTCACCAACCACTTTATTTATTTTGCTGCTTCTGCTGAAAGAAAATCGTTTTGATTACTTAGAAATGTATTTGCTCCGACTATTTATTTCCCACATTAAGTCATATTTCTTAAGATATGATGTCAGCATTTCCAATAGCTGCTGAATATGATGTCACAGAGCACTGAACAGCAACAAAAGTACTTGTGTTCATGCAAATCATCCAGATTAAAAAAATAGCCCTGGGAGATGAACAATACAGAAAATACCAGCAGAAATCAAATGTTCTGAAAGTATACCCAGAGGAGTCAGTTGGTCTTTTAAAATATTTAACACGTAGTAGTTGTACCAATCATTTTACATATCCTTTCAGGAAAAGATGGATAAATCATTATTTAATTTAAAAATCAGATTATTTAAAATTCATTTTAATTTTAAACTAAAGTAATTAAATTCTAATTTAATTTTAAATGACAATTTATGTTAAAGCTTAAATTTGCAATAAACTAACAAACTCATTTAAATTATGTGTTTAAAGATTATATCAAGCAGGACATTTACACTGAAAGTTTTAAAGACAGTCAAACAACTGAACTGGTGGAAGTGACTGGCTAAGCATGTGGAAGCAGAGTTTGTTGAACTGCTAAACCAACTTTTGACAGCAGTAGATTCTTCTGCAGCTTCAAAGACAATATGTCCTTCATTTTGGTTTATTCAGCTAATTCAGTTCAATGACGAGGTCACTCAAAGTTGAGAAAATCACTTGGAGTTCTAAAACAGGAAAGTATGGGTTTTTCAAATCACTGGCTGGAGATAATAGTTCTTTTGCATAATAGATCAGCACTAAATGAAAAACATGTTTCCAAATACATTTTTCTTAGCACATTTAAATTCAAGAAAAATTAACAACAAAATTTTAAAATGTTTTGCATTTTAAATTGAATTGCAATTTCCATCCAAATGTAGAACTCATTAGTAAATAAAAACGTGTCATCTACCATTTTCCAACATAATAAAAATTTTAACTTGAAGAGTTTGAACACATGTATGATAAACTATTTAACTGCTCAAACAAAATCAGCACAAGATACATCATACTTTTGGGGTTAGCAAAAAGAAGCACCAGATTAAACCAAACAAGGAGTCATCCTCTCTTTGGGGAAATAACTAAAGTAGAAATGCAAAACAAGATTGAAAACAACTATTTAAAAATCAAGATTTCTTATTTTGAAGAGGGGAACAGATTAAAGCACACCAGAGAACTTTTAGCATGCAGCAGAAGATCCACACAGGTGGACACTTGATGCATGGATGGCTAACACTTGATGGATTTGCACCCCAGATTACCCTGCGCTTATTGTCCCTATCACAGTTACCTAACAAATTGTTAATATAATTGATACAATATGTGTTTCAGTGACTTGAGTTGATGAAGCTCTCTCTAGAATCACTGGTTTCTGATGGTCATAAATTCTATGCATATCAGCTGAGAAATTCCTCTCATCAAAAAATCCAGTACTAGCTGAAACAGTTACCCATGCTGGGGTATTTTTTTAATCAATTCTTTCTATCTAGCTGCATCTGGAGAAAGGTGATTACTTCTTTGAATAAACTAAAGCACCAAAATAACCACATCTATACAATAAATAAAAACAATACAAAAGAAAAATGCTGTTAATCTTACTTTCATCTCTGACTCAGACAAAAGATAACCACTTTAATTCAGGTGCACCAAGAAAGGCACAAGACAAGATATATAGTTTTCTAACTTTACCAGTTTATCATGTCCACTATCAGAAGACCCTAATATGACTTTTGTCCGCAGCAGAAAATGGGACATTTGCTCACAGGAGGCTCTAAGATGCAACAGTATGAAGCTAGGATTCCTTGTTCTTTTCTTTTTCGTAGAGCCACAAGAGAATGAAAATGATCAATTCAGATAAATGTGTGGTTTAAAAACTTATTACCTTGGTCAATTAACATATAAATAGGCAGTATTTTCTTCTTGAAGATATGTTCAGAATTCATGGAGATACAGAAAACAGAAAAGATAAAAATACTTATAAAATGCTCATTTTTCCGCTTTTTGTACTAAAGTCGCTGCACAAAACTTCTTTCAATGCTAACATAAAAGGATGTCCCCAGTGTGTCCCCAGTGTGCCCCCAATATTCCAGTGTGGTAAAAGTGCAGGTGCTCATATTTTCTCCCAATGATTTTCCATACTTGGAATGCTCAGAATGATTCCATTATCTAACACTTAATCAGTGCCACCTGGTGCATGAAATTTTTGGAAACCATCATTTCATTTACCTCTTTACTGGTATCACCTCTCGTCTCACAACTTCCCCATCTGTATACTGGTACTGGAGACAGGAACTTCCTTGATTAAGCTTTTTGATATCTACCAATGAAAAAGCAGTATACAAAATCTAGATATTATTATTTCAAATCTGTACAGTTATTTGGTGATTCCCCATAACTGCTTGTTTTTCTACCAACACAGTCTTCTTACTAGTCATATATCTATTCCTCTTCTTCCTTTGCTTTAACTCCTTCCTTATCCAAAATTTACCCATCAATCTCTCACATTCACTAACAAAGAAAATACCAACATTTCCATAATCATGATATCTGCTCTTACCTCAACTAATAGTACTGCCAGTACACCCAATCACCTCATCATGCCTGTCCAAACACTGACTTTACCTTCTAGTCAGATGCTTCTTTCCTCCCACACCTTTTGAACCAGAGTAGGAAATAATATTTCCATTGTGCCCAATGATGAGCTGCTGTCTTTGCTTGCAGAACCACAGCAATGTAGCTGGATACATGCATCAAGTGTATCAAGTACAGATATGAATGTAAATGAAGTGTGTACTCCTTTACTCCTGTTGTAATATTCCTCTTGTAAGCCTCCCTGTCTTATTGAACTATATTCACCACCAATATTTTAACTAACAGACAGGTTGCAGTTGCTAACACAAGCGTAACTCTTGGGGTACAACCCACTGTGCACTAAGGAGCCAGTTTCTCTGCTGGAAATTGGTCTTTCCCATTTGAAGAGTAGGGAGACTGGTAAGGTACAGCAAAGCCCCTCATGCAACTAGGCTCAGCATCCTAAAAAGGGCCCTTCAGCAAGCACCCAGTACAAGGGACTCTCCTCTCCTTCGGCTGAGTGTCCTTGTGGCACAATCTATATTGAGAGCTGAAGTGACTTGAAAGTCAGGTCCCTGTCTCACCTTTGCTGAGGTTAGCAAACACACCTGAAGAGCTGACATCACAGAAACACATTTCAGAGTGACAGGCAGTCTCACCAGTCAGTTCCCAAAACATAACATGATCAACAGCAAAAAGACTATTCTTATCCAAACTCTCACTAGGCACGGCTATAAAGCGGGCACAATGTGTCTAAAATGTCATGTCTTGCCTGTTTAGTGGATGCACCTCCAGAGTCTGTTTAGTCAGTTAAATATAACTGTTTCTTAGGCAATATTTTCTTTTATATTCAAAGACCAGGTGGCTGCCCCTACAATACTGTGAGGAATGTTCTTGGCTTATGCTTCATCGCCACTCCAAACCACAATGATTCAGCCACTCAACTATCTAAAAATATCAATGTCCAAGGAAAGCCAAAATTGTCATGCCAAGGGCCCAGCCTGTCCTGCTACATGTCTGCTGAGAAAGGACCCTGTACATGGAGAAGCGGGTCTTAGCTGCCTCTTTAACAATATTCAGGCCCTGCAGAGTTGCTTTTCACATTGCCTAAGGTCTAGGCTGGGGAAAATAAAGAGTGGAGGCTGGGTATCTGAGGGAAAGAGTGGGTGGTCTGGGCCGAGCATTACATTTTCTCTTTTTAGCCCAGAAAAATCTCAGGGAAGATAATAAAGCCAGAGGGTTAATTCTCACAAACCTGAGTCCATGGGTATGCATACACCATAATATAAAACCAGATTGGGTGGATCCAAATCAGGGAAACATAGGCTAGATTAGAGAATCCAGGGCTTAAGCATCTGCACTGGGGGTCTCCAATCTGACATGGTTCTCTGAACAGTTACTCTTTGTTTATAGTTGTTTAACCAATTATGTATTCACATAACGGTAGTTCCACTGAGGCTGCTATGCCGAGTACCTTATGCCCAAAGCCGCATCCACCAAACCAATGATCTTGATAAAGAAGGGCTAGAGTCAGTCTTAATCTGGCAAAAATCCCATGAATTCATTCCTATTCAATTTTGCCCAAGTTCAGTGGGAATTCTGACAGTTTTTTTTTTGAATCTGCTTTGCAAATTTTTATGAATGACAGTAACTTTTTCTCACGTGAGTAGTCCCATGTGTTTAAAAAGACATATTGTCTGAGCCACAAGTGGTTGTTGATTTCACTAGGAGTTGGATTAACTCTTATCTAGATGGTGACATAGACCATAATAATGTTCCTCAACTAATATCACATATGCCATCATGTGCCAACAATGCCCAGATGCTTTGTATATTGGACAGACTTCAAACTCTCTCACACAAAAAGCTAATGGGCACAAAACAGACATCAAAACACTCCTGATGCACAAACCAGTTAGTCTACATTTTAATGGAGTGGGCCATTCTGTTAATGACTTAAGAGTTTCCGTCTTATTGAAGAAGAATTTTCACTCTGCTTTGGAAAGAGAGGCTGCTGAACTCTCTTTCATATTCAAATTTGACACATTAACATGTGGTTTGAACCGGGACGTAAATTTTCTGGGACACTATAGGGGCTCTTGTGCACACTTGGCTTCATCTAATTCTTGACTCTCCTCCTTTCCCCCCTGCCCCTCTGCTCTCTGATTTGCTAACCTTGATTACTATTTTTGGTTCTCTATGCCTTCAATATTGAGCCTGTTCTGGTATGGCTATGGTCTGAAGAAGTGGGTCTGTCCCATGAAAGCTCACCTAATAAATTATTTTGTTAGTCTTTAAAGTGCTACTTTACTGCTTTTTTGTTTTGACCATATAGACTAGCACGGCTTTCTCTCTCTGTTACTAGACCACAATAGGTGCACTTTATAATTTAATATAGTGACCAAGCCTGATAAAAAGAAGGAAACTTGGAAAGTCATTCATATTTGAAGAATAATGATTTGTTCTCACTGACATCCTTGTTAATTCAGTTGCTGCATTCCCATTTGTACAAAATATTCACTCAGCTAAAGTAATGTTACAAAAGCTGACATGAAAAAAAGTGTGTTTTGTACAGTGCCAATACTGTTCTCTGTACTTTGCAGAAGACAAAAGAAACATGTCCTGCCCAACTTTTACACATATACACTCCTGCCCCACAATCAACTACCCACCTATGTGCTGGCAAGGCCAAAATATCTAATCCTTTGAAGTGCCAAATGCCTCTTTTATTGGCTAAACACCCTAATGCCCAGTTATGTCCATCAGCAGCTCACAAAACAGTGTCTTAAATGGAGACAAAATAATACAGACAGACTGCTCTTAGAAGTTTTTGTTTTGCGTAGGTCAGAGCAGATGAGGTACAGAGAAAGCAAATGCAGGAACTGATATTGTCTGAATACCAGATTAGCTAACTGTAATAGTTACATTAAAATAACATCCAAAACTGAAAGTGGGTCTGCAGAGTCTCTGCTCCTGGTGAATATGCTTGAGTCAGGTTAATAAAAGTAGTTTGATTTATAGAAGGCATGAGGAGTTCCCTTTTTACTTGTAAATTGTATAAATTGAATCCCCTAAGTCACTAGTGGACTTGTCAACAAAACTGATGGACTATCCACACACAAAACGCATTTTGTTGACAGTTTGTTGACAAAATTCAGCACTTTCGCCAGCAGTGTTCTGCCTCTCAGCCATGAGGCATAATGCTGCTACAGACAGATTCTGTCAATAAAAAACTGTGGATGTTCTGGGGAGAGCCTTCTCTCGACAGACAGGACATCCAGAACAATAGGCAGCCCTGTCTGATATGCTTTCAGTGCCCGTTTTGTTAAGAGAGAATCCAGGCAGTCTGGCTGCTCTGTTGACAAAGCCAAACACTCTTCCAATTGGCCTTTGTGTGTGTCTGACGACAGAAGTTTTGTTGGGAAATCTCTTCCGACAGAGACTTCTGTCAACAGAGAGCTGCAGTGTAACTGTAGCCGGAGACTCTACTAGAAACCAGTGGTGTTTATGGTGCCTCTGTGATAAGAGACATGGAGCTGTATTGCAGTCAGTAGAATGAATCTACCTCAGGGTTCCCTGGCCCAGCTGCCACTCAATAATACTCCTTCCCAGCAAGAATTACTTGCACCAGCAAGAGAAACGCAAAGGGCTACAGCCAACGTTTATATTGAAGCAGCCAGGCTAGACACTCTTAGGATTCAGACACAGCTATGTGATGTTGCTCAGGACACTCACACTGAAAAAATAAAGTAGACTTTAATTTTTTTTCCAGTTCATAATAAAACAAGTGCTTAAAACAAATTTTCCATGTTAATATTTGGATGGAACAGAGGTTATGTAGAGTAAAACATATATTAGAAGAAATATCATTGGCTGTTAAAGAAATATTCTCATTTCCAATCCTTTCATTGGAGAATGAATATAAAGATTGTGGCAGACATAGAAGCCACAATTCAGTACAATGTTCTCACAGCAAGACAGTCATTTAACTCATCTTTCACAATTATATCTTCCTGTTGCAACTATAAATATTTAAGTGGCATAAAAATCACTTGTTATCTGTTTCATTCATCTGAAGGCGTGCCAACTCTACAGTGTTTAAACTTGCAGCACTATTCTTACCCTGAGACACCTACGTTTAATGTAGATAAATGAGTACTGCCAATCTCAAGCATTCAAAAATCATGAGTCAGACTCCAAGATATCATGAGGCTGGGTTAAAATGCATGAGACTTCTTAGGGTCTATTAATTTGCCTTCTGGTGTCTGAGCTTAGGAGGTGCATTTGATTCACCTCTATACCTTTTTTAAATGGAAGCTGAGTTTCTCCTATAGTCTCTTTTTTCCAAAATCGAGGGACTTAAACACACATAAATAAAATCATGACAGTTAGCAACCCTGAGAATTGTTGAAAGTTTTCTCTGTATGCAAACGTGTGGGCAAACCTCAGTTCATGAGCAGAATAAGGAGAAATTGCTGCTCTGCTTCAGAAGGGAAAATGAGAAAATGTGTATTTGTATTCATTATTTGTCGCTACTTTAGCTGATCCCAGTTTTTTACCACCTTCTACAGATAAGTGTTGCAACCACCCCCACAGACAATTACGCATGTGTCATAGTAGTGCATAAGCAGTGAGGCTGGTAGACTTGACAGGCCCCTGGGCAAGGTGGTGGGGCTGGCTCTGTGCTCCTGAAACGGGCATGGCCTTGGGCAGGTCTGGGAGCAACCAGCCCTCAGCACCACACAGAGCATGCCATGCTGGCCCCTCCACCCCCTCTTCCCCATCCAGGGAGCTACCCCGAGCACAAGATGTTGGGCTCAAACTGCTATTTAAAGAAACCCAGTCACTGCTGCTCTTTTCCAGGCCCTGCGGCAACTGCCTCCTTTACCCCCACCCATTGGTGGGCCTGTACACATGAGAACAGTTTTGTAGATAAAGAGCATATAGCTAAAGGATCATGTGACGAAGTGGGTCTTTGCCCATGAAAGCTTATGCTCCAGTAAATCAGTTAGTCTATAAGGTGCCACAGGACTTCTCGTTGTTTTTCCAATGATGATGAGGATGAGGATGACCTCCAAGTGTTTCAGAATTCCTACTAGTAATAAAAGATTTAGCTGAAGATTGAGCTGTATGAAGAAACATCTCTAAACTACTTTCCCCATACTGGTTTTATGACTCTTTGCCAATGCAAAACTAAACTAAACTAAACTAAAAGCCCATTTGCAGTCTTGAATCACTGACAGGAACACAAATCATCATTGACACTCCAGTACTATTAAGAAGCATGGAACTATGAAGTGGTATTAGGCGACAATATAAAACAATGAAATCCTAAGAGATGAAGTTATCTGATCAGTCATAACATGAAATTAAAGGAATTCAGGCCAAGATAACATTGAAAAGGATGTATGTTCAATATAGCAAGTCAGATTGCTATAGTCATGGCTATACTTACCAGAAGATTGGTTGATCTTCTGAGTTCCAATTTAACATGCCTAATGGGACTGTGCTAAATCAGCGTGCTGCCATCAAACCTGGTAGTCCTCGAAGTCACGAGAAGTAGGGGAAGTCTATGGGAAAGTTCCTCCCATTAACCTCCCGCTGTGGGGAGGACAGTAAAAATCAGTTTAAGAAATGTCAGCTCCAGCTACACAATTCTCATAGCTGGAGTTGTGTACCTTAAACTGATTTTTTTCTCCTAGTGTAGACATGGCCTCAGAAGTAGGCATAAAATTTACCTGATTTCTTTTGGTAAAGATCTACATTCCTTTTTTATTTTTTTTAAAGCTTCCCTGCAACTGGAACTGAAAATATGGGATCAGCTGAGAGAGGTCTGATTGTATATGTGTATTCCCACTGCCACAATGCTGTTAACTTCTATATTTTGTACGAATATACAGCCTCTCGCTTTCATAGTTTCACAGACAAACTATCATCAGAAAAATCGAAGGCGCTGCACACTGTGAATATTGCAAATCACAAACGTTTTCCTCTAGCAGGTTAAACTTGCTTATCCCTAACCACAAAAATGTAAGAGACAGGCATGAACCAATGCCAATGGAAGGACTGCCATTTCTTTAATGAGCTTTGGTTTAAGTCCCATAGCAGCATACTTGTTATGATCTCTGTTAGTGGTCCTTTAGATTTTGGCATAAATCAGTACCTTGTTCTCTCTTTTGATTACAGTATTTTGTCTGCCATGCCATTAGAATATGGGAGTTCAGAGACACACATCTAGCCTCATATTTTATAGTAAAACAAGACTTGACTTTTAAAAAGGCAACCCCTTTCACTGATGACCTCACACTGTGGTTATAAGGCACCAGATTGCAGATTTATGAGATAAAAGTTTAAACATCTCGGACACCTGTGTATACAGAATTCGTTGTACTTGAAATCCAATTTTATTTGTGATCACTAGTGAATGTAGGAACAAAACTCAGCTGGTGCCATAGGACACCATGGCTACATCTACACATGCACGCTACAACGAAATAGTCTATTTTGATGAATAACGTCTACACGTCCTCCAGGGCTGGCAACGTCGACATTCAACTTCGACGTTGGGCAGCACCACATCGAAATAGGCGCTGCAAGGGAACGTCTACATGCCAAAGTAGCACACATCGAAATAAGGGTGCCAGGAACAGATGCAGACAGGGTCACAGGGCGGACTCAACAGCAAGCCGCTCCCTTAAAGGGCCCCTCCCAGACACAGTTGCACTAAACAACACAAGATCCACAGAGCCGACAACTGGTTGCAGACCCTGTGCATGCAGCATGGATCCCCAGCTGCAGCAGCAGCAGCCAGAAGCCCTGGGCTAAGGGCTGCTGCACACGATGACCATAGAGCCCTGCAGGGGCTGGAGAGAGAGCGTCTCTCAACCCCTCAGCTGATGGCCGCCGTGGCGGACCCCGCTATTTCGATGTTGCGTGACACAGATCGTCTACACGTGCCCTACTTTGACGTTCAACTTCGAAGTAGGGCGCAATTCCCATCCCCTCATGGGGTTAGCGACTTCGACGTCTCGCCACCTAACGTCGATTTCAAAGCTGGTGCCGCTACTTTGAAGTAGCGTGCATGTGTAGACACGGCCCATGGCTGTGTCTACACTAGCTCCCTACTTCGAAGGGAGCATGGTAAGGAGGGCATTGGGAGATTAATAAGTAAGTGCTACAGGGCATATGCTGCACTTCATTAAGCTAATTCTTGCACGTGGCAACTTCGAAGTGCCATCTCACGTGTAGCCGCGGCTAACCTGCTGGTACTTCAAAGTGCCTGGGCAACTTCAAAGTCCGTTTACCCCTACACACGAGCCGGCACTTTGAAGTTTAACACTTTGAAGTTGCCACAGGGGAGAATTAGCTTAATGAAGTGCTGCATATGCACCGCAGCACTTCATTAGTAATCTCCCGATGCCCTACTTACCATGCTCCCTTCGAAGTCAGGAGCTAGTGTAGACATAGCCAGTGTGTATTCCAAAGTAATATATTTCTGGAGAGGAGATATCATTAGTCATGCTCACCAACAGGGGCTGGGGGGCGGGAGGGCAGCACAGTGCACAGCTGCCCAAGGGCTTGGCATTTCAAAGAGGCCTGGAGTTCTCACCACTGTAGCTCCACCACTCTGCACGGCTGGAGGGGAGACAGCACCACGGTCTGAGCAGTGCTAAGGGCTGGCTGCACTAGGCCCCATCCTTGTCTTTGCCCCCTCCAGGGACACGGAGCCAGGCCCCCCCCCACCTTGCCCTGCTGTCATCAGTACAAAAGCAGCAGAAATACTGCAGTTTAGGAATGAGGCACACTGGTGAAGCTGGCGAGACTTGGCAAAGCACTTGTCACAAGCTTATTGGGTTCTAATCTGTACTGTTAGCTGTAGCACTGGTGCTGGAACAACTGGGATAACGGGAGTGCAGAAGGCAATCCAATGTGCCGGAGGTGCTGAGTTTCAGCACCGCCAGTGACAGAGCCTACTACAAAAGTGTGTCACAGACCGAGGGTACTTGAAGTGCAAACAAGGTGGAGACAGATACTTGCCCTCTCACCTACTGAAACTTAACAGCGTGAGAGGGAGCAGTTTTCTGGATTATTAATCTTTTGATTCTAGAATATTATAAACCCAAAGGCTAACCGTTATTGACATTCCACCTGTAGGAAATGTCATGTTCTGCACACATAAGATAAAAGCAGAGATAATTAGGTGGTAAACCAGATGGACCTGTTAAACAGTTGAACGTGTCAAAAATCTTCTATATCTGGCTATAAGTACCTTCCTTCAATTTACTTAAAGACATTCTCAAGTGCTTTTTAAATGTACGGTAATGCTTTCATAACAACATCAAAAGTAAATGGTATTGCAAGACAAATGTAATCAGTTCTTCCTAATGACAACTTAAAAGCGTTGAAAAACCATGAGCTTAAGCAGCAGTGAGGGTGGAAAATATGATGCCCTATTATGCTCCCTTACATTGTTAAGCCTTGCAAGTACTCCACATTAAAACTCTTTAAATCAACACTGTGGCATAAACGTCACTACATTTGTTTTTTCGATGAGTTTCTCACTTATTCCTGGAGTGCTAGAAAAGTGTTTATTTAATGAATAACATTTTTGTGGATATCAAACAAATAGTTGGGGGAGTGAGCATGGGTATGTTTAAACACGAGAAACAAATAGTCAAATGCTAACACTTGAATATGAATAATTCCTGTGACTTGGATCTCTCACGTTCCCATTACAGACATGCTCAATCAATAAAATCTGTGCTAAGCTCACTAGTGTTGTGTAATAAATCAGTGTAACACTATCAGAACATTTGCTTTTTCACATAATTGTGAAACCCGGTGCATTAGCTGGCATTCACATTGCTCAGATGATGAAGTTTTTAAACATAAAGTTCTGAAGTTAGTCCTTTGACTTCACCAAAACTCTGCGGCACCAACACTGCGTTCTTTGTTCACCTAATACTCACAGTGATTAGAGTGGGAGATTTGAAGGTGCAGGAAATTTCCGAGGGTTTATTTTTTTTTTTAAAAAAAAAAGGGCTGAAAAGACGATTGATGATTAAATCAACCAGAGGCTTGAGTCTGATACTGCATCGCTTAAGTTAATGGCAGGTTTCTCCACTAATCCGACAGGAGCAGGATCTAACCCTATAAGACATGATGGCTAGTGTCAGGCAGTCATACACACATGCACAAAAAGCCAAATTGCTTAGTGGAGCCACCGTCCCAAGGGTGGCGAATATAATTTAGTTAAGCATCTGGACCAGTCTCTCCAGCTAGAAGCGCTATGCGTTCTCTAGAAAGGAGAAGGGAACCCCCAGACTGAAGTCTGGATCTGGACCGCAGCTTGTCTGGATCCAGCCCCCCAAGGCTCAGGGCTCCCTCCCCAGCATCTGGCCTGGCAGGGGCAGGAAGCAGCGGTGCCACCGCCACTCCTGCTGCCTTTCTCCTTCTCCCAGCTGGAAAGGATTTTTTTCCTGCCACTCCCAGGCACCGCCCTCCCATTTCCCTGATTGGCCAGAAATCTTCTCTAGGGAGCACTTCTCCACACTGCCCTTCCCCCAGCAGAACTAAGTGCCCCTCCCCTTTACCCAGACTCCCTTGCCCTCAGCTCACTCCTGCCCAGACTCCCACCCTCAGCCTGTTCCTGTGCCCTTCTCGTCCCGCCCCCTTCACCTCCCACACCCACCCTGCTCCTGCACCTATCCTCCCACGCAGACTACCAGCCTGTTCCTGCACCTCCTTCCCCACCTAGACCCCACATCTGATCCTCGGCAGCCCCCTCCGCATGCTGAATCCTGACATCCACATTCCAGTTATAGTCCCATCCCGGGTCCCTGAACAAGTTAATCTGGCCTGGGTGAAGCTTCAGTCCCCCCCACATCCTCCTCCACCCCTGCTGATGGGGCTGGAGCGTGAGGCTAGTGGAGCGTCTCGGTTGGGGACCACATCAGTGAGGGTTTTGTAGGTTTGTTTGCTTCCGATTTTTCTGTAGGTTGGTGGTCCCTGACCCAAAAAAGTTTCCTCACCCATGCTCTAGAAGCTGCAGATGTGTCTGTGGAATACAGGGGGAAAAAGCCAGTGAAGAGAAGTTACTCAGCGTAGTAACGGTGGTTCTTCGAGATGTGTCCCCGTGGGTGCTCCACGTTTGGTGTCGGGCTCGCCCTGGCGCCGCAGGTCGGATCTTCCAAGCAGTTTCTGCCGGACCGCGCATGCGCCGGTGCGCGCCGCTCCCTTGCGTGCTCCCGGCCACATGTGCGATCCGGTCCCCACCAGTTCCTTGACCAACCGCCTCGGATGCTCCTGCAAAACACCAAACAGGGATCCGAAGCGGGGAGGATGGGCGGGTGGTGGAGCACACACGGGGACACATCTCGAAGAACCACCGATACTACGGTGAGTAACTTCTCTTTCTTCTTCGAGTGTCCCCGTGGGTGCTCCACATTAGGTGACTACCCAGCAGTAACCCAAAATAGGAGGTGGGTAATCGGATCATGTGCAGCTTGTCCCCGAGAGGACTTGTCGAGAGCTGGGTATCCACTTGGAATACCCTGTGAAGGGCGTAGCGCTTAGCGAAGGTGTCATAGGATGACCAGGTCGCCGCTCTGCAAATGTCTTTTAGTGCAACGCCCTTGAAATAGGCTGTTGATGCCGCCACCGCCCTAGTGGAGTGAGACCTGGGCGTGGCCAGTAAAGGAGTCTTTTTGAGTTCATAGCACATTTTTATGCAGGATACGATGTGCTTCGAGATTCTCTGCGAAGAGAGACCTTCTCCTTTTGATTTGGGAGCGAGAGAGACTAGGAGTCTATCCGTTTTCCGGAAGGACTTAGTCCTGTCTATATAGAAAGCCAGCGCCCTCCTCACGTCCAGGAGGTGTAGGCGTGCCTCTTTGTTGGAGTTATGAGGCTTTGGATAACGAGGGTAAAACTATAGGTTCGTTAATATGAAACTCTGAAGAAACTTTGGGAACAAAGGCTGGATGCAGCCGTAAGGTTACCGCCTCCTTGGAAATTACTGTGCAGGGTGGCGTTGCCATGACTGCCGCAAGCTCGCTCACCCTGCGAGCTGACGTGATTGCAAGAAGGAAGGTCGTCTTTATCGTAAGGAGACGGAGGGAAACCGTGGCTAAGGGTTCAAACGGTGGTCCCGTTAGTGCATTAAGCACCAGGTCCAAGCTCCACGAAGGTGGAAGCGGTTTCCGAGGGGGGTATAGGTTTACCAGCCCTTTGAGGAACCTGGTAACCATGGGATGGGCAAACACCGTGTGCCCTTCCTCTTCATGTCTGAAAGCTGATATAGCGGCAAGGTGGACCCTTCAACAAGGATAGGGAGAGTCCTCCTCTCTTGAGGTCCAGTAAATACTCTAGTATTACAGGTATATGCGCAGCAAGGGAGGCTAATTGCTTGGTAGAACACCATGCAGTGAATCGAGTCCATTTTTGCTTATAGGGCTTCCTGGTGGAAGTCCTCCTGCTACTTTCTAGGACTTGTTGCACTCCCTCCGTACGCGTGCTCTCTAGGGAGCTGAACCATGGATTAACCATGCTTGCAGTCGCAGGCCTCGGGGGTGTGGATGCACTATGGACCCCTGGGCTGTGTGAGCAGATCCGGAGCCACCGGGAGGGGCATCGGTGGACGGTCCGACATGCGCAGGAGTAAGGGGACCATTGCTGTCGATCCCACGTTGGGACTACTAGGATCATTCGGGCTCTCTCTCTCTCCTGGCTTTCTGCAAGACTTTGTGGATCAGCACTGTGGGAGGAAAAGCGTAAAGCAGGGGGCCCCTCCACGAGATCGCGAATGTGTCCCCCAGGGACCCCCGTCCCAGTCCTGCCCTGGAGCAGTATTGTGGGCACTTCTCGTTGTGTTGAGTGGCAAACAGGTCTACCTGGGGAAAACCCCATGTGTGAAAAAATCGGTCGTAGCAGATAGGAACGGATCTGCCACTCGTGTGTGAGTGTGAAGCACCTGCTCAGTTGGTCTGCCTTCACATTGTGAGCGCCTGGTAAATACGAGGCTTTCAAGGTTATATTGTTGGCGATGCACCAGTTCCACAATTGGACTGCTTCTGCACATAAAGCATGGGACCGAGCTCCTCCTTGTCGATTTATATAAAACATGGTGGAGGTATTGTCTGTACTGATCCCGACTACTTGCCTTGTATATGGTCTCGAAAGTGTTTGCAGGCGTTGAACACTGCTCTGAGCTCCAGTATATTTATGTGCAGTGACTGTTCCGTGGAGGACCACAGTCTTTGCGTCACCTTTTCGCCCATGTGTGCTCCCCACCCTACGTGGGAGGCGTCGGTAGTGAGAAAAACAGGTATTTGTGGTTGGTGAAAGGGCACCCCTGTTAGCATGTTCTTGGGGTTCACCCACCATTGCAGGGATCTGCGCACCTCTGTCACGGGCGACACCACCCTGTGGACAGTGTGTGCTGCCGGTTTGTAGACACTCGCCAGCCAGTGCTGCATGCTGCGCATATGCAATCGGGCATTCTGTACCACAAACGTTGCTGCTGCCATGTGGCCCAGCAGCTGTAAGCACGTCAGAACCGGCACCGTAGGGCTGAAGGTGATGACTTGCACGAGGGAACCAATGGCGCGAAAGCGGGCATCTGGTCGATAAACCCTTGCTGTGATGGAATTTATACGTGCCCCTATGAACTCTATGTCCTGTGCAGGGTCTATCTTTGATTTTGCCAGATTGATGACCAGGCCCAGCGAAGAGAACGTGTCTGCTGTGACGCGTATCATGCGAAGTACCTCCTCCTTCGAGGCCCCTTTCAGTAGGCAGTCTTTTTTTTTTTTTTTTTTTTTTTTTTTTTTTTCCAGATATGGGAATATAAACACCCCCTGTCTGTGCAGGTAGGCTGACACCACTGCCAAGGTCTTGGTGAAGACTCTGGGGGCCGAGGAGAGGCCGAACGGCAGAACCTTTTACTGAAAATGTTCTTTGCTTACCATAACCCGGAGAAAACGCCTGTGAGCCGGGTGAATAGTTATGTGGAAATACGTGTCTTGTAAGTCGAGGGCTGCGAACCAATCTCCATCGTCCAGTGCCGTAAGCATAGAGGCGATTGTGATCATCCGAAAGCGTTGCTTGCGCAAGTACTGGTTGAGGCCTCGAAGATCTAGGCTGGGCCTCCAGCCTCCTGTCTTTTTCTCTGTGAGGAAGTATCTTGAGTAGAACCCTTTCCCTCAGAGTTGCTCCGGCACTCTTTCCACTGCCCCTATAAGCATAAGATGGCCTACCTCCTGCTTGAGTCTCGCTTCGTGGGAGGCGTCCTTTAGGTGGGGTCTGGGTGGAGGTCGTGGCAGTGGGAGCGACTGGAAGGGAATCGCGTAACCCGTGGCCACGATCTCCAGTACGCATTTGTCTGTGGTGATCTTTTGCCACTGGTCGCAGAATGGTCGGAGGCGATGGTGGAACAGTAGCTTCGGATGACATTGCGCGATGGTAGCGATAGTGCAGCCCTCGATCTGTGTGTCAAACTTGTGGCCTTTGGCCCTGCCCCGAGGACGCATGGCTCTGTTGAGAACATCGCCTGGGAGTTCTGTACTGTTGGTGCTGTTGATGTCGCCCTTGCTTGTAGCCCCTGTGGTACTGGGGACGCTGTGGTTGATACTGCAAACAGCTTCTGCGTGTCAAAGGGGAGATCAACAATCTTCACCTGCATATCCCTCGGGATACCCGATGTCTGGAGCCAGGACTCCCTGCTCATGACCACTGCTGTAGCTGTTGAGCATGCTGCCATATCCGCTACGACTAGGGCGATCTGAACTCCTATCCTCGAGGCCGCGTAGCCTTCTTGCACGATAGCCTTGAGCACCGGCTTCTTGTCCTCTGGAAGCGAGTCCATGAGGGAGGTTAAGCTAGAGTAGTTGTCGAAATTGCGGTTCGCTAGATGCGCTGCATAATTCGCCATTCTCAACAGTAGGGTGGAGGAGGAGTAGACCTTTCTGCCGAACAGCTCTAGTTTCTTGGCATCTTTGTCCGTTCCCCCTGTTTTGAACTGAGACGTTTTTGATCTCTGTTGAGACGATTCTACCACCAGAGAATTTGGTTGCGGGTGGCTGAATAGGAACTCCATGCCCTTCGCCGGCACGAAGTATTTCTTGTCCGCTCTCTTGTGGACAGGCGGAATAGTCGCAGGGGTCTGCCATATCGTGGTGGCGGACTCCAAGATTGCTTCGTCAAGTGGTATGGCTATTTTAGAGGAGGTTGGAGGTCTCAGATTTTTAAGGAGCTTATGGTGCTTCTCTTGCACCTCTGCTGTCTGGATGTGTTGCGTGAAGGCCACCCTTTTAAACAGCTCTTGGAACTGTTTGAGATCGTCCGGAGGATGGACGTCCCCCGGGGCCGTAGCCTCATCCGGGGAGGACAATGAGGAACCACTAGGGTACGCCTCTCTGGACCCCTCCGGGTCCTGTTGACGGTGGTACATCCGCTCGCTAGAAGCTTGCGAGGGAAAATCCCGGGGTTCCAGAACCAACTCCCCCTGAGATATATGAGTCTCTGTCCCCGTTCGCGATTGCCCTCGGGGATACAGAACCGTCTGTGGGGATCTGTCCCTGGTAGTATGCCTATGGTGTCTATGCCCCGCATGATAGGGGCGACCATGGCAACACGGGCACTGCTCCTGGGATGGTGACCTGGACCACTCCCTTGGTGCATACCCCCTATGTCTGGGGGAGCGAGATCTTCTGGAGACCTGGGACACTGGAGAGACCGATTTGTGATAGTACTCAAGTGGCTCGAAGCCCAAGAAGGGTGAAGGTGGTCCAAGCCATGGGGACGCTGGCTGTAGAAATGGAGATGGGGGCTCCGGATAGGCTAGGGGTGACCCCTGCCTTCTCGTTGGAGTCCGCAGCATGAGCGGAGGGCTCAGAGAAAGCAGCTCTGCAGCCCTGTATGGAGAGGGACTGCGGTGCCGTGTTTTCTGTGCTGCCTTTCCCCTCCCCTGTGGGGGTGGCTCCACCCCCTGACGCGTCGGGGAATCTCAGCCCCGTAGTCTGCACCGCACTCGGCACGCTCCTCAGCGGTGCTGCGCGGGCGGTCTCCCCTGGTGCCTGTAGGCCACGTGCCTGTGCGCTCTGCGCCGCCGGTTCCCGGGGGTCGGTGCTGCTGTTTGCGGTGCCGCCGGTTCCGGCGCTTGCTTGGCCGCCACCCTGCCCGCGGTGCGGGGCGGCTGTTTGATCATCGGAGGCTGAACCTCCGCCACGTGCGTCTCCGCACTGCCGCCGATCAGCTGTAGCTGCGGCTGGGGGCTGTGCGCTCCACCCGTCCCGCTCGCTGTTGCTGCCGGCAGGGATCGGGTTGGAGAGATTTTCCTCCGTTTTTGCGCTGATGGGGTTAGGGACGCGGCTTTCCTTTTATGGGCCCCGGAGGGCCCCTCCTGCTGCGGCCGCTCCAGCACGTCTGGCTGGAGGGCCTTGTCGAACAGCAGCATTTTCAGCCGCATTTCCCTGTCCTTCCTTGCTCTGGCTGTTAACTTGGCGCAGAAGGAACATTTCTGAGTGACATGGGATTCCCCCAAGCACCTTATGCACTGACTGTGCCCATCAGACGCTGGCATCGCCTCACGGCACGACTCACAATTCTTGAATCCTGAAGAGGGCATTGTGGTGAGTCTTTGAGTTGTTAATAGGATACTTAGCACCTTCTCTGTGCTTGTTCCCCTCTCAGATAAAGCCTGCCGCAGCAGGAGGGCTAATGGCCCTAGGCTCCTGGCCTCCGGTGATCCGCTTGTTACTAGGATTGGAAGCTTTGAATTCCTTTCCTTTGTTTGTTTGTTTCTTTTGAAAACAACAGCCGACTAACTTAATCGAAGACTGAAGAAACTTCAAAACAATTAAAAACGTTAAATACGCTAACTCTGGCCGTAGCCTGAGCGGATTCCGTCTGCAGCCGATGGCGGTTAAAGAGGAACTGGTGGGGACCGGATCACGCACGAGGCCGTGAGTGCGCAAGGGAGCGGCGCGCACCGGTGCATGCGCGGTCTGGCAGAAACTGCTTGGAAGATCCGACCTGCGGCGCCGGGGCGAGCCTGACACCTAACGTGGAGCACCCACGGGGACACTCGTAGAAGAATAGAATCTTCCACGATCCACCATCACTTCAGTCTTAGGGATTGCCCACATAGCAAGTTAGCGTATTGCAAGCCAGGGTGTGAATCTACACTGCACCAGCTTGTGTCACTGCTGCCAGGGAAGTCCCAGATTGCAACTTAGCACAGAGAACAGAACGACTGTCACAGCCTATTATGTTAACCGCTGGGAAGCTCCAGCACCTCTCTCTCTCCACTTCAGTTTCAAACCCTCCTGGAATTTACGCAGCATAATGTTTCATAGCTTGCTGTAACAGCTGTGTGTGTGGGGGTGAGTGTGTCCGTGTCCATCTTCATTTGTCTGAGTGAGAGAGAGTAAAGACTGACCACTGTGGACAAGTATCTTTCAGTTACCGTTAAGCTCAAAGAGCCTGTTTCTTGAAAAATTAGAAACTGACTTTCTAAAATCACTAGGTGAAGTAAATCTATGCACTTGTTGCCAAGAACAATTAACAATAACAGCAATTTTATCCAAGTGCCGCAGTGCAGCACTAGCAAAGTTCCACAAGCAGGGGAAGTGTAAATATGGGGGGAGGAAGGTTTAATCATTAAATAGATCATAAATCCCTTACATAATTTAATCTCTGAAAACTAAAATAAACTGTAGTACAGTTCAGCACAGTCAGAAATGGACCATCAGATATTCCATTGTCAATCTGCATCTTGGGTATGTCATTCAGACCGTTGAAAGGATTGTAACTATGCTAAATCTCTAGCAGCATCTTAAGTAATACCAGCACGACAGTCACACTGTATTTATTTGTTTTGATCCAATCTAGGCTCTTTCAGATGTCTTCCATCATTAAAAATGCTTCGGAAACTCAGGGTCGATCTTCTGGGGTTCAATTTCGTGCACCTAGTAGGAGTTAAGGGAGGTCATCAGGAAATTTTCTCCCATCAACCTCCCTCTGTGTGGACAGCCAGGTAAGGCAATTGCAGATAAGTCGATTCTAGCTATGCAATTGCTGCAGCCAGTATTGTATCATCTACAATAAGCTTAACTCCTTAGTGCAGAACAAGCCTGACTGTTGCCATTTCGTGGTGCACGACAGCCAAATCACAACACTTCAAATAACTACCCTTCTATGTCCACATCCCTCTTTGCTTAAAAAGTGAGCCATTAATTCTGATGCCTGAAACCATTCTCCATGTAACAACTCCTCTTTTCTAGGGTACCTGAAATTCACTCTCGAAGGAGCTTTCTGGCCTTGATTATGCAGTTGTGGTCATAATGGATGTTCATTTGACCTTGAAAGATAACAGCTCAGCCAAGTGACATGTTGCAATACTGGTGAGGTATTACTATAACAGTGCAGTTTCATGACCTTTCATTTCTTCCAAACATACAGCACTAGGCATACATAATGTCCAAGCCCAGACGGGGAAAGCCACTGTAACGGTGCTGGACAAAAACAGTTGGTCTCGGATGTTACAGAGGATAAACACCTCTCTCCATTGCTGCCTCCCATCTGCCATGGCTTTAACAACCTCCCCTTGGAGGTGCAGCCACGGTGTACCTTTCCACGTGGGAAATGAGGTAAGGAGAAAAGGCAACTTTATCTCTGCTATGGAGACAGATGGAACTATTAACATCAAGCGGGATAGGATTTCTGGCTGATATGGTTTGGTTTCAGTCTCCCAGAGACAGGAAACGCACATATAGCCACGTCTGTCAACAATGAGAAATAATACTGTTATATGAAGGTAAAGGGACAAAATATTGGGAAAGACAACACAGGAAGACCATCACATTTTGAGCATTATCTCCCCTTAGATATACTTACTGACTAGGTTGAACTGTGTTTTAACATACTCTACAAACAACTTGGATGCAGTAAAATGCTGCAGGTGAAACAACACGGGAGAAGCTTTCCCATGGCAAAACTGTTTTGGCAGGTCTAACTCAGAACGAATCCTGCTCCTCAAATATTGTGACGCCACACATCAGCCGGTCAGTTTCCTTTCAGTTGATTTGCTTATTAATTGCACCTTGCCCCAAACAGGAAATATTTGACTTAGACGCATCAATCTATACACATCTGAACACCGCTGGAGACCCCATTATAACAGATTAGTATTTGTTAGATAAACTCAATCTGCTAATAAGCAATAATGAAAGGAACTTTGATACTTTTCTTTGACAGTCTGTTGACTTGCTGTACCAACAGTGGGTTAGTAAAGAGGGCTGACATCACTGTAGTACTGATTAGGCCCTATTATAAAAATATGTCTCCCTGTGATTAAACCAAGGAGAGGGAGAGAGAGTGCAGCAAAAAGCCAGTCTATTTTTTCAGTATGTGAAAGCCACCTTATATTTATATTTATATTCCAGAATGCCCTGAAGTGCACAGAGTGCTGGTGAGCAGAGCAAATATTAGCAAGGCCCAGCCCTAAGGCAGGACCAATTATAGCAGTCACTAAAGCAGAAATGTTTCATAGAACAGGTAGGTTTTCAGGTATTTTTTAAGCATGAAAGAGAAGCAGCTTGATAGATAGTGAATGATAGGTTGTCCTCATTCACCTGCCTGTCCTGACCGCCTCCTTCCATGCCATACCCACATGTGCTTGGAACAGACACAGGGAGGACTGAGCAGCAGACTCTAACCTAATGCTGGGGAGAGAGCTCCCTACTCCCGTCTCCCTAGAACAAGTATTTAAACTGGCCCAGTGCAGCGGTTACAGGGCTGCAACCCTATAACTCATAACTTGGGGTAGCGTCTCTCGTACCTCCTCTTAGTATTCATCTCACTCAGCTGTAGGCTCTTCGCCTTCCCACAACAAGTTCTAGCAGATCATCCAGTCTAGTCTCCTCATCTCCCATGGGTCCAACGCTCACCCACAGATCCCACCTCGCTTCCTTCTGGGTACTGGCCCTTTTGGCCTTGTCCCCGCACTTGACACAATTTGTGATGAATTAAACATTGATACCAGTTAGAGTGTTAATCAGTTTAAATCCCAGTAACCTATCTGTGCCTCCATGATGCTGCCAGGCAAGAAAAAAAAAATTATGAAACCTCCCTAAGCAGACAACTGGTCAGATACAGGGCATCTTAAAGAACACTGTTCATTTATGCCAGAAAACAGGGAAGGCAGATGTGGCAGCTAAAATGAAGCTATGAGGCTCAAAAAAAAGACCTGGGCGAGAATTTAAATTAATGCGGGGAGAGGAGCAGAGTGAGTAGTCACCCATTCCAGTCTCTCCCTCTCCCGCTCCAGTTAATAGCGGCTGAGAGCTCATGGGAGAGGGCCCAGGCATCTCAATGGCATTCCCCAGTTCATCGCCCTCCCACTCCTATTTTCCATCTACTGAGCCAGGTGGAGAGGCAGTGTAAACCTGGAGAGCTAACTGTAGGATTAACATGGAGACGCCTGTTATTTTTACTGTCACACAAGGTTCTTTTGCTGCACCCATCAGTACATCGTGAGCATCACGAGGAGCACATGTAGCACCTTATGAACAAATGAGACATCCCCAGGAAGTTTACAGTGTAGGTTAGAGAAACATCCCAGAATGGGGAGAGACAGCAAAATGCAAGGAAGTGGAACAAGAGAGCTTACACTGGCTAAGGCAAGAAGGTTATTTAGTTTCATGTTGTGAGCAGCATTCTACTTCCTATTTTTGCAAGACTGGCAATAGATTGAGGGCCACTCCCATCCTGTTATCTTTATTATTAGTAGGGGAAACCCAGTTCCCATTTAAATTTATTCCCTTCTTTAAACCAGTTTTACAAAAGCTATTTTTAGTAAAATGTCTCTCTCCTTAGTTACTGATAACAGAAAATCAGAACGAACAGTTAACAGGGATGATGGCTTCTTAGTTCACAGATTTTAACATCTTTCCTCTTTCCAATTTCAAATAAAAGGCTGGTACCCATGAATGATCTTCTTGACTTACTCCATGAGTACAGGCTAATTTTATATATGCTTATTTATATAATCAGGGGCTTGACTGTTCAACTGGCACCACACCACTATGACAAACTCCTCTTTTCAGTAGTAAAGTTATTTACAAGCAGCACAGCCTAATGTTAACATGGTGCAGCACTTTATGCTTATAATAATGCAAATATTAGAAGGATCCAACTGAATATAAACCACACTTATAAAATATGAATCATCTTTAAAATCTGCAACATTTAAAATCTCTTAAGTCTGTCTCAGGAAAACAAGGCAGGCCACGTTCAACTTTGCTTTGTAACCCCACTCACGTCAGTTGACATGAATTTGCTTCCATTATATTTTTACAAAATATCCCTCCTCCCTTTTCACTATGATCAGCATCCATCTTTGATGGTCAGTCAATGAAAGCCTCCAATCTTTAAACTATAAGCTTTATGGAGCAGGGACCATCTCTTTTGTTACGTGTTTGTACAGCACCAAGCACAAGCTGTCCCCAATCTCAAAGACACATCCATAGACATTATATAGCTATCAACAAGTTCAACCTGGGAGTACGTCTGTAAAATTACATATCAGTAATCCTCCGACCGAATAACTCTTTCAAAAAATGCATGGATACATTAATGTGCCAAGACTGCAAAACATAAACAAATTATACCCTCTAGAAAAATCGCCATCTTTCACCATGAATGCTCTCCCTCTCTATAATCCTAAGATTTAGATGTACTGTGCCACCTAACTAATTTATATGAGGCTACAGGAAGAATACAGAGCATGCCAAAATATGAAAGGTCACACAGGAGTTCAACTACTTTTCCATGCAAATAATTCACACCAAGTGTCCAAAGATGTTTTCCACTGAGTTCATAGTTACAGCCGCAAACATGAACTGAAGATTGCATTTTTGGTGCATGTTTTGAGGAGGAGTTAAAGGTGCTGATTCAAGTTATAAAGCTCTAAATAGTTCGGGATTGGGTTACCTGAGGGAATATTCTCTCTTCATGAGACACTTAAGCACAGTTGCAATCTGTAGAGGTGAATGAAAGACAAATGACAAATGAGAGATTAACACCTTTCATGTAAATGTGACCAAGTTCACACATTTTCTTCCACATCAATCAATTCTTCTAAGTACTTAGCATCAGCGGAGCCAAACAGCCTCCATCCTGGGACTCAGGGCAAGGTGGATGGGGTGGGGGTAGCTCTGCACCCCGGAAGGGGTGGAGTCCAGGGCAGAAGGGGCAGCACCTAGAGAATTCAGCCCGTAGCACTGCTCAGACCACAGCATTGGCCCCCCTTTTTCCCCTTGAAGCAGCACTCCCGCAGCATTTCAAAAGGGGCCTGGAGCTCAAGTCACTGCTGCTGCCACAGTGGTGGCACCAGAGGCCAGAGCTCCAGGCTCCTTTGAAATGCTGGGTCCCAACACAACTGCACCTCCTATCAGCAGGCCTGCTTAGCAGGCAGTGTGTCTATCTGTCTCTAGAATCTCCCAGTCTGTTTTGTACCCACCCAAACAACCAAACAACTCAAACCCCACCAATCAACCCACATACAGGAAATTAAGAGTTAAGGTCAAACCAGCATCTGTCATTCAGACAGTTGTACACATTCAATTCCACTCCAGGGTACAGAAAGGAACATTTTGAAATTGACACACCACAGCACTACACAAAGATGATGTGTGAATGGAGCAAGGGACAATGGTGTCAGTTAAACTCCACATGTGGAGACTTCTAGGAAGCCCTCCGGTCCTTTTTACGTGATCACAATAGATGCTCAAACCCTGGGAAGCTGCAGACTACATCATCCCAAGTAGTACTTACATCAACCATGGCCTGCATGCAAATGTGTGCACTAGTACTCATGTGCTCCAAGGAAGCAAGGGATCCCGATTCTCTTCATCCTTAGGCTGGGTCATGGAGGTCAATGCAACCCCCTCTGCAAAGGGTCACAGGTAATGAAAAGCAGCAGCAGCCTGGGTTCTTAACTTTAAAGCAAACTGATCAAAATCTTGGGGTAGGGGGAGAACTGGAGCTTGCTGGTGGTAGTCCCTGCAAAACAGACACACCCTTCTACACTGGGATAGGATCCAAGAACACAAGAGCAGGATGCTAAGGGAGGAGCACCTCTATCACTGTTTTGATGCTAATCTCCAGTGCACACCACACATCACTCAACCACACAATCAGATTTCTATCAGGTTATGCTCGGCCCCATCCTTACGTGTTAAAATAGGTGGCTCAGTAATCTGAGAACCAGGGACGCCCATTAAGTTTCCCCTGTTCATTATTTTCTGGCCAGAACACTTGCTTACGCTGTATGCTTCAATCCTAGGTCTGGAGGGGCCACACACACAGAGGATGGGCTTCTCACTGGGTAGCCCTGGCCACAGCCTTGACCTTCACAAGTTTTTTTTCAAAAGTCTACGATTTCCCCTATGCAAAGCACAGAGGAGTATAGAAAACACCACACAATGAGAAAACTTTACCCAGTGGGTTTTTTTTTTTTTGTGCCGGTAGCACTTTGGCAGCCCCAGCCGTGGAATTGGCTGGGGGTGAGGAACCAACTGAGCACTGGCTCTCTTACTGAGCGGAAAAAAAAAAGTGCTGACTTTATCTAAACATACTCCTCTGTTTGGAAAGCAAGAGACCAGCTCTCATCAAGCACAGTAAACCCTCGACATAGTGGACCCCATTTTACCAGACTTTGGTAATAATTGACATCTGCTATCCGCCCCCCAAAGAAAACAGGATCACCGCAGCCGGGGGATCCCTGGCAGAGACTGAGAGATCCACTGCCACTGGATTTTGCCCCCCCAAGCCCCCCATAGCTGGGATCACTGCGGCTGCAGGGTCCCTGGCTGGGGCTGGGAGAGCCACCAGTCCTCCCGCCTTCTCCCTGGGGCTGGGATCAGGGCCAGGACGAGCCCCGTGCTCAGGGCACAGCATGGGCATCTCGGAGCCTGAAGAGCCCCTTGCGCTCTGCCCTGTGTGCAGGTGCCTAAGAGCCATGGAGCCACTGCTCCCAGGGCAGAGCACTGCTGGGACCTGCAGGACTCACCAGGGAGCCACAGTGCCACTCAGAGACAAGCTGGAGCCAAGAGGAGCTGGGAAGGCAAGTAAACCTTCGGATATAATGGACTTGCTGTTTTAACAAACACCCCTCCCCATCTATGAGTCCATTATATCGAGCGTTTACTGTACCAAAACCTACAGCCTACCATAACATGGGACCAGAACGGGGTTCTTCCGTTAACAGAGAATAACAGGTACAATGTTTCTCATCACCTCATTACAGGCAGGCAGCTGGACTAAACCTAGACAGGTGCTAACTTCCTGATATACAAATTGAGTGAGTGAAGTATTTCAGCATCCTGAAAGTAAAACTTACATACTGACTGCAAAAATGATTAAGAAAAGAAATCTGAATCTTGGCCCTTGGGAGTTTCTAATCCACAGTATCTGCATCTCCTGGAAGTGCAATTCTCAGCAAAGGCCCACTTTTCTGCTGCAGTGTAATGTCAGAGTTGCAAACACCTCAGGAATAGAGATTGTTCATTACTCTGAAATATCCCAAACTTGCAACAAAGTGTTACTGTTATGCTTTCAAGTGTGCAACTGAACACTGACTTAAAACATCTTGAAACTCTACTATGAAAAAATACTGCTTTTAGACATCTTAATTTAGATGGAACAAGCATAGAAACAGTTTCCTTACCTTATCAAAGTTCTATGACTATAAAGAAAATAAAAAAAATGTTCAATCACAATTAATTGTGCTGTTAAACAATAATAGAATATCATTTATATAAATATTTTGGATGTGTTCTGCATTTTCAAATACATTGATTTAAATTACAACACAGAACACAAAAGTGTACAATGCTCACTTCATTTCTTTTTTATTATCAATATTTGCTCCGTAAAAAATAAATTAGTCTTCTTCAATTCACCTAATGTCAGTAAATCTCCTCTTTACCATGAAAGTTGAACTTACAAATATAGAAGAAAGTACGAAGAACTGCATTCAAAAATCCACTCAGTCCTATTTCTTGTTCAGTTAGTCGCTTAGACAAACAATTTTGTTTAAATTTGCAGGAGATAATGCTGCTCAATTCTTATTTCCAATACCTTATGAAACTGAGAATAGGCATTCACATGGCACCGTTATATCCACTGCTGCATGATATTCGCATCATCGTGCTAAAGATTCATATGTCCACTTATGCTTCAACTGCCATTCCAGAGCACATGTACGTATCCTGATGACAGGTTCTGCTCGATAACAATCTAAAGTAGACTAGATCACTGCTTGCTCATTTTTGTCATCCGAGTCAAATGACACCAACAGAAGGATGATTTTCTTTTTTGGTGGTTCAGGTTCTATAGTTTCCACACTGGATGTTGCTCTTTTAAAAGACATCTGACAGCCTACTCCACACCCCATCCCTCTCAGATTTTGAAAGGCTCTGCAGATTCACAAACCTTGAGTTTAGTGCTCTTGGCTATCTTTAGAACTCTCACAATGGCATTTTCTTTTGGGTTTTGTCCAATCTGCAACAAAAGTGTTCTTAAAATAAACAACATGCCGGGCCATCAGGCAGGATTGCTATAACATGAAATAAACAGCAGAATGCAAGTAAAACACAGACCTGGAGATGCACAATTCTCCCACCAAGGAGTTCAATCACAATCAACACATATTTTTAAACAAGTGTCATCAGCAGAGACAATGCCCACTGGAATGATACCCAAACACAAAGGAGCATTCAACAGTTCTGGCTATCTGGCATGTAAATATAGGATGACCGTCCACCCCATTTTGACTGGGACAGCCCTGTATTTTGGATGCCAGGAAGACATCCTGATTTATTTTAACA
Source organism: Carettochelys insculpta (assembly GCF_033958435.1). Lineage (NCBI taxonomy): Eukaryota > Metazoa > Chordata > Testudines > Carettochelyidae > Carettochelys > Carettochelys insculpta. Next base: position 15,673,155 of record NC_134144.1, read on the forward strand.
AATGAGCTAATTGCGCCTTATTCAGCCTCCCTGCATGGGTGCAGCTGCTTGCTGGAGAGCACATAATGTGCTCTCTGGCCATGCAGGAGAGAGAGCCAGCAGGGGCCCTGCCATTGGGGCATGGCTGCCGGACAGTTCCTAGCTCTCTGCAGCTCAGGGAAGCCAGGAGTACACCAGCACAGCTGCCGCCCATCTCCCATCTCCTGGAAGACTGTGGGAGCTGGAAGGAGCACCAGCGCGGCTGCTGACCTGTTCCCAGCTCCCTGAGACATGGGGCAGCCAGAAAGGTCCCCCCAAGGGGAGGCAGCCCCGTTCCTGGCACTCTGAGGCGTAAGGCAGCTAGGGAGCCGCCTGCCCCAGGGTATCCCATATTTGGGCTTGGGAAATATGGTCATCCTATGTTAAGACCTTGCACTGATGGCTACAGAAGTTTCAGCTGAATGTCTGGTGTCACTTTTAGGTGACATTATAAATCAGAAGTGGGCAGTATTATTGCCACCAAATGTACAGAGACAAGCAGGAAGTTGGACAGAGTGAACTTGTGTGCTCCAAAGTTTTGGATTTGGGTTCAGTTGTGCAACAACACAATGTACACTTGTCATTTGTGCCTTCACAATAAAAGACTGCTCTGCACAACTTCTGAGCTGAGCTGAAAAATACTATTTGTTTTGTTTATCATTTTACAGTGCAAACATCTGTTCTAAAAATCTTGTATGTGAGCCCTGAGCTATAACTGAAATCCATATATTTGGAATTTAGAAAAGACATCTGAAATATATCCACTGATATCAATGGAGATGTTTTCATTAACTTTGCAGACATGATTCAGGATCAAACCCTTAGTGCCAAAGCTCATCTGCCTTTTGCAGGGGAAACACCCATTGAAGTAAGTTCCATGGAATAATTAGATTCTGTTTCTCACAGATTCATCAGTGGACACTCATTCTCCCTGAAAATCCTGCATTCAAATCGTATGCTGAAATGTGCATGAAAAAGTAGCTGCTTAATAACGACCAGGTTGAATGGTGAACAGAATGATCTCCACATCTCCACATCTTTAAACACTGAAATACAGAAAACTCTTCTATATCCAGCATTCTACTGGCCGAAACTCTCAAATAACTGGCATTTTAACCATAAGTAAATTTTAGTTACATTTTCCAGCCGTACTGTATAGAGATAGTAAATACAAATAGCTACAGCAAATACAGTATTAATTTACAGTGTCCACTACTACTGTTGCTTTTTAAAAATAAAAACATCTTTTATTCATTTGGTGGCTAAAGCAGAATTATATTCTACTGCTGTCATAATAAAAGTTGTGTTACACTTTTTTCCCCAGCATTAATTCCCCAAATTGACCCCATGCCCTCTGTAAAGGTGCTTTTGTTAAGGAATTAATTTCCCCATTAACTGACCTGACAGGCCATGGGTATAGGTCCCCCATTTTCCCCAGGCAATTAGGGAGTGATGGCTACAAGCTAAGATATTCTACATAGGGTTTATTGTTTAAGGATTCACTGGTAGACATGTGGTGATATTCTAATGGCAATCCCTTCACTATAAGATCAAAGCTATTGGCATCTGAGTATCATCTGTCTAATTAACGTATATTTATTTACTATGAATCCAATCCCAGCATCCGACTATTTAACCAGATTCACACAGATCCGAGGAAGCAATCTGCCTGATAAGAAATTCAGCTTGCAACTCCCGACTTTAACAAATGTAGGCTAAACTGTGCTTTGTTAATTTACATGCCCTCACAATTTTTCAACTCAAAAGAACATTTTGAGTTTCATATCACAGTCAGGTTATGAGCAATTATTAGGACATCTGTGATCCTGGGGCACTTAACACAGCTGGCACAAACTATGAATGTCTAAAGCATCCTAGAAGTTGACGTATACCCTCATCTCCCGCTAATATGATTAATGAATACTCTAAATGAAGGTCAGTGTTGCAGAAGTTTATGGCTATAGGAAGCTCCCACACTGCTCTACTGACTCCTGCAGTCTCATTATACTGAAAGGGGAACACTGAAAATGAACTTCACACCATCTTTTTATGCCATGTTGTTGTAGCGATGTTGATACAAGGACGTTAAAGAGAACAAGGTGGGCAAGAACCTTTCATTGGACTAACTTCCTCCGGTGAGAGAGAAGCTTTCAAGCTGCACAGAGTCTTCCTCAGATCCAGGAAAGGCTCTCAGAGATCCACAAGATCAAACAGAGAGTTTAGAACAGGGGTTTCTCGACCTTTTTCCTCTGAGGCTTCCCCAACATGCTACAAAAAATCCAAGGCCAGTGGCTGGGGGGACAAGGAAGGCTCAGAGCTTCCCACCACCAGGAAGGAAGGGGCCTCAGGCACAGGCATAGTTTGGTTTCTATTTGTGTGTGAGGGTATAACAGGGTTCAGGGCCAGGGGAGGGAACACCAGCTCCATCCTCTGACTTGACACACCAGGCCATCTAGCCTATCTCAGCTCAAAAGGGGGCTCTGCTCAAAAAATTCAACAACTTCAAAAGTTCTTCGTGCAGGGAAGGGAGCTGTGGAGGCAGCGGAGATAGCTCAGGGTACAGGGAAGGGTGGCTAGGAGCTGTGGAGGCAGAAGACGGACTGTGTGCAGACAGGTGGGAAGCTGAGGTGCAAGGAAGGGAGGCCCTCCCTGCACTTGATGCTCCCAAGCCCTGAGGGATCTGCCCACCCTGGAGCCAGGACCCCACACAAGTGGCTCTTACTGACTGCCCAAGCGGCAAGAAGGAGCTGGGAGGTGAAGAGCAGCCACAATCCTGGGCACCAGCAGAAGGAGGCAGGAGAGCTCCATGGTACCAGACAGAGTAAAAGCCACCCTCCACTGTCTGGCTCTGGCTTCTTAACTCCAGGGGCTGGGCTTCCAATGGGGGAGAGAAGGAGGTGAGGGGAGGATGTGGCATTGCCCCCGGGACTGCCCTCTTCTGGGTATGGCACTGCAGTTTTAGAGGGCAATGAGCCCTGCATCCCCCAAATTATGCCCATGGCTCAGGGCTTTACCCCATGCAGGCACTGGGGCTTGGGACTCCAGGTTTCACCCCTGTGGCTTCTGGCTTCAGACCCATGGGGCCCCGAGGTTCAGAGTTTTAGCCCAGTGGTTCCTATCTTTAGTCCAGCAGGGGGCACCAAGTACCATAGCTCTAGCCTCACACCAGCCACCAGGGCTCCTGGCTTTAGTCCATGGCTTCCAGATTCAATCCCACGGACACACAGTGCAAGGCGGGGTGGAAAGGGCTTTCAGGCCCACTGGAGCACGCAGGTATGGGACTCCAGGTTTCAGCCCCACTGCTCTTAGCAGGCCTCAAAACTTCAGCCATGGGGAGAGGGTCCTGGGATCTCTGGTCTTCAGCCACAGGCTCTCCTGAAAGGGACAGGTCGTGCCCTGCCCCCCCCGCCCCCCCAACATTGAAAACACCACTGGTTTATCATAAGTAGTCAGCACATTTTCCGAAGTACCATTCAAGGAGTGAGAAACTGAGACACATATTCTCGCCTGTATTATTTCCACGTGACTTCTCCAAACAAGCCAACCATATGAATGTAATTTGTAAACGCTTGAGACATAATGTTACACAGTATTCATCATGACCTAACAGCACAAAGGAAAATCACTTTTATACTACTGTGAATTAGCCCTCCTGTCCCTGAGCAGAGAAATTTCGTCCAATTCTGAAAGTAAAGTAACATTCCTCAAACATAGTCCATTAGTCCAGGCTAAAATCTGCTATTCTTTATACTCTGTCAACTCAAGTGAAGCAACAGATTTTTTCCAGGAGAGGCAGCAGAGATTCTGCACTTCATAATCCCCTCGCAGCCATGGGAATGACTTATCCTTTAAAATTTAAAATGCACTAAACTGACAAGTCAAAGATCCTCTTCAGATTAACAGACACCAAAAAACTGCTAAACAGTGGGACAACTAACTAAGGTTTCCTCATTTCAGGCATGTTACATCCTATTAGTCCACATCCTTCCAGGGGTTGGAATGCGATGCACAATTTACATATATAAAGAGAGTTTTTTCATGCCAAACAGATGACTCAATCATGTCTCAAGCACCATGGCCAACTAAGTATGCACTATGCCCTTCTAGCACCCACCCAGTTGGACAATCAGCTAAACTGGTGTCACAATCCCCAGCATTCTGAAGCCTTCCAGAGATGCAAGATATTGATTAATACTGTGGTTCCCACTCTCTGATGACCATGATACTATTTATGAGACTCCCCCAAGGAAGGAAAAGTGAAACCTGCCCACTGACTAACCAGAGTCAAGAAACAGAAAATATATTCAGTTGTGGCCACTAACAAGCAAGATTTGGTATCTGAAACACTACAGTATTTCCTTGAAAACAAATAATGGGGGTTCCATGCACCCTAGGTAGTCCTCCTAGTTGTTAGGTCTGGGAATTCACCTGTCTGGCACCATTCTCTGTCATTTGCTCAGATTGTGGCACCACTCCACGACTAGAGCTGCTTCCAGGCCTGTGGCCAGGTCACAAAGCCTTCTGAGATTAAAAAAGTCCCTCCAGACTGGATGTCCAGATTCCCTCTCCATTGTATGTCTCCATGCCCTGTGCCATTTTCAGAGTAGCTGCTAGGAGAACCCAGACCCTCCCTTTACATTGGGTTCCAGATGGGTGCCTATATCCTACAACCTAGAACAGTACAGTCCCACTCCTTGCTTCTGTTTCTCTCAACTTCTTCCTGTTCAACCTCTCCCAGACCTTCCACTCCATAACTTTCCAGGATTAGCTTCCCCCACCAGGTTTCCTCTTTACCTTCTCTCAGTTCTCAGTGACTGACTGCAGAGCCCCTTCCTGCAACCCTCTTCCTGCAATTATTTCTAGACTTTAATCTTATCCCAACACCTCCTTGTCCAGCTGGGCTTCACCCGCCACTAGGGCTTCCCAAACTATTTCCCCTCCAAGTGCAGCACGTAAAAATTGACTGGCTCCTTCCGGCCCTCATCAGCCTGACCAGGGCTTGCAGGGGACAGGCACTGCATCACACCATGCTATCACGGTCACTGTTAGTATGTTAAACATTGACTTTCTAATGGCAATCACTGTATTAGTTTATCCAAGTCCATCCCACTACCAGTGTTGCATTGTGCCCTATACCTCCATGGTATTAGATAAATGCTGGACAAAATGTCCCAAGTGACTGATCTGTGACCACTTCCCCAGGGAGAGAATTCCAAAATCTAATTATTCTCAGTGCCTTAGAGGAAATTAAGCCCCATATCCCACACGCCCTTGCTCTCAAAAGAGAAAAGAAAAGAAAAAAGGATCTTGATTGTCTTTGTCACCACCCCATGCAAGTGTAAGCTGATTATAATCAATGCTCTCATGATAAAGACTGTAATCAATTAGTAAGCAATCTGTGACCACCACCCATTCAATTTATTTATGACCTAGTTAAGACATCTGATCAGAATCATTCTCAGCTATTTTGGTTAAAATTAGACCTGACCCACAGTCTGAAAAAGCCCAACAAATAATACCCTAAACAGCACACCTGGATGTAATTTTCTTTAAGGAAAAAAAAAAAAAAATCTAAGCTACTTGTTCCAAAGGGGCTTATTTTCTGTCCCATGTGAATCACCTGCAGAATAGAATTTATCCATCACTGCAATTTCCTTTAGAAACCATGAAATCACTGTGTCCCACAGAGGTAACTGGAACTCCAGCTCTAACAGGCCACTCATAACCAGAAAGATACGGGGACAGTGAGGGCATAAAACTCCATTCCTCCATGTTTAGTCCTATATGACTCAACACGATGCATGAGAAAACAGTGTTAAGGCAGTGTCTGGCAATCTGTAAACTGACCGAGTAAAGCACTGGAATGAAAGAGAGAATGCATGGGACCAGTTTACTGCCTTCACTGTCAGTGATATACTCTAACATTTGGTGTCTTCATTTATAGTTTTTACATTAACATGAAACATGCCAGATAGATCAATTACTGAATGATGCTATAAAACAACAACATTTTCCACGGGACCTAAGTACAGGAGCTATGTAACAGGCCAATAGCAATGTTTTACAGTAAAAACAATTCATTTCATATAATGTCCTGTATCCAAATTAAACTGCGTAAATATTTAGCAAAATTAAATTAATTTTTTTAACTCTGTAGTTTCATTAACAGCAGGAGGAGAACCAAATTACAGTAAACTCTTTCGTAGCCAGCATTCTATTATTTGGAACTCTCAAACAACCAGCATTTTAACCACAAGTAAATTGTAATTACATTTTCCATAAGTACAGTATAGTGAGAATAAATACAAACAACTACAGCAAAGACAGTATAAGTACAATACTACTGTTGTTGGTACATAAAGTACTCTGCATACATTTTCATTTGTTTCTTATGATCTAATATTGTTTTCCTTTAGTGTTACACATTGGTAGGTATTCCTCTCTATTATTCAGAATGTTTGAATGTCTGGCAACCTCCTGGTCCCAGGGCTGCCGTTTACTGAAAGTGGCTCAGTCCCAAAAAAGAAAAAAGAATCTTCAGCTGAAAGTTGAAATGAGGTGAAGAAATTCTGGACGGCTGTTTCCAATGACAGGAGCTAGAGAAGAGAAGGATCTTTTGCAGTTAAGATGGGAGGATGAGGTCTCAAGGAGCCATCTACCCCACACCACTACCCCCTCTAATTTTTTCTGCCCGTGTGCAGAATACATTTTGTCACTTGCACCATGGGATGTACACATGCACACCACCAGTAGAAACATGTGCTGCCAACTATGGGCACTTTGGGAGCTCTGCTAATTAGCTAGGCAACACCTGCATCTCCTCGGGACGGCCACCCTCGCACTCAGCTTACACAGAATGCTGCCTCAACACCAGTTCTTCTGAGCCCCGAGACATATTCCATTTATCCCCCTTTTGTTACTTCTCCCTTGAAAGGTCTGCACCACAATTATCTACTCAGGAACACTAGCTGCACCTCCTTGTATAGTCAATGTTTGCCTTTTGTGTACTTCAGCTTTGTCCTCTGGTGAATACATCAGTGGCCAAACTGGCACCAGTGGGACAAATTTGGCACTTCAAAACTCAAATCCTGCATATTGCAAAGCAAAAGGTAGGCTTTTTAGGGAATTCTTTACACAGATTAAAGCACATTTAAAAGGACACAACCATAACGGTGACTACTTTTACACAGCACTTTCCTATATAAATGGCATAGAAAGGAATCACTTAACCAACCATTTACACAGCAATGGTTGAAAAGAACACACCAAGAGCAGACTGCAATGCAGGATAAAATGAAGCTTATTTTAGCTACTTTAAAACAGCCAGGGCAATACTTAGGGGGACAAAATATAAAACACTCAAATAGAATGCGGTGAGGACGTTGATTTATACCTTTAGGCTCATGTAAAGTGGCAGGGGATCTTTAATGACCAGAAGTGAAGAAGATGTTGATTTCAAATCTCATCCAAAAGACAGCACTACAGACAAACACAGCGCCCTCTATCCGTAAGCTGAAGTTCCAATGCAGTCTTGGTAGAAAAGAAAATGGTTTGTGGCAAACCATTCTCATACAACTTCATCCAGCACCTAGAGGAGTTTTTTTGGGGGGGCGGGATTAGGTCTGACCCAATTTACTGCGAGTTCTAGCAACATGACAGGATGACTCCAGGCTAAAATATACTTGGTGAATCACTGAATTTCACACAATATTCATGAATGAAAATGGGCCTTAGAGTAAGTCTCCTTGGTGCTATTTCAAAATGCATTTTGTGTGTAGCTGTACTATTTCGGAATAAGCTATTATGGAATACCTCTTCTGAATAGCTCTTATTCAGAAATAACGCTGCTGTGTAGACGTAACATACTAGGACCTTATTTTTAAAGGTCTCACCCACTATGCACACTCTCTCTCTCTCTCTCTCTGACACACACACACACACACACACACACACACACACACACACAGAATTTAAACACAGAAAACTTTGATTAATCTGTGAGCACTCACCTATCATTAGGGCACTATTAAATTGATGGTTTTGGCCAGTTTCAAGGTCATAGGATTTTTAAAATAGTCAGCTTCATGGTTTCTGACATTTGCCTCTGAAATTTCAGAGTCTTGGACTCAAAGGGGCAGCAAAGCTGAGTTAAGGACGAAGATTAATGATCAAACTGGAGAGAAGAGACCTGTAGTGGCTAGGAACAGGATTAGGAAAGAGGACGTTGTTGACAAATGGGGGATGAAGCAATAGGTGGATTAAGGAATCTCTACCCTTATGTCCACCCTGCTGCTGGCAGGGGTGCGGTTTTCAGCACTGGGCAGCTAGAAAGCAACAGCTTCTGCCCAACCACCTAAGCTCTAAAACTAGGGCAAGAGCCCGCAGCAGCAGCATAAAAGAGGGTTGTAAGGTGTGGGGGTAGGGAACTGGGTTACCATGAGTTCAGGTTTCCCCAAAAGCCTCCCACCCAGGTCAAAGGTTGACAGGTGGGCTTGCAGTTTCTCCTCCCCCACTGGGGGCTGACAGTTACCCACACTTCTGCAAAGTTCTTGCAGCCAAGACATGTTCCTGGAGTTAGGTCTGACCGAGCTCCAGGGCAGCTCCTATCCCTCCTCAGCCTGGGCCAGGACTAGCAGCTGGAATCTGGCCCAGAGGAAAAAGCCCCCAGACTGAGGCATCCCCGTTCTAGCCTTTCCCCTACAATAGCCAGGTTTCATAGAAGAGACCAGATTTCACAGTCCACAATGTGTTTTTCACAGCCGCAAATCTGGTAGGGAATAACCCATAGTGCTAAATTGTTTCCTGAAGTGCTGTATATTATATACATGTCATTTAGTCTAACTTTAAAATGCCATCTATTCTTTGCTGCTCTCTTCAGACAGTATTCCACACGCTAACCAAGCTTATAACCAGTGCCCCAATTCAGCGGAGCTTAATGGAGCTGGTTGAAATTCTTCTAAAATAGGGATTTGTTTCCTAGCAAAACAGCCTTTTTTGAAAATGAAAACTTAACTGAAAAATATTTTTCCAAATGCTTTTACATTAATTCATGGCTCCTTAATCAATTTTTATCAAAATTTCAACATACATTTCAAAAGCATTTGATTAAAAATTCTGAAAAATGTGGATCTGTTTCCAAGCCTGCCAAGTGCAACTTTGAAATATTAAAGATTTTTTGCAATGCTGACTTCTTCCTGCTAACTCTAGTACTTCAGCACAAAATTAATCCCATCTGAGGCAATGGAACTACTTCTGCATCAAGCTAGCTACATGTTTCAGTAGTTGGCTAAACGAGCACCTAGAACACTGTTTCCAGATATTTAACCTGTTTTCCTCAATTCGGTTTTCATGCTATCACTCAAGTATAACCACATGCATCCCACACTGTAGGTTCCCCCCCCCACACACACCTTAATTGTTATATAATTAAAATAAATAAATCATTATCATATTGACATTCTTCCTCTTGGACTGCAAAAAGCCCCTGCATCTTAGTAACCATTTGACCAAGACACTGAATGGATATTTTATCCTTTTAATCCCCACCAGAAAAATAATTTAACCATTTATTTGCTGTCCTCTTCCTCTAGTATTTTTATCTTCCTGATACTGAGAAAATCTGCCTTTCAAAGTTATTCCTCCCAGACACCCTCCTCCCACAAAGAAGGATGCATGCCTGAGCAGGCAACAAGGGGAACTGCGGTGGAATAGCAGCCTCCAGGAAGCCACAGACAAGTAACCTGCTCATAACGCTACACTTCTCACATCAAGGGTAGGACCAACGCAGGAGAAGGAAGCAGCAGCCGCCCCTGGAGCCCCTACGCAGGTTTCTGCGACTTATTGCCCCCCTTCTCCAATACATTTCCTATCCAGGACTCTCTCCACCTCCAGGACTTTTTTTTTTTTTTTTTGCAGACTCACTTCTTCCCAAACATCTAATTTCATCTGTGCTTTGAGTTATTTCCCACCAGGTAAACTAGGAGCTATTTTTCTATTTTGAATCTTGTCTTATTTATTCAGCATATTTTTAACCTCTCCAGATTCCTTTCCCCTTATGCCTCTGTCCTCCCAGGTAGTGTTTGCAACAGTACCAATGCAGGACCAACACCCACTTTAACTAAATTTGCAGATCACCTCTTCCTTTTAAAGCATGAATGAGGTTGTGACATAATATGTGGACTATTGTGTGGTCTCCAATCCATTCCACAACCAATTCCTATAGACCAAGATGTAATGAGATCCTTTTATCAGTAACAAGCAGCACAGGCTGTGAGTCCGTCTGGAAGCAGAACCAAGAACAACTCCAAGGCCTGTCTGTGGCCTGCAGCGTCAATAAAGTATCATTATTATATTCCTCACAGCTGAGTCGTCTGCAGTCAGTGCCTCAGCTTGCATAGGTCTGTGCAGAGCCCCACAGTAATCCCTCGGTTACCTCACTAGGTATCCCCAGTTTTACAGAATGCTGTTTATTGATGATTTTTCTTTCTTTCAACAGTTATCCTGCCTGTTTTCATACTTCATCAGACTGCTTATGCCCCAAGCTACTGTGCATTAGTTATTCCAAGGGGATTCTGTAAGAATCAAACATCTTATTGAAGCCCAATGATGTTACATTCTAAAGCTCACCCTTGAACCTCTAGTTTTGAAAGTAGAAGCAAAAATAATAATCAAATTTGCCTAGCTCCTCTTGTTCCTTATAAACATAGGCTGTGTATTGCCTCTTGATCTTCTGCAGACCTCATCTGTTGTATCAAGGGCAAAGTGCCAAACGATTGCCTTTCCACAGCACTCTAAGATGACTAATTTTCCAAGCCCTGTCACTTTAACCATCTTTTTCTTTTTTCTTTTTTGGGGGGAGGGGAGAGTGGGCAGCACAAGGAGACAGGCAGGGGATCTTTCGCATGTTTAGGACATGAACCATAGCTCTTTCACCAGAAATAGATGTATAAAGAAATTCTTGGTTGCGATTAAAAGATGAAAGTGAAAAAACATCTTCCTAACCCAGTGTCCGATTATATTGTTTGAGCGTCATTAATGGGCATGTCTACAGTGAATTTCAAGCTCTTTTACATTTTTTCAATTAGGCAATAAACATTAATGACAATCTCGTCCCCTACCCCACATAACTGGGCAGAGGGGTAAGTGAGTGTAGGCTGTCTCCCAGATTGCCTTGTGTGGGAGAGTCTGGTGCCAGAGCACCGTGCATAAAGCCAACAGCATGCAGAGGATTGCAACTCAGGCAAGTGGGCATAAACCTTGCCTCTGACCCCCCCTCGGCACATGGGACAGTGCAGCTGAGCTGATGCACAGATCAGTAGCAAATCACTTCCCTCCTGGAGCAAAGGGGGAGAGCCAGAGAGAGAATTCACTTTTCCCTCTCCCATCTGCATCTGCTATGCACTGTCCCTCAAGTCTTTAAAAACTTCTGTTGGCATAGGAATAGAGGCCAGTGTTTGGATATTTTTCCCCCCACACCAGTAAAAGCCCTAGGCAGTTTATTTTACACTAGGAGAAAAGTCCTTCTCCACCATAGAGTTAAAGGAACTGGTATGAACTAGACCCAGAAAAGCACTCTTTTGCTGGTGTAAACTGTGCCTATGTCCATGTAAACTGTGATAATACTGGTGAGCATTTTGTAGTGTAGATTAAGTGCCACTCTACCTTACATTAAAGATTCTTTACAATGTAATCCTTAAGTTGGAAAAAGAATAATAGCCTTTTACTAATTTTTTTTTTTGTGGCACAAGGTGTTAATGAGTTGGAAAAAAAAATCTTCCTTTAGGCAGTATTATTCCAAACTATAGTTAAAATTTTGAGCAAGAAGAGATACGCTTCTCCTCTCCCAGTGCACTCAACTCTTATCGATATTAACAACAAGGCTTGTTGACATATTGAAGTGAGAAAGCCTTCTCAGAATGTTAACAGTGATCTTAAAAAAAAAAAGAAACCCCATTAGAAAAGTTAAAAGTACTACAAATTACATCCTTGGCAGTAATGTCAGCACGTATGCTCAGCACCTTTAATACTAATTAAGGGCATCCAAGTCTGTAACTTGTTTAGCACATTATTTATGTTGGGGTTTTGCTTTCATGATTAATAGGGTCGGGAAAGATTGTTCAGTGCCAACAACGTCTTGTGTATAACCACAGGGAGGCTCCACTAAACTCTTTTCTTCCCAGTCATAGCTAGGCTAAAAAACAAGCACCATTTACAGTGTTTCTGAGTGCAGAGCTCTGGATGGATGGCTCATCCTGCCAAGAGTCGTTCAAACAGTGTAAGTGAGTGATAGTGTAATTTAAAAACAAAATGCTTGTTCAAATTTAGAGGGGATGGGCTATTTTCCATGTTTATCTGCCAGCACATTTTACAGATCAAAATTAACACAGAAAGTCTTCTTACATCTATGCCTGTCTAACTTACTGTAACATCACCAACCAGATTCTCACCTGGGCACTTGGCCAGTAAAGTCAATGGAGCTATGTTGATTTACATCCACTGAAAACCCAGCTTATAGAGTTTATACCTGCTTAACATGTTTACATGATTAACTGTAAACTTTTCTGCACGTTACACTTCTACACAGCACATTTTCTCCTTGATAACTGGACTAAAAGGAAACGTGTTGTGTATATATCTGCTGTTCTCTTTTTACCTCTAACATTGTCCTAGTCATTATAGTTTTCTCAGAGCTAATGGGCAACATCTGCTGTGGTCATTTTCTCCCAAAAATGTACTAAGACTACTGCAATTGCTGGAACATACTGCACACAGATTCTGATCACAAGAAACATTATGATCGCCATAGAAATAAAGCTATTTGATCTCTTCCATTGAAGCTATACTAACATCTTCTCATATCCATACCATGAGACTTGATCCAACAGAATAGTAGTAATAATAATAGTAATTTTTTTCCTTTCACACATAATTCATTAAAATCAAGTCAGCAAAATCACTAAGCCAGAAACAATCCTATGGTTGGCTCTTCCTTTCAGTAAGCTAGAAAGGATGCACAAATCTTCTGTATATACAGCCAATGTACAAGTTGAACCTCTCTGGCACCAAATGAGAGAATTTGCTGGAGCACAGGTGGTCAATACTGTCCAGCACCACAGTGTCCAATACACTTCCTGTTTGCCACATGTAGCAAACAGAAAACCGAGTTGTGGTGAATAGAGCGCCCTCTGCCTGCTCCGCGCACTTGGTGGGACAAGCACAGGGAGACACAGCAGCAGAGACATAGCCTTATTCAGAGCCTATTTCTGTAGGTTCCTAGAGCCCCACTTAGCTCAGAGCTTCCTTCAAAAATGCCAAAAGCCAATTATTGGTTAAGCGATTCCAAGATTTTCTTCTTTTCCTAAGGAGAAAAAAAATACCCAATGCTTCTCTGTCCAAGAATTATTCATAATAGTCACAAAACAAATTTTGGCACATTTTTTGGGTATTTTACAACACAATCTCAACTGCATTATGCAATCATTTCACTGGTTTCAACTGTTTCCCTTGGCAGTCAGCTATATTATGAAATGATGTAATCTCTTGGTGAAATCTGGAACTAGAACAAAGTTAGACTTCCAGAAGGGATCTAATCCTAAAATCAGTAGCGATGTGAAAACAGAAAGCTTCATTCTGGAGAACTGTTCCTTCTCCTTTTCACTCACATGCCCCCCTCATGAACACTGTGTTCTCAAACTTGTGCGTGCTTTCTACAAGAAAAATCACTGAAGGCAAGCACTATATTTTATTTACTGAAGAACTTTACACAGTGCTGAGCCATATTAGAATCCAAATTACTTTGCGTACAACACAAGATGTCAATGCACAACACATATTCAATCTCTTTGTTCTTAAAGGAAGTTTTCAATAGGAATAGTCAGATGGCAAACAACATACAGTAATGACCATTACTCTTTGTTGCTGTCTGAAATCACAGGACGCAACACACTGTGCTCTAACAAATAGAGTACAAAGAGACAGTTTTACATTTTACAGAATTACTTCTCAATCTCTAATTTACAAGGACAAAAATACTATTAATTTTGCAATAACAGGTAAAATGATACAGCTTTTGTATTATACTCTACTTACTTACATCAATATTCAGTCTTCTCTGATCTTGCCTTGAATATTTCCCTACAAATTTAAGTCCTAAAATTCAGAAGTTATATTCTACTAGCACAGTCTTTTACACTTTGGCCTGGTAGATTTGATTTTATTCATTAATAATTTTAATAGGAAACATTTTAAGCATTTTTTTCTATTTTATTTAAATTTTCACAGTTTTACAAAATTATGAGTTTTAATCTTTTATATGTCTCAATGTGTATCTTCTTTTTTATATTGTGGAAAACTATAGGCACAGACAATTATATAATGACAGTACACACTGATAATTAAAGCTTTATTATAATTAAAAACACAAATGATCAACATTGCATGTTAAAATATACAAAGTAAACATCCTTAAGTCAATCTCTAATAAGTTCTCATCTGGCATTTTTCTTACTTTGCCTCACTGTAAACTTTTATTGTCATTGACGGTAAGATTCTTTCCCATCAATTTGTCTGTATGCATGAAATTAACATTTATTGATACAAGAGTATTTGTATTTAATATGGCATGATCATAGTTCAGTGTTTTTAAATGGAACATTAGTTTAGCTGGTGTTGCCTTAGCTAACACGCCTGAAATCAAATACGTATTGTATTTTCTTTCACTTAACCCAATGGTTCATGGACACCTAAATAATTTTCATTAAGCAGAAACCTCAGAGCACAAAAATGGCTCTTTTTTGCTGGTTGCATGGAATCTGTCTATCCGAGCTCAGGACACTGCTTTGCCCTTACCATCCCATTTGATGTTACATGCCAGGCAGGCTTTGACATCCCTGGAGTAGTGACCTAGGATAATATACTGTTTGGAAGAAAAGGCAAACCTTTCAAATTAACAGGGACATTTGGAGATGAAATTTTCTTGTATGTTCTAAGCCTCTGGGCAGGTCGCTGTTTATGAGACCTGCATACTCTAAATGATTACAGCACGGAAATGGGAATGAAGACACCTGGTTCTATGCGGGGGCTCTGTATGACGTTGAGAGTGAGTTATTTCTTCTTTGCTGTAACCTGAGCTCAGTAATACCCATACTTGTAAAGTACTGCCAGATCATCAGATGAAAGGCACTGTGTAAATGTAAAATATTGTATATTTGTAGTACCCAAAGGCATTGAGACCGCAACTGGGGTGAGTGACGTCCCCGACTACAGCCTTTGCTAACAGCCAGCTGGCCTTTAGCTCATGTGGTAGAGTGCAGGGCTTTAAACCATATGGTCACAGGTTCTATCCCTAGGGCCAGCAACCCAGGTCTGTTGGCCTTACACATTAATAAAGACAACAAGCAATAAACAGGATCTAGGAAGGTACCAAATACACTGAAAATATCAGAGCCAACCCAATCTGTTTCTATCCCTCTCTTTCCTATGCACAGAAAACACAACATAGTGACTTTTTCAATAAACCTTAATATCAGCAGACGTGTAATAGTGATTTTCCATCCTGCACATTCATTGTGTCATCCTGCAGCACATAATATAAACCGGTGTTTCACAAACTACTTTGGCCATGGAACACTTCTGGGCTTGGAATACATTGACTGTACACATACATGCTGGTCGGGGAGGGGAAAGGGAACAGGCTGTGGGTTTCATTCCAAAAACTTGCCATATGGAATGCTGAAAAGTTGATTTAAAAGAGTTTTTTTAAATGTCTTATTTTACAAAGAACAAAAAAATAACAAGAGAATGAACAACCAACGTCCTGCTGATAGGAGATGGTTAGCAACCCTATAATTGAGTAAAAAAATTAAAAATAAGTATAAACCCAAAACAGCAATATAACAGCCCAAAGAAGTAGGGTTTAGTGTTGTTCTTTTTTTTTTTTTTTTTTTTCAAACGTAGAAAGGACAATATTGTTCAAAAAAAAGGACTGTCCTTCCTTAAAGCTTAAACTTTCTTTTACATGAAAAAGAAATTAGGTGTAGAAAATATTTTTAAGTTTTGTGTTTTTATAAATATGCTATTTTTATAGAAAAATCACTGGAAAATAAAAATATGTAAATTTTGACAGTTTTGAAATAGGAAGAGCGTTTTTCCATTTTTTTTAAATCACAAATCTGCCTAATATTAGGAACAATGCTGGAGAGTTAGAGCCTCATATCAGGTTCAGCATCACCTGATTTCTCTGAACACAACTCGCACTGAAACGATCTGAATCGACTCCGATTGTTTCGGCATGAGTCGCATAACAGCAACTATATTATTATGAATGTGTTATAAGTATTAATATATCTACACTTAAATACTATCCAAATACCTTAGTATTTTTGATACACACAAAATTTCAAAATTTAATATTTTAGAAGGAAAAATATCGCTAGAATCTTTTCTTTTTTCCCATGGAACATTTATTCACATCCCATGGAACACAATTTGGGAAACGCTGCTATAAACAATAGAATCACAGAAATGCAGGGCTGGAAGAGTGCTCAATAGCTCATCCAGCACTTTTCCTACACTAGGGTTGTGGCCACGCTACCCCTCTCTTTCGGAGGGGGCATGCTAATCAGTCACTTTGGCAGATGCTAATGAGGCACTTCAGTGAATATGCAGTGCCTCATTAGATTTAGATTTAGCAGCGGCTCAGTATGAGTTACTCATATAGTTAGTGTAAACAATTTTAAAATATTTCTCAATATTTTATTTGCCGAGAGGACTACCGAATAAAATTCAACAGAATGGATTCTGGCGTGGGCCCTGCCTTAGGCTGTGGCCACACTATCCCCTTCTTTATGAGGGGGCATGCTAATGAGCCACTTCAGCAGATGCTAATGAGGTGCTTCCCTGAATATGCAGCACCTCATTCACATAATGGCAGCCATGCGCACTTTAAAAGTGCTGGTTTTGAAACACACACGGCCCGTGTAGTCAGGGGCCTTTCGAAATGTCCCCCCTGATTTTGAAAGCCCATTCTTCCCATTTGGTTTTCAGAAGAAGGGGCTTTTGAAATCGGGGAGGTAGTTTCAAAAGGTCCCCAGCTACACGGCCAGCGTGCGTTTTGAAGCCAGCACTTTCAAAGCACATGTGGCCACCATTATGCTAATGAGGCACTGCACATTCACGGAAGCACCTCATTAGCATCTGCCAAAGTGGCTCATTAGCATATCCCTCTTGGAAAGGGGGGGATAGTATGGCCACAGCCTAAGGCAAGGCCCAAGCCAGAATCCATTCTGTTGAATTTTATTCAGTAGTCCTCTGGGCAAATAAAATATTGAGAAACATTTTACATTGTTTACACTAACCATATGAGTAACTCATACTGAGCCACTGCTAAATCTTGGATAGTCTTCACTTAAACTATTTCCCCCTCTCCTTCTACAGATAAAAGAAGAATTTCTGATGTACGTACTACTTGGCCTATAATCTTTGAGACACCCAAATCTGAATGCCCCCTAACTCAGTCTGCGTGTGTATAATATTAGCAAACTTAAGACTGTTAATTGATGTGTGTGCCCAGCTGCATTTTGAATACACAAATGAAGTTGCAGGGAGGGTATCCAAGGGTGTGTGCCTATAATTATAGCATACTTTTAGAAGGCTGTAAACTTCACCCATGTGTCTATGTGTAACCCACACACCTATGTGTGGTTAACTGTCCCATGTAGTGGTACCTAGACCACTTCACAGAGAAAAAATAAAAATGTCCTCTACAGCCTAAGCTGAGAGCCAACTGGCCTTTAGCTCAAGCTGTAAGAGGCACCTGCACTAAGCTTCAGAGGTCCCAGGTTCAAGCATGCCTGTGGGCAGTTATATATGGACTCTACAGCTGTCTAACATATTACCTACCGCTCTTATCAGCAGCTGCAATAGTGACAGACTGTACATCATCCTTCTTATTTTGACACACCTAAAATGACAGTGACGAACCAGACCCTGCCTAGCAGCAAAATGAACTACTTTAAATGAGCATGGATCTTCTTGTTTCTCCAGTAGCTGGCCCTCATGGGCTCTACAGTCTAATCATGACAAACTGTTTGTTTCAAGGCTTGTTCAGCAGCTTTTAACATAGCAAAGGGGAGAGGATAGTCTTAGAAGGTAGGAGGGGAAAAGCTACCCAGATAGGTGGGAGAAATGAGCTCTACATCACTTGGTCCAACATCATCTTCTGCATCCCCCATGGTCATGACTGGAAAGGTGAGGTAAAAGCCCACAGGAAGACAAGTATTCTAACTAACCATACACATAATATTTCCACTAACAACACATACAATGATCAGGCTTTTAAATACAATAGAGCATGCAATTTTCTGAGTACAGTGCAGTTAGCAACAGAGCTATTGACGACACGCACTATAGCAAAGAATGTCAGACAATGGCAATTCTAACTATTTATGGTCGTACTTGTATCTATTGCCAAATACCTAGGGAAGTTTTCGTAAGTCTTCATCTGGCATCATGAAGTATGCTCTAAATAATAGCACGTTTAGTCTTTAAACCAATGTAGTTTAAGTAGATAAGAAAGGGGGAGTACTTAACGCACAACTCTAGGGAGCTGAATAAGACTGCAGATATAATCTGCGGAGCAACAACAGAGCAATCAAAATTATTGTCTCTTTTTTGGAATTAAAGGAAACTATTGTTCTCTTTTCAATGGCCCCCATCCACTTTCAGGGTGTTCATTTTTAAAAATAAAATGCTCCGGAAAAGCTCTTAAAAATAAAATTGAGACTGTGCTTCAAGACTCCAGCCCTGCAGACATGAATAGATGTACTTCAGTATATTCTCACACACAGACTCACTGAAATCAATGGAAATACGCATGGAAGAAAATTAAACAGTCCTGTACTGTGTTTGTAGGATTGGAATGTTTATTTTTTAGGAACATTTCAATAGTCTGGTTCATTTTTTAAAGCTTGTCTCTCAAATGCTCTGAATATACATGCAAATTAAGATTTTTAAAATAAAAATTAAATTTAAAAAAGAAAATTAGACACAATCAAATTTTATCTAGGTTATTAGTGTATAATTGTTCAAGCACCTCCCATTCAAAAAAAAAAAAGTTAGACACAAGACTCTAGCTATTTGTTGAATAGGCATTTTGGACCCCATAAGAAGATTCAGCAATAATGCACATATATCCCGATCCAAAAGGCACTCAGAAGCCAGCGGTTTCTCCCCACTTCTCAGCAGAAACTGAATAAAGCAAAATTACTGCAATGAGCACTGTTATTAAAACTTTATTGGTGTACTACAATGCTATATGTGCTACAGATTAATTACTGCTCCAGCAGAAAGAATGATTATATCTAAACTTAAAATTGTCAAAAGAAATGAGAAAAGGACAGTTTGTGATCCAACAGTCTGGCTTTTCTATTGTGTTTGCTAAATTGCTCTTTCATTCAGAAAATGCAAAACAATTTGCAGCAGCCCCCTCCAACTGCCCCACATAATTAATGTGAATTAGAAAGTTGTACGTTCATCCCCACAACATGACAAAATGCTCACTGAAGAGGAAGGCACATGTCTGGCAGTAAAAGGTTTGCTAACCTTATTAAAACCACTCATGGGCCAGCCTGGTAGCACCATGTGCTATGCTCCAGGAAAGCTGGGTTTGATTGAAATAGAGGATGATCAGTTCCAGTGCGGAAAGGAAGACGTTTCCTCCTAATACTCTTCTGCTCATCTCCCAGACGTTAAAAAACTACAGCGGTAGGTTCAGAAAGGCATCATTTTCAGTCCTCTCTGATCCTGAGACTAGAGTCCACAAAGCAAGGCCTTGAACCCACCTACAGTTTGAGGTCTGTAACAGTATTCCTCACTCTTACTAGCAAACCTGTCAAGTGATTAAAAAACACTAATCATGCTTAAGCACACTACTAGACAGCAAAAAAAATACCTTTTAAAGGTTTTCAATTTTTTTTCCACATTTTCAATTATATTGAGTTCAATTACAACACAGAATACAAGGGTACAGTACTCACTTTATATTTGATTATAAATACTGGCACCTGAAAGAGTCTTTCAATTCACCTAACACCAGGACTGCAGTACTATGAGACACAAAACCTTTGTATTGTAGGCATGTGTGTGCACTGCACAAATCACACCTCCTCACCCACTCTGCCTGACTGCCCTGTTCCTGTGAACAGGCAAGGCACTGGCCTTGCTAAAAGCCTAGCATGGCAGCCTCAGGGTTGGAGGCATATTCCCAGCTCGTCCCATATCTGAAGGAGATTAGTAAGTATTTTTTGCCTATCACCCTCACTGACATTCTCTTGAGTGAAATGTGGCTTCTTCAGGTTGGCCCACTGTTACCGTCACTGTTACAGCCGCCTCTCCAGCTCCGCTTCAGGCTTTCATGTGCACCTTGTGAAGTGACAGGCCCTGCACCCTTTGACTCTTCTCAGGCTTGAACTCCACCTTTTCTCACACGGCCCCCAGCCATTTTCACCTGCCCACAGCACAGTTCTATGTGCAGGTGAGTAGGGTAGTTACCTCAGCACCTTCTCTTAGGCGGACACTGGTCCAGAGAGTCACTCATCTTGGGTTTCTCTTTGTTTTTCATAAAGTCTGACTGATCGCTCATTTTCTCCTCTCTGAGAGGGCAGGTTTTTCTTTGGTTATTGTATGTAATTTTGGCTTCAGCACTGGAGGGAGGGGGAAGTGGACCATGCAAAGGATGTTTTCTGCCCTTGGCGGAAGCTAGTTCTACACACGCTAATTCCCTCACCAGGTCGAACTGGGTTTAGCACATGCAAGAGACTCCCTTTTCCTTTCTCCAGGTATAACCAGTGGGTAAATGCAGTGAATTTTTACAGCCTCCTCAGATTACTATTTATTTATCTTAATGAAACCGTAGTAGTAGTAGCATCCTTCAGTCTACGTAGACTATAGAACGCGCCCTTTGTAGTTCTGTTTGGCATCCTCATTTGCAGTGTCGGCTGTGACTGTGAAGACCCACGCGAGTGACAGTCCTTGCTGCATCTGTTGCATATGTAATGGGTGTCTGGCAGGTCCTTGCTGTGCTTTCTGTGGGCTAGCTTCTCCTCTGCTAGCTGCCTGATCCTCAATTCACCCTTCTGAAGGCCCTTGTATAGTTCTGCCTCCATCTTCTGCGATCGTCTGCCAGCTCTTCCCAGCTGTCTGGCTTGATGTCTACTTCCCTGAGGTCTCTCTTGCAAACATCTTTGTAGCGCAGCTGGGGGAGTCTGGGAGGTCTTTTGCCAGAGGCTAGCTCACCATACAGGATGTCTTCTGGAATCCTTCCATCATTCATCCTGTGGATGTGGCCAAGCCAGCGGAGCCGACGCTGCCTGAGGAGGGTGTGCATGGTTGGGATTCCAGCTTGCTCAAGGACAGTAGTGTTCGACACTCTGTCCTTCCACAAAATTCCAAGGATGCGCCTGAGGCAGCGCAAGTGGAAGACGTTCAGCCTCTTTTCCTGGAGGGCGTACAGGGTCCAAGTCTCGCTGCCGTAAAGGAGAGTGCTGAGGATGCAGGCTTTGTAGACTTGCATTTTGGTGTGAGTGTACAGCTTGTTGTTATTCCACACTCTCTCGCTGAGTCTGGACAGAGTTGTGGCTGCTTTACCGATCCTCCTATTTAGCTCAGTCTCCAAGGACAGGGTGTCAGTGATGGTGGACCCAAGGTAAATGAACTCATGGACGACCTCTAACGTATAGTTGTCAGTGCTGATTGATGGAGAATCAGCAACGTCCTGAGCAAGTACATTTGTCTTCTTTAGGCTGATGGAGAGTCCAAAGTCCTTGCATGCTTTGGAGAACCGATCCAGCAGCTTCTGAAGCTGGTCGTCTGTGTGTGACACGACAGCAGCGTCACCTGCGAACGGCATATCTCTGATGAGGACTTCCTGCACCTTAGATTTAGCTTTCAGCCTTGCAAGATTAAACAGTTTCCTGTCCGATCTTGTGTGCAAAAAGATGCCCTCTGTTGAAGGCCCAAAGGCGTGTTTAAGGAGGAGTGCGAAGAAGATCCCGAACAATGTCGGAGCAAGGACACATCCTTGTTTGACGCTGCTCCTGATGCTGAAAGCATCCAATAATGTGCCATCGTATTGGACAGTTCCTCTCATGTCTTCGTGGAAAGACTGGATCATCTTGAGTAACCGTGGAGGACAACCTATCTTGTGGAGCAATCTGAACAGTCCATCCATGCTGACCAAGTCGAAGGCCTTGGTTAGGTCGATGAAGGCAATATAGAGTGGCTTCCTCTGCTCCCTGCATTTCTCCTGCAGCTGCCTCAGAGAGAAGACCATGTCGATGGGAGATCTCTGCACGGAATCTGCACTGTGATTCAGGATATACCCTCTCAGCAATCTTCCGGAGTCTGCTGAGGATGACACGAACGAACAGTTTACCAGTGATGCTTAGGAGGGAGATTCCACGGTAACTGTTGCAGTCGCTTCTGTCTCCTTTGTTCTTATACAAGGTTATGATGTTAGCGTTGCGCATGTCCTGTGGAACCTCTCCCTCTCTCCAGCACAGGCACAGTAGCTCATGTAGGGGTTCCAGGAGAGTGTCTGTGGCACACTGACTACCTCTGGTGGTATACCATCCTGGCCCGGGGCCTCTCCTACTGCAATGCTGTCAATGGCTTTCTTCAGTTCATCCACACTGACCAAGGCCATGTTGTACATTGTATCCCTCAGATGCTGCCATCGGGATGTCACATCGGCACCCCCAGGGTTGCTGCGCAGATTCACCTCAAGGGTCGCTCTGAACTTTTCAGCTCTTTCTGAGTCAGCCGTCTTTCTGGCATCGATGCGGGGCCTTCCAGTTGGTTTAGAGCGGTGCAGCTTCTTGGGAATCACCTTGAGTTTGGAGCAAACTAACGAGTAATCTGTATCGCAGTCAGCGCTATGATAGCTGCATGTCAGAAGGACGTTTTTGAGGTTATCACGTCTAGCGATGACCACGTCTAGTTGATGCCAGTGTTTTGAGCGCGGGTGTCTCCATGACACACTGTGCTGTGGCCTGGTTTGGCAAAACGTGTTTGTGATGCACAGATTGTGGTACATGCAAAGTTTGAGAAGAAGCTGACCATTTTCATTCATTTTTCCCACACCGAAGTGTCAGACAGTGGTCAGAGAGGAGATGCCTGCAAGGAGCAAGGGCAGAGGCTTTAAGGAAAGGAAGCAAGGAAAGCCAGGTAGCAAGTGCTGGCTTTTATAAAGGAATTAGAAACTGTATCAAAGGCTCATTTTGAATTGCATTGTCATTGAACTTGTCAATGAAATAAACACCCCAAAGGGATGAGTTTCTGTCCCTGCTGGGAGCTTTAGCTGGCATAATGTCTGGTACATTGGGACACCAGCTTAAAACCCTCAGTGACAAGAGGTCATAAGGAACATGGATTTTAAATTTATGCAGATAAAATAGTATAGGAAGACAGGAGACATGGATCACACACTGAAGAACAAAAAGAGGAAAAAACTACCAAAACATAACTGATGTAAGAAATGAAAAACCAAAAGTATTTGCTAATTACAAACTCAGGGGCAGGGTTGTTTTTCTTCCTCTGAGCAATGCCAGTTTTCCAAATTGTTAAGCCACATTACAACAAACAAACTGATCATATTTCCACGTGACAAGTCTTTTTAAATTTCTTAATTGACTTGTAGCATGTGCAGGGTGGTGGGAGGACTAACAAACTTGTCAGGCCCCCGGGCAAAGTATGGCAGGGGAACGCTCCATGCCCCTACCCCCGAAGCGATTTAAAGGGCTTAATGTTCAGTCCACTCCTGCTCCTACAGAAAAAGCGGCAGCATCTGGGAGCCCCAGGCTCTTTTGAATTTCCAAGCCCCAGGGCAACAGCACTTCTACCCCCCACCTTCAACCTTGCCCTCTCCCCATCGACGGTCTGAGCTAATCTTTCACATATCAGGCTTGAAAGCAGAATGCCTCCATACCTCAGAAACAGTCTGTTAGACAGAGCTACAGAGCAAATGTGACATTTCTCTGTAAACGATGACAGTGATGTAACTTGCATGAAATGAACTAGCTAAACTGCTGGGTTTTTTTGAAATGACTCATTAATGGTAATGAGTGACGATTACATTTGCCAACCGTGAGTTTTATAACTAAAAAGCAATTAAGTTAACTAACTAAATGTTCACCTAGAACGTAACAATTATGTTGAATAAAATATCACTATTAATTTCTTGGTTGACTGCTAACCCTAACTGGAACATTACCGAGTATCTCTTCTGTCCAAAATGCCAGGACTGCTTCTCCCGTCTGAGCCCTCTAACTTCGTTTTAAATGGACATGAAAAGGCAATCTAGTAAATTGCTGCAACATACAGAAATTTTTTCTTTCTGGAAAAAATATATTAATTAAATTAAATGGCTGTCATTTCTACTTCACAGTTTTTCAAATGACAAGACACCTGTGAATTAACTGTTGCTGCTGCCAGGCAACCAGATTCCCACTACAGCCACTTATATCACACTACTGCACTGAAAACAAACCTTCATTGTTGCAGATTTACCACCAAACCACCTCAGTATAATCACTTGGGAAATGTATCATTAATTTCTGCTAAGAAGATCCTCCAGGCGACATAGTGCTTATACTTTCCAGTGTGGCTTTGTGTGCCAAATTCTCAGGTTTGAACAGTGTTTCTTTAACTTTCTGAGACCATGGAACACCACACAATAATATTTTTGTGCAAAACACCAATGAAAATTTTATTCAAACAAACAGCAATAGATAAAGCAAAACCAAAATGAAGTAATTTAATCAGGTGTCATAGCAATGAAGAAGTAACACTGTATCTCGCTTTAATAACAGAAAACGTATACCATCAGTGGATACCAAAAACGTGTCAGGCGTTCATGACACACCTGCAAGTTGTTCACAGAACACCAGTGTTCCCCAGAACGTAGTTTAAGAAACACTGCTTTAGAGCTTGGAGAGGGATTCGGTTGCAGCAACAAGACCTGAGGGCATTGTTTGACTTGCTTCCATCCTGACACATCTCATTGCCCCCAGGAAGCACACATCTGAACGGCCACAGACGTGTATTGCTTGCGTTCATCTGCTAGCTTTGATCCAGCTGCTGGAGTTGAAATCTTATTTCTTTTTAGCAATCTTGCCCCTCTGACTTCCTCCCCCCCTTTTTTTTTCTTTGTTAAACACTCCAATACATGAGGATTAAGGGCTTCTCCTTAAACAGGTGAAAGTGAATGGAAATACCTTGTGGCCTCTTTCCCCCCACCCAACGTCTGTAGCTAGATCTTTGTGAATGCCCAATCTGGCTGAAAGGTCCCAATTCAGCAAATCACTTAAGCACATGATTATCTTCAAAGCTCAGCTCAGAGTGCTTTGAAGTTATTCAAATGCTTGAGTGATTTGCAGGATCCAGGGCTAAGTGGCTATGCCCGCCTCTCCCTCTTCCCCCCACCACCCCGTAAAAAATACACAGCTGGTAAACTTTTGGTGAGAAGTGCATTTGGCAAAAAGTCTAATCCTTCATAGCTGACTTTTTCCCCTTCACCGTCCAATAACAATGCAACATGATTGGAAAATATACTGTATGAGCCAACTGGATCAGCCACACTAGCCAGTTTTAATTCCTCTCCTCAACCACACATAATCTGCCCTCACTGAGCATAATCTGCACCTAACTGTGCAGGGGTGGGGGGTTATTTAATTAGGTTTTGTGCAAACCTTTTACTTGGGCAGTCAATCCAGATTTGGTGCAATTCCAGTGCAGAATAATCCTGTCCACTTCTGGTTTCTGGCAACATATTTGTCTGATGTTTTATTTCCAGAGAAGAAACTGTTTAAATGGGAGGAGCATACAGATGTGCTACAGAAGCCTAATCTTTCAGGAAAAACACAGTCCGCAAGCTCAAGGCTCAAACAGTTGCCATTTATGATTTCTCCTTTACAAAGTGCAGCATAACAAGCTAAACTAAGTTAAACTGAACAAGGACAGCAATAGTACACTAGAATGTTTCCAGAGTCTCTACAGAATACGTTCTCAGTGATTTAATTGGTTTTGAACTTTTTATATCTATTGAACATTTTGAGTTTGCCAAAACAGTCACATGCAAGTCTCCACACAGCTGACCAAGTGGTTTTTACCCATCAAACCTTATGCCCAAATAAATGAGTTAGTTTTTAAGGTGCCACATATTCCTCACTCTTAAAACAGTCACAATCGCTTAGAACTACTCGCGAATGTTTTTGGCACTGAAGCCACATCTACATGGTATGAAACAATTCCATTTTGTTCATATTTTTTCTTAATAGCCCTTAAAAAATCTTCTGTACCTCCTGTCCAAGTCATTCCTGTGCTTTCTTTCGCAATTTCAAGGTAACTGCACCTGCATTCCCTTTCCAGGGTCCCTCAAAGGAATACACCTCAGGTTTCTACTCCCAGACATCCCCTGTGTTGGGCAAAGGGCTGTGTCTTTCTCTGTCCTAATCAGGGCTTTAAGGATGCACAACTTTCTGCATTACACTTGCTGGGATATCACAGACGACCTGAAAGTCCATGCTTTGCTTCCTCCCTCAGCGTTATGGACACTGTTTGCCAGCAGTTGCAACTTGCCACACAGCTCTGTCTAAGCAAGAACATTTAATCTTAAGGCAAAAGCATTATACCAAAACATATTTATGAAAGCAGCTGATTTAAACTCACCCTAAATGGACAAGAAATCATCCATCAGTCTTTAGAGGACCTACTGGACCAAAGCCTTTCCAACAGTTTTCTAAGTGTTGAGTCTTTCCTTGGAAAGAAGGACACATCCATTTGATGAATGAGAAAGAAAGGTCTGTATCAGTTCAAGCTCATCTCTTTATACCAAGAGTCCTTTCTTTGCTAGCCTTTGGAAATTCCTTCTTGGATAATATGCCAGCCACACCAGCAGTAGTATCTCTCTAAGAAGGATCACTGAGACCAAACAACCCTAATCACTCCACATTGTTTACAGTTCCTGTGACAACCTCCACTATGGAGTAGAATAAAATCATACATAAAACACTCAGATTTAATACAATAGAATCCTCAAAGACATTGCATAGATCTGCAATTTGTCTCACTGGCCCTGTGCATGTTCCTCCATATCCCCAACAGCACACCTGCCATGGCAGATATTCTGGTTTCATTCTTAACCTATGTCTCAAATATTTCCATTGCTTCTGGATAAGTAGAGAATATGGAGTTGCTGAATTCTGATGAATCTTGGCATTTTTAATAGATTCTTTCCACTTAATGCCTAGTAGTTTTCTAAAGCATCTGCTTTCCAAGGCACTGAGATGTTAAAAGAAATGGCATATATATGCTTATTGTCTATGGTGTACCAGGATCAATCTATTCAATTTATAAATGATCTGGAAAAAGAGGTAAACAGTGAGGTGGCAAAATTTGCTGATGATACTAAACTGTTCAAAATAGTTAAGAACACAGGATACTGTAAAGAGCTTTAAAAAGATCTCACAAAACGAAGTCACTGGGCCATAAAATGGCCAATTAATTTGAATGTTGATAAATGTAAAGTAATGCACACTGGAAAAAATAATCCCAACTACACATACAAAATGATGGGGACTGATTTAGCTATAACCACGCAAGAGAGAGAGATCTTTCTGAGTCATTATGAATAGTTCTCCGAAAATATCCACTCAATGAGCTGCAGCAGTCAAAAAGGCAAACAGAATACTAGGGATTATTAAAAAGCGATGGAGAATAAGACAGAGAATATTTTATTGCCTTTGTATAAATCCATCATATGCCCACATCTTGAATATTGCATACAGATGTGGTCACCTCATCTCAAAAAAAATATACAGGCATTGGAAAAGGTTCAGAAAAGGTCAACAACATTTTTAAAGGGTTTGGAACAGGTGCCATATGAACAGCAATTAAAAAGACTGGGACTTTTCAACTTAGAAAAAAGGAGACTTGGAGGTATATAAAATCATGACGAGCGTGGAAAAAGTTCCCAAAACAATATAACTAAGGACCACCAAATGAAATCAATGCATAGCAGGTTTAAAACTAACAAAAAGTTTTTCTTCACAAGGGGTATAATAGGCCTGTGGAACTCCTTGCTGGAGGAGGTTGTGAAGACCAAGACTTTAACAGGGTTCAAAAAAGAACCTACCTGCCGGGCTTCCCCCAGCTGGGGGAAGCCAGGGAGATGTCTGTCCCCCAGCTCCCCCAGCTCGTGGAAGCCGGGGAGAAGCCAGGGCGGTGCGTCTGTCTGTCCACCTGGCTTCCCCCAGCTGGGGAAGCTGGGTGAGCAAACAGCCACAGCAGAGCAGATTCTTGCCAGTTTCCCCCAGCTGGGGGAGCTGGGGACTAGAGCAGGAAGCTGGTGGAGGAGCTGTGCTCCCGCCAGCCCCGGGAACCCCAGGATTTTGACTTCATGCATATCGGGGGTTTACTGTACTTTAGTTCCAATAAGACCATTGCCTACGCCACAGGAACAAATACACAGATTATTTTGTGCTGGTTTTTAGAAAAAAAAAGTGGAGGGGCACTGAGTAACTATAACTGGCATCGTGGTAATATCAACAGATTATTACAATATACACAGCAGCTGAGCTCCTTCCTCCCCCTAGCCAGTGACAGTGGTAAGAAGCTGAGTACACAAACAACTAGGTATTACTGAGCATATGAGCAATGGTTCATTTATGTTTCTCTTTACAGTGACAGTGGGTAGAAATGGGCTGTGATACGTAGCACGTGCACAAACAGCAGGTGGTTGCCCCATGGGCGTAGAAAAGAGCCATTTTCCTCTTTCTGGATTAAAGCTGTGGGTGTGCACCGCCTTAAAAGGGAGGGGCCCATGTGGCTTTAAACCAGATAAACGAAAAGTAGCTTTCCTCCAGGCAGTCCCCAGCAAGTGCTAGGTGCTGAGCAGGACAGGGCCCACAGGCAAGAACGAGAAGAATCGCGGATGACTTTCCAAAAGCCAAATAGCAAACCACTGACATGTCTCTGAGGAAGAGTCTGTGCAGTCTGCGTAGTGCACTGGAGTCGGCTGAAAAGCTTGTTTGCTCTGGGGTATGAATTTGTTCGGTCTTTACTTTGTTGTGAAATAAGTAAAAATCTCAGAAGGAAATACTGTATAAAGCAAAGAACGTCGCTTAGCTTGTCTGAAGACTTGTGGGCTCCAGGCCAGCAAGAGAGCTGATGAAAATAGTGATGTGAATAATCTCTAGATTTCTTATAACCCAACAGTATTTTTTTAAAAAATACTGTGATTTACTTTGCTGTATGTCTGTCTTTTCCCAAAACAATGTTCATTCTGATTGTGAGGGGACTAGGATAGGCTCAGAATTTGTTTATGCAACGGGTTGGCTTGACTTAAAATACAGTATATTCACATAACTCTTCCATTTTTGCATATGACAAGAAGAGCATTGTAACAAAGGCACAGGGGCTAAAATTTTCAAATGCACCCCATGTTAGCAAGTGAATAACAAACATGAGTAACAGGAGAGGATTTGTTCATATATTATTATTGCTTTTCCGATTAGCACAGAATTCTGTGTACCACATGTTTTCTAGTGCTCCCTCTAGTCGAGTTCTAAAATATCAGAAACAATGGGGCTCTTTTATTTTCACTAAGTGAAATGTGTCACTTTTATTCTCTAGGTCTTCTCTTTCTGATGTTAGCCAAAATGTTACAGTTCCTTCACTTTATCATTTTACACTCTTATACCTCATTAATGCCTGAGTCCTGTAATCTAACCTACGTGGGGAAGACCCTGTAGTCATATAAAGCCCCAGTATCAGCAACATATTACATTTGCTGTGGTTCAGGATGGGCTCAGAGGTACACCCAAACATATCTCATGACAGACCTATTTAATCTCTATCCTCTTTGGTCCTACCCCAGACATCCTATCATTTCAGGTACTGGCACCCTTAACAGCAGGACTGTCTTGCTGGGTTGACTCTCTCTTTAAACCCTCTGCTACCAGCCCTCCTAGCTAGCACCAAAACACCACTGACTTCCTGAGGAAACTACAGAACATTCATAATCTTCCTGAAAACACCATCCTCATGGATATAGATCTTTATACCAGTATTTCACATGAGGATGATCTACAAGCTGTCAGGAAAACCATCCATGAGGATGCCATGGCACATCTGTGGCCGAGCTATATGGCTTTGTCCTCACTCACCACTATTTCCGATTTTGGGACAATTTATATCTAAGTCAGCAGCACAGCATTGGCACCCACATAGCCCCACAATATGCCAACATTTTTATGGATGACCTAGAACAACTTTTCCTCAGCTCCTATCCTCCTCTACTTATGCTACATTGATAACATCATCTTATGGACCCACGATAAGGAGACCCTTAAAGAATTCGACAGGAATTTCAACAATTTCCACCCCACCATCTCTCTCAGCCTGGACCATTCCACACAAGGGATTCATTTCCTGGACACTGCAGTACAAATCAACAATTAATCAACAAAAGGTCACATTAATACCACTCCATACTGGAAAGCCACTGACCGCTATTCTTAACTACATGCCTCCAGCTTCCATCCAAGATACATCACATGATCCACTGTCCACAGCCAACCCCTAAGATACAACTGTAACTGATCCAATCTCGTGGACAGAGACAAAAACCTAGAAGATCTTTATTAAACATTTGTAAAACTTAATTACCCACCTGAGGAAGTAAAGAAACAGATTGACAAAGCCAGACAAGTACCCAGAAGTCACCTACTTCACAACAGGCCCAACAAGGAAAATAACAGAACACCACTTTTCATCCCCTAGAGCCCTCAGCTTAAAGCCCTCCACTGCACCATTGACAACCTACAACCTATACTGGAACATGATCCCTCACTCTCACAGGCCTTGGGTGACAGGCCTGTTTTTTCCTACAGGCAGCCACCCAACCTCAAGAAAACACTCACAGCAACCAAACACCACACTACAAAAATGCTAACCCATGAACCTACCCCTGCAACAAGCCTCACTGACAACTCTGTCCACATATTGTATATACTAGCAATACCATCGTTGGACCTAACCACATCACCCACACCAACAGGGACTCATACACCTGCACATTCACTCATGTGATATATGCCATCATGTGCCAAACTGCACACTGGAGAAACTGCAGAGTCTCTGCATCAAAAGACGAATGGACATAAATCTGACATCGGAAATTGGAGTATACATAAACCTACAGGAGAATAGTTTCACCTCCCTAAGCATTCAATAATGGATTTAAAAGTAGCCATTCTTCTACAAAAGAATCTTACCACAAGATTACAGAGGGAGGCATCTGAATCAGAATTTATTTGCAAATTTGACATATTTAAATTAGGTCTTAATAGAGATCTCAACTATCTTATGCATTAGAAGGGCAATTTCTATCCCCCACCCTTTGACAGTCACAGGATACATCCTACTTAACTTATTTATGGGTCCTACTAGTGACAAGTAACATTGTTTTTTCCCTCCTTCCTTCCTCCCCTCCCCCACCTACATAAACCCTTGATTCTAATCGTCTGCTCCAACAATCTGAAGAAAAGGGTCTTACTCACGAAAGCTCATGACCTAATAAATTTAGTAGTCTTTAAGGTGCTACAGGACTGCTTATTATTTGTTTCCTATTTGGTATAACTCTTCAAATGGGTATAGACTTATACCCCCTGTAGTCATAGCTTAGCCAAACTATCTATGTTTCATTTTCCAGTCTTTCTTTGACATTCTCTCTAGCCTTTTAATGTTGGTGGTGGTGGCGGTTTCTCTAAACCTCACCCAGTTTGTCTACATTTTTCTGACAGCGAGTGCCTACAAGTGAAGTGGTATTTAAATGCAGGTCACCAGAGCTTTACAGAGCAAGGTTATACACTACAGACAAGTTCTTGTTTAATCTGTTATCAAAGACACACTAAGGTCTCCCTTGCAAATATTGCTTGACAAACGTTTCATCCTACTTAAACGTATAATTTGGTTTTTTGTGCCCAAACACATTTACCAGGCTTTGCCCAAACTGAATTTAATTTTGTTATTTTATCCATGTTTTTAACTCCTCCCAGCCACTTTCTACATTATTTCTTTGTTCCTAATGTTATAGACAACACCTCAATATTTAGTGCTGACAGCAAACTTAGACCTCATTCCTACAAGCTGATTTCAGGGACAGATCTCTGTGCATTTGGTACACCATGGACATCAATGGGTTCAGCAGGTTGCCCACAGAGATCACTTTGCTGGATCAGGGCTTAGTTAGCAAGTCACTTACTGACCTCTTCAGATCATTAATAAATATGTCAAAGAACAGACTGCACATCAGCTTCTATGGCATTTCTCTCTATCCCTTTAAGCTTGCAATATCATGAAATATTCTGTCATGTCTGCAGAGACACGCATCGTGACAGGAGGAGCTGTGAGAAGTTCAGATGTAAGTCGTCCCCCAGAAGAAAAAATTAATCTGATCAAACAAAACATTCTGCAAACTCGTGGCCAATATACCACATTGTTTCAGTTAAAAAAAATTCAAAGAATTTTGTTTTGACATTTCCCTAAATGAAACTTTCTAGTTTGTCAAAACATTTTAAGAAATTTCTTTTGAGTTAATTTTTGGTTCACCCAGCAAACTGAAAACATCAGTTATTCACTAGGCTCTTGTGACAGGATGATTCACCACATTTGAACATTTCTTTCAATGCTTTTACATGATATCTAAGTCCCCTTCCAGTCCATTACTGGCAGGCTTAAAGAATAGTAAATTCTTCACACCATTAGTACTCAGATTGTTTATACAACCCCCAGGGATCGTCACTGGAACACTTCTAGG
This sequence comes from Carettochelys insculpta, assembly GCF_033958435.1. Taxonomy (NCBI): domain Eukaryota; kingdom Metazoa; phylum Chordata; order Testudines; family Carettochelyidae; genus Carettochelys; species Carettochelys insculpta. The sequence continues at coordinate 15,706,045 of NC_134144.1, forward strand.
AAGCTCATGACCAAAAATCTTTTTACTTACACATAATACTGTGAATATCTCTTCCCTTTTATCCCTCGCTTATAAACTTCATAGCCCATACCCCACAGGTTAGACTACACAATAGCTATCGATTCTTAACCTCCCATCATCATCATCATGGTATCGGTGCACCTCCTATAGAGAGCGTAAAGGGCTAAGTGAACTCCATTGGGTCTCTGTCATTTCTCACCTTTTGAAGTAAAGACTCTGCCCGGAATAGGGTTTTGTGGATTGAGTTTTCCTCTTAAAAATAGAAGTGTTATTAATTTCTTTTTTTTTTTTCAGCAGAGGTGTAGGGATAGCAGGAGCAGTGTTATCTTAAGGACAAATAATGATTCAGTCTCAATTTCTAAGCATGGTTTCCTTGCATAAAGAGAAAATAATAATCAAAAGAGACAAAGAGATTAAAACACGGGAAGTAAAACCACACTGCCACAGATCGAAAGAGCTTATTGTGTACTTTGGACTTTTGCTTTTTGCCAGCTTTGTCATGAGTAATTCTTCTGCCAACACTCAATTGCATATTATGATACAATGGGGACCTTAAATAAAAGACAAACTGTTATTCTAATAACACAGAGAAAGCCATGCTAGTCTATATACTATCAAAACAAAAAAGCAGTCAAGTAGCACTTTAAAGACTAACAAAATAATTTATTGGGTAAGCTTTCATGGGACAGACCCACTTCTTCAGACCATAGCCATACCAGAACAGACTCAATATTTAAGGCACAGAGAACCAAAAATAGTAATCCAGGTTGACAAATCAGAAAAAAAATTATCAAGGTGAGTAAATCAGAGAGTAGGAGGCAGGGAAGTCAATTAGATTAAGCGAAGTATGCAAAAGAGCCCCTATAATGACCCAGAAAATTTGCATCCCAGTTCAAACCACGTGTTAATGTGTCAAATTTAAATATAAAAGAGAGTTCAGCAGCCTCTCTTTCAAGACTGTTGTGAAAATTCCCCTTCAGTAAGGCACAGACTTTTAAGTCATTAACAGAGTGGCCCACTCCATTAAAATGTTGGCTGACCGGTTTGTGCATCAGGAGTGTTTTTATGTCTGTTTTGTGCCCATTCACTCTTTGTCTAAGAGAGTTTGAAGTCTATCCAATATACAAGGCATCTGGGCATTGTTGGCACATGGTGGCATATATGATGTTAGTTGAGGAACATGAGAATGCGCCCATGATTCTGTGAATAACCTGGTTATTTTGTTATTATAATATAGTAAAAGTGGAATGGGATCATTCTAGCTTATTCTATTTTAACTATACATATTCAAGTAACCAAAAAGAACAACCTACAGGAAAATGAGGAAGTTATACAAATGTGCAGCAATAGATACTAGCTACTCATGATGAAAGGAACAGATTCTTTTCTATTTCATTTTTTTAACTTACTGAGAACCTACAGATAGTCCAAGAAAGGCAATCTGAACACATAATACTCATCTGAAGAAAGTCTGTCATTACAGGAAACAGGAAAAAACTGTTCAGGATGAAAGCAAAGATTTAAAAAAAAAATGGCCAGAAGCAATGGTTGTGATGGGCCACAGAACTTTCCCAAAACAGTTCATAGAGCACATATTTTAGAAAAACATCTAATCTTGATTTTACAAGTGGTTAGTGCTGGCGAATTCACTACAACTCCTGGGAAAATGTTCCATTGGCTAATTACTTCCACCATTAAAAATTGAAATGGTATTTCTATCTGAATTTGTCCACCCATTAGATTGTGTCATACTTTTCTCTGATAGACTTAACAGCCCGTTAAATTATTAAATATTTGTTACCTATGTATGTACTCATGGACTGTTATCAAATCTCCCCTTAGCCTTCTCTTTGCGAAGCTAACGAGATAGACTCAAAGAGCTCCATCACTACAAACCATGTTTTCTAATCCTTGATTCATTCCTGTGGCTCTCTGATGAACCCTTTCCAGTTTACTAACAGCCTTCTTGAATTGTGGGCACCACAAAAAGACACAATATTTCAGCAGCAGTCATATCAGTGCCAAACATACAGGTCAAATAACCTCTCTGCATCTATTCCAGACATTATAATCAAACCTGCTGACAAAAGGGGTGCTGTTGTCATCATGACTAAGTCAGACTATGAACAGGAGGCAGCCAGACAACTCTCCAACACCAAATTTTACACACCTCTCTCCGCTCATCCCACTTTGGAATTCCAAAAGAAATTACAACAATTACTTAAGGAACTCCCTGCTGCTACTCTGGACCTTAGTCACTCAGACACACCATCTGAGCCCCATCCTGGATTATTCTATTTACTTCCCAAAATCCACAAGTCTAGAAACCCCAGACACCCTGTTATTTCAGGTATTGGCACCCCTAGCACTGGACTATCCAGTTACGTGGACTCCCTCCTCAAACCCTATGCCACCAACATGCCCAGCTATCTCTGAGATACCACTGACTTCCTGAGGAAATTACAAAACATTGGAAAAGTTCCTGACAACACCATCCTTGCCACCATGGATGTAGAGGCTCTGTACACTAATATTCCACACAAAGACGGATTACAAGTGATCAGGAATACCATCCTGATGTCACCACAGGCAATCTGGTGTCTGACCTCTGTAAATTTGTTCTCACCCACAATTATTTCCGATTTGGGGACAATTTATACCTCCAGAGTAGTGGAACTGCTATGGACACCCGCATGTCCCCACAATACGCTAATGTATTTTTGGCTGACCTGGAACAACAATTCCTCAGCTCTCGTCCCCTATTACCCCTCCTCTACTTCAGATACATTGATGACATTGTTATGATTTGGACCCTACGCCTCAACTATTCCACGTGAGAAATAAAATTTCCTGGACACTACAGTACAAATCAAGGATGGCCTGATCAGTACCACACTCTACTGGAAACCTACTGATCGCTATGCTTACCTACATGCTTCTAGCTTCCATCCTGCACACATAACTAGATCCATTGTTTACGGTCAAGCCCTTAGGTACCATCACATTTGCTCTGATCCTACTGACAGAGACCAAAAACTACAAGAACTTTACCAAATATTCATAAACCTGAATTACCCCCAGGAGAAATAAAAAAAACAAATCGACAGGGCCAGACAAATACCCAGAGACCAGCTACTCCAAGACAGGCCCAAAACAGCCAAGAACAGAACACCACTGGTCATTACCTACAGCCCCCAACTCAAACCACTGCAACACATTATTAATGACCTACAACCTATCCTGAATCAGGATACCACACTCCAGAAAGCCCTAGGTGACAGGCCTGTTCTCTCCTACAGACAACCTCCCAACGTTATGAGGATTCTCACCAACAATTGCAGTCTATATCACAGGAACACCAGTCCTGGAACTCTCCCTTGCAACAAAGCCCGTTACCAACTTTGTTCACATATCTGTTCTGGAGAGACCATCACTGGGCCTAACCAGGTTATTCACAGAATCATGGGCACATTCTCATGTTCCTCAACTAACATCATATATGCCATCATGTGCCAACAATGCCCATGGAGTGTGGTATCCTGATTCAGGATAGGTTGCAGGTCATTAATAATGTGTTGCAGTGGTTTGAGTTGGGGGCTGTAGGTAATGACCAGTGGTGTTCTGTTCTTGGCTGTTTTGGGCCTGTCTTGGAGTAGCTGGTCTCTGGGTATTTGTCTGGCCCTGTCGATTTGTTTCTTTTGTATATTGGACAGACTTCAAACTCTCTTAGACAAAGAGTTAATGGGCACATAACAGACATAAAAACACTCCTGATCCACAAACCGGTCAGCCAACTTTTTAATGGAGTGGGCCATTCTGTTAATGACATGAAGGTTTGTGTCTTACTGAAGAGGAATTTTCACAACAGATTGGAAAGAGAGGCTGCTGAACTCTCTTTTATATTCAAATTTGACACATTAACATGTGGTGTGAACTGGGATGGGAATTTTTAGGTCATTATAGGGGCTTTTTTGCATACTTGGCTTAATCTAATTCTTGACACACACACACCCCACCCTCTGCCCCTCTACTCTCTGATTTGCTCACCTTTATTATATTTTTCTGATTTGTTAACCTTGATTACTATTTTTGGTTCTCTGCGCCTTAAATATTGAGTCTGTTCTGGTATGGCTATGGTCTGAAGAAGTGGGTCTGTCCCATGAAAGCTCATCACCTAATAAATTATTTTGTTAGTCTTTAAAGTGCTACTGGGCTGCTTTTTTTTTCCCCTCAGACTCCCTTTTTTAAAAATCCAATAATGACAACCTCTTTTTGCCACAGTCTCACACAGAAATCATGTTCAGCTGATTGTCCACAACAGACTCCAAATCTTTTCCAGGATGGAAGCCCCATCACACAATCATGCCCCAAAGTCTTTGCTCCTCTAGGGATATGGTTACATTTAGTTGTATGAAAAAAAAACTTGTTTGCTTGTGCTCAGTTAATAAAGAGAACCAGATTGCTCTAGATCAGTGACCTGTCTTCTGTTTCACTGATCACTTCAGCATTTCTGAGTCATCTGCAAGCTTTATCAGTAATTATTTGTGTTTTCTTTCTCGGACATTGATAAAAATATCAAGTGGAATAGGACAAGACTCTGTCACTGTAGCTTCCCTTTGAAAACACACTTACTCGATCTTGATTTCCAATTTACAGTTACATCTTTAGACATGTCAGTTAGCCAGTTTTTAATCCACGTAATGTGTGCCATATTCTATTTTTTTCAATCAAACTGTTCTGTTGGCATCAAGTCAAATGTCTCACAGAAGCCTAAGTAAACACTATTAACTTTATCACCCATACTTGTAATCTCATCAAATTAGTTTGATAGAATCAATTTTTGCATAAACCCAGGTTAATTGCATTAATTGCACTATCTTCCTTTAATTATTTATTAATAAAGTCTTGTATCACTTGCTCCATCATTTTGTCCAGGACTGATGTCAGGCTGACTAACTATTATTATCCTTGTCTTCCTGTTTACCTTTTAAAATACTGATACATTAGCTTTCTTCCAGTCTTCTGGAATCTCCCCAGTAATCCAAGTCTTACTGAAAACCAGTGAGAAACTCAACTTGCTCTTTTAAAAGCTTTTGGATGCAAGTTTGCTAGACTTGCTGATACAAAAGTGTCTAGATTTAGTAGTTTCAGTTTACCATCCCCACGAGATTCTAGTGGAATGGAAATGGGTACCACTGTATGAGGATAATATATTATTTGCTCTTCGCAAAATAGAGAATAAATATTTATTGACCATTTCTGCCTTTGTTGTATTATTAAAAATACTACCATTTTCATATTGTAATATCATTGTAAGGGTTCTATTCGTTCCTAATATATTTAAAAGATGCATCCTTATTGTTCTCAACTCTGTTGGCCATATGCTTCTTTTTGTGCTGGGCAAAGAGTTTCAAATATCTTGCCCTTAAATAATGAATTCTACAAAAACTGGAATCTCAAGGGAAAACTAAAAGAGAAAGTAGCTTTCTTCCTCTCTGCTAATCTTGTAATACAGCATTTGAACAACACATTATACAGGAAAGCAAACACACTGCCAACAACCACAACCACAAGTAAAAGGCTATCGTTTTTAGGCTGTGACACAGGTTAATTTACCATTGAAAATATATTAGAACACCCTCGTCAAACATAAAATTAACAAACATTGAAGTGATTTCTAAGTGGCAGCTATCGTGTTACCATGAGTGCAAGCATGGAGCAGGGGGAGAACAGCAAGAATGTCATTAAAAAGAAAGAAACACTGAGTCAGATTAATGCCTCTTTCAATCCAGTGACGCAAAACTTGATTGCAGCTTGGCATCTCCCATGCTCAGCCTCTCAGCAAAGTGAACAGATTTTATTCAAGTGCCAAGAAGCAAGGTATATGTAGATTTAATACACACACTGCTCCCACCAAATGAGCATGTCTAATTCAAAGTGCAAGAGGAGCACTTTCTGGATATAAATAAAAGTTACCAGTGGAAAAACTACTGTATATGTAGAAGTGAAAGCTTCTGTGTAGTAGTAATTCATGGCCATGGTAGCAAGAGGTCCAGAAATTGCTAGTCATCCACCTGACTGTTCATCTTACTCTGCGGAGTCCGTCATGGATCCTCAGCAGCTCCCTGAGGGTGATCTTCTCCAGATCATGGCCAGCCTGCTGCTGGCTGTCATGCAGCAGCAGCAGCAGCACAGGGCCAGCTGCGTAGCCCTGCTCCTGCAGGCCCTCTGCCAGGGGGAGCGGCTGCGCCCCACCCTGGTGATCCAGAAATGCTGGGGCTTTCCCACCGGCACTGACTGGTGGGATCGCCTCGTGCTGGGGGGACTGGGGCGATGACTAGTGGCTGCAACCCTTCCAGATGACCCAGTCGACATTCAAGGAGCTGTGCCCGAGGCTCCCAGCTCATCAGCAGTCTCCAGCTCCAACTCCTCCTCCGCTTCGGGTGGTGTCCACCACATAACTGGGGGGCCTGGATCTCCTTGGGCCCCAGGAGCCAACGGAGCTGCTCATAATGGGGGCACTGTGCGCAGGGGCATGCTCCCAAGTGGCTGCGGGTGTCCCTTGCCCGGCAGTACATCTGCCAGAGCTCCTTGACTTTAATCTGGATGCTCTCCCCTGTCTGGATGGGGTTCCCCGGGGAAGCGACCCCCCTCGCCAGGTGCTCGTATGGATCAGCATTGCACTGCTGTACCCCTGTCTTCAGCAGGGCCTCCTCCTCCCCCCACAGTCCCAGGAGGTCCTGCATTTCTGCATCGCTCCACGAGAGGCCCCTCTTCTCACGCCAATTGTCTGGCTGCTGCAAGCCCTTGGGGGACTCACCATTCTGGAGGGCATGACAGGGCCAACTGGGGCTTCGAGAGGGGGCCTTGCAGCAGGGAGCTTGGGGTCCCCCTGCTTCTGCCACGCTCTCAGCTTCCTGCCTGAGTTTCCTTGGTACTTGATTCCTCTCAGGGGGCCGGCAGTGACTATAGAGCCCCGCCTGGGCTGACCAGAGCATCTTTAGGCTCCTGGGGAGCCACCGCCATGGAGGGATCCCTGCTTCGGAGTAGCAGGTGTGGAGTGTCTACACACACCCTACTTCAAAGTTAAAACTTCAAAGTAGGGCACTACTCCGTTCCAAGTAAGGGAAAACATGGATAGACACCCCGCAGGCTACTTTGAAGTGGCCCCAACTTTGAAGTTAACATCGAAGCAGGATGCTAGTGTAGGCACACCCTATGTGAGTTTTGCTACTGCATTTAGCTTTGTGACAGTTCCCTGATGTGCCACCTTGTCTGCCTTGCCAGCAAACTTTTCAGGACTTTGCTGGTCTAAATTTTGCCTTGCAGATAATAAAACAGTGAACCCCACTCCCATGTTCCCAGAGTGATCTTCCTGCCTTGTCCTGTCTCTGATGCAACACCCAGCAAAGTTAAGTGTGTTGCTTTTTAAAGAGATGATATGCTGCAGCCTGTTAGCTTAGATAGGATGAATACACACTTTCTCTCAGTCAGTGCACTGGTTTACAATAAACACAACACAAGCTTAGCAAAGAAAAGTCAACGGTTAAGTGGGACGAAGTACAAGGAACAAAGACAGAAATTACCACAAGCAAACAAAAACTACACCTATATTTTTAGGAGTAAACCTTAACTTCAACAGGTTACAATTCTATTCTCAGTATCCAGGGCCTCAGAGCTCTGACCTCTTGTTTGTCTGTCCTGTAACCGATAGCAAAAAGGCTCTTTCTGTTTCCACCTTCCAAGTTCATTGAGCTTGCTACTGGAGCCAGAAAGGCCTCCTGCCATTTGTCCCTTTCTGAACTATATCTAAATGGGGCTTCCATTGTTCTGATGCCTACAATGCTTAAATTTACATTGGAGACAGTACATAGGAAATCCATTCCTGCCTGTCTGGAAGGAAACATGTTTCTCCCTGTCTTTAGTCACAGATGTTAAAGCGGAGCATCTCTATTTGTAATTTCACACAGAGCAGTAGTGCACACATTCAACCCTGATCTCCATCACCAGTGCCACCTGCTTTCATATGACTTTACTCTATACATTTTTATAATACGGTAATATTGGAGGTGCTCATCATATGAGGCTCAGACACATCTTTATAGCTCAGTAAGTCTTTGAAATCTATTCTTTGAAGAGTAAGCGCAGATCACCCTTCTCTCTCTGTGGGGAGGGCACCATGCTGCCTTCCTAAACTACACTGTTCCAAGAGGCAGAAGGGCTTGGAAGGGGGGAAATCTCCATTCTCCCCCCATCCCTGCTGAGAGTCATCTTTTCCCACGCTCTCTCCTGGTGGCTTTCTTTAACCTGCACATAATGTGCTTGGTTTTGGCTCTGGTCACACCTTGCCTAATTTATATTGGAGATACATTCACACAAGTGCAACCACAATCCTTTGTCTAGGATGGGGTACCTCATATCCAGCAGCCTTGCACATGTTTTAAGAATGTCATTATAACAGGAGGACTAGAGCCTGGGACCTCTAGAGCTTAGTGCATGAGCCTCTATCGTCAGAGCTAAAATCCAGCTGGCTCTCAGCTAAGGCTATAGAGGAGACTCATTCTTTCTCTCGGTAAGTGGTCTAGGTGTCACACACTATACATCATATGCCCATTTTGGGGCATGACAGACATACGATGTATAGGGTGGCGTATAAGTACACACATCATATCATGACAGTGTCATGTCTAGTGAGCAGGTCAGGCCTGACAAGTATTGCTCACACAGTTTGGTGAGCCAGGGGGCATCTGCCAATTACTCTCAAGGCAAGTAGTGGCAGATATAGTCATATATGTTTCAAATAGCTGCTTTCACTTCCTTCAAGCAGCTTTAGCACATGGACTCACATTTACTTTTAATTTACACTGGTGTAAAGCAGAATTTCATCCAGACTCATACAATATCGTCTGACTGAGTACATAGTCACCAGCCTGAAAAAATAAGGCCAGGACAAATGTAGACGCTTATACCACTGATATTAATGAGGCGTCACCTTTATAGCCAATGAGCAGCCACTTATAACCACTGAACGAGGTGCTAGATTTGTCTGTCTGGGGCAGCTGTGCATCCTGGCATGTTTCAATATCCCATTCCTCTGAATGAAAGGTTGCTATTTCAATGTTCCCAAACACAGCAACGCTGCAGCAGAAGACAAGACAGCAAAACAAGCTGGGCCCAATCGATCTTACCCAGACAGCTCACGCACAAGAAAAAACAAAAAATGCTTTGCCAGATAACGCTCAGTGACTAGTTTTTAAAAAAAAAATCTTAAAAGCCAAATTCCACGTCTGCGCAGTGCTTGTTTTTCTTCATGATTTTCATCAGCATGCAAGGTGGGAGCTCAGCCCAGTACCTCATCCCGAATGCAGCTGTCATGCAGCTCAAAGCCATGTCAGCTATGGATTCACAAAAGACCAGCTAATGCTACCAACCACCCCCTAAATGATAAAGCTCTGCATTTTAATTTATTTATTAATGAACCTGTTGTGAGATTATTAGTGACTTTACAAAGTATCACCAACACTCAGACTGTACATAGAGATCGAAAGGTCAATTTCAGCACTCCGCCTCAGAAAGGTTGCTGACCCATGGTGTAGCCTTTAGCAGCCTGTAGCAAACAGCACTCAGAGGAGCTGGGATTAATTTTTCCTAAAGAAAATAGACAATCATTTTGCTCAGTTTGGATGGGTAGCAAGTGCAAGGCAAACACTAACAATAATGCCCCTCCCTCATTGGAAAAGGAAACAGCTGAGCTGGCTTTTATATTCAAATTCAGCACATTAACACATGGTTTAAATCGTGATGGGAACTTTTTGAGTCACTATAGGGGCTTGTCTGCATACTTGGCTCAGTCGAATTCTTGACCTTCCCCCCCAACCCTTCCACTCTCCGATTTGCTCACCTTGATTGTCTTTTTCTGATTTGTCCTCCTTGCTTGCTGTTTTTGGTTCTCTGTGTCTTAAATATTGAGTCTGTTCTGGTCTGGCTATGGTCTGAAGAAGTGGGTCTGTCCCACGAAAGCTCACCTAATAAACTATTTTGCTAGTCTTTAAAGTGCTACTTGACTGCTTTTTGTTTTGATAGTGTATAGACTAGCACGGCTTCCTCTCTGTTACTGTTACCTCAGTGTATTACATAAGAGTCTATTTCAATTTCATTAGAGTGGTTTTGGAGGAAAGCTTTGTACGATTATTTATCTACTAATCTGCCAAATCTTTAATTTTCAATTTCATATAACATCTACTTTGCGTCACAGCTATAGGGGAGAGCAAGAAACAAGGGATATAAAGCTGAAGAGCAATGTGTGGTATAATGAGTACAAACCTCTTAGGAAAGTTTCTTTGCTAGTGACATTTAACTAGCAACTGTGAACCTTCTGTCAGAGAACGCCTAAGTTATGCAAGCTCTTGAGAAAATAAAGTAGTGGAATCTATTAAAATTGTTAATAATCTCAGGTAGCAGCACAGAATGCATTGATGAAGAGGAACAGTTGTGTTCTCCTCCATACACACTGCTTTTATGGTCTGGCCAAAGCCTGTGAAGTCAGTGGGAGTCTTTTCAGAGCCTGGATCAGATCTGAGAGCTCTTCCTCCCGCTCCTTTTTGCGGAGTGAGGGGAGAATCGGGATACTTGCTTGTGTCAGCACTGTCCATAAAGCCCCAATCCCCTTTTTCCTGCAGTACCTGCTTAATGGCTACTCTTCTCCTGGAAGAGGAAAGGAGCCCTTTGGAGACTTTATATGGCACTGCCTAAGTAGCTGGAAACGTTTGCAGATAAGCAAGAAAATGTTCTCACTTCCCTTGTTAACACTGTCTAATGACTAACAAAATAATGCATTGTCTTCTCAAGGTCAAGCTCAGACCTGGTATAAGCCAACAAAGAATGTAGCTGGACAGCTGAGGGTCACTAAATTATCCACAGAACTGCATATGTTCCTCCAAATTTGTGAAAAATGTTATTGCTATAGTTTAAATCTCAGGGATCATAAGGCTTCATTTCCACCAATGATTTGACATCAGATAACACATTTATCCAGGTTTCAAAATGTTTGCCTGCGTCTATTAGTTACACTGATTTCAGACCCATGCCCATCCTACTGCTGAACTGAGCCCAGGTTTGTACAACTGGAATACCAGCAGGTGCAGGAGACATCCCTCTGATACAGTAAAACAAGCTTACAAGGTGTAAGTAATGTTTCAAAAAGTTGACAGCCTCACAATTACCGTCATTAAAATCATACACCACGTACCCAAGGAGCCCAGTTTTAGGCTGGGTCTACACTTGCCCCAGCTGCACGCATGCTGGCACTTCGAAGTTTGACACTTAAGTTGCCGCAGGGGAGAATTAGCCTAATGAAGTGCCACATATTCACCGCAACGAAGGGTCCTGTGGCACCTTATAGACTAACAGAAAAGTTTTGAGCATGAGCTGCTGCATCTGATGAAGTGAGTCTGTGCTCACGAAAGCTCATGCTCAAAACTTTTAGTTCAGTTAGTTTATAAGGTGCCACAGGACCCTTTGTTGCTGTTACAGATCCAGACTAACACAGCTACCCCTCTGATATTCACCACTGCACTTCATTAGTAATCTCCCATCATCCTGATTACCATGTCCCCTTCAAAGCTGGAGGCAAGCGTAGACAAGCCCAAACTGTACAACAAGCTTTAGAAATTGTAACAAATTGCTTCAGGTTCTTTTTCTGACTACTCACCCATGTGCAGAGTACAATAACTGGCTCTATTCAAGAGACCAAATTCTGCTCTGATAAAGTTAATTCCATTCCATGAAAAAGAGCAGAATTTAGCTCAGTGTGCACTTTTTCACAGAAGCTGACTAGTAATCTGTAACAAAAGAAATGCATCTCAACTTTGAGAGAACCACAGTCTCAAGTGAGGAGATGAAGAAAGAAAGAGAGAGAGATCAAGAAAAGGGGAAAAGAGATCTAAACCAGACCACAGGGGCAATAGCTTAAAGCTAAATTTAGATTGTTTGTTGCTTTGCACACTCAAAAGTTATCATCTAAAGTCTAAAAACTAAAGATCTGGAAGACTCAGAAGTGTAGGCACACAAGCTGTTTCAACCACCAGACGTAAGTCTTTAAAGGTCTGATTCAGGACTTAATGAAGCAGAAACTATCCTAAGATATTTAGAGTCATTTAAGGAGGTCCAAATAGTAATTAATTTTACAATCCTTGCTTATCAGAAAGGCTAGGTTTACTCTGAGACCTACTCTCTTTTTATAATATTTTCTCAACCGATGGCCTAAATTGCACCTCATAAGGTACACCAGCAGGGTATGAGGAGTCCATAGGAGAGACAGGAGACAGAGAGACATTTCCTTCTGCACACGATTTTTGCCCTTGTGCCAGCCAGGAATCCTGATCTGGCAAATAAGTCAAACCACAAAAATCACCCGATGCCTGAAAATGTTAAAAATTGTGTGGGACACTGTAACAAACTCTGCTTCTTTCACAGATAACTCTGAATATCATCACTGAGCTGGCTGTTTATCCCCATACGCTACCTGTGAAGAAAAATAAAATAGTTCCAGAAGAAAGAGTTCTATATCTTCAAGGACAGGCTAAACCAAGCAGCAGCAGTATGAAAATGTTCTTTTCACAGATGTCTTTTTAGCGTAGTCCCAAGGAATTAATCTTATCTCGCTCCTATTCCCACACAATGCAGTCATGTTTTTCAGTCTGAGTTAAATTTCTGAACAAATAGCTTCTCTCCTTAATATCTTGTTGCTACTGAGAAAAGTCAATAATATTTACAATCCATTTCAAGTATTGTCCTGTAGCTCTTCTAGCTCAGTACCTAGATTATAGAAAATATTTTCATCTCTTTTTAAAGGAGATTCAAACAGCAAATATTCTTATTCATCACCTCAAAAGCATTTTAGACTGAGTATACAAGGCCCTGATCCAGGCACAGCACCTACAGGCCTGTGGCTTATGCCCCCAGCTTCTGAAGTCACGTCAGTGATGTCTTCAGAATCTCAGCTTTCACTTGTTCACAAAAGTTGTATTTCTGACCCTCACAGTGGCAAAGCAAAGTTTGAAAAGGTGACAAGAGTGTAACTCATGCAGCAGTGTCTGAAAGCGTGCATAGCACCCCAAAAAACAGCTCTAAGGGGTGTTAAGGACGTATTCATCTATTAATGTTGAAACTCACTGCTGTGGGGAAAGGAGGGGCAGGTCCCGCCAGCACCAAGCCTTCAGGACGTGAATAGGGTGCACGCTATTCTGAACTCTTAAATGCAACAAATTTTATGGGCTGTTGTATGTTTGGCTGAATCAGAAACCAATTTTTGGTTTGGTTATGTCTGGTTTATAGAAGTCTGCAAAACTTGTCCCTGGTTTGAGCCTTTCCTACTGCAAATAAATACTTAAGGTGAGAACTAGGACATAAATCTGGATGATACCAGATCCATGAAATCATATCTTCAAAAAAGAGTCATGAAGATCATGACGTGTTCTTCATTAGCTTTGGGAAACCAATTTCCAGACACCCTAAACAAGTGCATACTATTTAGTTTATTATTTGTATTACTATTGAAACCCAATGTGATAAGTAAAACAAAAAACAACAAACAGTCTGTGTCTATCTCTGGACTAACAAGCAAGTACCAGGAAACAATGAGACATCATTGGCCAGCATGATAGACAGTTTCACCACACCAGAGGACCAACCACTGCCAATTTTTTTCGTAGGCATCACAAGAGAGTTGAGTATTAGGAGAACGAGGTAGCTTTGCAGATGTTTGCTGGGAGCTCTTCCCTCATGAGGGGCAGCCCAGGAGAAAAATATAGAGTGCTTGTTTGAAATTTCCAATATGTGATTAATGGGGGCTGGTATCCTGGGCCACTTGGAGGCAGGAACTGACATTTTGCTACTGAATAAGAGATGTCAGAAAGGGTAGGGATTGGCTGAAGAGGGCTTTGAAATTGAAGGCAAACAGCTTATATTTGCTGAAAATAAAAGTACCAACCAGTGGAAGGATTCAAAAGAGAATCGTGATACGATCCCAGCAATGACCAAGGAAAATGATCTCCACATCAGCATTCTGCATGGATATGAGCAGGGAAAAATTACCTTTGTCAAGGTCAGAGAGAAAGACATTGTGGTAATTGAGACTGGATACAATAGAAGCCACAAGGAGAATTTTAGCCATGTGGGTGGATAGGCTAGGACCATATTTTACAGATGTTATACCAAAGAATCTGCAAGATTTAGATGTAACCTAGATATGAGGATCTGAAGACGGGTCCAAGTTGAAGATGTTGCCCAGATGGAATATGCACTGACAAGGCAAAGGAATGCCAATGTTTCTGCATGACTTTGTTGGCAGTATTTTTAAGGAGCAACATATTTAAATCAGAGATGACAGTGTTCAGTTCTTAGCCGTGAAGCTCAGAAAAGGAAGCAGGGTTTTTGTCAAGCCATTTTCTTATTATAAAAAGGTGCCCATGGGATTACAGTTTCTGACAAAATTGCTTTGAAGTTCATCATTTAATTATCTGAGCAGGTCAATTGTTCCAACGTCAACTTAAGTATCAGTGCACTTTTACTGGTAATTACAATCAAAACAGTTCCCCACCCGTCTCAAAAAAATTGTACGCACACATTATAAAAGCAATTAATTGTTGCATGCATGAGAATAAAAATAACTTGTACATCGGGAGATCAAAGAAAAGATACAGCACTGTAACTTCAAAGTGCAGAACTTTTGTCAATAGACATTTCCTCTCACTTCTATTTCCTAATTAAAGAGGTGCCAGTTTAACACAAACTCCAGCATCAAACAATGAAAAATCATTTTCTGTAGGTCTCTGCTTGCACTTGAGTAGTCACGGATAAGTACACACATTTAGGTTTCTAAAATAGTTTCTCAGCTCCAACTTATCCTCTCCCAGAGCCACCAAGGCAAGATCTACACTAGAAACTTCAGCTGAGATAACATCATCAGTTAGGGTTGTAGGTTTTGGTGACATTCTTATATAGTCAAAAGCCCCAGTAAGGATGCCTGAAAGCCCTAGTCCTAGTATAACACTTTATTCAGGGAACTAATATAAACTATATGAGCAAAAGCACTTCCATTTTTAACCTACACTTATAGTAGGAGGATTTGCCAAGATAGCTATACTAGAAAAGTTTTCTGGGGTAGATAACGCTTGAGTATCTCACCTTTTGGATCTTCTCTTTCAAAGACAGAAAGCAAGTTTTGAAAACAGCACACCAGACTTGTAGCAGGGACAGCCTCTGCCTAGCTCCTGCTCATGGTCAGACACTTTTTGCTAGTGATTTCTGTCCCCCTGCCCTCCTCTCCCGAGTGCTGGATAGTCTCTGTCAGGGTATTCATTGATCATTCTCCTCGCACTAATATTTGGTTGGTATCCCAAAATAATTCAAGACAGTCCTCCGTGGTGTCCCAGACCCCAGATCCATCCTACCAACACTACAGGTTACCCACCTCCAATGCTCCTGCTGATTGCAGAGCCCTTATACTGCCCAGCAGAAGTCTGGACTTCCACCACTGTCTCTCCCAGCCGCCATCCTGTTCTGAGAGGAGGGAAGTGAATTTACTACCCTCCTTCTGAAAGCATCTCCCAGTTGGCCAGGAAAGAGGACAGCCCTGCACATTCTATATTACAGAGACTCTGATCCCAAGCTCTTGTACATATCGCAGTATCTTCATACCCACCTGCTTGCTCCCTGAGACCACATCCACCTTTGGGTTTTAGCCAGTTCCTGAGCCTGTGCTCACATCAATATCCCTGGAATGGGATCTTCTGGCCTTCCTTAGGCTTAAAGGGCCAGTACACTCCATTAAAGTACTGTTGGTTACAAAAGTGTGCTGGGTAAGAGAGTCAGTCATGGTCTCATTTATCTTAACTAAAAAGCATTAAAAACATCTCCTGAAAGCTAGAAAAGGCTGAAAGCTTGAATAACAGTTTTTCTATTTTGCCCTATGCCCACAGGAGGTGACGCCGATATCTAATATCCAAATCACTGTGCTGGTGGATTAGCACTAGCTGCTTCAGAGACTCCTTCTGGGATATGTCACGGTGAGCAAGCGTCTCTCCCAAACTATTCAGAAGTCCACCTACTTGACCAAGACAAAAATCCCACTCCCTTTCTGGGGTTTGGGTTTGGGGTATTACTGGCAGTACTGTCTCAGGGTTAACCACACCTTGGACATCTGTCCCTGAAACAGTCTGTTCTCTTCCAGTTGTTCCAGAACTTGGACATGTTGCCATTCCTGGAATTGCCACTGCTGCTCCCAGGGGCTCATAACCTGGACCTTCAGAAGTTTCTTTTGAGTGGCTGCCCGAGCCTCATTGTCTTTGAGCACGTCTATGTTTCTGGGAAGATCAGCCCAGGCAGGGTCAATCTTCCATAGCTCACTTTTGCGCATCTGGTAAAGGGGAGCAAAACTGACCGCTCTAGGGTCAGCAGTCAACCCCGGTACTCCATACATGGAGTAAGGGAGGTCAGCAGGAGAAACACTCCCATCGACCTTGCTCAGTAAGGAAAGTCAGGTAAGTCTATTTCCAACACACTGATTCTAGCTACACAATCGCTGTAGCTAGAATTGTGTGTCTGAAATTGACTTATTTCCCTAGTATAAGCTAGCCTTTAGCAAATGGATACCTTTGCAGGCAAAGTTACTTCAGCAAGAAGCCTTCAACTCTGTAATATCTCAAAGCCTTTATTTAGCAGGAATTTTGATCCTTGTACATTTATAGCCTCTGTTGTTTATTATTAGGTCTTCAAATGTGTATAAACAGTTTCAGATAAGGTAATAACTGCAGAAAAGAGGAACAGATTAGCTAGATCTTCACACACACAAGGCAAGAGCCATAACAAGTTGTTCTTTTTGTGAATCTGGCTTTTAAATCAGGGAAGAAATATTTCAACGCTGACAAAACAAAATTTTCACTCTTTATTACAACTAGGGCACATAAATAGATTTCCACCACCACCACCCACCCTTCTGCATTTTCCGGCTTGACTGCTCTCACTTCTACACCCACAACAGTGAAATAATTCTTCATGATCTCTCGTATCAGACTCTTGTATTTCTTTGGTGTCTCCACACATGAATGCAGCAGGCACACACAAAGGAGGAAAGCACTTTGCGTGAGTATGCATACACCTCTAAGTCTCTTCATAGCACACACCTCTAGCTTTGTCATTTTCAGTTTTAACGTGCACAGGTCAAAAGATTTTTGATGTGTACTCTTAATATCTTCGGTCTTAATTCCCAGAGATCTGGAGGGCTGTCTTTGCCAGACAGCAAACTCCTCTAGCAGAGCTGATATTACAGAGCACATACAGTGATGTAAACCCACTATTTTAAATGACAGTCAAGTCCCCAGTATTCATGACTAACCAAAAAGAAAAAAGAAAACCAAACAAACAATTCAATTGATCTCATTCAGTTGTGGCACAGCAAAGCATCTTTTGATTACCATCTGGGCATTATTTCCACTATAAAGCTTTGTTCTGAAGGAATTCTATTTGCAACAAAAATAACTTTTTCAATTGCAAATTTGTTGCCAACATTTTTCACAGCTCTCAGAGAAGAATGACAAGGGATTAAAAGCTAACAGCTGGAGAATCACACTAAATTCTGAGGAGGTGTTTTCCTGAGAAGGCCTGCTTAAGATTTAGGAAAGCAGCCCCTGACATTACTGGAAGTTATATCTGGCCATAACCTGAAGAAGTGTAAGTTTCCATTAACTGAATGAAATTAAATGGTGATCCAAGTTATTTTAATTCTTTGCTAGAAATTGAAGACAGGTTCAGCCTTTGAAATCTGGAGCCCTCTGGTCCAGCAACATCTCTGGCCTGGTAGGACCGCGGATACTGCTGAAGCAGAGAGCTCCAGTGGCCAGGAGCAGGGGCCAGTGGTGTGTCGTGTAGCTGAAAGCTCTGGCTGGGGCTGGGCAGCTGCAGCTGGGGCAGGAAGCTGGATGGAGCCAGGAAGCCAGTGGGGGCTGGGAACCTGGTGGGAGCCAGGAATCCAGCAGGAGCTGGGCCCCGGTGGCCAGGAAGCCTCGGGGGTGGGGGTGGGGGGCATGGCTGGGCTGACTGCTGGCATGGCTGGAAAGTGAGAGCTACAGGTGTGGCAAGGTCTGGGCCACCACGGCTAGTGAGCTGTGGCTGAGGAGCAGGAGCTGCAGGCACGGTGGAGAGCTGTGGCCATGGCCAGGGAGTAGGAGCTGCAGCCATGGCAAGGTAGTCAGTGTGGGACAAGAGTTCTAGGCACAGCCTCGGCCATGGAGCAGGGGAATAGGAGCCAGAGCCTTGGCCAAGGAGCCAGATGCTGGGGGCCAGCTGACCTGGTGGCCAGGAATGGGCAGACACCCCAAGTAGAGTGGGGCCAGCAGGGAAACACTGACCTGCTCTGGTCCAGCAAAATCCCTGGTCTGGAACCACTTGGGTCGCGAGTGTGCCAGACCAATGAGGCACAACCTCTGTTAACATCAGTCTTCCTCTATCCCTTGTGAGCATGCTCCAGTCTAGCCACCAAAACAAAGTTATGAAAATGGTTGATTTATAAATACAAAGTATCATGATTTTCTCCCAAACATTCTACAATTCTGTTCTTAGGCAAGACAAAGCATTAAATTTGGACATAGCACTAATGTCCAGTACCCAAAAAAGAAGTTTAATTTTCCCTTCTTATAAAAATGTCCTTTCAAATTAAACTACTGAAGAAAGTACAGTTGTCAAACCTGGAAACAGAAGTAGGATGTAAAAGCCTCCCCCCGCGGTACAATAAAACCCTGACTTAACACTTTCAGGTCAGTCAAAAAACAAAACAAACAAAGAGAACCAACTAGTAATTTAAATGTTCAGACATCAAGAGCCTGGGGACTGACACCCATGCAGAACAGATCCAGCAACAGGAGCACAAGCTTCCCTATATCCTACCTCAGCATCCCCCAGCCTTGTTCTAAAGGGGAAATAATCAACAGGAAAATGGGGAGTTCCCACTTGTAAGCCCATTCAATGATCTGGCTTCCTCTGGGTGCTCAGTGAGAACTCTGCTGCAGTCTCAGTGGTAGAGGTGGTGAGGCATATGGATTATCTGTCCCTTAAAAATTGGACTGTGACCAGCAACTAACTCACTGTAGTGTAAATTAATAACCAACCTTCTGAACGGGGGTGGAGGGAGGGGAAATGAACTTTTAACCTAGTGTTAAAAGGCCCATCGATGAGCCATGAAGTCCCCAGGGTTCTCCCATTTGGAATAACTCAAGCATGTCCAGGCTAAACTGTTCTTGAAAAGGACAATATAAATAACTGTCATTTAGTAGCAAATTTAAATATCAGAGCTTACAACTGTGGATGTTTTTATACCTTACTAAGAGCGCTTAGATAAGCATTCACTCACTTGCACTGCAACCTCCCAATTATGACCAGCCCGTACGAAAGGAACTTACCAATTACATTTATTGTTTTCAGAAAATCTGACAGGAATATGAATATTCTTTTCCTCACCCTCTGGATTTATGAGAGCTGATTAACATTTGAATGCCTGTGTCATGAAAAGAACAAATTGACAGCTGGTGGCTCCAACCCCCAGAAGAGCATACAATCAGGCTTACCACTTCACTTTATCTATTTATCTCCAGGCAGTCTTATTGTCACTTTTGTGGTTCATCCACTATTGAAAGGAAGAAATTATAAGGTCTGAGTGTCTGAACCATACACTACTACACCAGAACACACATGAATAAATATGCATTCAAGTGTAAGAATAGAGTAGTAAAGATATAGAGGAAATAAATATTCTAAAATGCAGCTTGTTTAAATTCATATCAAGTGTTTATCATGTCAAATACTCTCTTGTTAAAGACGCTCAAAACCAGAAAATGCTGGTGTTTCTCATCCTTTGAAATTTCAGAAGTTATTGCTGCACAACAGCTAGGTGAAGGGCATAGTGCTCAGTCAACTGCAGTTGCAAGACAACAATTAATGGAAAAGGAAAAAAAAAAAAATCAGCCAGTAACCAATAGAAAACTAAAGGATTCTAAAATTAATTTCTAAAAATGGCACAAAGGTTATTGAAACCCTTAAGTGCAAACTGAACAATACCATTTTATATTATAATTAGCTAGACAGCTGCTGCTTTTTGTTTGTCTGTTTTTAAAACTACTTCCATCAATAGGGAGTCAACTATTCAAATTGCCAGAGACAAACTGAAATCACCAGACAACAGCAGCAGGGAGCTCCACAAGCGGAACTTGACTAAGGCTCATTTCCACTATGCTGTCACTGACAGACAAGGATTGCAAGAGGGCAAACAGAGGGAAAAATCAAATCAGTATCTTGAACGAGAGGTGAGCAAACTTTTAAGTTAGGCTCCACCTTTCATCCCTGTCTATTGTAATCCAAATGGATGGAAATTTTTATTAAATTCATGTGGGAAAAAAAAAAAAAGCCCCTTCGGCACATGTAAGAAAATAAGTACGCAGAATGTAAAAGCTTCATTATTCAGTATATGAACATGAACACACATACATATGTTACTGGGTTTTTTTATTTCAATATTTTTAATGAGATGGATGAGCCTGAGACCCAGCAGAGCATCGTGCTGTGCCCACCTTACGAAATTTCACACACACACACAGGAGGGAGCCTGCCACCCACTTTGCATGAGCCTGTCTTAAACATCTGTATACTAATGAAGAAAGTATGGGAATAAAACAAAAAGAACCAGAAATACTAGTCAATAAACACAACTATGATGCTAGATATGTCACAGAGACTTGGTAGGATAATATCCATGACTGGAATGTTGGCACAGAAGAGTACAGCTGGCTTGGGAAGTATGAAAGGGAAGCTGTATACACTTGGACTGAGTTTGAGTGGAAATAGGAGACAGAGTCAATGAAAGTCTCTTGGCAGCTACAAAAGAAAGAAGTTTAAAAAAATTACAAAGGTGACATTATGGTCAGGGTCTACAGTAGACTACTTAACTAGGAAGAGGAGGTGGATAAGGCTCTTTTTAAACAGCTAACAGTATCATAGAAAGCACAGGATTTGGTGTTAATGCAGGACTTCAACTACCTGGACATCTGCTGGGCAAATACAACTGGGCACAAGTTATCCAACAGGCTCTTGGAATGCTTTCGAGACCACTTTGCAGTTCAGAAGATGGAGAAAGCTACTAGGGGAGGCAGTTCTAGATTTGATTTTGACAAATACAGAGGAACTGGTTGAGAATTTAAAGAAGTGGAAGGCAGCCCGGGTGAAAGTGAATGTGAAATGGTACATTTCGTGATTCTAAGGAATGGTAGGAGGGAAAGACAATGGAGTTCAAGAAGGCAGACTCTACCAAACTCAAGGAATTGGTAGGCTAGATCTTGTAAGAGGAAAACCAGTTCCAGAGAGAGCTGGCAGTTTTTCAAGGAGACATTAAAGCCACACAAGCAAACTATCTCACTGTGCAGAAGATATAGAAAGTACAGTAAGCTACCACCCTAGCTTAAGTAGGAGATCTGCAATGATCTGAAACTCTTAAAAAAGTGTCCGACAGAAAGTGGAAACTAGCTAGGTCAAATTACAGAGGATGAGTATAAACCAACACACACCACAAACACATAGGGACAAAATTAGAAAGGTACAAAATGAGATCAAACTAGCTTTAGCAGGCCCATAGGCAGGAATTTCAGGGAGGGAGCTTTTTTTGTAAATATGGACCACCTCCCCCCACACAATGAACCCTCCACCCCCACCCTTGGCTCTTCAGCTGACCCCACCCCCATCCCCACCTCCAGCTGGCCCTGTAAGATGGGTGTATAAGTGGCCAAATAACCATTCCCAGAGAGTTGCTAACAATGGCTCAAAGTCATTCTTGTGAGTACGAGTGGAATTCTGCAGTGTTCAGTTCTGGGTTTGGTTCTGTTAGGTATCTTCATCAACAAGTTAGATAATGGCATACGGTGCACTTGAAAAGTTTGAGGATGATACCAAGCTAGGAGGGGTTGCAAGTACTTTGGGGAATAGGATTTAAATGGTCTGAGGTAAACAGGATGAAATTCAATCAGGACAAATGCAAAGTACTCCACTTAGGAAATAAAATCAGTTGTATGCATACAACATGGAAAATGCCTGCCTAGGAAGGAGTACTGAGGAAAGGGATCTAGGGATCATGGTGGAGCACAAGCTAAATAAAAGTCAACAGTAAAAGCAAGCATCATTCTGGGGCTGTATTAACAGGAGTGCTGTACACACGAAACGAGAATTCTTCCACTCTACTCTGTGCTCATAAGGCCTCACTTAGAGTACTGTGTCCAGTTCTGGGTGAGCTGAAACCCAGAGAAAAGCAACAAAAATTATTAAAAGTCTAGAAAACATGATGTATTAGTGAAGATTGAGAGAACCAGGTTTGGTTAACATGGAGAAAAAAAGACTGAAGGGGACTTGAAAACAATTTTCAAGGAAAAAGTTGTTACAAGGAGAAGAGAGAAAAAAATTATTCTTGTTAACTTCTGAGGATAGGACAAAAGGTAATGGGCTTAAATTGCAGCAAAGGAGTTTTAGGCTGGAGACTAGAAAAAGTTTCCCAACTGTTCAGGTTGTGATGCACTGGAACAAATTGACTACAGAAGCTGTGAAATCTCTGTCATTAGAGTGTAAGAACAGGCTAGGAAACACCTGTCAGGAATGGTTTAGATAATACTTAGTCCTTCCTTAAGTGCAAGGGACTGGACTAGATGAACTTAAGGTCTTTTCCAGTTCTACACTTGTAGGATGAGCTGTCCCCCTGTGAAAACAAAGGAAAAAGGCACATCCTTACATTAAGAGGTAAACTGAACATGGTCATCCTTCCCTACATTTGTTAGCTTGCTATAGAAAAAAAAAAAAGACAGTTACCAGTTCCGTAACTGGTGTTCTCTGTGATGTGTTGCTCAGGTCCATCCAAGATGTGTTACGCATGCCCAGTTGCTGGAAGCTTTTTGCCCTAGCTGGTAGCTATTGGCTCAGAGTGGAGCCGCTACGGTGACCAACATATACACCACCCAACCCGCCTCCCACTCAGTTTCTTCTTGCCAGCTACTCCAACAGTGAGGAAGACAGGAGGGTTGTGGAATGGACATGAGCAGCACATCTCAAAGAACACCAGTTACAAAACACGTAACTGGTAACTACGTGATTGCTCATGAGCATTCCAAACTGGGTGAACACAAGCCAAATGCCTAGGAAGCAGGGTCGAAGCCCCAGAAGGACTGTAAGGCAGCCCTGCCCACTGCCACATCCTCCGTTACATGCTGCATCCATGCGTAATGGGCCATAGACATATGAATCAAGGACCAAGTGGCCATCCTGCAAATATCCTGGATAGGAACATGGGCTCAATACTCCGCAGAAGAGGCATGCGCTCTGGTAGAGTGAGCCCTGATCTGGGGAGGGGGAACCCCTGCCAGCTTATAACATTCTTTAATGCAGGTCATTATCCAGGAGGCGATCCCCTGAGAGGAGGCTGGAAGGCCCTTCATCCTGTCCGCCACTGCCACAAACAGTTGCTGTGTCTTTCTAAAAGATTTGGTCCTGTCCATGTAGGAGGCCAAAGCCCTCTGAACGTCTCAGGTATGTAAACTCTGTTCCCTAGAAGCAGCATGAAGATTTGGGTAAAAAACCGGCAGAGGGATATCCTGGTTGACATGGAAAGAGGAGACCACCTTTGGTGAGAAAGCTGGATGGGGTCTCAGTCTAACCTTGTCCTTGTGGAACTCCGCATAGACTGGGTCCACCGTCAGTGCCCTCAACTCAGATACACTCCTGGCCGATGTAATGCCCACCAAAAAGGCTGTTTTGGACTTAAAAACAGCATGGAAGAAGAAGGAAGGGGCTTGAAGGGGGCCCCCATAAGCTTTGACACCACCAAATTAAGATCCCACATAGGTAAAAGGGCCCGCACCTGTGGTTTAACCCTTTCCAAGCCCCTCATAAACCTCTTCACAACAGGGTCTGAGAATACCGAGGATATCCCAAGACAGAGTGAAAGGCTGAAATAGCTGCCAAATGCACCTTATTTAAGAATGAAGACAGCCCTTCTTGGCTTAAATACCACAAATAGTAGAGAATCAAAAAAGGTATCAAGCCCTGCAAAGGGGACAGCCTCTTCTGAGAAACCCAAAGCAAAAACCTCTTCCACTTGGCTACACAGGCTGCCCTCGTGGGAGGTTTCCTACTATTGAACAACACTTTCCTTACAGGGTCTGAGCATGAGAGTTCCACGGCTCTCAACCATGGAGCTTCCATGGCATGAAGTGTTGGCGCAGAAGGCTGGGGTGCTGCACCCGCCTCTCCTCCTGCAGCAACAGACCTGGCTGTAAGGGGAGTGTTACTGGGTTGCAAACTGACATTTCCAGGAGAACTGAGTACCAGTTCTGCTGAGCCCACAAAGGATGACCGATGCCCAATCTGACCAAATCTTGAGTAGGACCTTGTGGACGAGTGGAATTGGAGGGAAAGCATATAACAACGGGACTGGCCAAGGAATGCTGAACACGTCTGCCCAGGACCCCAGACGCCGGTAAGAACAAAACGTCCAGCACTTCGCACCGAGGTGCAAGGCAAAACACGTCCACTTGGGGATGTCCCCACCTTTGGAAAACTGGTTGCAGCATGTCTGGGGGTAGAATCATAAAACACTAGGACTGGAAGGGACCTCGAGAGGCCATCAAGTCCAGCCTCCTGCCCCAATGGCAGGACCAAGTACTATCTAAACCATCCCTGATAGACATCTATCTAACCTGTTCTTAAATATCTCCAGCAATGGAGATTCCACAACCTCCCTTGGCAACTTATTCCACTGTTTGACCGCCCTGACAGTTAGGAACTTTTTCCTAATGTCCAACCTAAACCTCCCTTCCTGCAGTTTAAGCCCGTTGCCTCTTGTTCTATCCTCAGAGGCCAAGAAGAACAAGTTCTCTCCTTCCTCCTTATGACTCCCTTTTAGATACCTGAAAACTGCGATCATGTCTCCCCTCAATCTTCTCTTTTCCAAACTAAACAAGCCCAATTCTTTCAACCTTTTTTCATAGGTCACATTCTCTAGTGATCACTTGTGGTCCATAAAGGACCTGCTGAGACAGGCTGCTAATGAATTGTGGACTCCCGGAAAGTAATGGGCCTGCAGTAGGATCTGATACCAAACGCAAAACTCCCATACCTTGGGGGCCTCATGACACAGGGGAGTGGAGTGTGCAACCCTCTTTTTATTGATACAGCACATTGCTGCCATGTTGTCCATACTCATGGCCAGGCTATGCCGTGTCAAACTGTCCCAGAAGACCTCGCATACTAGGCAGATGACCCTGAGCTCCCTGACTTTTATATGGAGCCTGAGGTCTTCCCAACTCCATAGGACGTGGGGTTTGGTGCTCCCCTAGATAAGCCCCCCAGCCCAGATCCGAAACGTCTATGAGAGAGCAAGGGTTGGGGAGGCCTGAAGGGCGCTCTCCTGCACAGACCATTTGAACATCCAGCCACCAACTGAGAGTGGAGAGACCCTGAGGTGAAACCATTACTAACAGGTCCATGCTGTTCCTGAGAGGTTGGTATATCGAGGCCAGCCACAGCTGAAACAGAGGCATTCAGAGCCTGGCAAACTGGACTACAAATGTACAGGCTGCCATATGACCCAACAGCCTCAGGAAGCGTCTGGCCATTGTGGTGGGGAACCTGATGATGTTGCATAATAAAGCTGCCATAGTTTGAAACTTGCTGTCTGGCAGGAAGGTCCTGCCTCTCCTTGAGTCCAGAAGGGCTCCCGCAAACTCCATTCTTTGTGTTGGGACCAGAGCTGACTTCGTCTCATTGACCAAGAGACCCGGACTGTCGAACGTTTGATGTATTAGCTTTACATATGGTAGCACTTGAGCCCAAGAGTTCCCTTTGACCAGCCAGTCCATACTCATGGCCAGTATGGGAACAACTGACCCTGTGCCTTTGCAGGAAGGCTGCCACCTCTGCCATGCATTTGGTGAAGACCCTTGGGGCAGTGGACAGACTGAAATGGAGAACTGTGAACTGGTCATGCATGAGGTCCTGCACGGCACGGAACGCCTCCAGCATCAATGGAAACTCCAAAATGTGCGGGTCCCAGCCTCACACTGGAATTAAGGCACGTGCCTCAGGCTCATACTCTGGGAGCTGTGGAGTGGGTGCATCAGAGTCCTCTCAATGCCTCAGTGCCATAGGGGAGCAGCCCCTATTATGCCACTTCTTTTTTGGCACTGGGAATTGGCTTCTGTGCCTTCTCACACTCTCCTCTTGGCGTCGAGCCTCCTTCCATGCCACTGCTGGTGCCTGTACACCAAGGAGGCTGTACTGGGCCCTTTAGGGCAGGGAACACCTGGCTGCAACACTGCTTCTCTGAGGAGAGCTTCCAGTGTTTGAGCCCTATCTTTTAGGATCCTGAGCTTAAAGAACTGGCAGACTGCACAGTGGTCACCCTGATGGACTTCCCGGAGACAGGCAAGGCAGACCATGTGCGGATCAGACTTGGGCATATGCTTGTTAAAGTTCTTACAGTTTTTTGAAGCCCAGAGAAGCAGGCACCCGTCGAGAGGAGCATGAAACCTGCCCCGGCAACTAAAAAACAACAGCCACTAACTACTATACTTAAGTAGAACTATGTACAACTAATTAACACTATTTACACTACCTACAAACGCTCCCAGTGATGAACACGAAAAAGAGAAAGGGAGCTCCATCAGCTGACAGCGCAGGGATAAGGAACTGAGTGGGAGGTGGGGCAGGTGGGGCATTTATTGGTCGCCATATCAGCACCACTCCATGGGGCGCCAGTCCATCCCAACGGCTACCGGCTCGGGAAAAAAGCTTCCAGTGACTGGGCATGCACCTGCGCACAACTGTTTGGAAGGCACATGAGTAATCACTTCAAGAAGAACTAACACACCACACCACACCTCACCCACCTTTACAAGCAGTGAAATCAATGCTGTTACACTTCAGCAGCCATAGGTCTGTAATGTCTGTTGATGGGATGACAATTTCCACCTTGCTTCTTACCAGAAACACATCCCAAGCATGGGCTGGGAAACTATTATACTTCCTTGTCTCTGAAGATCCACAGGAGAAGTGGGGAGCTAAAAATCCACCTCTCTCAGACACTCACATGCCCCTGAGAACAGTAAATGTCTCATCAACAATGACTAGGACAACCCAAGTAACTAATAAAGCAACATAAAGATGTGTATTACTCTGCATCAGTTTGCTTGTTCCTGTGCATGAGTAAGCCTGAATGATGTGTGAGCTACATAAAAATAACCTGTGCAACATGATTCTCACTGAAATTGGTTGGTAAACAAAAGGTTGCAAGTGTGGAAAGAAGGATGGAAACGGTAAGAAAAGCCGCTTCTTCCGCACCAATCAGAAGTCTGATGCAGACAGAAAAAAATATTTTGCAGCTTAGCTGCCATCCCTTCTGGCATCTACTTTCATTCAGCCAACAGCACTTCTGCAGCAGAGGGATTAATCTTATATGAAGATGATCTATTGTGTAGTGCCAGCAGTTAGAGTTTTCTGTGACCTTTTTACATAAAGCATTACCAGAGGAAGAGGTATTTATTTATTCATTCCCTGTATAGAGAGGATGCCATCCACCGCACGCCCCCCCAGGAAGTCCAAGGATTTGAACTCTGTGTGGCTGCATACAAAAGCATCTGGGGAATTCAAATCCATGCCCACGCAGGACCTCAACTCATGGCTATGCAGCCCCAATGGAGACTGCTACTGAAGACTGAGCTGAAGTACTAGCTGAGGCCTCTGTGTGCTAAACACATGGGTAACTGAGGCCATGAGATCTGGTGTACCTGTAGGTCTGCTGCCCTTCTCTTAGTTCACTCCCATCATGGCTCTCTGAAAGGAGCTGGCATGCAAACCACACAATACAGAGGGTGCAGGCACCTCTGTGTGGTGACTCCCACAGCAGAGGCCCACCCTAAACCCCCTTCAGAGTTTAAGTGCTACAGAGGAGCTGGAGGTGGCCATCCCCACCAAATGTAAACGTGGCTCACTTTGAACCTTTAATCCCTTACCTAACAGGACACTGCATCCCCTGGATTGGGGAACTCAATCAGTACACCTGAACCACCACCCTGCTTTCTGGCATCCTAAGCCATCTCCTATTTTGTTTTGAGGTTGTTTGTTGTTTGTTTTTTTTTTGGGGGGGGGGTGTTTGTGTTTTTGTTGTTTTTTGTTTTTGAAGCAACATAGTTAGTACAAGGGGGAAAGTTCACCTTGGACATTGATTCTAGCTTCCCAATGTGCTTTTCAGAGTACCTCAGGTCTTATAAACAGATAAGTGGACTCCAGTGAAAGAGACCCTCCTTCAGAACTCTCTGCCAGGGGCAACTACTTCTTGAGTGTGCCCCGCTCTCTCAACGCTACCACTCATGATGCTCAAGGGTATGAAAAAGCCACCCGCACCCAGAGTAATGCAGTTATACCAACCCAAATACTGCTGTGGACAGCATTTCTCCCA
The DNA here is from genome assembly GCF_033958435.1 of Carettochelys insculpta. Taxonomy (NCBI): domain Eukaryota; kingdom Metazoa; phylum Chordata; order Testudines; family Carettochelyidae; genus Carettochelys; species Carettochelys insculpta. Next base: position 15,734,600 of record NC_134144.1, read on the forward strand.
CCAGCATACCAACCACTGCTCATTTGGGGATGGAGCTCTCTCCCAGTAGCTTAGAGTGGCTACAGAGAGCTTACAGCAGTGCAGCTGCTTCAGTTCAGCCTGTGTAAACTCTCTAGGGTAGCCACAACCTTAGAGAATTAATTGAATTTGGTAGTATTTTGCACTGGCTCCAGTATACATTTTGCCACCTGTTCCACAGTTTCTATCATAGAAAACAAATCAGAGATAATGAGTTAGTCAATGGAGCCATGACAACTTCAGAATGAACAGGAATAAACACTCAAATGCTCTTCTAGAAGGAAAGCATGCAGAGACCGCATCAATTTGGTTAAAATAAATAGGTTGTGGAACTGAAGACCTTTTATGAGGTTTGTTTCCTGCTGTGTTCAGTGGGAACAATTCAGCAGCTGAGGGTTAATACATCTCTAGTTTAATATATTGCCATTTCCTATAGCAATTTCTGTCACTGTTATTCCTTCTAATAAAGATGCATTGTCTGATTTTAAATTTAAGCAACCTTACCTATTCCTCACATTTTATCCATCACCCTGTAAGCTTAGACCACAGTGAAATCATTGAAAGAAAGAAAAAAGAAAAATCATCTTGAGAAAAAAAATCATCTTGGTCTACAAGATAGCAAGTGCTGTTTAGAATGTAGTAAATGATAAGTCAAAGAAATACACATCTAAAAGATTTACAAGCAAACAACAAAAAACCATATATTAAAAGACCTTTAAAGTTGCAAAGTCAAGTACTTAAAAGTTAGGAAACATCCAAAAACAAAGGTCACTTATGCAGTTTTTATTCAGCTCTCGTGCGTATGCATTTTGATATACCGTCTATTACACAGACGGGGGTCAGGGAACAATCAGCAACACATGAGGTTTAATCGCAACACTGTAGACAAAAGGAGAATCTCCAGTACAGGCAGAGAAGTTGCTTAACTTCCATTTGGCACTGGTGCAACCACTACTGGCCCAGTTCTGGGGTCCACAATTCAAAAAGAACATGAATAAATTTGAGACGAAGAACCCTGAGAGCAATGAGAGGATTAGGAAATATGCCTGAGGTACAGACACCAGGAATTGAAATATATTTTGCTTATAGGAGTTAATTCAAGGACTAATGCTACCTGACTTTTTAATCTAGCAGGTAAAACTATAACAAGATCCAATGGGTAGAAACCAAATAAATTCATGCTGGAAATAAAAAATGGATCTCTTAACTGTGGGGGTATTCAACAAATGGAATCATTTACCAAAGGTTGTGGGGAATTCTCCACAACTAGGAATTTTGAAAATCCACATTGGACAGTTTTGTATAACAAGAGTTATTTAAGGGAAGTTCCATGGGGGAATTACCCAGGAGATCAGGCAAGATGAACACAACAGCCCCTTCTGGCCTTGAAATCTAAGATCACATAACTATTTTTACCCCCAAGGCCCTTGTCTTGTTTAGTGAATGGGTTGTTTATTCAAAATTTCTTTGATCGTCCTTATTCAGCGTGTGGCCTTATTCACCAAGCACTATCCAAACCCGGCTCTGAAAACTGAATTATTAATTCCTTCCTGAGTTTTTTGAAGGGCATTACAATATTGGAGTATTTCACAAACAGTCATTTTATCTTCATAACACCCCCATGAGATATAAGGGAGGGATCAGCCCCATTTTACCGCTGGAGAGCTGAGACAGCAAGAACAAGATCAAAACTGCCCATTAATATTGGGTGCACAACTGGAGACACCGGAGCAAAAATAACTAAGCTTTCGGAAAGAAACCAGATATAGCCATCCACCAAACTTTACATCTCCCTGCACTCCAATTTGGTATCCAGAATCTGTAATTAAAAGATACAGGAACCTAGCTATCATGTTGCATAACAAAAACCTAACACACATATCACCAGTGTATTTAATGCAGAGATACCGATGTGAGTGGTACCTATTCATTCCACCCTGTGAGAAAAAATGAGAAAGAACGGCAGGTTTGCACCATTTACTAAGCGACATCTCATTTTGGTGGTGCCAGTGAGCAGAGCTCATGAGTGTGTGGAACTGCAAGTGAGTGGGAGCAAAGTGCAAGGATCTCAAAGGAGCTCAGTGAGCATATGCACACACTACTGGGAGCAGTAAATCAGTTCGGTGACGTGCATGGCTAAAGTTTATTTTGCAGGCATACATTCAAAGTGCAGCACCCGCCGGGGCCCTTTAAGTGTCCTTTAAATTGTGGCCAGAGCCCTAAGCAGCTCATTTCAGGCAGCTCAAAGGGCTGGCTGGGGGAGGCAGACATGCAGCACTCCAGGCAGCGCTGAGGGCTGGCTGACCCTTACCGGCCCATTTCGCCCAAGGCCCCACCCTTTCCAGGAGCACGGAGCCACACCTCCCTGCTCAGGGGCCCAGTAAGTCTGTCCACCTCTCTGGCTGTGAATGTCATCTGTTACATATTCGTATACCTATAACAATGCCCAAACTGATGGTAGAGACCTTTAGCCTCAGCTGAAATCAAAAGTGTTAAAATAATCATAGTAATTACTGAGCCCTTTCTGTCTGGGAGCAAGATAAATCATTTCATATCAACTACTCTGTTTTTCCAAGATGCTGTTTTTGATTATTTTTAAAGGACATTATTATGTGATTTAGACATAGGAGATAGTATTCCAGTGAATAACCCAAGTAAAAGTATCCTTAAGCCAGGACTTAGATAATAAACACCATGCACAGACAGAATCCTGTTTTCTGTAAAGGCACTCTTTATTTACTACTTTACTACTTCCCTGACCAGAATATCTACTTATGAGATTGTGCATTAAGTTGAAAAATTTCTCCTTTTGCATTAAAAAAAATCCTATTATGGTAGGAAGAGTGGAATTGTCACTATGACTCTGTTTTGTGACCTGTACAATACTACAGCACACCAGGACAAAATGAAAAAAATAAAAGAAAGAAACAAAGAAAAATTCTGGAAGCTTTCAAATCCTAATGAGCTTTGCATTTTTAGGACTTGATTCAGGATATAAGTAACTTCACAGACTTAGTACAATATTTCCCCTACATGGCTCTGTGAGCCAAGGATTAAACCTAACTAACCCTATCAAAGTCAATAACGCAAACTCCCACTGACTTCAAATAGGCTTCAGTGACTTTAACCCAGATCAGCTTTGCACTTCTCAGGCTATACAAAACAACAGAAGAGCAACTTTAGAAGGGCCAGCGGCCGCAGGGGAATCCCTCAGCTGTGAAGAGCCATATATACAACCACAATAACACATGACCCTTACAGTGGACGCAAGTGGATGAGTAAGTAGCGTAACCCCAAAGGCACTGAAACCACTGACCGCTGGAAGTCTCTGCTCTACAGCCTTAGCTGAGAGCCATCTGGCTCTTAGCTCATGTGGTAGAGCACAGGGCTTTAGCCTCTAAGATTGCAGGTGTATTCCCTCCTGCCGATGACCTACGTCTGTCTGCCCTGCAGTAGTAAAACACCAAAAAGACCTGTCCGTTTGATTCACCATATTGGAGAACATATGCATGACATGGGATCTGTTGAGTGAGCATGGCTTCTAATAACGGAAAGCCAACAGAGTAAACATAGAAAGAAAAATAATTGAAAACAACCCCCAAATGCTAACAATACATTAAGTCACATTCACCTTTGTCATGCAACCTCATTTAGGTGGAATTTTTCCCCTTCAGTTCCCAGCTGTTCTTCTGGTTATAAAAAGAACTAGGTTATTTGCCAACTTCTGTATGCGAACTTGAATACAAGACACACATTCTAGCACTAAAGTCACTGCCCATTTTTGTTTATTTTTCTCTTTCTATATTTGCATGTCTCCATCTAAAATAGAACATACTGGGCCAAATTTAGGCACTTCAATTGAATTTGACCCACCATGCTTTTGTAAGTAAAATCTGTCAAATAGTTTAAAGAGTTTTCTCATTACAGACAGACAATCTAGGGTGGTCAAACTCCTTTCTTGCTCCAAATGATGCTTACACTGTAGCTGGATACACAGCATGCTGAGTTAAATTTTCTGAGCATGATATTAAATGCAAGTGTTCAGAAAAAATAGGCAAAATAAAAGTGCATATTGATACAGTACGTACAGAAAATGCAATATATAAAAACTAGTTCACTAATATGTGGAAAGAAAATATATGACATGATTATCAGTTCTGTATGGAATTTAGAGCAGTGTTTCTCAATTTTTTTTTTTTTTTTTATAAAGAACACCCTTTTTCAAAAAAAATTAGAAGTACTCCAAGACTTCTCCCACATATCCCTGATGCTACATATACCACCAGCTGAGAAACATGGTTTTAAGGTAATCTGAGACCTTGAAAAAAGTGCAATTCAATCTTTCCAGATTACTGTCCCCTTTTCAGGGGTCAGATTTGTTTTTAATACCATCAAGTTATATCTCACTTAAAAACTACTTACTTATAAAAACATGCAACAGTATCACAGACTACTAATGAAAACTTGCTAACTTTCTACCACCTTATTAGCAAATACAAATACAGAAGAAACCCAAGACATGCACACTCAAATTGTGCAAATCTCACATTAACGCAACTCTGAGCGGCAGGGACCTGATGCCCGGCTCCAGATTGCCCGCCACTCAGGGGAGCCAGAAAACTGACCAGTGCAGCAGTGCTGGTCAGTTTTGTCAAATCTTGTGAGTGGCAGGCAGCCAGGAGCTAGGCACCAGCTCCCCACCATTCATAGGAGCAAGGAAACTGACTAGCGCTGCTGCACTGGTCAGTTTCCCTACTCCCGTCAGTGGTGACAGCCGAGAGCTTGACTCTTGGCTGCTGCCACTGAGAGGAGTGGCTGCTCCCACCGAGAAGAATGGCAGCCTGACTCTTGCTGTCCCTGACAGGAGGCATTGCCCTGCTCCTGTCAGGGGTGGCAAGAGTCAGACTGATAGTTCCTGTCAGGAGCAGCAGCCTGACTCTCAGCTGTTGCCCCCGATGGGAGCTGGAAAACTGACCAGCCCAGCAGTGCTGATCAGTCTCCTGTCTCCCGTGAGCAGCAGGGAGCTGGGAGCCAGGCTCCAGCTCTGCACCATTCACAGAAGACAGGAAACTGTCCAGCAATGCTGTGTTGGGCAGTCTCCTGGCTCCCCCAAGTAATGCAAAATTTGACAGACACAGTGTTGCGCAGGAACACAACCTCAGTGTATGCCATGGGTCTACTGCAAATGAATTGGCGTAGAAATACTGTACTTATATTTCAGCCTAAGGCATATGAAGAAGTAGAATCAAGCCATTGTCTGAATGAAATTTCAGATGGTACTGACTTCACTAGTGAGTTTTTTTTTTTAAATGTGACCTGTTGTAAAACTAGGCAACTATCTAGATGTGTTGATATGCCCCCGGAAGACCTCAGCATACCCCAAAGGATACATGTATCCCTGGCTGAGAAACACAATTTATACCACAATAAGTTTTCCCATTTTTGTACCTGACTCCCTTGCCCATGGCAGATTGAAAAGTCAATTCTCACAGAGCCTGATCTTTCAACCTTTCCTCACAATGAGTGAAATTTATGAAAAAATAATCTCATTAACTTCATTTGCGCTACTCAGTGTGAATAAGCTTGTAAATAACAGTAGGTCAGTACTAGTCACACATTATTTATATGTATTATACAGTCATCTAGGAGGCACCGAGCTCAGAAATGCATTGTGCTAGGTACTGTACAAACACACAATAAGAAGCAGTTCCTGTCTTGAATTGATAAAATCTTAATAGACAAGAAAGATAAGAGGTTGGAGGAGAAAACGGGCACAGAAGGTCACAGAGCAAACCAGCTAAAACAGAAATATAAGCCAGGTCTTTTGACTCCCACTCCATCAACATCATCCCACTCCATCAGTGTGCTAAACCACACTGTTGCTCACTAATTTATAAAAAAGTGCAGAAAAATGGAGTTGCTGATCGGCACAATCACATCAAACTAAACTATAACCTTTTGCACAAAAGCACCATTCAGGAGCATTACCTTGTACATGTCAGGAGAATTATTAGACAGTGAGTGTGTAAGACAAAAACCATCTACTGTATTTAAATATTTATGAATAAAAACACATGCATTAAAAGCTTTTAACTGTCCCTTGTGCAGCTGTGTAATGGTAAGCTACAATTCCATTCCTGTAGGGTGCTGGGTATGCACAGTGGGAGCTAATATTGCCCTGCACCTTCCTGGATGATGCCTGAACCCCATGCATTACCAAACAGCCAATAGCTCATGTTTTGCACAGCCATGTGGAAAGCCTGGTTCATTTCCTAGCCTCTGTCAATCACTCCATGAGCCCTGTCAGGGACAGAGGGATAGGGAGGCAGAATGAACTCAGCATATGAAGGAGGATAAGAGCCTAATATCATTCAGAAGATAATTTTTCAGGCATGCAAGCTCCCTGTTGATTGGTCTCAAGGTAATTGGAAAGATGGTGCCTTCCTTGCAGGGCTTTGTGAGATACCTAGCACAGGAGAACATGCTGCAACGCCTTCCTCTTTGCAAACAAAGTGATACAACACCAGCTCCACTCCAGCCACACACACCCTTCTATAACCAGACCATTCCTTTTGGATTATATTAGTGAGAGAAGGAAAGTAGAAGATTTTATGAGACCCACTAGGAATTTTGCTATGTTAAGCTACTTCATCCAGGAAGGACACAGACACAACAGTAATAGGGTATATTAATCCAATAAATACTAAGAAAAAAGGGGGAGGAGGAGAATACAGATTTACTACCTATGATCATGTAGAAGAGGATAATTTGTACATTGATGCAACTGGAAAAAATCAAGTGGATATACATGGACTCAAGTTCAGTGGCTCATACTTTCAGAGGATAAAGATTTTAGCAAACAAGTCCATGAGCACATTATCCACTATCACTCTTGCTCTCAGTGCTAAAGAAGTCAGCAAATTATACTTAGTTTCAAATTTACTGCAAATCAAAAAGGTTTACAAACGTTCCGCTAGTCTAAATTTGATTCTCAGGTGAAACTTTTCATGATTATTAAGTTGCGTGGAGTAATTCATCACTGACCCATTTGGCTTTATATTTGTTTTCATTTGATTGAAAAACAGAGCATCATTTGAGGGATTTCTCTCCAACTTTATATGGCTGACATAACATTAACATGCACTTCATTGTACAATGGCACTAGTACACCGTCCATTCAAATTCCATTAGCAGTTTCACTATTCAAATCAAGAGACTGATAAGGTTGTCCATGCATGTAGTGGGCAACCTACAACCTCTGAGTTTGACCTTCTTCTCTGAGATCCCATTCCCTCTGGGAATGTGGCAAGTCATTTCACTCATGCCTCAGTTTTCTCATATCCACAAAATGAGGAGACTGTTCACTTTTTTCATAGGATACTATGAAAACTAATGAATGTTCATGAAGAAAGCCAAACAAAGAAAGCACAGTAAGAATGTGAAGTATTATTACTTCTGCCCTTCTTTTCCTTTTGATGATTTTCTCTGGATCTCCTAAGGCTCTGATGTTTGTAAAATTCAGATGAACAGATTATTTTGCACAGAAGAATAACTGAAGTCACAAAAGTAGCTCAGCTGAACCTCGCCAAATTTCTTTTAGGATTTCTTTCAGTAATTAAGTTGCGCAGTGACCATTTAATCTGCCCTCCAGCTGACAGCAAAATAATATCACTTACTAGAGTAACAGCCCATATTGGTTAGAGAACTTCAATAGCAGCATGAAATGACTAACCGTTTTGACTGCATGCTGTGATATTAACATAATCCAAAAGCAATAGGCTAGAGAGCAACTTCCTTTTACAGCACTCAAGAATTCAAAGGCTGCCTTCTGAATCATGCTGTTCCTTCAAGCTGCATTAAAACATTCACAATAAGATGTGAAGGTGAACCAAAACAAAATGGTACTCTACTAGCATCTCAGATCCCCATGTCAATGGTAATTCAAATACACTCAAACCAGCACACTCAAAGCTCTTATTACAGCAGATTTGCAGGGCAAGGGTGCTCAACCGAAAACAGCGATGGGAAGATGTTTCAACAAGAAGGCACACAAAATAAAAGCAAAAAGCAACGGTGACACTCTCCTTTCAGTTACACCAGCACATTGCATTTAAGGCAACATAGAAGAGATTCTGACCTCCTTCGTTTATTGTACAGCAATGGAAAAGTCACCCAATGTTGGATCGCCTCCCTGGATTCTGCAGCAGTGAGTTCACCAGTAAAGTATCATATAACCTTCTCATGTAGCTAAGAGATGGGCAACCAGAAGCACATATAGAATTACATAAGTGTAATTAAGAGCCAGATTTATACCTGAGCTCCACTGTAGGTTTTCAGACGCAGATTCAGGAACACACTTTCTCAGGGTGGATGCACATAAGCATGCGCTTAACTTCAACATGCAGATGTACTTTCCTGAGCAGGGAAAGTCTCCCAAGGAAAAGCACAAAGAATGTTACTTCAGACACAGACAGCACAGTAAAGCAGGTTTTTCAAAAGTTTTCTATTTTAAAAGAGATATGTAGAAGGTAGCCAGACATAGGCTGCATCTATACTATGAGACAAATTCAAAATTTATTTTTATTGATTTTGTAATTCTGGAATTTATAAGTTTGAATTTGACTATCCTTACTTCCCACATGCTCCTCACAGGTCAACTAATTGCTGCCACACTCAAACTGACTAACATCGACTGTTGCAGAAGTGCATTGTGGAAACCTATCCCCCAGTTCCCTTATCCCCATAGCATTCTGGATATGCTCACTGGTCTTTGACGTCTTCCCACATTGCATTTTCCTCATTCCTCTCCCGTGCTAAGCAAATGTCTGTTTTTCCCATTGGAAGGAAGGAAAAGTAGGGCATCCACACAGACGGCAGAAAAGTTAACAGAAATGTCTTTCTTCTGCAGCTGAACTCTCAACTGGCCATCCGTTGAGTGTCCCCCCTCCCATGATTGCATACAAGGCCTGAAAAAAAACACAGGGACCCTCAAAGTTAGAAAAAAGAAGACAGAAAAGTTTAGGAAAAATTATTTTTGACTTTATTGAAACTAATAGAGGGACCCTGAAAAGCATTAAGAATGAGAAGATAGGAAAAAGTTTTTTAGAAAAGAGAGATGCTGATGGGGAGAGTCTTTGACTTCCCGATACAGTATAAGACTTTTGAGCAACAAACTGTGTTCTCAACTGGCCATCCACTGCTGTCCCACCTCCAATCATTGCATGCAATCTCTGAAAATAACACAGGGGCCCAGAATGTATTCCAAAGTTAGAAGAATAAGGAAAGAAAAGCCTAGGAAAAAATATGTTTGGTTCCCCACTCATCACATTGCAATGACTGTGTTCTCAACTGGCCATCCACTGAGTGTCCCACCTCCCATCACTGCATGAAAATAATACAGGGGCCTGGACTGTATTGAAAAGTGTACGAAAAAAGAATTTTTAACTTTCGCATACACTACACAGATAATGCCAACATGGTTGTTGCCAGTGAATTATCATACACTGAACTTACAACGCAAACAGGAATCTCAACTAGTCAACCACAGACACACAGGTGCGTGTGCTCTCTCTCTCTCTCTCTCTCTCTCTCTCTCACACACACACCCACCCACCCACCCCCTGGTAGCTCTGAGGGGCTCAAGGCATGAAGACAGACAGCAGATATTAGCAAAAAGATTTTATAAGTGAAATGTAAAAAGATGTCCGCAACGGACAGCAAGCTGCCGAAAGTACTTGTGGCACGGAGTGGGGGGGTGCTGTGGTCTGTGGCTGCTGAAGCGTTCCCCATGAATATCTTAGCCACTGGGGGAGGCTTCCCACCAGCAGCAAGCCCTGCTATGGGCATGGGGGGGCTCAGAGTCAGGCCACTTGAGGTGGTCCTCCCTGAAGATCTTAGCTGCCAGGGGAGACTTACTCCCCTGGGCAGCAGCAAGCCCCCAAATACCTTAGCCACTGGGGGAGACTTCCCCACAGTGGCTGCAAGCCACCAAATATCTTTCCTGCCCTTGAAGCCCTAAACGCGTGCAATCTACAACATGGTGCTGCCTGGCAGCATGGTCAGCACTGAACAGCAGGCACATCCTTTTATTGGGTTGGGGGATATCCATGTGATGTGGCTCAGCACAAGACAGACAATGAGTGCTTGGCACCTGTCGGGGAGAGAAGGGGGTTTGCACACAAAATGTCAACTACTGAGACAAATGTCAAACACTGGCTACGTCTACACGTGCCCCAAACTTCAAAATGGCCACGCAAATGGCCATTTCGAAGTTTACTAATGAAGCGCTGAAATGCATATTCAGCGCTTCATTAGAATGCGGGCTGCCGCAGCACTTCAAAATTGACGTGGCTTGCCGCCGCGCGTCTCGTCCCGACGGGTCTCCTTTTCGAAAGGACCCCGCCTACTTCGAAGTCCCCTTATTCCCATGAGCTCATAGGAATAAAGGGACTTTGAAGTAGGCGGGGTCCTTTCAAAAAGGAGCCCCGTCTGGGTGAGCCGCATCAATTTTGAAGTGCCGCGGCAGCCCGCATTCTAATGAAGCACTGAATATGCATTTCAGCGCTTCATTAGTAAACTTCGAAATGGCCATTTGCGTGGCCATTTCGAAGTTTGGGGCACGTGTAGACACGGCCACTGAGAAGAAGTTTCTTGGCCTCTTATGTGAGCACCCCCCGCCCACCCCCAACGGCCTTGAGTGGTGCAATGGGTCAGCGGCTGGCACCAGGCAGTGCAGAAAAAAAAATACCTAATGTAGAGACAGAACCACGAACTCCCTGCTGGGACTATTTGTAATGGGTAGATGCGCTCATGGCACTAATAGCAAAGAAAGACAGACATTTTTAGGCTCTCATACAAACATAAGCCCACAGCCACAGGCTTGCTGGTCCCACTTTGAAATTCAGAGTCTTCCCGATACTGGAAAGCAGCGGCCGGAGCGGAGCAGTGAGGGGTATTGTGAATTACGTTTGGGACACCTCTGGAGGCTAATAAATTTGATTTTAAGATGTGGCACTTCCACACTGGCCTTTAAATCAAACTTTCAAATTTATTTGTGTTAGAGTAGCTCCCCGAAGCCAGCAGAAATTATCCTTCCTCTACATCCCACTATGCCAAGTTAAGCAATACTTTTAGTAGCAGAATCCAACACCAGAACAGAGACAGTGGTGGGTGTCCATACGAAAAACTGTCTCAGGCACAAACTACATCGAGCCCGTTACGATGTGGAATGGTACGCAAAAATAGTCGCAAGGTGCCTCACACAGTTTGAAGGCATGATATCACTTGACTGAGGGCAGTCTTTTCACCCAAGGCAGCCTCCTACACGCAGTCTTGAATTCAACATCATGCCTTGGATATCAATAAACCTTTCTTAAGCTCTGGAAAGAACAAAAGGTGACTGACTCTCTTATTTCCAGACTGCTATTAAAATAGATCACATCCTCCTTAGCTAAGCCAGATACGCCTGGAGACACCCAGATTTGTCTGGGACAGGACTAATGATAAAAACATGCAAACAATGTCTCCATCACAACCTCTTTTGTGCATAATGTTTTGACTTTTAGGAACATGAAACAAACGCACCAGTTATCTCACACAGTGTCACAATTTTATTTTGACTGTTAAAGAGGAGGCTTTGGAAATTTGATATGCAACACAAACTTCTTTAATTCTATGTTGCACAAAACAAGGGGGTGAAAGGAACTTTTTGAACACAGGACTTTGTGCCTGGAAGATAAAGGCATAGAACAGAACCACTTGTATTCCTGCTATTTTTAAGTTATATGAACAAAAATAAAATTTCTGAAGTATTTTGACAAACAAATGAAGAGCAGAAAAGTGTACATAATTAAGATAAAACAGTACCAACCAGAGTGTTTGTATTTCATTAAAAGTAAGTAAAATACTTGTGAGCTCTTGATTTCTAAGTGCCATGAATTCAAATACAACCTTTCAGTTCTAATTTTCCTTCAGATGCAATATAGATGGGGTGAGGTGTGGCAGGGCAACATAGCCTCCAGCAGGAAGCCTTGGGACCTGATGCACCCCATCACACAGACCCTGTGGGATTTTTTGTGAACTTGCACCAAAACATTTATTTTATTGATAAGCTATGGTCAGTCACTTGATTGAGAAGTATCATAGCAGTGATGAAGAAATATGCAGTACAATCATGCTAATAAAATATATATACTAATCAAAGTTTGAATGCCCACATGCAATAATTAGTTAAGTATAGAGAGCAACTTCAGACATTCACAATGATGAATTGTAATTTCAGAAATTGTTAATAATGGATACACATGCAGCTACATGTTCTTGGCTAACATAGTTGAGTGCAAAGTACTTTAAATCTAACGCAGATCACATAATTGGGAAACAGCAGGAGCACTGACTGGATCTATTTTTCCTCAATAGAATTGCTAAAGGAAATACAATCTATTACACCCAAAAGGTTCTTACAAATAAACACCAACAGAAGAGCCGTCAGGGACTCTGGTACATAAATTACACATTTCAGAAATGGAAGGTGAAGGAACGAAACCATGAGTTACACTCTTCTAACGCCATTAAAATGGAGCTGGCACAAAGAGCAAATAATTTTTCCTACCGGAAAGAAAGAGGAGAGCACAATTCCCAAACTAATTTACATGAAGCTGTCAGACAGCCAAATAGTACACCTGAGTTGACATGCTTCCCAATTATCTCTGGAGTGCCTTCAAAATCAAACTTAGGTCACCAGTGGGAATTCTATCTAATTTATAGTGGACAGTAGTCTATAGCTACTAACCACTCGTCAACCTGTCAGAAAGAACAAATTATTTGAATTAAAGTACTTTTGATAGGCCCCAGTGCAACTGAAGCCTCATTGTAAGTGGCAGTAACTTCACCAAACAGTTTACAACCCAAACAGACATGGTGGACAAAGGGGTATCGGGGGCAGAGGCCCTGACAGAGGGAGAGACTTGAACATCATCACATCACAGGCAGGTGACAAAGCCAGGACTAAAACCCAAGCAATGCCCCATCCAACAATGCGTGCTGCCTCCCCACTTTGGATTCAGAAAAGTCTCTGCCCCAGTAAGGATCATTACCTGAGCAGAAGGGGATTTTCAGTACCAGAGTGAAGCATAGGAACATAAGAATGGCCATCCTGGGTCAGACCAAAGGTCAGTCTAGTCCAGTATCCTGTCTGCCAACAGTGGCCAATACCAGGTGCCCCAAAGGGAGTGAACCAAAACAGGCAACAATCTCCAGCTTCTGACAATCAGAGGCTAGGAACACCATTCCTTACACACCCTGGCTAATAGCTATTAATGGACCTAACCTCCATGAATTTATCTAGCTCTTTTTAAAATCCTGTTATAGTCCTACCCTTCACAGCCTCCTCTGGCAAGGACTTCCACATTTTGACTGTGCGCTGTGTGAAGAAAAATTTCCTTTTATTTGTTTTAAACCTGCTGCTCATTCATTTAATTTGGTGTTCCCCTAATTCTTATAATATGGGAACAAGTAAATAATTTTTCCTTGTCCACTTTCTCCACACCACTCATAATTTCATACATCTCTATCGCATCCCCACTTAGTCTCCTCTTTTTGAAGATGAAAAGTCCTAATCTCTTTAATCTCTCTTCATAGGGGACCCATTCCAAAACCCTAATCATTTTAGTTGCCCTTTTCTGAACCTTCTCTAATGCCAATATATCTTTTTTGAGATGGGGAGAAGACATCTGTACACAGCAGTCAGGATGTGGGCGTACCATGGTTTTATATAAGGACACTTTGCTGAAGAAATCATACTAATGTTAACCCCCCGCAAGTGTTAAGGTTGCTGTGAAGCAGAAGTGATGTGCAAAATGCAGGCAGAGGGCTAAACTCTGACAGCACACTTATGCTTCAGTTTTGAGTACTTTACCATAAATATAACTGTGTCAACAAACACAATCACAACGAAGACGCATTTACTTTTAGGAGTTGATTTGTGATACATGTTTGTATTCCACAAACCAGGATAAATAAAACTCTTGACCTCCTAGACGCCTCTACGCCACTTTGGCTACGTCTACACTATCCCAAAACTTCGAAATGGCCATGCAAATGACCATTTCAAAGTTTACTAATGAAGCATCTCATTAGAATGCCAGCGGCCGTGGCACTTCAAAATTGCCACAGCTCGCCAACGCGTGGCTCGTCCAGACAGGGGTCCTTTTCGAAAGGACCCCAGCAACTTCAAAATCCCCTGCTGTATGCCACATGAAAGCCTCAAATATCCTTTTATTGACTATACCCTAAGACTGGCTCTAGTGATTTTCTCTCTCTGCTAGTCAAGCTGTCAGGGAAGAAAGGGGGCACAAAACAACTAGACTAATTCATGGGGTAAAAAGAGTATCTAATTAACACAACATTCAATTTACACTATTTACCCTGTTAGAAAATCCATATTAATTAGCCAGTTTGAAGATAATTTAAAATCACCTTGGGGAAGAGAAGAACACTCAATAGATTCCAGTGCTAGACTCCAATTAGATAGATTGTAATTAGATGGTTAATCTACCAATCCATCTTGAAATGGGAATAGTACATACACCACAGCTATCAGGGGCCATTTGGCTTTGCGACAAAGGAGATAATAGGATTTAATTTTAGCTCATGTGTACTTCCTACAGGGTGGATAGATAAAGCCTTTGGGCACAGCCCCAATCAATGGGAAAGTGTGCAAAGAGGACTAGAAGGCACTTTGCATATTCAGTATGCCTCTGTTACACCAGGGAGCATAGAAAGGTGGGTATGGAAACCATAAAATACGTGTTTTAACAGCCTGGCAAGTCCAGCTTCCTCATTGAGGAAGTTAAGGATGTGGTCCTGGAACATTCTCACATAGCCCCAATGGAGTGGGCAGGCCACAGTGGAGCCGAGCTCCATGCCACACAGAAGCTGTGCAGTCCATGTGTACAATCTCTTCCTGACTCCTTGACAGCAGAATTGTGCTCTGTTCCACCCCATCCGTAGCATATGAATCAAGCCACGAGCCTGGTCAAGCTCTATTCATATTATGTAGTCGCATCTGATGTTTTTAAGTATAGGGAACAAATCAAGATAGGACTGTACTCAGCTAAAAGAAAAGAAAGGAGATCTACAGACAGACATTCGTTCAGTGATAAGACCTGTCTTTTGAACTGTGACATGTTCTCCTTTGTCAAAGTTCATTTAGTCATGGCAGAGTAGGGGGAGGTGACTGTGTTGTTTAATAGCAGTAACTCGCTTTAACATTATTGTTTCCCACTAGTGCAAACCCTCACGTCCCAACATTCTTTTACTCAGCTGAAACCTCAGTCATATGGAAGTGACTATGGGGGCGTGCCCAGAGCTGGATGACAAGAGGGGGAAAACTTAAGAACCCCTTTGTGCATAACCTGTGCAACTGGCTTTGCCTGTCATTCTTTTCAAAGATTTTTATATTTCTTTAAAGTTAGAATATTTTCAGACTAACTTCTTCTACATCAGCTGCCTCCAACAAAGGAATGGAAATATGAAAACATACAATGACTTACTGAACATAGACCCAGTAAAGAAAAAAAGATAAATTGGGTGCATCTACGCTGCCCCTCCCTTTCGGAAGGGGCATGTAAATGCAGTGCATAGAAAATGCTAATAAAGTTGATATAAATATTTAGTGTCTCATTTGCATAATGGCAGATACTCTCCGGGTCAAAAGTGCTATTTTCAAAATGCAAAATACCCATGTAGATATAGGAAGCCCCGTTTTCGAAAGCATCCTTCTCCCTGAAAAAAAATAAATAAATCAGGAAGAAGGGTGCTTTCGAAACCAGGGCTTCCTTTCAAAGGAACCCCATCCACATGGTTATTTTGCATTTCAAAAGCAGCACTTTCAGTGTGGCAAGTGGCCAGTATTATGCAAATGAGGCACTGAATATTCAGATCAGCTCCACATTAGCATTTTCAATCCACTGCATTTACATGCCCCTTCTGAAAGGGAGGGCAGTGTAGACTCAGCCATAATGTGTACAAGTTGGTTTTTAGGTTCAGACGCAAATTCCTGGTGGGCTACAATTCAGTCAAAGGAAAAGAATAATGAACTCAGGCTGAACAAGCAAAACATTTACACTTTTCTTTGGGTTTGGGGATTTTTTTGTTTTGTTTTTTGTTTTTAATCCTTCAAGAAGCAGCCTTCCCTTCCCCATTCAGCACAGAAAATTAAGTTTGCACAGATCACACCGCATATATAGCCCAATGATTTACTGAACCATTTGGTGTCTAATTTATTAATCACTAAGCACCATGTAACTACATGTAAATCATACATGATGGACTTAATCTATCAATTTACTTGTTACAACAAGTATTAATATAACCCAGGCAGGAGCACAACCTTTCACAAGTTGACTCAATGAGGAGACTGATTTATCCTGATGCATATTTCACAGCAGCTTGAACTGTGATTGGGGGAAAAAGGCATGTGTATAATCAGAGAGCTACATCTCATTGGGACTAATTGCCATTTGCATTATGATCTTTCCACTACTCTGGTGATAAGAAGCAGCCTCATAGTTCACATAAATATAAGCAAGCCCACTGACACTCGTTCACATCAATATGGAAAATTCCATTTTCGGATTGTGTCAGCATCAGATGGCTAGGCAGAGATTGGAGAGAGAGCCTTCAAAATGCTTTCGAATACATTCATAGGTAATTTTATTATTTTCCTCTAATTCCCAGAAAAACAATGAAGCCAGACTCAAAGCCAAACGGATAAGGGTGATAAAACAGGAAAGTCTGCATGTGAGCAAGTAGGGTTAAACCATATGTGTTGAGCAGCATCCTTTTTCAGCACCATTCGGAGAAGCATCACACCACGGGGACATTTTGCCTTAGGGAGGCATAATGCCTCCTGGAGCTCTCAGGCTGAGATGAGGTGAAGAGTAATTCACTACTTCACTTTAAAAACGTGCACTTTACACTCTCTCTCTCTCTCTCTCTCTCTCTCTCTCTCTCTCACTCACACACACACACACACAATTAGCTAGCATTTCTGGGAGCAAAGATGTTACAGCTCCACTACTCACACACCTCAGCCCATCCTACAAATTACTTTCAGAAGGAGGAAGGAGAAAAAGCAACTGGGTAGCAACATACTATCATAAGTATCTCCTCTTTCTCCTGAGAGGACCTTGTGCCTCACCCTGTGCAAAGGCAGGTACATCTGTTAGAAAATTACTGCAAAAGAACAAAGTTGAAATTTGCATAGTTTGAATGAAGCAGCGACTTGCAGGAAGAGAGTGACTGATTTCATGCTGAAAGCTGTTGAATGTGGCCCTGGAAAATCGGATTCTTCCGCTATCCTTTCTTTGTCTATTTAATGATCATGAAATCACTTCTACCAAACTTTTCACAGGTGGACACTAATCTTGTGTTCTCCACTTTCTGGGTTTCTGACTTGAGATGCTGGGTGGGGTCTGATTTGCTGAAGGGCTGAAACTTGCTGCTGCAAATCATGCCAATAGGAATTGAGATTAAGTCCACATACAGCTAGCTGCTCTGAAAAACCAGGTCCTAAATGTCTTTAAATGGGCACCCAAAAAAATGGAGACTTTTTGGCTTAATTTTCTGTGCTGCAGTTCCCCAGCACATCCTCACTTCTCAGAGGTGATGTGAAAATAAATCCATGACTGTTTGTGAAACACTCACGTACGATAGCGAAGAATGTTGCAGAACCACAAAGGCATTAATAATTCAGCCTGCAGATCAAGGTTTGAATAATGTGCAGTAAATAAAGCCTGCAGCCACACAATAGGACAAAACAAAATATTGAATAGCTGCTGATTGAGTGAGCACCACCTTGCTTAACGATACAATAAACAAGGTAGGGATCTGGTGGAGAAGGGAGGAGAGTAAGTGACCATGTAATTCAAGCACTTCAGAATGCAAACGCACGAGGGGATTGAATTAAGTTAGCAAATGCCAGAATCAAAATTGCCTGTGCAAACTTTTAAGTGTTTTGCAACATTAATAATGTTCTTTTAATATAGGGTGCATGTGCAAGGATGTAACTGTAATTAAAACTTTATATATGCCATCAGAAGTTTAAATGAAACGGAATGTCACGATATATTAGTGCAAAACATTGTCGGTCTGATTCTGCCACCTGTTCTCAGAGTGAGTACGACCTTGCTATGACAAGTAGATGGAATAGGGTACAATCACAGTAGTCCTGGCCTGAAAAATGGAAATGGAACCAAAAGTATTTCTCTCCCTGCCCCTGTAAAGCAGCCAGAGAGTACGTGGAAAAGGAGAAGGAAGACATGGCCTCCAAACCTATCCAGTTTCCAGGATGGGGAGAAACAGCCTCCCTAAGCCTGATGATGCTCCTGTTAGAACACTGTGCTGTTGATGCCAATGCTGAGTCACAAATGATTCAATGCCATGACACAAATATTGTGATAGGTCATGTGATTATGTTCAATGGCAAAAATTGTCATAGGTTTAAGTGCCTCTGCTCTAAAATATACTAAATCTAGAAGAAGAGATCTGAAGAAGTGGGCCTGTCCCATGAAAGCTCATCACCTAATAAATCATTTTGTTAATCTTTAAAGTGCTACACAATTGCTGTTTTGTTTTGTTAGAATACAGACTAACACAGCTACAGCTGGGTTATTATTCAACTTGTGGACCAGAGTTAAACCTATTAATTGGAGGGTGGAAGGTGAATTTTCACTTGTCAATATTGTCATTAGCAGAATGCATGAAGTGCAAGAGTAATAGCATATTTATGGAAACTACCCATGTTATTTCCAATCTTTTCATGATTAGGGTGCATTTTCTTTTTAAAGGTAATGGTACAGTAATGCATCTCGTTACACTAAATTATCTCAGCATCCTAAGCACCTAGTTAATTAATTCTTAGTTAGGGAACTTTATTTGTTCTGAAAGAATTGGGAGCCCTGAAATCAGCATCAGAATCCTGGTATTTTGCATAGGAAACTTTATGCACTTTGTACAGTGGGGGTTTTTTTCTGCCAGGCATGCTCTCCCTTCCTGTGCATTTCCACAGAGGGCAAGAAATCAATTAAGTTCTTCTATTGCCACCTGTTTAGGTGTGTAGTAGTGAAGATCCTCACCACAGACTCCTTCCTCTCTAGCTCAGGGAGCAGGTCACTTGCCAGGACCATTCCAATATATCTCACTTGATCAACTCCTGGCCACTCAAAGGACCTCAGCCATTGGTGCATAAGTCCATCCTATCCTCTGGCCTGTAATAGCCCAGTCTCCTGTGAGTCTGTACTATTTTGGTCTAATTTCAGTCATCATGTTTAGAGTGCAGGTACTGCTGGCTGGCAGTGTTGGACTGGATGATCTGGTGGTCCCTTCCGGCCCTGAAACCTATCTCCAGGAGGCTAGCAGGAATCCTACAGGAGAGAATCCCCACTGGCACCAGAATGCCTATAACCCACCAAAGAGCGCAATGGGGTGGAGGAATAAAAATACAAAACAAAATTATAACCAATCATTTAAATTAAGTTTTCTTATTTAACAATTTAAATAATGACTAAAATTGTTGATTTACAGCTCTTTGATTTACATCAATCCACCCTAGAAGGGGGACCAAAGACGCTGCTTCTGACAAAATTCAGGGTCTGCCGACAAGGCATCTTCTCTCCTCTCTCAACATACCAGAAGTCTAAAAACTTCTGCACCAAACATGTCAAATTTAGACATCTGCTTTTCACCTTCCAACCTTCTGTGGACTGCTCACCACACATGAAACAGCAATTCTGGGTTTATATTAAATTAGGCACAAGAAATCTGCTGGAAACCAAAATGCCTGCCCTAAAACTTTCTCTGATATTGTGGCAAGATGATGATGATTTGAGTATTATTATTGTTACTGTTATTATGTGCACTGCCCCATTTTAACCTTAACATCTTCCAGCTCATATTGCCAGTTATTCATATTAGATATGAAATTAAAAGAAACTAAAGGAATAGATGGATAAGTAATCAGTAGATACTTTAGCAAGACATTGTATTCCCATGTTGAAAGCAGACTATGCTATAGCTAGGAGAACACTGACGTTTTTAAACTCATGTTGCTGTTTGAAAAGTTTTACTGTCTATTCTCGCAAAAAAAAATCCTAGAAGTACTGTCACAGAAAGAGATTTTTTTTTCTAATTTTCAGTTTGTTTGCTTTTTGAATTTGAGAATGACCACCCTGCACTTTTAAGTTGGTGGCAGGGGGGTCATTTGGTCTGGCCCAAGGAAGTCAACAGTGCCTGATAACTGGGAGGGGCTGGGGAGATGAAACCACTGTGAAAGGGTCAAAGTGTCGCTGACTTTGAGAATGCAGGGTTTCAGAAAGAAACAGCCCAATGCTGGAAGCCTATCTTTTACATGGACCAAAGCTGAGGCTGGACATAAACTCCCTTCCTTTGGGCAATAAAATATAGGGTTTAGTCAAAACCTGTTCTGGGTATTACACTAGCCACTCCTTTTCCAGGAGGTGCGGGGGAATGGTAAGATCCCAGAAATCGATTTGTTGGAGAGATCAGGATGAAAAAGAAGGGGAGCAGATTGAAGCCCTTCACCCTGGGTATGGTAAGGTCTATCAATAGATTTTGTAGAGAGACAGGGATGGATAAAAGGAAGATGAGCTTGTAAAAGCCCCCCCCCCACCACGTAATTATGGTATAAACATGGGGTAACCTGCACTGTACTCTTACTTGCCAGGTAGTCCTAGGAATCTAGTAATAAAGAAGTGGCCTATTTAAATCTATGTCAAATTTCTCCTGTCCTTTTTTCATAATGGCCAGGCAACATTTTGTAGTTGGGATCAGTCTTGCCCAGGGCTGGGCAATATGCAGCCTGTATGCAAGACACAGTTTGCCAGTGTTAGCAGCACCAAACACTTATTTACCTTTGCATTCACATGTACAGCTGCTCGCAGCTCCCGTTGGCCTCAGATTGCTGTTCCTAACAAACAGGAGCTCTGGGAAGTGGCACAGAGCAGAATACTGGTTCCCACAGCTCTCATGGGCCAGGAACCGCAATCTGCAGCCAACAGGAGCTGTGAGTGGCCATACGTGCTGGTGCACAGGTAAATAAAGTACCTGGCACCCCACCAGGGGCCAGTTCTGGCAAACCACATTTGGCCTGTAGGCTGCTTATTGCCCAACCCTGCTCTTGCCTCTATGGATTATTAGTAATTTTCCTTTCGTTTTGTGGGGGGAGGTCTTTCAAAGGGAAAACATTTTAAAATTGGATAATGCGACTGCAGAAATACAAAAACTGAAAGAGTGACTCAGATGTGAAATAACCGAATTCTGTCTTTTATCCTACTCTTAAGAAGCCTCTAGAAGAACGCCAATTTCCTTTAGATAATCTTCTTTGCCAGGTATCTTTAAAGGATAAAATCAAAAGACTGAGGATAATGAAGCATAACTAGGATTCTTATTGTTCTTTTACATTGTGTGTGGGAGTTGTCATATCATTTTTCATCTCAGACATTTGGAAAAAATCTGATCAAAATGTCTTTCTTAGAAAGCAGAGAAACTTTTACCACGTGTGTACAATACACATGCCTTTAGCACCATGAATGTTTCAGAGAGACTGGCTTTCTGCCACTTCCGCACTTAATCCACCACAATAATCTCCTAATTAAATTATACTGTAATTGTGATACATTTCAGAACACTTTCAAAATATGTTATAGAACATTCAATATGTGCTACAAAATAATTAGCCACATATCTCCCTAGACAAATCAAATTATTTCATTTTAATTTTTATGATAATAATTTTAAATGTCTAATTTTGTTCCTTTCTCCTTATTACTGCTCTTTGCTCCTTGTTTTGGCAGACCTACTGAAGGAACATTTAGGAATTTAACATTCCTCTGCCCCTGGAAATTTATTCTTTGTGGCTTGTAACATAAGAAAACAGACACCTACAACTGATAGAAACCATTGCCTGAATCCCTCTGAAACTTGTCTGGTCATTATCCATGAAGCAGCCTCATGGTGTTAAAACCAAACTGATTTTTAATAAGAAAGAGCAGAAAATGAGTTCCTACCCTTTCCATAACGGTAAGAAAACTACTGGCGCCCTTACGACACACCAACAAGCAAGACACCTCGCTGAGAGTTTGATCCGGTATGGGAGCTTTACCTTAGAGAGGGCTGTTATATAGCAAAAAGGCAGTTCTGTTCTCAAATCTCATTTCCACAAAAGCAAAATGGCAGAAGCAGAGTTCATACAGGAGCATGTAGGCACTCTTCTGTCGATAGAGGGGTCCTCCACGGCATCGGCCACCTGGGGCTGGGAGGCACTCTGTCCACAGCAAGCAGAGCTCTATGCTCTGCTCCTCCAGCAAGTCTTACATGGACAGCAGCCCTGGAAACCCCTTATCAGGAAGTAGGAAGCATGTGAGCAGCCCAGGCAGTACATGTACCTGCAGCCTGCCCACAGCCATGCCCTGCAGCTACTCCAAAGCAACGACAGCAGTCCAGACCACCAGGGAGCAGGGTGAAGAGCTCCAGGGCTCACCCTGGCCAGGAGGAGGCAGCTTGCCCCCAAGGTCTGAGACCTGATAAGCCCATGGGCGGAGGAGACAGTGCTCCTGGACCCGGCAGCCGAGAGGCGGAACACCCCAGGTTACACTCAGGTCACAAGAGCCCTGGCAGACAAGGGACAGCCCGCCCAGACCATGGAGCAGGTCCAGGCCAAAACTAAAGAGCTGTGGCAGGGCTATACCCAGGCTCAGGAAAGGCCCAGCTGCCCCTATTACAAGAAGCTCCACAAACTCCTTTGGGTGGAGGACACGTCCCTCCACCACCAGCTTCCTGGACACCTCTGGGGAGCTAGGGCCCCATCCCCCTCCATTCCATGCCCCAATCTCACTAATACCTTGCGATACACTTCCTTCCCCACATCCCATTCCCCACCCTCACACCTCCACCTCTGCTCCCCAAGAGACCCCTGGGCTGGGACCCTGACCCCCTGGGCAGGGCCTGCAGCCCGGGAGCACCTTACCTGCATGACAACAGCACTGATGGTGGACCTGCCCAGGGCGAACTGGTTCCAGAGAGAGCAGTAGCTGTCAGGGGTAGCCAGCTTCCAGAGGACAATGGCTACCCTCTTTTCCAGGGGGATGGCGAGCCAGAGGTGGGTGTCTTCCTTGCAGAGGATGGGGGCAAGCCAGGCGCATAGCTCCAGAAAGGAGTCCTTCCGCATGTGGAAATTCTGGAGCCAGCACTGGTGGTCCCACTCACCCATCTCCAGCCGATACCACCAGTCTGAGCCAGTGGTGTAGCACCAGACACTGCTGACTCGGGGGCATGGGTGCTGTCACAGCAAGGCAGAAGTGACGATGGCATCCTCCTCATGTAAGGGGTCAGGCTCATTCCTCCTCCAGAGGATGAGAAGGATGGCAGGGATGACATGCTGCCGAAGCTGCAGCAGCCATGGGCCTGGCCAGAGCAAGCCTGGGGGTTACTCTGGTGGCATAGCTAACTGGAAAAGCCAAAGTCTCTCTCAGTAAACCAGAGAGCCAAGAGGTAGGCAAGCCTCAGCATACGAAGGGAAATGTGACCCGGGGGAGACCCTTCAAAGGCAGGATGGGCTGCTGCTCCAGGAAGGGCTTGGTGTTCATGCAACCCTGACTTCCAGGTCATTGGAGCCCACTCTGTCGACAGGAGAGCCTGTATTAGGTGTGGATGTGTATTGTAAACAGAGGTTCTGTTGGAAAAGATCTATTGACAGTAACTTCTGTTGACAGAAATCTGTAGTGTGGACACAGCCATTGTGTTTTGCCTATAGTCTAAAATTCTAATGACTTCTTAAAGCATATTTTGAGTGTTTTATTGTGCAATCTGAACAATGTTGCCCTGTTGGTACTTGCGTATGTGACACATATACTAGATACGCACTTATTTTCTATTAGAACTCATCTCACTTCACAGAGGCTGACAGCACTATCCCGCTAGGCTTGTAAGTTGCCACTGGAAACTTATTCTTTGTAGCTTGTAACAAAAGAAGCAGATACCTACAACCGTTGGAAGTTGGATTGCAGAATCAGGCTCTAGAGCCTACGTAGTCTATACCAGGATTTTCTTTTTAAATCAGAGAACCTATTTTACGTTGGCTCCAGAGATACAGGGGACCCAAGAGGATATCGGTCTACTAAAGCAATGAAATTTTAAGGTTTGCATAGTTTCAAAAAGCATACCACCAGACATCATTCTTCAATGCCTGGCCCATTGTGCGACAGACAGGACAATGCAATGCAGACTCAAAATCTATTGTCTTCAGATTGCAGAACACAGAGCAGAAGCTGGTTCTGGCAAGAAACAGAATTAGTAAGCAATAGGTGGGTGGATCAATATGCTCATTTTCCTCCACTATTTCCATTTCAAGTGTCAGCTTCCCAAAATGTATTTAATTTGTACTATAAATTTTGATTCCAAAACTGCTGCCATGCTGTTCAACAAAATAGATCTTACATACATGTTTAAGAGGAAATATTGCTCAAAAACCTGCTTAAAGCAGGGGCCTTACATAAAAGCTGTTGCAGCTACTTTGGCTTCCGGATCTAAAATAAAATGATAAGTAGTTGGATCTAGGTAAATGCATTCTTGTGTTTGTACACTGCCTACAATACTAGTGGGCAACCTGCAGCCCACTGGGGTTGTGTGTGTGGCCCACGAGACATTTTGTTTAACATTAGCAGGGTTGTCAGATTCTGCCGATGTCTACCCATGCTGTTCCCCCACCCACCATCCACTGATATGATGAAGGTGACATGCACGTAGAACAAGTGAGGTGCCCACCGACTGCATGCAACACTGACCATGAGAGCTGTGAGCTCCCTCTGCATCCAAAGCATTGCTATGGTTCAGCTGGCAACCCTGTAAAGTCTAGGTATGCAAGCACAGTTAGCAAAACTACCCTAACCCAGGAGAACATCCTGAGCATGACAATCTTGAAAGCCCACTGAGATGAAGGAGGGCCACTCATGCGGCCCACTCACTAGCCTAGAGTGCCTATTGCTGATCTAAAACAATGGGGTATCTGGACGCCACTGTAATACAGACAATAAATCATCAGAACTGTTGATTTTTTTTTAAAACGGTCTTTATCTAATACTAACGGACAAAGCCTGTTGCAAAAAAATAAATGAAGGAGAGAAACCAATAGATTGAATTTAGCTGTCCATGGCAGACTAAGACTTCCCTTAACTTCAGACTCCAAGAACAGAATATTCACATCTCTTTACAAGTAAGGTCCTTAGTTTTGATGACTTTTTTCAGCATGTTACAAATCAATCTGGGAGGAGGACAGAAATAAAACCTACAGATTTTCCTCACAAGAATATGACACACCATGTTCTCATCTGTCACAAAAAGAGGAGGCCAATTTGGTTCCAGCAGATAAGGCTTGCTTAAGGGACAGAACTATTAAAATGAACTAGCTGTTCAATAATTAATGAGTTTCATAGGCCTGCCTCTTTGTAACATGCCAGCCGTTCATTAAAAACTTAAACTCTCCTCTGAATTACTGAAGGTTCCTATTAACATTATAGCTCATCTGCTCCCATTACACAATAATGATAAATTTAATACTGAATTATAGACTTCCTGTGTAAGTCCCATTTACTTTAACAATACCAATTTATAAATCCTAATGTGTCCTGCACTTTGACTCACATTAGGCCCGGACCACATTATCCTCCTTGAAATTAACATCTCATAAAGATTAATTTACTTATGTATACTACATTCACACCCTCGTATCTATTTAAGACTAATGATTGTTGACCCTTTGACTGGTGAGGACTGACCTTCAAAAGTTTGAAGATGAGGATTCAGTTCAGGCATGCACTCAAAGCTCTTACTGCTTAGCTTAACTCAGAAAAAGGAGACTGAAAACGGTTACAAATGTGTCAAACTGCTATGGAACATTCTACTTTCCATCAGGCTAGAAGATAGATTGGTAATAGCCACTCTCATGGCATTTTGGCACCTCAATTTCCAGTTGAAACATAGGCAAAGCTCCATAATAAACATTACCTATGTGGGTAGGACAAATACTTTAGAACCTTCATAGATGTCTGGATTTCACTACATCATTTGATAGACATTCAGTAGAAGTGGAACACTTATTCCTTCCAAACCAGCTTGCTTATTTATAGTTAAGATCTGTTATTTCTTCACAAAAACTAAGTTGTTGCTTAAGTAAACTTTTTCTGACTGGTACAAGTGCTCTGTGAAGCTCAAAACCTTGTCTCTTCTACCAACAGAAGCTGGTCCAACAAAAAACAATACAGTAATACTTCAAGAGACGCACATTTTGCATGCACGTATCTCATGTTTAGGTGAGAAGGGGCATGGGGAAATCGCTGCTGCTGGTCAGCTTCCCAGTTTTGGCAAGGGGTGGGGAGCTGGGAACCTAGTGGCAGCCTGGTGCCCAGCTCCCCTGTGACGGCAGAACCTGAGATACTGACCAGTTTCCAGCTGTTCAGTTTCCTGGTCCCACATGCAGCAGGGAGACGGGAGCTAGGCTGCCCCCTCATTCCCAGCTCCCCACCACTCTAGAAGCAAGGAAACTGGGACCTTGTGGGCTGGTCAGTTTCCTAGTTCCTGAAGCATGGTTCCCAGCTCCCCTTGACTTAGCCAAAAATCTGAGTTACACGAGGTTGCTGGAATGCAACCCCTGGATAACTCAAGAGTTTACTGTATTGTCTCACCCATTTTTTCACTCATAAAAAGTTAAGACACTTCTTGTATCCAAGGCTGACCTTGCCTTTTCCAGTACAATACAGCATAGTCAGGATAAGAGTCTCTTAAGACAGCAAAATGGTCAGTGAAGCATTTTAAATTACATTTTTTGGGGAGGTAGAGGTTGGGGAGAAAGATATCAAAATATGAACTTGGAAATAATAACTGAACGCTATCAATCTGCGGACAACTTCCAAAGCTTTGAGGACCAAAACGTCATGGAAAACAGCAAGGTATAACAACGACTAAGTTTTTTGAAAAATTAAAAATGTAAAGTTACTTTGATAATTTTTCTCACTGACTATAACAACTTCCAGAACATTTGAGAGTACAATTCTCTCTTGAAAAGTCCAGTCCTATATTGTAGTGAGCGCCTTCTAATTCCATTTATTGTAATTTGATGACTGAGTGTTGGATTGCAAATCTTTCAGGAGCTGGTCCCAAATATTTTATACTTCCTCATGTGCCCCTATATTCACTTGTTTTGTAGGACTACTCACCATTTTTAGGCTCCTAGCATTAATTCATGTGTTAACAGCAAAGCATCTATTCTGGGACTATGAAGAAACTGAAATATATGTGGACATTTCAAACCTATAAATAGGGGTAAGCAGATCAAAATGTAAACCCACCCAGCATTGATAATACTGCTAAATGTTCAGAAATATTACGATCAAATTTAAATGAATACTAATACACTAATCCCCAGAGATAAGTGCATTCAGCATGTGCATATCTCACATTTAAGTGAGGAGGGAGCAGTGGGGTGGAGGCAGGGAGACCCGCAGCCCCACAGCTGGAGCCTTCTCCCTCCCTCCCCCCAGCTGCATGGCTGGGGGAAGGGTAGGAGAACACTCTTAGCCTGGTTCCCAGCTCTCCACTTGCGCTGACGGGACCCAGGAAACTGACAAACCATGAGCTGGTCAGCTTTCCAGTTCCCACAAGCAACAGGGAGCTGAGAACAAAGCGCCAGCCTTGTTCCTGGCTCCCCTGTGCTGACAGGGCCAGGAAACTGACGAGCCATTAGCTGGTCAGTTTCCAGGTCCCTCAAGCCACAGGGAGACTGGGATCAGGCTGCCTCCTGGTTCCCAGCTTTCCACCACTCTGGGAACCAGGAAACTGACCAGCCCTAGTGGACTGGTCAGTTTTCCAGATCCTGCAAGCCCAGGGAGCTGCAGCCTGGTTCCTAGCTCCCCTCTACTTGTGCGAAAATTCGAGTTATGCTGGGTTTTCAGGAATGCAATCCCCGTGTAACTCAAGGGTTTACTGCATCCATAAATCTCCCTGAAAAACTATTATACAGACTGGGGGTAAAATCTGGCCCCGATGTCACTAAAGGAAAATTTTTCTGTTGATGAGAATGGGGCCAGGAATTCACCTTTAGACTATACTAGATAAAGCTTTCATTCTCTGTTAAAAATTCTGTTTACATGCAGCTATCAGAAACTAGCTAAACAAATGCAGCTGCTGACAATTAGCTCTAGGCACACTGATTTAAAAATCTGTTTATTTTCTCCAGATTTTCCTACACTCCTGTCTCATTCACCATACTGCTCAGTCAGTCATCTACACAAGTACAGTGCAGACTTACATAGCTATAGTTTTATACCTGCAGCAAACTTCACTCTACAAAAGTACTGTATGTGTAGACAGAATGATTTTTCATGGGATCTAAATTTGTTCAGACGAAAATTGAAGAATCCATGGCACTTCTCACCTCCATAAGAACTTGTCCCTTTCCAAATTTCAGGTTTCTACTTTCCTTTTATCTACTTTGGCACTGAATCTCTTTGGAGAGATTGGATGGTTTTGGGCTGAAAGAAAGGGATAGAGTCACATAATTTATTACAGATAGTTTTTTAAAAAAAATAGTGGCGTATTCCTTCCCTCCTTCCCCTAACCACCCTCCTCATACTCAAATACTGCTTAAGCTTATTTTTGTTCAGATTTTTTTTTTTTTTTGTTTTTTAAGAAAAGTCACATTTCTTGGCATACACCACACCAGAAAAACTTCAATCCAAAACCAGAATGTTTCATTATAAAAGAGAGCTTTATATGGAAGTATATCAGGATTACAATGGAAACATATACATACCTCCATCTAAAATGATAACATAAAAGCATGAGTGGCATCTCTGCTATTGCCATTTTCAGAGGAAGAGGCATACAACACGTGTGGTTTAATTTGACTTTATGTGCATATACACAGACTGTTTTGTAGTGAATCTATATATAGCTTGGTGGGTGGATACTGCATATAAAATTCAGAAACACACAAGGGTACACTGAGTTCATGTTGTGTTTATTGCTGGTTGCGTAAGGTAAAGCTCAGTTCACTGGTATAGTGGGAATGGAAAACTATGCAAGAGGTATTACAGATGTAACTTTAGTGCCCTCATGACCAAAGAGTCTCCTTTGCACGCACTTCTATCCGAGAAAAGGAGTGTGTAGGAATTCAGAAGGGAAACACATCCAATCAAGGAGCATCTCTTCCTAGTCTCCAAGAGTAAACACACACACACGCACAGAGTACCATGAATATAGGAATAGGAAATATTTATCTGCAGAGGGGTTAAATGGAGGGGGAAAAAAGGAAGTTGGGGGAAGAGTAAAACCGAGTTACACTCCACACAAGGTCCCATGGGCCCAATGGCACCTCAGTATGAAAGGACATGCACTGAGCAATGCATCTACATTCAGAGTTCAGGAATCCCAGGCAGAGCTCCACCCTAGCAGTGAGTCTTGGGCGCTCTCGATAGTCTTTGGGATCAGTAAACTTTCCCCAAACAATCCCACAGGTGTCCTCTCCCTTTGCAAAACCCATGAGCAGGGGGGCCAACAGAATTGCCAGGCCCTGGGCAAGGGCAGAATGGCTATGAGCTCGCAGAAGGGATGAGGTCTCGTGGAAGAGGCAGAGCTGGAATAGCAAGTCCTTGGCGACACTTGGACTATTCTACCTGGGGCTCTGTTGGCAACTTGGCAGGCCTGCGATTGCAGCTGCATCTGCAGTAGTGATACTAGCGGACAGGAGCCCTGGGCCCTTTGAATAACTGTGCCCCAGGACAGTTTCCCACTTCACCCCTCACCCCTTTGGTGGGCCTGCCCATCAGCCTCCCTCCTTATTCTCAGTGCAAAGTCATAAGCCTCAGTACTCATGGCCCCATACCCCTCTTGGCAGCAGTGATAGTAGATCCAGCTCTGATTTGTACTTGCTGAGTGATTACTTCCTGGCACAGTTCTTCTCCTGGCTCCTGTTCTTGGGCATACTAGTTGGCCAGTATCTCCCTCCCAGGCTTTAGGCTGGTTCCCAGCTGCTTCCCTGTGTGAGGACCTGCTTGCTGCAGCCTTTTTGTCTGGAATCACAAGTATGCAACTCAGAGATGTGAACTAAAACTTTCCATGTTATAGATTCTACACCTTCATTGAATCAAAGATTGTTTTCTCCAACAGTTTGAGAGTGTTTGAATTAAACAGGTTAAACCCACCAAGAGCTTCAACCACCTGAATAAATAAAACAAGACACAAAACACACACCCTTGCTTTTTCAATTAATCAGGTTTCGCTCTGTCTAATGTCAAACACATGTTATTTCCCCGATCATCACTCCAGGAAAAAATAAGGTAGGCAAGACCCACATTTCAAATACAAAAACAAGCAGTAGTTGCAAGCAATATTCACAAACAAAATTTAAGGCTCTTCTCACAAGGTGAAGAGCCAAGACAGGACACAATCCCAATTTTTAATTGTTTCTGCAGGTCCTCTCCATGAAGCAGTTCTACTTAGTCTTCCTTCACTTTTTTCCTTCTAACAAGTTTTTCCATTCATATTCTCCTTTTCCCTCCTAAAAGCCTCCCAGTAATCTTTTTGACCTGCTATTCTAGCCAGATGAATCAGAGTGTTGGAGAATTGGAGGAAAAAAAAACTGTAAAAAGAAAAGTGAAGCAGTAAGAGAAATTAGAAATATAAAATCCTCTCTTAGGCTAGCTAATCAATTCCCTGAGAACCAACAGAGGTTAGTTCCTTTACTAGACCTTTATTCAGTTTCCCGAACAATGGGGTTTTTCACCATTTCCCTTGGGAGATTATTCATAATGCAATAGATCTAAATGTCAGGAAGTTTCTCCTGGTGGTCAGCCTACATTTTCAAACTCTCAGATTTATCCCAGAATTGTGTGCATTTAATGATTTAGTAAGTAGCGATATGAGCGAGAAAGTCCCCAACAGCTCACTGTCAAAACAAGTGAGGGCCCAATGCTCCAATAAACTCTGCACTGGTGGATAGAAGCTGTACTTCTCCGTTACAGAAGATTTAAAAAACAAAAAACAAAAACAAAATGAAAACAAAAAAAAAACCTTCTTTAAGGGTCTCAACTGGCCTTTAAAATAAAGTTTATTTGGTCCCAGAGTTTAATCATGATTATCTGACATAAATTTTCACATGGTTTTCAGTGTTCCAATTTTCTCATGGTATCTCATGTTCTTATTAATGACCCAGACCCGAAGGTCAAGTAATTATGTGAACGTCAGTTTTAAAAAGCAAGTTTCCAGACCTGATGGTTGTGGAGAAAAGAAGGAAAACAAGACTAGAACATGAAGGTCCGAAACCCCGAGGGCAAACAAAAGAACCTTGTATCTATTGTCACAAATCTTATGATTTTAAGCCTTTTCTTTCTTCCTTTTTCTTTCTGGTAGCTGGACTCATTGGCCGTGTCTACACTAGCCAAAAACTTCGAAATCGCCATGCAAATGGCCATTTCGAAGTTTGCTAATGAAGCGCTGAAATACATATTCAGCACCTCATTAGCATGCGGGAGGCCGCAACACTTCGAAATTGACGCAGCTCGCCGCCGTGAGGCTTGTCCAGACGGGGCTCCTTTTCAAATGGACCCCATCTACTTTGAAGTCCCCTTGTTCCTATGAGCAGATGGGAATAAGGGGACTTCAAAGTAGCCCGGGTCCTTTTGAAAAGGAGCCCCGTCTGGATGAGCCGCGTGGTGGCGAGCCGCGTCAATTTCGAAGTGCTGTGGCCACCAGCATGCTAATGAGACGCTGAATATATACTTCAGCGCTTCATTAGTAAACTTCGAAATGGCCATTTGCATGGCCATTTCGAAGTTTTTGGCTAATATAGATGTAGCCATAGTATTGGAGTGACCAGCCTCAGGTCAGCTAAACCCAACACTTCATCATTGTATCTGAACGCACAACATTATCTAGGCAAGCTCTAAGATGGTATGCTATCTTCATGCCCCCTGCTACCAGTCAGAGCTCCTGCATGTGAAGTACAGGAGCATAGGCCTTTCCTTAAACCAGGAAGTGAAGGCAGGATCTGGCAGCTAGGGGGTAAGAGTTTAAACATTACAGTTTTTGTTTGCAGTGATTTGTAAGACCCAACGGTGAGATTTAAAAATAGAGAAAGTTTTACATTTTGGAGTCTGGTTCTGGCTTCTAAAAGAACAGAGCACTAGGTTCACAGGTGGTATAAAAGAGCTCACTTCACTGATCCACAGAGCTTTGAACAGGGCTAAGTAGGCTCCAGTCTGCTGCAATGGGCATGGCCCTGCTTCCCATTAAGCAGGACATGAGGCACAACGACCAAGCAGAGTCTATGGATTAGTGGTCTGATCACGGGAGGAGGGAAAAAGGACTTTTTCCTCTGGTTTTACTGCTGATGGCTGCCCTCACAGCAGCTGGAGAACAAAGTAACTCTCGTGAAAAGTCATCCCAACTTTCATATGGGTTTGTCCCACTGTGTAGAGGAGCTTCCTAAACTCCCTGCCCCAAATCCTCCAAAAACAGCAGCATGGGATACTTGTCATGCTAACGCTCAGTGGCCCCATACCTCCAAGGATTGCTCAGCCACAGAGAGTTGCTGTTGCCCACAAGAAATTTCAATTCACAATGCACAATGCATCACAACTTGTTGAGGAGCGTGCCACACAGAACAGCAGCCCTCCAATTCAAACTTCGCCACATATATGCTCGCACTCCCCTCCAAAACAGTAGCAGTAGAGGCCTACATGTGTAATGTCAACCACCACAAGATCAGATCCACTGCCAACCATAATCTGCACTCACACGTATTTGCACACCCCCAAATTGCATGGGAGTAACTGAGGGCAGAATTCAGCTCAGTGAATCTAGTAGCGCGGTAGTTTACATTCCCAGGGCAGTGAGGAATTGTGGGGATATCACCAAGGACAGAAAATGGCCCCAGATGCACAGCAGCCAGGTCCCTAAAAAAAAAAATCTATTACTGTGATTAGATTGTCTAATCCAAGAGCAAAGTGTCCATTTCTTGAAATATTCTAGTGTGTATCATGTCACTGTGGAGCAAGATATACTAAGCTGCTGTTTACATTACATAAAACGGTTTGGCTGGGAACAAAAATGAGTGCAAAAAATGTTCCCAGGAGGTTATTTTTGTTCTGTATTTACAGATTAGCACCATTCAACATCAATGACAATACTGTTCTCCCCTCGCTCCTGCTGCACAAAAACAACAAATTCTTGACCTATAGCACCAGCGTTTCTCAGAGAATCCTCACTGGGGATGGGAGGAGAAAGAGGGAGGTTAGAGGTTCTTCTTTTTACAAGTAAGTGGGTTCCAAATAAAGTCTTTGTAAGGTCAAATTTGCCACCTAGAGTCTGGCTTTACTAGTATTTCGTATAACAATATATAAACCCAGTCTAAGGGCAAGTCTACACAGCAGCCTTATTTCCAAATAAGCTGTTCTGGAAGGCTATGGCCACACTAGCCCCCTCCTTTAGGGAGGGGCATGTTAATGAGGGAGTTTGGAATATGCTAATGAGGCACTGACATGAATATGCAGTGCCTCATAAGCATAACAGCAGCCACACGCGATTTGAAAGTGTTGCTTTCGGAATGATGCTGCCGTATAGATGGGGGGCCTTTTGAAAGCCCCTAATTTTGAAAGACCTTTCTTCCTATTTGGTTTTAGAAAGAAGGGGCTTCTGAAAGGTCCCCATCCACATCGGCAGCAGTGTTCCGAAAGTGACACTTTCAAATTGTGCACAGCTGCCATTATGCTGATGAGACACTGATTATTCATGTAAGAACCTCATTAGCATGTTCTGAAATCTCTCATTAACATGCCCCTACCAAAAGGAGGCTGCTAGTGTGGTCACAACTGATGATCTATTCTGGAAGAGCTTATTTTTAAATAATGCTGTTATGCACAAAAATGCATCTAAAAATAGCACTTAGCAGTTTCGAAATACGTCTACACACATAGAACCTATTTTGAAATAGAGCCATTGGATGCACTATGGCTTATTTCAAAGTAGGCTCTATTTCCCCATCTTAACGGCACCCTTTTCAAAATAGCTATTTCATAATGGGCACTATTCCTTGCAGAATGAGGTTTACCAATTTCAAAATAAGTCATAGCTATTTTGAAATAGTGGTAGTGTTGTGCAGACACTAGGATAGTTATTTCAAAGTAATGGCTGTTATCACGAAATAACTGTGCTGTGTACACATACCCTAAGGTTTCTTTCCAAGTCAGGTTGGGGTTCTTATTATAGTAGCACTAAGAGGCCCCTACCAAAATAGCGTCCCTTTCATGCGAGGCCCTACACAGTGTGAGATAGCCCCTGACCAGATGACCTTATTGCCTAAATAGCCAAGACAACCAAAAATGGGCAGGGAACAAAGGCTCAGAAAAGTGACACAACTCTCTCAAGGTCACACAGTATGTCAGTTGTGGAGCAGGAACTGGGAGCTCTGTATATCAAGTCCCAGGCCAGTGTCCTATCCATTGGAACACAGGGATTCTGCACCGAGCTGTTCCTAAGATCTTCCTCTGGACCTTCCAGTTTCTAGCCCTTGTTTCCACCGACCCCAGCCCATGGTCCGGATTTGGACCACAGCTTGCCTGGATCCAGACCCCAAGGCTCAGGGCTCCTGTCCCCAGCCTCCAGCCCATGGTGGGGTCGGGGTTTGGAGCCCCAAGCCTCTGGGGCCAGACCTGGCAAGCCCTGGCCGGATCCAGCCAATGGGCTCTGCCAGAAGGTGGGGGGAAGGGCAGGAAAAGACTCTGGGAGGTGCCACCTCCACTCTTCTCCCCGCCCCGCTGGCTGGGTGAATGGTAGGAGCTGCCTGCAGGAGAGCCCGCCCTGCTGCTCTGACTGGTGGGACTTCCAGCCAATCAGAGCAGAGGAAGGGGGCAGTGCCTGGGAGCAGTGGGAGAAAGAGCTCCCTGGAGATGCTCTTCTGATGCCACCGTTTCCCAGCTGGGGGAAGAGAAGGAGATTGGCAGCAGCAGCGGCACTGCCCACAGGCTTTGCTCCACTGCTCTGA
Organism: Carettochelys insculpta; assembly: GCF_033958435.1. NCBI lineage: Eukaryota > Metazoa > Chordata > Testudines > Carettochelyidae > Carettochelys > Carettochelys insculpta. Next base: position 15,769,728 of record NC_134144.1, read on the forward strand.
TTGGCCAGCATTCTGGCCAGCCAGAGTGCGGGAGGAGGCACAGAGCCATGTGCATCTGGGGGTACTGCTTAGGTAAGCTGCAGCTCCAGCCCATTCTCCCACCCCTCTCCTGCACCCCTTCCTGGTCAGACTCCCATCCCAGCCTTCTCCTGTACCCGCTTTCTGCTCAGACCCCCACCCCGCTCCTCCACCCCACTCCTGCCCAGATCACCCCACCGCAGTTCACTCCCACACCCACTCCCGCCTAGACCTCCAACGCCCAGCCCCCTCCTGCACCCTCACTTCCACTCAGACCCCACATCCTGGCAGCTCCCTCCCACACTGAATCCCTCATTCCCTTCTGACCCCAGCCCTAGATCCTAGAAGAGCCCACAAAATGCACTAGCCCTGCCCCCGGCCTTAGGGTCTGGGGCTAGTGTGCAAGGGGAATTATGCGAGTGTCTCCTTTTTTGTTGTTTTTCAGCTGGGACCACATCAGTGAGGGGCTGGGTTTTTTTCTGGCTTCTCACTTGTGTAGCCCCTGACTAATCTGTATATGGGTCAGTGGCCCCTGACCCAGAAACAGTTCCCCACCCCAAACTATAGGGTCATGCTCATCTCTGACATCCTAGAGAAAGCCACACCAGAATGAGTCAAAACTTATTCAAGCCTAGTTTACATTCTCCTAGTGTGGGTTATACCAGCAGGAGCGTGCTTTCGTTGTTGCAGCATACGCCAGTTCCCCAAAAATGTCATGAAATAAACAAATGAAAAATCACCTGCCCAAGCCAACATTTCTATGCCAACAAAAGTATATCAGTAGCTTTATGCAGAGCTTTTAGGACTTCGTCCATAAATGGGGTTGTAAGTCCTGGCATCTTATCACACCCAACACTGCAGGTTTTTTTCAAAAGAGTGCGTCCACACAAAAAAAAGCGGATCAAGAGAGTGATCTGGTCTTTCGAAAGAACGGGCCAGGAATTGAAAAATCAGGCCCCATGGGGACTGCTCTTTCAGAAAAGAAAAAAAAAAAAAAAAAAAGAAAGGGGGGCCTGAGGAGCACCTACACACGTTTTCCTTCTAAAGAACCTTTTGAAAGGGGGTGTTCTTCTTGAAACGGGAAAGGAAGAGTGATTTCAAAAAGAGTGACACATTCTTTTGATTCACTTTCAAAAGAAAGTTTTTTTGTGGGTAGATGCTCTGCTGGATCTTTCGAAAGAGCCCCCTTCTTTTGAAAAATCTTTTGAAAGAACTTGCTAGTGTAGACGCAGCCTCTTCCTCTACATCTTTTTAAGTAAGATTCAGTCTTTGAAAAGGGAGATTTAAAATTAGAGAATTTAGTGGTTTGTTTCGCAAATAGTTGTCATCAGCTTCTTCAAATAAAGTTTGTAATATGGCAGTTTGTCAGTATGCAACTTCTACTATATTGCCAGGAAAACTAATCCTTTAAAACCAATCTGTGATTTAGCATGACAGCATTTTCAAAGAACTCAAGACACACTGTTTTGCTAAAAGTTCATCCTTTTTATATCTGAATAGTCCAAATAGAAGCTCTTGTTAACGCCACGTTTTAATACAAACAGTATCAAAGTCTAAATTCCTGAAGGACTGTATTGTTTATGACAGACTTGCAAAGTTTCTCCACTCTTCGCAGATGCTGGAACTGTAATGACAAGATAAAGGGAAAGAAGAATATTACAGGTCCTCCCACCCCACGTGCTTGAAGAAAACTGAGTTAGGAATATAAATATGGATAACTTGGAGATGCTTTGGACAAAGTACCTTATGTAACCTATCGATTTTCATGTTACAATCTGCTAGATCTGTATATCCTATTGCAGTGAATGTATCATTCTTGTATGTGAAATCAGGTACATGAAGTGTTAAGTAGGTTTATAGTTTTAAATGTGCTGATGAGAGCCATCACTGGTACACCAGAACCCTAGCTGATCAACTCAAAAGACTTTTTGTCCTGTAAGTCTAGAAGGTGGCTGGTGCGAGACAGACATGTGACCTTACTACCTTCTACTGGATGCCATTATGATCTCGTGTTTTTCGCAAGAGAAGGGGAGGATGTCAAACAACTGATTCCTGCCCTGGGGGAGAGTCAAATTAAGTAAGGGGAAGCTATCAGGTCTTTGTCTTCCACTGGATTTTGAAAGCTACCTGGCATTCTCTAAGGGCTTGTCTACACTACCACCTTCCTTCGAAGGAAGGATGGTAATTAGGGTGTTGGGAGTTTACTAATGAAGTGCTGCCGTGCATAGGCAGCACTTCATTAAGCAAATTCCCTCCCCCGGCAACTTCAAAGTTTTAAACTTCGAAGTACTGGCATGCACAAAATTTTGAGGAGTAAAGGGGCTTCAAAGTTGCCCCGACACTTCAAAGTACCAGCGGGTGCACCACGGCTAGACGCGTGCCAGTACTTCGAAGTTTAAAACTTCAAAGTTGCCGTGGGGGAGGACAAAGAACTTTGAAAGGCTGTTGACTCAAATCAGAGTAAAAGAACAAGTCTGGTCTGAAGCTCTTACTAGATATGAGAACAGCTACAGTAAACTCTTTCATATCTGGCAGCCCCAGGACCCGGGAGGTTGCTGGATATTCAAATATTTTGGATAATAGAGAGGTATACCTAGCAACGCATAACACCAAAGAAATACAAGGTTAGCTATTCAGAAAGAAACAAAATTGTACGTAGAATATCTTATTTACCAACAACAGTAGTGTTGTGCACTGTAAACTTACACTATATTTGCTGTATTTATTTCTATTTAATTTTAATATGCCATACTGATGGAAAACATAACCACAATTTACTTACGGTTAAAATGCAAGTTATTTGAGCATTCTGGATGATAGAATGCCAGATACGAATGAGTTTATTGTATTTAAGGTAAGAATCTGAATTTGATAAGTTTCTTAGTTAAGTTAGAAGTAGTATTTTAATTTTAAATTTAGTTACATGTTTTCATCGGTCTGTTTTCACTTATAATCATTTAAACCTTACTTTTTTATACTTAATAAAAACTTTTGTTTGTGACCAAGGTCAGTGTAAATAGTTACTGTGGGGGAAGAGGAGCACCACTGTAAATCTCTCTCTTTCCTGCATAAAAGGGCTTACATGATGAGTCCTCTCTGTGCAAAACTTACACAGAAATTGATTTATTTGGGGGTTTGACTGCTTTTGGGGTTTGGTTTCCTGCATGCTATGCCCTACAACTGTTTCCTCCCAGAGCTGAAGAAGTTCAGTATCTGCATTGATCTGCAAGGGGGTAGTATCTACAATTCTGTGCCTTGTCTGGGGGAGACCAGAGGATCTGGTCCAGCAGGACAGGATGGTGGGAGCCCCGAGAGCAAAAAAGGCCGGCATCAGTAGCATGAACAGTGCATTAGGGAACCATCCCAAAGGGTCTTCTATGACTGCATCCTGTCACAAGGAGAAAACACTGAAACTTCCCCGCAGCTTCAGGGACTGACTGTGCACCTGACTCTTACAACAAACAGTAGCCACTGGGCCTGTTGACCCCATTCACCATGAGTAAAGATAGCACATTTCGGTCCTCACTGGAACAGATGAACTAGAGTAATGACTCCTTCGTTGTTGGTTTGATCAATATTTACAAGATGAGGATTTATGAAGATAAAACAAAAAAAAAAGTTTCCTTTTACCAATTTAGACAAGTTAGTTATAAAAGCATCCAGGTAAGCATCTGGAGCTGCATTCATCTTTAGTGTAACTGCACAGGCAGGAGAAGAATGAAGGGTTAAGTTCGGCCAATTGACTTCAAATGGATAGTCCAGGTGCCATCAGCAAGGAAGCTCAAGCGAGTATGTTGGTTCTAATTTCTCAGACTCTGGTCAGTTTAACTGACATTTTAATCAATGAACAGATGACTCAGAACAGAAAATGGACCATTTTAGGGACTTTGGCCTGATGGCACAAAAGGAGTTAGGTGCCACTGTTACCTACCAGCTCTGTGCTCTTGGGGAACCAGGGCATCACCCTCATGAAAGACAACCCCCTACTCCATGTGGGGCCTCTGTTGGAACCAAAAGACACAGCACTGAAACTGGCAGGGGCAGACACACCTAAATCGCACCAACAAGGGTGACTGAATTACGGAAATACCCCTTGCCCCATCTGCTTCAAAAATAGCAAAGCAGACAGTCCAACATTTGCAAAGCCAATATTGCAGTGAACTCTGGGACACAGAAAGAAGGGGAGTACTGCCTGGTGGGAAGTCTCTGCTCCAGCTTCTAACGAAGCCGCGCCTGCCTTCACCCACCACAGAGAGTATCAGATCAATTCTAGTAATGTGTCATCACCTACTGATACCAAATTCTCAAACTGCCTAATGCATTGTGAAGCTCCCTCAAGGAACACCATCCAGAGCCAGGAACAATCAGTTTCTATTGTACACCCTGGCACTGTCTGTTTATGCATAAACAAAACTACCACTTACAAAACTTCCTAGCCAGGATCCAGTTTTCTGTTCCGATTCCTGCATCAAAACCTTGCATCAGTTCCACTGGAGATCTCATCTTCTCGTCACTGATAGTGCAGCTAGTTAGGGTAGAGTCTCCAGCATCACCCTGGACCCCAGCTACCATCAACATCTGGGAACCCTGATCAGTTAAAGACTCGCAGATTGGCGAGATCAATATCTCCCTCTCCCCCCACCTCTGTCTCTCTTTCTCCCCCTAGGTACACCTAGGTACAGCCTCTTGCCCGTGGCTTATGGGTCGCTAGCCCTAACATATGTAATGAGAGTTGTTGGATTTAGTGTTGTAATTGCTTTGTTTGCTTGGCTCCCCTCGAAATAAATTTTTTTCATTTGTTAAGCTGGTGGCTTTGCTCTTTCTTTCCTGGGGTGTTGTTTTGGCTTCCCCATTCTCCCTGCAGCAACTTTCCTTGTACCTAAGCTAACCCTAACCTAAAACCCCACAGAAATGCTGTAGGGTTTGCCCATCAAGTGGGTTCCTTGTAAAATGGTTGCGCTCTGAAACTGGGGATTCGGGAGGGGGTGCTGAATCTGGGTGGAATACGAGGGTGGCAGCTGAAAGTGATGTTCAACCCAGCCACGGAGTCCATGGGCACATAAGGGCCACAGCTCGGCATTGCTATGGAACCCTGCCCAGTGTGTACGGGGTCATATAAGGTGAGCTCTGACTGTGTGGGTGTTCATCTGAGTCGAAGATGGGAAGAAATGAATCCTGTGGACCCTGGGTCAGGCAGAGTAGCTCAGCTGGGAGGGAATCGGCAGAAGGAAGAAGCTCCTTATGAGTACTAGTAACACAAGCAGCACACTGATAGAATTATTCACCTCTTGCCCTGCCCCCACCTGTAACCACAGATAAATGAGCACACCCCGGAGTAACGGGCAAATCTGCTACCACCATAAATGCCTCGACTCAGTGCCTAAGGCCAGGTTTGGAACCCAGGAAGGCAGAGAACTGTCAGTGAACTCAGTCAGGTGCCCACGCTCACTCCCCACCAGAGTAAAAGTCCCCAGGATGCCTACGTTTCTTCCTTTGGCCATGCCGCCCTCTATGCCTGTCTCCTCCTTAAGCATCAGAGCAACCCACAACTAAGACAAGCTCAGAATCCAACCCAGCAGTCTTGCTCACAGGGTGCCTAATGGATTGGGCCCCTCAGATGAGTTCACACAAAACCAGGAGCTTCAGGGTGCATGGTTGCAGGCTTTGGGAGGAGCTTGGGGTGTGGGGTGCATGTTCTAGGCAGCACTTATCTCAGGCATCTCCTAGAAGCAGCCAACCTTTCCCTCTGGCTTGTAGGTGGAGGCACAGCCAGTGGGCTGTTGGGAACTACAGCCAATGGGAGCTACAGAGCCAGTGCTGGGACAGGGCAGTGCACAGAGCCCACATGGCCCATGCCTCTCTCCACCCACAATTTGAAGGAAACCACCAGTCACTTCAGTGCTGGCAGCCACATAGAGCCAGGGCAGGTATGTAGCCTGCCGGAGCCCTGCCACACCTTAACCACCCAGTCAGCAGTGTGGCCTAGAGCCACCCGGGTTTCCAGCTGAAAACCAGACACTTAGCAACCCTAAAAAGGTCCTGAGAATCATAAATAAAAAATTAAAAAGGTGTTGAGAAGAGACAACAGGGCCCCACCACGACCCCTGTAATAATCACAAGGATTGTTTCGGAGACTGTCCCAGGGTGGAATGCTAGCAGCTGCCTAACCCTTGCCACAAGATTCTTCCTCGCAGCTAGAGCTGTTGGTCGGGCAATGACGGTTTCATGCCAGCTTTTGATGTTTGCCTTTATTCTGAAAAAATATGTCAGAAGTTCCAACAAAACAAAGCTGTGTCAGAAAACAGTGGGTACCCTCTCTCACTCAAGCCTGCTGGGGACATCATTAATCATCCAATCAAAAATGCTGTCAAGATCTCTGCAAAATATCTGTTTTGATTAAATGGCTTAATTTGACAAAAATATATAGTCAAAAGTATCCAACTACCTCTTTCTTCTCAAACTCTCATCTGCTCAATATCATGGCATAAGTTCCAATGTGACCTTCGCCAGTGAGAGGCTAGTTTTTAAATTCTCATCACCAGCCTTCAACTATCCCCAACATATTCATTAGGACATTAAAATACAGGAGAGACTTAAAGACTGTACATTTCAGGGCACACTGGGACTTATACCATGTCTGAGTCAATATACTGTTGTACCAAGTCTTGGTTTGGGGAAATTAATTTCAAAGCTACAGATACTAAATTAGGTTTAAAAAAAATGACATTATGCTTTGTGTGCTTGTCAAAAACGCAAGTAGTCAGGAAATAAAACCAAAATCAAAGACACATTTGATTTGATTCTCTGAAGTCAATGCTTCTGAGAAGCCAGGAAATGAAGATTCTAGGAGAGGATTTGTAAGATTCCCTTTATGACACAGCTGCATAATCCCACAGCACAATAATAATAATTCTGGAGTGGAACTAAAAAAAAAAGTCCAAACCCAGCAAGAACAGAAAAATTCCAATGGAGCTCACTATATCATGGGATGGAATCATTTTGGCTCTCCAAAGAAAAGGTTATTTCTAGTCACTAAGTTCACTGGAGTTATACAAAACAAAGAAGCTCAAGGAGTTATTCCACTGCAAATGAAGGTATCAGCTACGAATATTTAAAAATCACAAATTTTAATACACACTGCACTGAGACATGGCTACAATTACTAACTAGTCAACAGAAACAGAATCCAATCCTGCTTCCTTTTCGTGTAATAATTAAGATGGTAAGAGGGAAATCCCCATGCAGAACAGAATAAAAAAAAAGTGTCAGATACACACCAATATCCAGACATGCTAAATTTTGAAACCATTTGTTTTCCATGACACTAGGTAACAATGGGTATATTTGGCACACTTGTGAACACCCCAGTAACTTCCCTCAATGGAAACCCAAACAAATGGATTTACAGTTGAGATTTCCATGGCATTCTGTACGAGGAATGGGAAGGGAGAAAAAAAATCCTACTGCTCAGAACCCTGCTGTAAGAGAGAGAAAGAATGAATGAATGACATCTTGAATGCCTTTTTTTCCTTCGGGGCACAGAGTGAGGGAAGAAGGAGAAACAAAAATAAGCCACTAGAAAGTAGAATGATTATTCTAATTCAACTTTTTGGTTCAAGAGAGATTTGTCCTCTGAAAATTCCACCCCCTCTCCATCCTCCTCTCTTAGCTGAAAAGCTATCTGCTGCTTTGTCTCTGCCTGTGATTTTATCACTCACTCTTTTTTTAAATTTCTCACCTTTTGGGAGACAACTTTTACAAAACACACTAAGGCTATTCTGTATTGCCTAGTGGCCCTTTAAATTCTTCAATGAGGATTTCCAAAAGCAGTCTTGGCCTAACTTTCCCTCCACTTTACTATCTTTGACTTCAAAGAGAGCACAACAAAACAGCAGGAATGTAGCACTTTACAGACTTCATCAGGTGTCCCACAAAAGCTCATCACCAAATAAATCATTTTGTTAGTCTTTAAAGTGCCACATTTCTGCTAGTTTGTTTTGTTAGAATACAGACTAACATGGCTACCTCCCTGTTACTGTTCAAAGAAAGCAATTAGGCCAATGATGTGCACTTCTCCAAATCCCATTCTTTGTCGCTTTTGAAAAATCTGTATGCTAGCATGTCATAAAAATACTACAAGAACTTAGAGTGTGGGTTTCCTTTTACGCACATAAACATTTTCAATCTTAACATTTAATTAAAAACTTGTTTCTGTTTGGTTTTTAAATGATATACCCTCTTTTTTTGCTATAACCCCGGTTAGTCAGTGAACCAGTAGCTCCGCTGCAATATCAGGTATACAACTATCTTATGAATTAAAGCTGCAGAGTGGAGTTCATGCATATGAATTAAGATGATTAGAGAAAAGATGATCAAAGCCCTTTGTTTTAAAAACTCTGCATTAGATGTGATGCACTACTATTCAGAAATTCTTTGGAAACAAGTGTGTATCAGCACTAAGTCCCTTTTAAAAGTCCAGGAAGGATGAAGCAGAGAAGTCCAGGGGTATTGCCTCAGGTCAGATATTTCTGTTTATTATTATTGGCCAAGCCTGAGGGGTTATCTACTTAACTCAATAGCAAGTCGCCATTTGTCTGTATGTAACTTGATGACTTTTGAACATCACAGCCAATAAATTGCCCATAATTATCCTTAAAATTTTGGAATCCACGGTCGCAACTATTGATTTTTATACACCATCGCCACACCGAATTAGGGACAATGAGGGAATAGATGGAGATAAATGTCATCTGCTGATGGTATCCACAACACATTGTATCATAACAATACCTCTGATCATCCCTCCAGTTGGGGATGAGGAAGAAAGTGCCAGCTGTTCACCACTCACTTCTAACCTGGGTGGGGAAGATACGTAGGTTGGGGCGTAGAGACGGGAGACACACAGAGGCTTTGAAAGGGTGCAGAAAATGGGATATCATGGTTTGGGGAAGAGGGAAAAGGGGTGGCACAGAACCTTTGGCACGGAGGTAAGAATGGAGGGACCCTGTTATGGGGGACAAGAAGAGGAGCAGAATCCTTGGCTATGATAACTGACTATGAGGATCTGCCCTACAAGCCACACCTCAGAGATGCAACGAAGTACTCAGGGTCAAATCCCAAATCTCACTGACCCAGTGAAGTCAATGAGAGCTTTGCCATTAGCTTCAATGAAGTCAGGATTTCATCTGAACAAGGCTATGTCTACACTAGCGTCCCCCTTTCGAAAGGGGGATGGCTAATGAGACACTTCAGGATATGCTAATGAGGTGATTCAATGAATATTCAGCTCTTCATTAGCATAAACGGCCGCTGCAGCACTTCGCAAATCCAGCTTTCGATTGTGTGTGGCTTGTCCACATGGGGCCCTTTTGGAAAGGACCCCGCACATTTCAAAATCCCCTTATTCCTATAACCAAGTCCTCTGCTGCATCACTTTGGTCCTCTTTTCTTCAAAAGAACACTTACATCCAAGAAACCATGCTGCTACTGGATGCCCACCCATCTTTGCTTTACTCATTAATATCCCTGTGCAGATGCTACAACAGTTAATAATGACAGCATTAGGTCCAGCAGAAGTTTCACAAGCTGATGGGGGATGCTGCTGCCTACGTCAGCTGTCCACAAGCTTTTCCCTCCCTTCTGGCCAAAGAGCTTCCTCCCACTACCCTAGCCTGCAAAGTCATTGACAAGCTGGTAATAAACAGGAGCTCATACAACCTCAATGTGGGAAAGATTCCACAGGCTCCTCTCCATCATCACCTCCTTGAATTCTTGCTAGCTATAGTAAACTCCTTCATATATGGCATTGTATCATCCACCACTCTCAAAGAGCTAGCGTTTTAAACCATCGGTAAATTTTTATTACCTTTTCCTAAGTACCATAGAGTGAGCGTAAATACAAATACAAACACAGCAAATACAGTATAAGTTTACAATGGACAATACTACTGTGGTTGGTAAATAAAGTACTCTGCATAAATTTTTGTTTGTTTCTTTGTTTTTCTTTAGTGATATGCATTGCTATGTATACCTCACTATTATCCAGGATATTTGACTATCCAGCAACCTCCCAGTCCTGGGGCTGCCAGATATGAAAGAGAGCCATTTTTTTCAAATTTGGTTTATTAAAAAAACCCAACAATTCAAGAGCTGCAATGCACGTGAATACGAGATGGTCCCTACTAAATAATGTCAAACCATACTTATTGAAGCTCCTGTTTTAAGAACAGTGCACACAGAATGATTTGTTACATGATATATATTTACTGCAAGATGTTCACAAATTTTTTACGTATTGTATTTCTTCACACTTTACCCCTGTGTCTATACGAGCCTGTTCCTTTCGGAAGGGGCATGTTAATGAACGGGTTCGAAAGACGCTAATGATATGCTTTCATGAATATGCAGCACCTCATTAGCATAACGGCAGCCACAGAGATTCGAAAGTGCAGCTTTCGAATCGCTTGCTGCCCATGGAGACGGGGACCTTCCGAAAGGACCCCACAGTTTTCGAAAGCCCCTTCTTCCTATCTGGTGTTAGGAAGAAGGGGCTTTCGAAAACTGTGGGGTCCTTTCGGAAGATTCCTGTCTCCATGGGCGGTGCATGATTCGAAAGCCGCACTTTCGAATCACCACAGCTGCCATCATGCTAATGAGGTGCTGCATATTCATGGAAGCGGATCATTAGCGTCTTTCGAACCTGCTCATTAACATGCCCCTTCTCAAAGGAAGGGGCTCATGTAAACCCCACCTACATGTGGGTGTTTGTACCACTATCTTCTTGACTTTCACTCCTATCTCCATTAAATTATGCCAGTTTTATTTCATGTCTAATTTCAGTTTTCTTTTATAAATTACGTGTTGCCCTTCACAGCAGGAATGCCACAAGCCTCCTTTTTCTTTAAAAAAAAAAAAAAAAAAAAAAAATCACAGCTTTATTATCAACACTATCAAAACACAGGGGCAGTATTATATCCCACAATACACTGCATATATTAAAGGGAGAGTTATCCAACATTACGAGATCACATATCATTTGCTATGTAGATAGGAGTTGTTCATTGCTGGGCTTTCAGACATTCCTGTTTATAAAAAATAATCAGGAGGGTTTTTTTGTTTGGTGGTTTTTTTTTTTTTTAAAATAACTTTGCAGCTATAGTGTTGGGAGCCAAAAAGAATTCCTTAAAGAGCCGCATGTGGCTCCAGAGTCAGGGTCAAATCCCAAATCTCACTGACCCAGTGAAGTCAATGAGAGCTTTGCCATTGCCATTTGCCATTCCAATGCCATTGCCATCTGCCATTGCCATTTGCCCCTGGTCTAACCTTGCCTGCTTTTTCCTTCCCCCCACCTTTTGTATGCACTGGTATATATGTGGTATTTTCTATGGACCAAATCCTGAAGTTCTTACCCTATGGATCCTGTCTACAGAGTTGCTAATCAATTTCCATCACCCATGGAGGACTGGCAATTGCAGTTATACAACACCGCTTGGGACATGACCCTTATTTAAGGTAACCGGAATTCTGCCAAGAGAAAAAGACCTGAAGGATTCTGAATAATATTTCTGACATAAAAGAGCTGCAGTGAGGGAAAACTGATGACATGTCAGGACACACCTGGACAGTTCTCACGACACACCAGTGTGTCACGGCACACTGCTTGAAAACCACGGATCTACTCATATAAATAAGGATTGAGGCATGGGAGGAAGTATTGTAGAATTATAGAATTCTAGGGCTGGAAGGAACTTCAGGGGGTCATCGAGTTCAGCCCCCTGCCTAAAACAGGATCAACCCCACGTAAATCATTCCAGCCATGACTATGTTAAACCAGGACTTGAAAACCTCTAGGGATGGAGACTCCACCACCTCTCTCGGTAATGCATTCTAACACATCACCACCCTCCTGGTGAAATAGTTTTTCCTAATATCCAACCTACATCTCTCCCTGTAACTTCAGGTCATTGGTCCTTGTTTTGCCATCTATCCCAGCTGAGAACAGTCTCTCTCCATCCTCTTCAGAGCTCTCTTTCAGGAAGTTGAAGACTGCTATCACCCCGCAATCTTCTCTTCTGCAAGCTAAATAAGCGCACATCTCTCAGCCTCTCTTCATCGGTCATGTGCTCCAGCCCCTTAATCATTTTCGTTGCCGTCCACTGAACCCATTCCAGTGCATCCACATCCTTTCTATACTGGGGGACCCAGAACTGGACATAATACTCCAGATGTGGCCTCACCAGTGCTGAGTAGAGGGGAATAATAACTGCTCTAGATCCACTGGAAATGCTTCTCCTAATACTCCCCAAAATGCTGTTAGCCTTTTTGGCTACAAGGGCACACTGACTCATATCCAGCCTCTCATCCACTATAATTCCCAAGTTCTTTTCTGCTGCACTGCTATTTAGCCAGTCGGTCCCCAGCCTGGGACAATGCTTGGGATTCTTCCATCCCAAATGCAGGACTCTGCACCTCTCCTTGTTGAACCTCATCAAATTTCTTTTGGTGAATCCTCCAATTTATCTAGGTCACTCTAGACCCTATCCCAACCCTCCAATAGATCTACCTGACCCCCTAGCTTAGTGTTATTTAGAAATTTGCTGAAGGTGCAATCCATCCCCTCATCCAGGTCATTAATAAAGATGGTGAACAGTACTGGCCCTAGAAACAATCCATGGGGCACTCTACTTGAAATCGACTGCCAACCAGACATTGAGCCATTGGCCACTATCCACTGGGCCCATCCGTCAAGCCACTTTTCAATCCATCTTACAGTCCATATATCCAGTCCATACTACCTTAATTTATGGGCAAGAATGTTGTGGGAGACTGTATCAAAAGCTTTGATAAAGTATATCACATCCATTGGACTTCCCCATGTCCACAGAGCCACATACCTCATCATAGAAGCTGATCAGATTGGTCAGGCACAACTTGCCCTTGTTGAATCCATGTTGAGTACTCTTGATAAGTCTACCCTCTTCCATGTGCTCCAAAATGGACTCCTTGAGGATCCCCCCCATTATTTTTCTGGGGACGGAGGTAAGCGTGATTGGTCTATAGTTCCCTGGATTGTCCTCCTTTCCTTTTTAAAAGAAGGGCACTACATTTGCCTTTTGCCAACCATCCGGGATCTCTCCTGATCTCCAGGAGTTTTCAAAGACAATAGCCAAAGCCTCTGCAATGACATCTGCCAATTCCCTCAGCACCCATGGATGCATTAAATCTGGACCCATGGACTTGTGTACGACTAGATTTTCTAAGCAGCTCTTAACCTGTTCTTTTCCCACCAAGGGCTGCCCATACTGCATTGCCTACTGCTGTAGGTTGCGAACTGATCTTTTAGCCTTTGGGGAGATAGGTGCAAACCTGTGGTTCCTTATACAGCAGAGTTCAGACTACAGGAGAAAGTAATTGAGTGGAATCACGAAAGAGGAAAACATCAATCACTATTTCCATAAACCCACTAGAAAGTTTACCTTTAAAACTAACCAGCCACTTGAGAAGGGCAGTAAATTGTCCACTAATGCAGTGCCTGGATTATTTTATTGCTATTGATCACTAAATCGTTGCTTAATTTTTAAATTAAGCAATGATTTAGTGATCAATAGTAATGAAATTTTTAAAAAGGGTGATGAAGAATTTGTCAACATTCACTACATATTACACACACGTGTGACATCACTACTGGCCAGTTTAAAAGTCCTATAATGTGCTCAACCATCTAAAAAAGTCATTTCACAAAGGATATTTAGCACATTTAAAAGACTCCAGGAAGTAGAAATATTGATGACACAGTCTGCTCTGGCCTTCTTCTAGAAGAGATTTAAGTAGATACTTGCTGTTGAGGCAAAACATTCAAAAATATTTTAAAACTGCATCTTTCCCACATAAAAATTTATATTACCTCATCCACCTTGTCTCCGACATAAAACAGACTCTCTCTCTGCAACTACAAATCTAACCTTGGGCCATTCGAATTTTGAATGTTATCATGATATATATTCCCTAAACAAGACATTAAAACTTTAGACAGACACCAACAAACTGTGGCAAACCACCAAAGTCAGCACAGTTAAAATACACTTGGGAGGGAGAGGAAGTCATCACATCCTCAACCCATGTAAAATCTGGCCTATATGGACTAAGCAAAGAAGCACTGATTCCTAACTATATGAAGAACAGTCAGCAATATAAAGATCCAGGAGCTGCACAGAACATGGAAATCTACTCTCCAGCTTTATCCTCTTTCATATCATCCCTCTTCCAGATTCACATTCATCCATTAAATTACTCTACTGAAGCATAAAAATCACAGAGGTATGCAAAATTACTGCCAAACCACAATTCGCAGTCTCTGCTATCACAGCCTATAATGGGGAAAAAAGCAATCTTCTGTAAATGAAGTGCTTTACAAATTACCCCCACAAGAGTGTTTTACGATATATAAGTCACAAAACACTGCATTAATTCAATGATGCAACTGAGAGTTTACCAAAACACACATAAAAATCAGGAAGTTTAAAGCTGAGGTTCTCACAGATATTGTATGTACTGGTATATTTAGTATTTTCTGTGGACCAAATCCTGAAGTTCTTACCCTATGGATCCAGTCTACAGAGTTACTAATCAATTCCATCAGCCGCAGAAGACTAGCAATTGCAGTTATACAACACCTCTCAGGGTGTGACCCTTATTTAAGGCAACTGGACTTTTCCCAAAAGTACAAGACCTGAAGGATTCTGAATACTATTTCTTTCTCAGTATAACATGAGCCACACCCCATCCTGATGCAACAAGCCAACAAAGTGAGGATTAATAGAAATGCCAGTCCTCTCTGCAAGGATACATATTAGCACAAGACAAGATTGTACACTGTGGGTTACCACAACATTGTGGGGTGCATCGTTTTGCTCCTTTGAGCAGGAGTCACGTGCACGCCAACCTGTTGGTAGATATAACTTATTGCTGATTTTCACATCTGGCTGGAGACTACATGCACTCCCCTTGTTCAGCAGGTCAGGCTCCTTGAGATGTAGCATGGGCTCCTGTGTGTTAGCTGGGCAGGGCAAGCTTCCTGACGTAGGCTGCATATACACTAGCAAGGTCTTTCAGAAAAACAAACCCCTTTTTCGAAAGGACATGCGAAGCATCCACACGCAAAATGTGCTCTGTCGCGCCAGAATTGAAAGAATGCGCGTCCTCTTCCGGAAGCCCCCTTCCACTCACAGATCAGGAACAGCGCCTCCTTCTGAAAGATTCTTTAGGGAAAGAAATCATGTGTAGATGCACCACGGGCCCTCTTTTGAAAAGAGCAGCCCTCAGAGCACCGGATTTTTCGATCCCTGGCCTGTTTTTTCAAAAGAGCAGGGGCTGTGTGAACGCTCTCTTTTGAAACAGCAGATCAATCTTTCAATCTACTTTTTTGTGTGTGCATGTGCTCTTTTGAAAGAAAATCTTCTGTAAGTGATCTTCTGGAAGACCATTTTTTGGAAGCTCACTCTAGTATAAACACAGCCATACTACTCTCCAAAAAAGAAAGAGAGAGTTTTCCATGGCTGCTTATGCAGAGAGGTGGCCTCTGATCTTTCTTTCCTCTTCTTAATGGCTGCCAACAAACAAACTAGTTCAGCTAAACTGGTAAAAATACTTTTGTGTTGACACATTTATATTGGCTTTATTGTTTATTGGCTTAAACTCTTTATATTCATTTAGCTTGCTACTGTCAAAAAGTTTAAAAAAAAAAAAAAATCAGATTATCCAACACTCAAAATTCTATACTGATTTACATAACTACAGTTAAAAATCATACTTTAATTCAACTATCATAAATTTGTGTTTAAAACGTGCTTACACGCTCTTGTAAAGAAGAGGGTTTTTTTTATAATCTACAGGCAATATTGTCAAGTTACTTTGAAGTGAAAACTCAAAGCTTGAACTTCCACCATTATTTCATGTTGCCATAGATTATTGTATTTAATTTCCTGGTCTTTGGGGTCTTTTAAAGAATATGTAAAAAAAGCAGGTTCCACTTTGAAATAAAACATTCTAAGAGTTACCAGATTTAGCTCTGTTGCCCTAAAATAAATAGAGTTACTTCTAACACAGATTTACATCATACAGCAGAATTTGGCCCATGAAGTCCATTAAATGCAAAATTTAATGTGAATTTCCAACGTATAGTACCTGTGTCATGTATACGAATACATAATGATATTTTAATATAAATTCACTTGTGTTTGTTGCAACATGTGGCCATTCAGATAACAGTATATGTACAGTGTACCCATGCATACACCTGGAGATCTGTAAGTTTTTGCTGAAGAGTGTTACTGTCATTCTAAGACACCATGGGTTGCAAACAGTCTGCAATCCATGTCACATACATTCTTATGGATTGCATCACACCCGGGCTATGACATAACCAGCAGTAGCTCTGCACAGCATAAATGGTATTTCACAGGTGGGTCACGTCTTCCGCTCAGTTACCAATTTGGCAACACAACAAAACGCTGCTGTGTAAGTTAAAAAAAAAAAGCAATTTTTATTTTCGTTATCTGCAACACACAGTGGACAGAACTGATGAATAGAACATTGTGACTATATCACTCATTCTATAATCTGACACTTCTGAACAAGACACCAAATGCATTTCATTATAACATGGTGTCGAGTTTATGCAAGCTAAGAAGTGATTATCTTTTGAAATGGGAGAATGCTGCTCTGAGGACAAACAGGTGGTTCTCTCTTTACAAAGTAGGACATGCTGAAGCAGAAATAATTTCTCCTATACTGCCAATTTCCTTTTGGAAACTAAGCACCTTCAGAGAGAATATCTCAAACCCCTATAATGGATGTTCTCCCACAACATGCTGCAGAAAGAGATTTCAAGGCCTGATTGGAAATATGTCCTGTGTGGGAGGATAGATCAGAGATGTAGAATCAGAATATTTACTTTGTGTAATTTGTTTATTTCACAAACTCTATATAGCTTGTTTCCTTGAACAGAGAGGCTGTGTCTACACAGGCAGCCTCTGTCAACAGAAATTCCCAAGCACCTACATGACTGAAGTGTGTACAGAGTTTGTTGACAAAAAAAAACTCAGCTGTTCTGTCAACAGTGTTATACCTCTCCCTGTTCAGGTATAATGCCTCTGTCGATAGTATTTTGTTGACAGAATGCCCGTGTAGACCGTTCTGCTGACAAAGTGGGTCCTCCATGGCGGCCAGCAGCCAGAGCCAGGAGATGCCCTCTGCACAGCCAGCAGGGCTCTATGGTTAACACTTCCACCTGCTCTTAAAGCAACAGGGCTCCAAGAAGCCCCACGCAGGAAGCTGGGGGGCATGGCCACATGCTGGCAGCACGTGCTGAGTCCCATGCCCCAACAGTCACTCCCCAGCTTACATCTATTGAACATTCTGAGGTTGCCAAAACAGTCACATGCAAGTCTCCACACAGCTGACCAAGTGGTTTTTACCCATCAAACCTTATGCCCAAATAAATCAGTTAGTTTTTAAGGTGCCACACACACCTCACCTCTTAAAACAGTCACTGTCACTTAGAACTACTTGCTAATGTTTTTGGCACTGAAGCCACATCTACATGGTATGAAACAATTCCATTTTGTTCATATTTTTTTCCTTAATAGGCCTTTAAAAAAATCTGTACCTCCTGTCCAAGTCGTTCCTGTGTTTTCTTTCACAATTTCAAGGTAACTGAACCTGTATTCCCTTTCCAGGGTCCCTCAAAAGGAATGCACCTCAGGTTTCTGCTCCCAGACATCACCTGTGATGGGCAAAGGGCTGTGTCTTTCTTCGTCCTAATCAGGGCTTTAAGGATGCGCAACTTTCTGCATTATGCTAGCTGGGACATCACAGTCTACCTAAAGGTCCGTGCTTTGCATCCTCCCTCGGCGTTATGGACACTGTTTGCTAGCATTTGCAACTCGCCACACAGCTCTTTCTAAGCAAGCACATTTAATCTTAAGGCAAAAGCATTATACAGAAACATCTTTATGAAAGCATCTGATTTAAACCCACCCTAAATGGACAAGAAGTCACCCATCAGCCTTCAGAGGACCTATTAGACCAAAGCCTTTCCAACAGTTTTCTAAGGGGTGGGTCTTTCCTTAGAAAAAGGACATGCCCATTTGCTGAATGAGGAAAAAAATGGTCTGTATCAGTTCAAGCTCATCTCTTTATACCAAAAGTCCTTGCTTTGCGAGCCTTTGGGAAATCCATCTTGGGTAATATGCCGCCACACCCTATAGTATGAGGAGTGCTGTGGCAATAGAGATCCACACTGATGAAGCAGGGCAAACCGTGTGCATGACACAAATGCACCTATGCCCATCCATTTGGAGGCTGCTGCTAAAAGTCCATTGTGCAGACTCCACAACCAAATTTGTTATCTACCCCTTTCTCTTTCACGAAAAAGCACTGATGTTCATAGGTACCCTAAGGCCTACTCTTGCCTCTCTTGAAAGGCAATGGCACAATTTCCACTCACTTTAATACAAACAGGATCACACCCCAAATCCAACAGAGATGCTCTTCAGTACAACTTTCCATGCTTGCTCAATGGCAGGCTGATTTTGAACTAGGTTGCAGAGCCACATGTTATTTACAAATGTGTTGCCTGTCTGTGTTTTTTAATCAGCCTTTTTAATTCTAATTTTGCCCTTTATTGCATGGAAATAGAATACTGATGAAATTCCTCTCCCACCTCCCTTGTCCCCAAGACCATGTTGCCCAGCAGATTGTGTACAATGACGAAATACCAAGCCTCACTGTAAATACCCCAGTCTTGTGCAAATATTTGAGGTCCACATGACTTCACACCCTTCATTAATTAGGATAGTCATGCTCACAGCCCCAGCTATCTACATCAGGGTGCAAACCCTTACCCCCCCACCTCAGTAAGAAATGCTGCAAATTTAAATATGTTATGTTTCATGATCGTTACAGAAGCTTTTCTCAAGTAAGAGCAAAATATAGCTCCTGAACTGGTTTGTGCAATATATCCTGGAGACTGCAGTCTTATATCCTTACTCATATTGAGTGGTCCTTTACTTCGCAAAACATTCCAACTCAAGTCAATAGGAATTCTTTCAGATCAAGGTACTACTCAGCATAAGTAAGGATATCATAACATAGTCCTACAGTTGGATTTGACCCAGAGTCCACTGAGGTCAATGGAAAGACCCCATTTTAACTATAATGGGCTTTCACTCAGGCCCTTCCTAAGTACAAAGGTCATGCTCTCATATTCTTGAGACAACAGGACAATAATAAGTGTACCTAACATGGGGTGAGTGTCTCCACCTCACCCGTAAAAACAAGATTAAAGCAATGCAACAGTACTATATAAAAATTGAATTGTAAATTGCAAGTTCTTATACAGCTCCAAGCACACAGTCAAATGATATAGAGTA
The DNA here is from genome assembly GCF_033958435.1 of Carettochelys insculpta. Taxonomy (NCBI): domain Eukaryota; kingdom Metazoa; phylum Chordata; order Testudines; family Carettochelyidae; genus Carettochelys; species Carettochelys insculpta. The sequence continues at coordinate 15,789,176 of NC_134144.1, forward strand.
AGTTTGTTTGTGTTATAAACTGCTGAAGTTTGAGGGAAAAAGGTACCTGTTCGAGTATAATAGCAACACATTTTTCTAATAAATTATTGTTTAGCAATTCATTTCCTGATAGCAATACCCCCAAAAATACTATACATAGGCTTAAAATCAATACAAGTAAGTTAAACAGATCTTGCACAGCTCAAAATGGGTAGTTTTATGACAAAATTGAAGACATTTAAAACTTTTAGAATCTGTTGTAGAAAGCTAAGAAAATGAATGAGTTCAGGAATAACTTATCTGTGTTGCAAAATATTAGCCAAATTCTGCACCCACTGGCATCAATGGAAAGTTTGCCATTGTTCAATGGGTGTAAAATTTGACTCTCTTTCTGAGATTGGTGCAAATTTCCATTTGCGTTAGGAAACAATAGCCACTGTGAATTACAGTCCTGCTGTAAGTATCACAGTGCTAGTCTGTAACGGCAAAAACAATGAGAAGGTCTATAAGGTGCCACAGGACAAAAGACTGGGTGTAGCATAAGCTTTTGTGGGCAAGGACCCACTTCATATGCATCTGAGGAAGTGGGTCTTTGCCCACGAAAGCTTTTGCTCCCATCAACATGTTGTTATGCTATAAGGCACTGCAGGACTTCTCAATCCTGCGGCACATATTTCAAATCTTGGCAGTATAGCAAATGTACATTTTCTAAGAACAAGCAAGGTTTAATAATATTAAAGATGGGACTTTTTCCAGGATACATGGATAAAAATTTCCTATAGCAAATGTATATTTATGTTACTGACATAAGGATTCAGGTGCTGCACACAGCAAGCATATGGTCCCAATCCTACAAGATTACCAGAGACAAAAAAAAAAATGCTATAATTAACAAGGTTTCTGTGCATTTTTCAGGATTGAGCCCCACTGATCACAAATATTTTCAGAAATACTTTTCATAAATTTATTTTTCCAGCCAAAGCACATGGAGGTTTGATCATATAAAAAGTACTTTGAATAATCTGGGGGTGTATCATACTTCCATGCAATATAATTCTTTTAGAAAACTATTACATTAGTTACATGAGTTCAATAAGGCTTCTATATAATTAGATCTGAAGAAAGAAGAGAAATCTTACACCGTAATTCTTTTGTAGAGCTCTCTCAATAGCTCCAGCTAAAAGAAATCAGCAGTCACTTTAGCTGAACAAATTGTACAGTAAACCCTCAATTTAATAGACTAATCGGGGGAAGGGGTGTCCATTAAAGCTGAATGGTTATACTGTAGGATGATGTGCCGACCTTCGCAGCCCAGCACTCACTTCTGTCCTCTGCCCCCCCCTCACCTCATTCTTCCCCTCACACCTCCCTCTCTCAATTACCAGCAGAGGAGCGGAATGCCAGCCTGGCTCCTTCCACCTCTTGCACCTCTCAGGGCTGCAGCTCCTCCGGCCCCAAGTCACCAAGCGAAAGTAGAGCGTGGCCACCTCCAGCCTGCCTGCGGGCAGCAGCCTCCGACACCATGGCTGCTGCTCAGCGCCATTGCAGGCAGCCGGGCGCCAACCTGGTCCACGCACACAGGGCTGAGGGAGAAGAGCTCCTGTACCCCACCACAGCCCATCCCCCAGCTCCTCTGGCCCCAGTCGCTGCAGTGGCCCCTCCAGCCCTGGCAGCCCCAGCATCTCCTCCAGCCCCAGCAGCAGCTCTGCTGAGTCTCTGACATTTATTTGGGGACTGCTGGGGGGCCGGCAAACAGCTTTCACTGTTTCTGAAGTCCGTTATATTGGGTCCGTTCAATCAAGGGTTTACTGTAATTTCTATTAAAGTATCTAAGAAGATCACTGAAAACATTAAATAAAAACAACTCTGAAAACCAAAGCACATGGTTCTCCAATGCTGCCCCCCCCACGCCCCTGCAAATGTTCTAGAACAGAATTCAGGGCTATGATTGAAACTATTTACATTTTGAAATGGAGTTATCTTCACGTGGGGCCCATGTTATAACTCCAGGTTATGTTCCTAAATAATGCAACTTACAGTGAAATGACTTATAAGGGGAATTAATATCCATGAGGAATAATATAATTAGCTTGAGGTACGTTCCCAACTCATACAGTTCACACGTGTGGTACATATAACGTACCTATAACCCACAAAGACCAATATATAGAAACAGACTACAGCAAACCCTCGAGAAGTGCGATTTCGATTTGCGCTTAACTCGCATTAACGCAAGTTAAGTGAAAATCGAAACTGCTCCAGCCCCAGCTCCCCCACCTGGGAGAAGCTGCACCACAAGCTGCTGTGTGCCCCCCAGCTGGTAGAAGCCTGGGGCCACATGGCTGCTCCTCAACCCCCACACCCCACTTCACCCAGCCAGGGGAATTCCGGGGATCTCCCTAGCCCCAACCCTGCCTACATTTACGCATTAATCAAGGGATTACTGCACACAAATACCTCGCTGAACAGTACATTAAGATTGTGCCCTTACAATACATTCACTTCAAAAACACAAAGACAGGAAGGACAATGCAAAAGATGGTGGTGTGATGTCACAGCACACTACAGCAGGGATGCGGAAAGTGGGGGTGGGGGGGCAGAATTTTGTATGGGGGCACAGCAAAGTCCTGCGCCCTGCAGCCTCTGTGTCACCCATGGGGTAAAACAGCTGGCTCTGCAGGAGGGCGCGCCCCAGATGTTCTCCCTCACAATGGGACATTCCCCTTGTGCACCAGCAGGGCATGTATATGCACTGACACCTCCCTTCATCCCAGCATGCAGCCTGCCCCTGCAATTCCTCCCCCTGCATGCCAGGAGGACGCTGAGCACCTCCACTCTCTTGAGCCCATCATGCAGCCTGCCCATGCCTCCAGCGGCCTTTGCTGGGCAGTGCAGCTGTCTCCTCCGCCGCCTGGCTGCACTCTGGTACACTACAGTACCTGTACAGGTTGTACCTCTTATCTGCACCCTTGGGACCTGGCTCCCTCCACTGGCCCAGGACTGATTGCAGGGCCTGGCAGCTGGGTCCCAGCTTATGTCTGTTCCTGGGTCCTAGCAACCACCATCCACTGTGGCTCCCCTCCACCTACAGATCCAGGTAGCCTGCAGCTGTTCACAGACGCTGGCCTGGCTCTCCACTGCCCCATTTTCCCACAACTCCCTGCCAGCTTCACGCAGCTCCTTGAATTTCCCCATCTTCCCACAGCTCTCCGCTGGTTCCCTGAAGCTTCCTGCAGCTATCTGCAGGCTGCCCCTAGCTACTTGCCAGCTTCCCCCAACTCCTCCTGGCTTTGAGCAGCTCCCCACCGGTCCCCCGCCAGCTCCACGCAGAACCCTGCCAGTCCCTGCTGACTCCCCAGCAACTATCTCAGCTACCTGCAAGCTCCCCACAACTCCTCCCCATTCCCCGCAGCTCCCCGCCAGTCCCCTGTGACTTCAGAGCTCACTTCCAGGGCCGCTGCACTACAGCGCCTGCCACCCAGCCACGTTCCTGGCTTTTGGTCCCTTGGCCTCCAAATGATATAAATGCAAATCAGCACAACTTACAATGAATTCATTAACAATGTATATGTGAAACAACCTATAGTGAGGCAACTTATAACGAGGACCCCTTTACCCCATTTGACTAGCGTATGCGGGGAGGGGGCGGAATTAATAGCCAATGCTAAATATAGTACAACAATTAAACTACGTATTGATATATAGAAAACAACTCAGGCTGGAAAGCTGACAGAGTGCCATGTGGCTTTGGCTGCAGCTGCCTCATGAGCTGGCACCTGTGGGAACTGGGCCATGTTTGGCAGACTGGCTGGGGCTGAAGCAATCTCCAATGCCAGTAACCCAATGTGGCCAGGTCAGTGTCGGCCCAGCAGGGGCTGAGGTCCAGGCAGGAGGTAAGGGGCCCCTGGGCTGGAGTTGAATGGGGTGGGGAGAGAAAAGAGAAGCTGACTGCAGACTGGGTGGCCAGAGCAGAGGACTTCCCTTCATCTGGCAAACTCCCTCATCTGGGACCAGTCAGGTCCGGAGGGTGCCAGACGAGAGAGGTGGAACCTGTATTTGCTAATCGAACGAGATGCCTGGAGGATTGAGAATCAAACCTTCATGATTTAAAATCCCCAGCTGATATTTAAAAAAAAAAAAAAGAATTCTAATATAAGGCCCCACTATTCTTCAAAGAGACATCACTATTTTTAAATCCACTTTATAACTAGGCTTCTATAGATCTGTTGTAGCTTACCCTAGAGTTAGTCACTGCTGAATTTGGTCCAAGTGCTTTAAATCAGAGATTCAGCTGCTACACTTGGGATGAATTTGGCCCAATTGTGTAACAACAGGTCTTCCTTCAGGTAATGCATTCATTTTGAAAGGTTTATATGAAATACACAATCAACTCAGAATACCCCTGCTCATATGAACTCAGAATGGTCAGTGTACACACAAAATTCTGCTCAAGAGGAAAGAGACGGGAACTCCTTGGCTATATCTACATGAAAAGCATCTGTCAACTGAGTTGTGTTGACAGAAACCCTGTTGACAGAGTGCATCTACACACAAAAGCAGATCGACAGAGCAATCTGTTCTGTCGGAAGAGCAGCCAGACTGCCAAGCCCTCTGTCAACAGAACAGCTAACCAGAAGCTCTGCAAACAGGACTGCCCAATGAAACGGAAGCCCTCTCTGCCGACAGAAGCGTCTACACCGCACTTCTGTCAACAAAACTCTGCCGACAGAATGTTATTCCTCAAATTTTCAAGGCATAACACTGTCGAGACAAACACAGAGTTCTGTCAACAGAACACTTTGTGTATGTAGACACTCCCAGAATTATGTCAACAGAAGACCCCTTCTGTCAACAAAACTGTCAAGTATACACACAGCCCTTGTCAGGAATTCTTTATTTATTGAGTCTTCGTCCAACGTACCAATTTTGTCTATTTGAGCTACCAGAAATAGCATAAAGTTCTTGTTTGTCTGACAAGACCAGACTCCCAATGGATATTCTAATGGAAGGGTCAGCAGCCTTTCCAAGGCTGAGTGCTGAAATTTGATCTTTTGACCTCTATGTCTGATCCGAGTGCTGGTGATATTTTTTAAAGTCACTAATAGCGCTACTTACAAACGCTTCATTAATACATAAATTAAGATGCAGAGCTTTACCATTTAGATCAGGGTGGCCAACATGTGGCCCAAAGCCTTCTCATCCAGCTCACAAATTCTTTCTTGTGGCAGCAGCATCATTTTATGCAAGCCAGACAAAGTGAGCGTGGGGCACAGGGTGTAGTCAGGTGTTGGCAAGTTGTGGCTCTCTGTCCTGCCGTACTGAAATAATGGAACTAAATTTATTAGTTTAGCAACCAGTAGGGAGATGAGGGATCTAGCCGTTAAATAATGGAACTAAATTTAATTGGCTTAAGAGTGGCACGGCAGAGAGCCGCCCGCGCTGCAAGCGGGGGAAGTGAACAGGACAGCTTGGGGCAAGGGTGGCTGAGTCTGCCCCTGCTGGAGTTGTGCAGCCACTCTGAGAAGGGGAGAGGAAGGGTGGCCATGGAGGAGTAGCAGCAGCAAGGAGAGCTCGTCATCTGAGGCAGGTTAATCCTGGGGATGGGGGAGCAGGTGGGGGGTTGGAGCTATTTTGTGTTCGGCCCCCAGAACATGTAAAAAATTGCCATGGAGTCCCCCAGTGCAAAAAGGTTGGCCACAACTGGCTTAGGTGGTGGCTGGTAGCATTAGCTGGTCTTTTGTTAATCCAAAAGTGGCATGACTTTGAGCAGCCAAGGACCCCACAGCTGGCTCTGCTCCAGCTGCAGGTCTACCCACCCGCCAGCCAGGTACCCCGCTGCCCATCCCCAGGCTTCCAGCCGCAGGGTGCAGGTCTCCCTGCCCCCCGCATGGCCCTGCCCCCAGAAACCCTTGCGTAAACCCATGATATGTGCATGATGAATGTGTATATCTCGGGGGATTACTGTAGCAGAAATAAATGAAGAGCAGAATATCTTTTTAAATGGTTCTTGCTTTAGAGAAGTTAGTCTTTTACAGAAGTCATCCTAACCCTTTGATCCAGTTGGAGTAGTGCCTGAAGTAGCATTTTTATTCCATATCAAAAATTCCAGCACACTAGTCATATTGGAATGAATAATGCAGTGCCCTGCTGCTCCCACCCCCAAAAGGATGCTGTTACCAATATTTCAAACCCATGTTTATCAATTTATCTATTTCTTTGCAGGGCATATTAAGGTGTTGTCAAAGATTAAGCCTACCAGGTGCACACAGGAAAATAAAAATATTATGCTAATCTGATATGTAAACTTGATTAGCAAGATGTCTCATGACAAAGCATGCATAACTGGCTCCAGGGTAATTGTTGGCACTTTCATATTTTCAACAGAATAAAAAAATTCCATTAACTCAAATTAAATATTTCTGTTGCAGATGGACTTAAACTCATTGGAGCCACAAAATGCATAACACATTGAGGTAGGAAATACTCTGCAGTGCCGCTCAGAATATAAACACTTACAGCTTTATTAACTGCTGCTTCACATATTTGTTAAGCAGAATCAAGCAGGCCTCTGCTGATGCTCTATCCAGCAGCACCAACATACTCATGGAACATTACATAGATGTACAATGCACCTATTGCAATGGGCTTTAGGACCACTACAAACATGAAAAAATGAACCACACTGACCACATTTATTTTATTATTCACAAAAATAATAGTCATGTGTTTAATCAAGAAAAACCATCAAATGCGAAAGCCTACCCAGTCTCCACCCATGTTCTCTCTAAGCTGAGCAGTTGGGCGGCTGACCAGGAGAGATTCAGGCGTTGCCCAGCTGATTATCAGCACCTATAGCCGCCCACAGTGAGCAGCATGTGTTTCTATTGGTGGTGCACATCTACACATGCCTTGGTGCGCAGAACAAAATTTATTCCTCCCATGGATTAGAAAAAAAAAATTAAGGCAAACACTCTTCTCCACCCAAGATGAAACAAGTGCCTGGTTAAAAGGGTGCTAATTCAGGTTCTGGCAGAATACCAGATGGACTCGATTCTTTTGCTTGGTTCACTACATTGAAGGCATCTATCCTTTCTCCAGTTTTCAAGGGATCAGATTTATGGAAGGTCAATGGGACAGCATCAGCTGATTTCAGCTATCATGGTATTGTATAGACAAGCGCTACAATGAACAATGCTGTGACCATTTGAGCATAAAAGCTACAGTGGAAACCATGAGTAAAAGGGTTGCTATATACAACCAATAAACATTGCAAATATTTACCAATTAATGCAATAAAAACAAACAAACAAACAAACGACTTAAAACTCTTACTCAAGTAGTGCACCATCCAGACAACTCCTGAAACCCCCAACAGCTCAGTGAGGTTGGTGGAAAGGCTCCCATTGACTTTAGATCAGGCCCCATGTTTTCAGAGATGCCACTGAGAAGGAAGAACTTAGGGCTGTATCATCACATTCAAAGAATTTAGTACTTCAGAACTGGTTCAAAATCAAATTCTATATTCTGAGGGAATACATTACACTGGTGGCTGTAAAGAAACTTTATGGGACCATGGGAAAGTTGGCCATAGCCATAATAAGTGATCATCTGACTAACTAAAATAATGCTGGATTAAAGAGTTTGCCAGATGAGAGAGTTCCAACCTGTACAACAAATTCCATAAACATCCTTACCTTTCAAAGAGAATACTTTACTGACTATACCAGAAGACTCTGTCTTTTCAAAAGTTTTTCCCATGGTTTACTTGCTTATTGTTCAGACCAATGGCAGAAGGGTATGGTACAATCACTATACTGTTATCAAAATTTACTTTCAACAAAACTTTTTCATACCTGGACTTTAGCAAAAGGAATTAGATCTACAACTTACTGTAGAAACAGCAAAATAAAAGTTACTAAATAATGACAGTGACAAACAATCCTGAGAAATATAACTTTCCTTTTCAGTAAAAGCTTTCCCCTCCCATACCTTCATGTTTCAAAGAAAAACATGAGTATCTGTTACCTCACCAGGTAATTCCAGGTAACAAAGAAATTAATACCTTATATTCTTTTATTGGATGTTTATAAGAGCTAAAAGTGTCAGTTGAATAGCTTCTTGAAGTAAAATAGCCACAATCATATTAGCCAGCCACTTGAATAATTTTTCTTGATTTGAAAACTGCCTGTAACTAGTGAAGGCAGAAAAGAAAGAGAGACAAATTCAGCATAATATCCTGCGAGAGCTGTCAGACTGAGTTTTAAAGAATAATGTCTGCAAGTATGAAACACATCAACGCAATGCGAGAGTATTATGTTGAAGTTAAGGGCAGTCTTACAGTCAGAGTGGTCTCGTCCATAGAATGAGGTGGAATGGCTGTCGCAGGCCCCGTGCTTTTGGGGGCCCTGCAATAGCTGCCCCAGCTGTCCTGTGGATGGAAGAGGGGAGGATTACCTGGGCAAGGGTACAGTGAGTGGTGGCAGCAGCAGCAGGGGGTTGCCTCCCACCGGATTCCCACACTCGCCACTCAGTGCCACAATGACTAAAGAACTCTAATAGTTATCCTTTCCCCCACCTATGTTTTATATGCAAAGTCCATTGTTATCAATAAAACAATGACTTATGTCTTATAGACAACATCATTGAACACAGATGTTCCTCCCTTGAGGAGGGGGAAGAAATACAGTTCCAAAAGTATACAGTTAACATAGGCAGAGAAGGGATGCTGAGAGGCTGCTGAGGAATGTCTTTTTTTTTTTTTAATTGTATAAGACTTCAGTAAAAGCTACACATGGGGATTACATCAGTGGACAACTTTCCTACCAATTTGTTGAACTATTTATACTTGCAATTTCCGGAAGGAAAATAAAAATAGCTCACTTCACAGATAGTGCTGTTTCGACAAGTCTTACAGGTTAGAACACTAACTACAGGTTAAACCTCTCTAGCCTGGCACCCTCAGGATCTGACTGACCAGAGAATTTGCTGGACCACTGGAAGTCAATATTGTCTAGAAGCATTACTAACACTTCCAGTGATTACTAGGCTCTTCATAGACATTTAGGGGTAAATTACAGCTGAACAACAGCACAGAACACAGAGCCAGGACTGGTGGCTATAAACAAACTTTATGGAACCACAGGAAACTTGGCCACACCCATGATAAAGGGATATTCAGCTAACGAAAATCATGCTGGACCATGAATGTTGCCAGATGAGAGAGTGCTGAACAAGAGAGGTTCAACTTGTCCTAAGAAGGGACCTGTCCCTTCTTAAACTCCATCTTCTGTCCTTCTTAACGAGAAAAGATAAGAAAATAGCAATCTGTAAGCAATTAATTTTGATTTAGCCCTGGAAAATTCACCAGAACGTGTAAGAGTTATTAAAGATTATTTGATAATAATTTAATGTGACACTAGGCAAGCTCTGACAACTCCGTACCTCATGTCCCCTTCAGTAAAACAGGGATAGAAATACAGTAAAAGACTCGTCATCTGCTACGTGGATAACTGGCACCCAAGGGGCTGGTTACCAGGCTGGGGCCACCTGCTGCAAGGCCGGCTGTTTGGCCGGGGCCAGTGGAGTGGAGCCAGCTGCCCGTTGCCTGGCAGTGAGGGGTTTGGGGAGAGGAGCAGGACCAGCTGCTGGCCACAGCTCAGATAACTGGCACATTTTATTATTACCAGGCATGGAACCAGGGATACCGGATAATGAAGCTTGTACTGTAATTTCTTTATACCATGCTGTGTCTCCTGTTTATTCTGTAAACTCTTCAACACAGGGCCTCTCTCCTAGGCTATGTCTACACTACCGCCACCTTTTTAAAAAAAGTTCTTCTGGAAGATCTCTTCTGGAAAAACTTCTTTTGAAAGTGTGCATCCACATGCAAAAAAGTGGGTTGAGAAAGTTGATCCACTCTTTCGATACAGCGTGTCCACACAGCCACCGTTCTTTCGAAAGAACAGGCCAGAGATTGAAAAATCCAGAGCCATGAGGACTGCTGTTATGAAAAATAGGTCCCCGGGGCTTCTACGCCTGTTTTTTTTCCTAAAAGAATCTTTCAGAAAAAGGTGATCTTCCTCATCTGGGAGAGGAAGAGGGCCATCGGAAAAGTTGCTGTGTTCTTTCAACTTCAGATCGAAAGAGTACATTTTGTGTGTAGGTGCTCCATGGGTTCTTCCAGAAAAGACCTGTTTTTTTTTTTTTCTCTTTGCTAAAGAACTTGCTAGTGTAGACACAGCCTTACTGTACAACACAGTACAGAGGGGCCCTAATCTCAGTGGAGGTGTCTAGATGTTACTAGTGTTACAAATAAACAGCTGACTTTTAAACAGTTGTGAAATCAGTAAAACGTATTGCTCTCTTATTCACCAAATAATGCCTCATTTGTCACCTCTCTACATGTACTAAATCATAACATTACAGATGTTTAAATAAATAACCTTTTGTTTAACTTCTAATCATGGCTCTTTCAGAGCTTCTCAAGAGATTAGAGTTAAAACTGAATTTAAAATATCATGCACGCCCACACAAAAATCAATGGGAGTTATCTCCTTGCAGGTTCTCACCTTTAATGTCTGATACAGATTTCATACTTGTCTTTTGCCAAAGGTTATACAGAAGCAGTATAGAAACATAGAACCTTACTACTTATTTTATACATTTGCAGTGAGGTCAGGGAGAAGAACAGGGGAAGAGCAGAGATTTGGGGGAATTCCTTCTTGATTCATTTCAGGTTTTTCTTTCCTTGTTGAAATTCAGGAAAGCAAGTTCCCTGGCTGGTCACATCATAATTAAAATTCCTATTAAATTAATTTTGAACAAGAATAGCTGAATACAAATAAGCGTCTTAAAGCAATGCTTCTGAGCCTGCCTACGACGTCTAGAATCCTATAACTTTTTCCAAAATAAGCTTTGTCAGTGATTTATGACCTGTACCGATGACATCCTCAAAATAAAAGATTATTTTCTTCTTTGCTTTTTAAAAGACAACTCCAAGCGAAGTTAAATGAAAGGACTCCTGAAAAGGTAAGGGGACAGATGTTGAAAGTACATCATTTATGTCTATTATGTATTTATGCCTTTGTAATCCCTTCCCCCACATAATTTACAGGGTTGTGAATGTAAGTTAACATTTGAATTCCAAAAAAAAAAAAAAAAAAAAAAAAAGCATTTTCCATTTTCTCTAACTGAGGGAGAGTGCATAACCAAGGACAACCATAAAGCGGTCATACACACAGTGGGCATTATCCAAAAGGGTTCCTATTTTACTTATAAAAGTCAAATTTAATTTGCTACAGAGAAGTTTGAAAAAAAAAACAAAACTAAGACTATACTCAGTTCTTTAAAGCGAATATACATTCTCTTTTGCTATGTCCAAATTTGACACAAGGGCTACGTCTACACGTGAAGCCAACATCGAAATAGGCTATTTCGATGAATAACGTCTACACATCCTCCAGGGCTGGCAACGTCGATGTTCAACTTCGACGTTGTGTGGCACCACATCGAAATAGGCGCTGCGAGGGTACGTCTACACGCCAAAGTAGCACACATCGAAATAAGGGTGCCAGGCACAGCTGCAGACAGGGTCACAGGGCGGACTCAACAGCAAGCCGCTCCCTTAAAGGGCCCCTCCCAGACACAGTTGCACTAAACAACACAAGAGCCACAGAGCCGACAACTGGTTGCAGACCCTGTGCATGCAGCATGGATCCCCAGCTGCCGCAGCAGCAGCCAGAAGCCCTGGGCTAAGGGCTGCTGCCCACGCTGACCATAGAGCCCCGCAGGGGCTGGAGAGAGAGCATCTCTCAACCCCCCAGCTGATGGCCGCCATGGAGGACCCGGCAATTTCGACGTTGCGGGACGCGGATCATCTACATGGTCCCTACTTCGACGTTGAGCGTCGAAGTAGGGCGCTATTCCGATCCCCTCATGAGGTTAGCGACTTTGACGTCTCACCGCCTAACGTCGAAGTTAACTTCGAAATAGCGCCTGACGCGTGTAGCCGCGACGGGCGCTATTTCGAAGTTAGTGCCGCTACTTCGAAGTAGCGTGCACGTGTAGACACAGCTAAGGATCCAAAAGCTGACCAATAAAAGTAATTTTAAAAAAAAGTGTACTTGACGGAAATAAAGCTGGACAGCTTGAACACTCCTACTTCAAATGCACTACTCATATGAGTAAGGTTAAGCTTTGGTGAACTGGGACAAAGTGCTCAACCCCTGAAAAATCAAGTCCACAGAAAACACTGGGATTCCTTGTTACAGTTGAATTGCCACCCATACACTAATATCTTGATCTCATACCTCTGAAGTCAATCGGAACTTTGCCACAGACTTCTACAGGTGCAAGAGAAGGTTATTAAAGATGCTCCAACTCACTTCATACAAGTTACAAAACAGATGTTGGATAAGGAAGGTTTTTGGTCTCAAGCACCTGAGCTGACTTTTACACGAGTAATCCAATTATATGGCCCTTCAGCCACCCAATCCAGAGACCTCCACAGAACTCAGACACTATGCACAGTTTTTCTTAAGGCTGCTGCAGTCAGGCAGTCTTTTTTTTTTTTTTTTTTGAGTCCAAACCACTTTTCAGCCGATAAAAAAAAAACTAATTTTAAGAAAGCAATGGTAAGACACTAACTTTGGAGATGTATGTGCACACAGCTCATTCAAATTTATTTAAATTTAATGTTCTATTAACCCAATAAGAACCAAGAGTGGATTAAGAACAGGTGGACCCCTGAGACACAGATAAAAGGGACCCACACGATATATTAAAATCAGGGATTTTTTTGTGCTGGTACCTGGTGGTTATAGAAACACCTACAAAGAAACCTAAAACTACACAAGTCTTGGCAGGAGTTGGCAATCCAGTCAGATTGAATATGAAGTGTGGTAGTGAAAGCCGAAAGGAAGCTGCCCTGCAGGAGACTCTACTCTCATCCAGGACAGCCACCCAGTTTGGTATGTGGAATGTTCAGACCATGTATCAAGCAGGGAAGACGGAAGAGATTGCAGCGGAGATGAAACAGTACAAGCTTGCACTTCTGGGCTTGTGTGAGACAAGATGGACACAACCTGGGCAGCTACACCTGGCAACAGGTGAACGCCTCATCTACACAGGATATGCAGAAGAGGGAGCACCACACACAGAAAGTGAGGGGTTGATGTTGTCAAGAAAGATATCTGGTGCTTTAATGGTGTGGACAGCAGTATCATCATGCACCATCACAGCCAGATTGTACACAAAAGTGTGGAAGGTTCTGAATGTGCAATGTTATTCACCCACCAACAAAACAGCTGAGGAATATAAAAAAGACTTCTATGAGAAACTACAAAATACTGTGAATCAGAAAGAAGGATATCTTGATTTTGAGATGCAACTTCAATGTAAAAATTGGAAGCATAGATAGAGGCAGAGAACAGACCATAGGAAAAAAAGGGCAAGGCAACATGAATGAAAATGGAGAGCACTTCAGTGACTTTTGTTCCTTCAACTGATTTGTGTGGAAGAACACTACAGCCTATCACCAAAGGATCACTTGGGTTTCACCGGACAACCAGTCAGAAAACCAGATGGATCACATCTGTATCAGCAGTTCTTTCAGAAGATCATTGCAAGACATCCACACTAGAAGAGAAGCAGATGTAGGTTCAGACCACATTTAATCCCAATAAAACTCAAATTCAAGTGGTACACCACAAAAGCAACTAATCCAAGTTTGAGCTTCAACATGGAGCAGCTGAAGGAAACTGGTTCTTGTCTCTATATCCTAATGGGGCTGTAGACCAGACATACACTTCTGACAAACCTCATCCCGAAAGATGCTACCATGGAACAAATTTGGGAACACACCAAAACATCCTGGAAACAGACCTGCAAAAAAACCCTGGGAAAGAGGACAAGGTGTCACAGAGAATGGACTACAGCAGAAACTCTGAGGAAAGTGAAGGAACGAAAGGACAGAAAAGCAGCAGTCAACAGCAGCAAAACAAGAGCAGCCAATGTGCAGCTTCAGAGACTGTATTCAGAAGCCAACAGAGCTGTTAAAAAGACTGTAAAATGGTACAAAAAGACCTCTGTGAAAAGCCTTGCACAACAAACAGAAAAAACTGCAGGACAGAGAAACTTGAAAGGGCTGTATGACATCAAATGGAAGCCAGCTGGGTCACAGAATACAGAGGATCAGCCAGTACAGGATAAGGAGGGGAGTGTACTAACAAACCCAAATGAGCAACTCAGACTGATCACAGAACAGTCGCTCAGGTGTAACCTGCCCATGTATAGACTTTGATAGACTTCACAGACCTTGAAAAAGCCTTTGCCAGCATTGATAGAAACACTTTATGGAAACTACTGCAACACCATGGCATCCCATGCAAAATTATTGATTCGTTCAATGTATAACCCCTCAACATGCCAAGCTGTTCACAATGGTGTTGAGACAGAATCCTTCAGCATACTGTCAGGAGTGCGGCAAGGGTGCCTAATGTCACCTTTCCTGTTCTTGATCACTATGGATTGGATTATGAACAGGACAACAGATGACCATCAATGAGGCATTCAGTGGACACTTTTCAAACAGCTAGACTACATTGATTTTGCTGTTGATGTCGCCCTCCTTTCACACCAACATGAAAGCATGGGAAAAAAAAAAAAAAAAGGTTACAACACGAGACAAAACTGCTTCAGTGACTGGACTGAGCATTAACAAGGAAAAAACCAAGACAATGAGGATCAACCAGTCCAACAAAACCACCATCGTACTGGGGAGGGGATGACCTGGAAGATGTGGAGCAGTTCACCTACTTGGGGAGTATTATAGGCATAGATGGAGGAACAGATAAGGATACAGAATGCAACAGCTGCAATCAAAACTCTCCATCCCATACGGAGTTCACACATAATATCTGCAAAGACAGAACTATGGCTCTCCAACACAAATGTAAAGCGTGTGCTCTTGTTTGGACGCAAGACCCAACATAGTGCAAAGTCTGTAAATCACAAGCTACAGACATTCATAAACAGATGCCTGAGGTATATCCATCACATCAAATGGCAAGACTCCATCACAAATGAGGAGCTTTGGAACAGAGCAGGAGAACAACCACTTGACGTCCAAATCAAGAGAAGAAAGTGGGGATGCCTAGGCCACACTCTCAGAAAACCATCGTCCAGCACAGTCTGTCAAGGTCTCCAGTGGATCCTGCAAGTCAAATGCAAAAGAGGAAGACCTCAGACAATGTGCAAAAGATCTACTGAGATTGAAGGACAACAACTGGGGTACTCCTCGAGTCATCTAGAAGTTTCAAGCCAAGACTCAGTGAGGTGGAAGAGACTTGTAGATGACCTCTGCTCTGCTCAGAGTACTAGGGTTTAAGTCAAGTCAAGTCGCCTCACATGTTGATACATAGTATCAGCACCTCTGCACCATTCTTCCCCCCAGCCATGGATCCCGCGGGGCTGCCGCTGGGGCTTGGTACTGCGGCCGGCTCCCAGCCTCAGGGCTGGGGGGTCCCCCTGCCTGGGATTCCTGCTGGGGCAGTTGGTGGGGCTTGGCATCCCAGCTGGCTCCCAGCAGCGGGGCTGCCAGAGCCCCCGCCATCACTGCTGGCAGCATGGAGCTGGGAGCTGAACCCCCACCATGGGAACTGGAGCGGTGGGGTGGGGGCGTACTGTCTCCTGATTTTTTTTTTTTTTAGGAAAAGAAAAGGTTTGATTGAAATATTAATCTAATGTCATTATTTATCCTTTTAAATCTACTCACACTTATTAGTTACTCCTAGTGCATAATAAATTACACATTACTTTTAAAATCAGAATAACATAATGCATTTCTTTTGTTCCATTAAAGCTAATTGTTTAAACCAAATGGAATTATGGAGCCTTGCGGCCCCTCAGACCTAGCAGCCTTACAGCAACTGCCCCTTTTGCCCTTATGCTGCCACTACTTGGTCAGACTAAAAGTCCATCTAGCCCAGTATACTGTTTTCCAACAGTAGCCAATATCAGGGTTCCAGGGAGAATATATAAAAAGGTGATCCATCCCTCCTGTAGCCCATTCCTAGCCCTAGGAAACAGAGTCTAGCGACACCAACCCTACCCATTCTGGCTAATATCCATTGATAGGTCTCTCGCCTCTTGGAACTTATCTAAAGACCTGTTAAAATCCTGGTCTTCACAATATATTTGGTAGGGAGTTCCACAGCTGAAATATTTTTGTTTGTTTTAACCCTGCTGCATATTAATCTCATTTGGTGACCCCTAGTTCTTGTGTTACGGGAAACAGAATTAAAAATAAGATCGCACATTAAGTGGCAAAATGGCATTTACAATGTTTAAATTATTAAATTTTCCTGCATATGAAAATTCTTCAACTGAAAACCCTATGATGGTAAATTCAATTATTTTTAAAATGTTACACATAGAAATCTATACCATACTATGTACTTGATAACTGGGAAGCTTTTCCTAAAACATTACCAAGTCTTGAAAGCTGTAGACAAATTAATCCTTTAATTTTTACACCAAAATATATGAAAACCACTCACAGAATCCACAATGGGACAGAAACAAAGGAAAACTGGGTTTCAAATGGCTTTTTTACTAACACTAAATGAGGCATTTTGGGGAGAAGGGTACTTTATTCTTCATAACTATCCCCAATAGCACAAAAGAGTCAAAGTGGAGGATTATATCAGTTTTCTGCAATTTTGCAAGTCATGAACCTGTTGTGAAAGTGATGTGAAATTAGTCAGTATGTATTCATGATATGAGAAACTTTATAGGACAGGGAGACTCAGATCAAAATTTCAAAGTTGCAAGGTCAATGATGTTCTCTTTACTTTAGGTCAAAATCAAGTATCTTCTGAAGTCTTTTTCACAAGCTCTAAGAAAAAAAAGGAAAGTGTCCATCTCAGAATGCTTGAGTATGTGTTCAAAGAAGAATAACCCCAGCCCAAAGCATTTAAGCATGTGTGTAATTTAAGCACCTGAATACAATTGGATGGACTGATTGCTTTTAGCTAATGCTTACCGAAAGTTACACACGTGCTCAAATCGTTTGCTAGATTTGGATTAATTTGATGCAGATTAGTAGTTTACACTGGAATATTTCAAAAGTAGCCTATGGGAGACAGCAGTCATTTAATGCCCTTAAAAATGCCTTTGGAAATCACAACTTTAAAATGCATCTCTGAATGTTTCATTTATGAATCACCTGGGGAGAAGCATGATCTTTTTGTTACTGCTCTGCCTTCAGCCAAATTTTGCCCATCTTTTGTTCAACTACACAAGAATGAAGGGTACGAGGATCCGCCTCCTGCAACGGTGTTAACTGTAAGTCTTTTTTCCCCTCACCCAAGTGCAAGGTCTACTTTTGACTCCTGTCCCCTTGAGTCCATCCCAGCCCAAAAGAGCCAAGGGAACGGACATGTGTCAATCATATATGTAATATTAAACTCTCTTTTGTCTGCATCTTCAAATTCCTCATCTGAACTCTGCCCACAGATTCACCTCTCCAGGATTCTTTACAAATGAGTGAAGTTCACTACATTAAAAAGAAAAAAAACAAACAAACAAACGAACGAACAACTCTTTCATTGAGGTCTTTTTTAAAAGCTAAACTGAATATTTTAATGGAACATGGGAGATTTCCCTACCAAATTACAACAAATAATCAAGGATTTTAGGATTGAACCTATTAGTTTAACTGCAACAGTGAGGATGCAAAACAGACAGTATTGTCTAGCAAGCTGGAATACATTCAGCTTTTAAACAATTTGTTTCACTGCATATTTTTCTATGCATGTGTGAGAGAACAATTAAGGTTGAAGCTATTTATTCTGCCTTCAAATTCTTCACAAATGTTACATAAAAATAAACATGAGCTGATAAACAAAAGCTTGATTGCTATTTCAAAACTTGCCACAATTTGAAGTTAGTAAACATTACCAAAACCACAGCAAAAAACAAACACCTTTTCAAATAAGAAGGTGGAGTGTTGAGCCTCATTACAACAATGTTGTCATTCAATTGAACACGTTTCTATTTAAATGCATGTCAAAATATCCATTATTTTTTGTAGGTGCACAGGTGGACCCTTCACCCCATGAAATTAGAAATCACATGTATTTTTCAAACAAGATGTTTACACTGTTTGGTGGTTGTTCACATAAGTGACCAGTATTCCCCAAATTCCATTACTTTCAAACCTGCATTAATTACAGCTTGTTAACAGCGCTACTGCCATACGGCCCAATCTTGCCACCAACAATTCAACTTCAATGGTAACATATTTTTGCCCTCAATAGAGTTTCTTTCTTGGATAAAAACAATTTACGTCCATATATTGGAAACAGTATCTTGAAGATGTCTACTTTCATGTGAGCGTTACCAAATCTGGTATGAACCAATTTAATTACCAGACGTGTGTGCCCATAGCCCACTGAATCAAGTCTTGGTTATCAGATAACCAATGCTTTTCTGTTGGTTCTAACCAACTATTTCTGATACTTTTGCAACAGCAAAAACAAATGAGATTTTTTCCCCTTTCCATTCAAGTTCACATCCCAAAAATAGTCGTCTTTGTGAAAAACCACAAAACACCAAGCCAGTGCAAGGCATTTGTAGCCCAGATGCACCATCCAGTGCTCTTCAACACAGCAGTTGCCTCTCTAGTCTGCACCCTGAGCATTTAGAAGAATTTGTAAAATAAATCTCTGTGTGCATTTACACAAGATACATCGTAATCAGTTCTATTCCACACAAGGGCTGAAAAAACCACTTTGGAGTACACAAAAAACAGCACATTTGTATATAACTGCCCATTGTATGAACCTGTCAATATACAGGCTGTATCATCTGTGCCCAAATCTGTCATATGTGACTGGTTTGTGCTGTATCTGCTTTCCCTCATTCCTAGATGCTAACGGAAGGGGAGGAGAAGCTGTTGCTACTGGTAATGGGGGCGGGGGGGGGGAGAGGAAGAGAGGGAAGCAGCTGCTGTATATCCTTCACAGCTACTGCCTTGACCCATCTGCATTTTCCCCCCAGACTCCCCAGATTCTTGCCTAGTCAGCCAGCCAGCCAGCACAACAGATCAGCACCTGACAGTGACGGAGGGCAGCACCAACTGAGCCTTTCTGCACACACTAAAAGCTTAGACCCGTCCTGGCTCATCCCGCTTTTCCTTCCCCTCCAACTGGATACAATATTAAATGTGTAGAAAGAAGAAAAACAAAGTCAGTGTTATCTTCAGCAGGCTGAAAGCTGGAGGGACAAGTCCCCTCCCCAATACGCCTCCCTTCACAATTATATTTATGCTCCTTTTAATAAGGTGCCTATTGCTTCTCCTATTTCTCCAGCTATGCATTTTTCTTAGGCATTCTTACCTGAAATCCATCTATTCCTGGATTGCTCCCAATTCTTTGGACTAATTTAACCTAGCAGTTACAAACACATTCAAGAAACGAGGAGTTGAAAATCTGCATACAGGTTATTGGCTCAAGTTTTTTTCTTAGCACAGACCACATTTTAATACAGAGGGGTGCCTTAGAGGCTCTCTTCCCATTTTGTATTAGGTATACCTGGGATGAGAGATGGCCCATCCTCCTCTAACCTGTAGCACATCGGTGGCATCTACAACAGGGAAATCGTGGGAGAGTCAGAAGAGAAAAGAGCCTTCCAGATATTGATGCTAGGCAGCAGGAAAATTAAAAGAGAAGCAAATATTATGTGAACAGGCACCAGCCCTCCACAGGCCACCACCAAGTGATCTGCAAACCATCTGCGGCAGTCACACCAGAGGTTAAGAACTCCTGAAAAGGGAGCAATGGACAGCTGAGACCCACACAGCATCTTCCTGGCAGTTTCCTCCAGCGCCATCCTCATACACTGTTGATACCCAGCAAGATTTTGGTTGCAAACAAAGCAAACGTATCCCCAAGCCCACTGGCTGGAGGAGGGGAAGAACCCGGGCGGTTGAAATGGGATACAAGTGCCCCCTAAGCAGCCCCCCTCTGCTGGCCCCAGCCTTTCCAAGAAGGGAGATTTGCTTGCGGAGAGAGACCTTCCCCTACCCCCTAGGTGCCTGCGCACGCCCTGCTCAGACGCCGGGCAGCTCCCTAACACAAGGAGTCCACGCGCGACCCGGACTCACGCGTGCCCCTCCGGCCAGAGGCGGGGGGAGGGGCTTCCCGCCCTACCTTGATAATGCTGCTCCGGCGAGGGGTCGCTTTGGCAGCTTCCAAGAGGCTGACTTCGGGATCTGCTGCTGCCCCCGCCGAAGCCCCCAGGCTGCCCGGAAGGCGCTCCGCGGCTCCCGTCATGGCCAGTCCGCTCCGGCGCTCTCTTCTCCTGCCCGGAGCTGCCGCCGCCGGGATTTCCAAGGTTACGGGCTCCAGCCACATCTCCGCTTCCTCCTCGCCCTTGTGAGGCGCCTCGGGCAGGGCACGACCCGCCGGCGGCGGCTCCCTGCTGCCGGCGCGTTCTGCCATCGCCCTGCCCAGCGGGCTCAGCTTCTCCGGGGACACGGGCAGCCACTGGGGGAGAGCAGGGGGCGGGGAGCGCGGATCTCCAGCCTCTGCCCCTACTGCACCGCGGCGGCGGCAACTTTCTCAGGAGGAGTCATTGTCAGCCCGGCTTCTGCGGCGGGAAGGGGCCATGCGGCGCAGCGCGGTCAGCAGCCCAGCAGGCGCCGGGGAGGGTCGCACTTGCAGCCGGCGTGGGCTTTCCGGCGGCCGGGAAATGCCGGGCGCGCCCCCCGCGTGGGGCAGGCGGAAAACACGGGGCGCACGGGGGTAAGGCGGGGGAAGAGCGCTGGGAGCGAGCTGCAGCGCGCCCGCCCGCGAGCAAGAGGAAGTGCCTCGGCTCTACTCTGTTGTGTCGGAGCCGGGCTTGTTTTGACAGGCCGGGCTGACAGACAGGGGGCCGGACCACTTAGCACAGAAGCAGCTTTTCAGATGGGGCGGGGGGCGCCCAATAGGCATCGCAGGGGGCGTGGCCATAGGGGGCTGGCTGGAATGGGGGCTCTGCTGAGAGTGGAACCCAATGGGTACATCTATAGTTCCCGCCCCCCCGCCCCCGGGAAGTTTTCAAGTGTGACCTGGGGCGGCTGGGAGCGAAGCTGGGGAGGGCCAAGAGCTCGAATTGCCTCTGCCACCCCGAGATCCAGTGAGCGCAAAGCCGAGCGCGCCTTGTGCTGTACCAGTCAGGGCAAGAGGTAAGGAGAGGGGCGCAGCTTAGGAAAGCATAGGTGTGTACCTCCGTCGGGGCGGTGGGCGGAGTGGACAAATTCGCGTCCCTGTCAAGCGTGCAAACGCCTCCTTTCTTTCCAGGAGCCACTTCACTTGGCCTTGAAAGCGTAAATGGTTAAAGCTAATGAGGGGGGGCGTTTCTGGGGTGTTTAAACACGGTCACGTCAGAGACACACGAGTAGGAGAAACAAAAACAGGAGAAAAGGTTCCTAATGGTGTAAATTAGCAGTCGGCGAACCTGGCACCTTTAGATGAGGTTGTAGGAGTGTCCAGGGGTGGCCCTGCTAGTCTGTACCATTCCTCTGAAGAAGTGGGTTTTACCCAGGAAACCTCCTGACCTAGTAAATGTGTTAGTTTCCACGGTGCTGCAGGACTGCGTGTTCCCTGTGCATGGGGTGATCCAAGCTGGTGAAAGGCAGGGAACACAGCGCCTTCGCAGGCCGACGAAAGGCGAGAGAGCTGCTTAGTTTAAAACTCACACCGAACTGCAGGAACAAGGCTGCAATGTGGTGCCCCAGGGTCAGGCTGAAGATTGAACGAGGAGGCCTGAGTCAACTCCGTGCCGCGCCCGCTCCCGCTCTTTTGCATGGCCGGAGGCAAAGGGGGTGGGCATGCTCCTGATTACAGCCGTTTGCCCATGTCACACAGCCATGCAGCGAAGCGCACGGCGCGATTCCAACCGAGCTGCCGCAGGCGCTCACCAGGGCTATGGCAGCGTGCGGAGTGGGCTCCATTCGCGCGGGCCGTGCACGGAGCTGGCCGGGAGGGAAGGAACCCGCTCCCAGTGCGAGCGAAGCTAGCGGGAGTTTTCAACTGCGAGGCGGTGGGAGAGCAGGTGAGCGAGATTCTGAGTAAGGTTTGTAAGGAACGAGCGGCAGCCACCGCCGCGTGGCTCGGAAAAGGAGGAGGCGCCGCAGATCTCTCGGCGCTGTGGCAGTCGCGGTAGGTTAGTCCTCGCTGGGGCCGGAGTCAGGCAGCTGTGATGTTTCACCAGCAACAGCTCCCTCTAGTGCCCATCCGCAAGACATTCCCGCGGGGGGAGAGGTTCTTCTATTAAACCAGCCCCTGCTACTTCAAGTAAGAGCCAAACGTGGCAGGCGGCCCCCACGGTCTGGTGTGATTCAAAGGCAGCCCTGGGTACACGTTGTGTCCTACGAGCTGGGGAAGGTTGAGTGACTTCCTGGTTCCTGCTCATCAGCAGGATTTCAGCACTGAGCCAGCGCGGAGCATGGAGGAGGCTGAACTATAATTGTGTTTTAGAGTCTTTACAAAATACACCCTGTTTCTGGAGGTTTGTAGGAAGGGATCTGGGCTGAGGTGAACACACAAGAGCCTTGGGCTTAGTCTCCTACCACTATGTAAAAAGGCACAAGGCAGGTTTCCCCATGTTAAAGAATCTCATAGTGGGCTAGATAATAGGAGAGGCTACATCTAGACACATTACTGAGGCACAAAGCTCAGCCAACCGTAGGTCCCAGTCTCTGCATGAACAATTACTTAAAACTGACCTTCATCTCCAGAGGAGGTTAGGTTAGGCCAACCTCCCCCCACAGAGGGATAGAAAAGAACCTACAGGGCAAAACCTGCCTCCTAATGCAAAGAGGTCAAACTGCAGCAAGCAGGAGTCAATGGAAGCCTTGGTGTAAATAACTGCAATTTCACCTAAAGAATTTCTCCAGGGTGAAAGTTTAAGTGTGACCATTATAATGCAGTAAGTCAATGAATTTCTGGGTTGTCAAACTAGTATCATACATTGAGGGATTTCCTCTTAAATAAATGCAGTCCAAAAGCATGAGGCCCAGTCCAAAATACAAGGTGTATATACAAGAGATTTGGGGGTTTTTAAGTTGCTTGTGGGCCATCCAAGAATGTAGAAATGGCTAGCACAGGGGGACTTGAGACAGCAACAGGTAGTCCATAAGAAGCTTTCATGACAAGTAGGAAAGAGATATAAACACAGTGAACTTCAGCCTCTTTCCAAGTAACTTTGTATGAAGCTTAAGGCGAGATTTAAATTTGGAAGAGTTTATTTTAAACAGAAGGGAGAGTAAGGCAGGAGAGAGTGTGGGAAAGAAAGAGGAGGGAGGATGGAAGGTTGGTGGAACAAGACGACAGGGGAGACAACAGCAGTTAGCTAGCCAGCACCAAGGAAAGTAAAACCCATAATATAAACCATAAACACAACCATGTTTCCACAGAGCCTCTCAGAAAGCTCCTAAACTACTTTCTTAATTTGTCAGATGCTTAGGTCTGGTTAGGTTAGTGCCTGTTATGCATTGAGATCAAGCCAGGAACTGTGAGGATTCTGCACCTTTAGAGCAGCCACCTATTAATTGCCAATAATAATCGTACCCAGAGAGTAGTTGTTAATGGTGCTCAATCCTGCTGGAAAAGCATAACAAGTGGGGTTCCGCAGGGGTCTGTTTTGGGACCAGTTCTGTTCAATATCTTCATTAATGATTTGGATATTGGCATAGAAAGTACGCTTATTAAGTTTGCAGATGATACCAAGCTGGGAGGGGTTGCAACTACCTTGGAGGATAGGGTCATAATTCAGAATGATCTAGATAAATTGGAGAAATGGGCTGAAGTAAACAGGATGAAGTTTAATAAAGATAAATGTAAGGTGCTGCACTTAGGAAGGAATAATCTGTTTCACACATACAGAATGGGAAAAGACTGTCTAGGAAGGAGTACACCAGAAAGGAATCTAGGGGTTCTAGTAGATCACAAGTTAAATATGAGTCAACAGTGTGATGCTGTTGCAAAAAGAGCAAACATGATTCTGGGATGCATTAGCAGGTGTGTTGTGAACAAGACACGAGAAATCATTCTTCCGCTCTACTCTGCGCTGGTTAGGCCTCAGCTGGAATATTGTGTCCAGTTCTGCACCCCAATTCAAGAAAGATGTGGAGAAATTAGAGAAGGTCCAGAGAAGAGCAACTAGAATGATAAAAGGTCTGGAGAACATGACTTATGAAGAAAGGCTGAAAGAATTGGGCTTGTTTAGCTTGGAAAAGAGAAGATTGAGGGGGGACATGATAGCGGTTTTCAGATATCTTAAAGGGTGTCATAAGGAGGAGGGAGAAAACTTGTTCTTCTTGGCCTCTGAGGAGAGAACAAGAGGCAATGAACTTAAGCTGCAGCAAGGGAAGTTTAGGTTGGACATTAGGAAAAAGTTCCTAACTGCCAGGGTGGTCAAGTATTGGAATAAGTTGCCAAGGGAGGTTGTGGAATCTCCCTCGCTGGAGATATTTAAGAACAGATTAGATAGATGTCTATCAGGGATGGTGTAGATAGTGGTCGGTCCTGCCGTTGGGGCAGGGGACTGGACTCGATGGCCTCTCGAGGCCCCTTCCGGTCCTAGTGTTCTATGATTCTATGAATAAAAGCAGAGAAAGAATGCCTACTAGATGTATGACCTTAATACATGTAGAAGATAGAACATAAAGGCCTTTTACTTTGCTCCTTGCAGGTTATAAAGTTACTAAAATAGGGCCAGAAACTTCATTAGAATTGCATCTACAGACTACATGGGGACTTGAATCAGAACCACTGCTGAGAACCCCCTTTCTACGTCACACATCCAAACCTGAATTTCACAGAGAAATCCTTTCAGATGATAAATGTAAAAATGATCTTGTACATGAAGTCCTGAAGACTAGCAGAAAGAGGGCAACAATACGCATCCCTAGTTGCAATGGTATTGAGTATGCTGGAGTGTTCTCTTTCCTTTTCTGAGTTGCTCTAGCATAAGAAAGATAGGATGGTCACACACTCTCTAAACCAAATATATTTGCATGCAGTCCATAGGTATGAATGCCAATACAGTAGTAGATTCTCTCTTAAGAGCTGTGTGGTCACCCTAAATAACAAATCAAGAAAAAAAATTGTGTCTTCAAAAAGGCATTTTCCAGCTTAGTTCTGTTCTCAGTAGGAGCTGTTGGATGGCAACCTTTTGAGAAGTCTAACCCCCTAACAAAGATATCGGGTTCAAACAAGACAGGCAATTTATTCAAGCTATGACAGGCAAACAGAGGACAAAAAAAGGAAGAAAACTTACCTGTTACGTTTTTAACTGAACTTGTGTGTGCGAACAAAAACACACGCCTGTTTGTGCACACCTGTTTTATGATTCAATCTGTTTGCTTAGTGGATCCTTGAAACAAGATCGTTAGCTGGTATAAGTTAGCCAAGAAAATAAAAGAAAAGCAGTTCAGCATCTGTCTCCACAGAAGGCAGAACTGTAGATCTATATTTGAATTTAGCTTCCATAATCAAGTTCATATTTAGATATTTACCATGAATTAATGCGCCCTAAAATGAAAAGCGTTTTGTTGTCGGCATTGTGCCCTATGATGA
The DNA here is from genome assembly GCF_033958435.1 of Carettochelys insculpta. Taxonomy (NCBI): domain Eukaryota; kingdom Metazoa; phylum Chordata; order Testudines; family Carettochelyidae; genus Carettochelys; species Carettochelys insculpta. The sequence goes on from NC_134144.1 coordinate 15,814,777, forward strand.
TTGAATGATAAAAGCTGACAAGAACCTTTATCCTTGCAGCACTGCTAGAGCCACTCTTTTCTAGATGTGGGGGAAAGAGGAGGAAAAAAAAATCACATAGCACATTCTTCAAGTACTGATTCACCAATGTTAATGCATAGCTTACATTCATGTTAGGTAGTTACAGAAATGCATTTATGAGAGTAGAGTTTCTTGTGTCTAATTCATGTAGTAATAGAGCACTGGTAATACTGTGTTTTCTGCCTTTGTAATATGCTGCATATGAAAGTGTTAAGGAATTTTAAAGATTTATACAAAACACTATCATTATTGCATCAGTCAAGTGATATTTTTCAGTGCCTAATATATCTTTCAAGTGAAAGACATGCAGTAAGTTGAGTCTTTAAAGACAGACACAGGTCAGGATTTAATGTACTTAAATCCTGTATTGACCTATTTTCTTAAAGAGTCAATGCATGCCAAGTTTGGTGGGAGCATTTAACTTAATACGTATCCTAGTGATCTCCCCTTCCTAGGCACTGCTATGGAAGGATTCCCAGGGATGTGCTCCTACAACATGAATAGAAGCCACCCACTTGTCTCCAGGCAGAGATGCAATGGCAACCCATTCCCAAGAGTTGGAACCTACTGTCCAACCCTTAGCCCCTGCAGCTGCAGCACTGACCCTTCAAACATTCCAGTACTTCAGCATCTCTCAGAACTCTCCAGACATAGCAATTGTGAAGCAGACCCTACCCAGCCATATGCTATTCAGTCTATCAGCCTTATGCTCTTGAGATGAAGCACAGATCTCACAAAACTAAGAGACATCCTTAATGAAATCTCTCTCTCACAAGCTCATACTGGTTTGGTGGTGATCACCACCTGTGTTCTATCAGACAGGCAGGGCCACTGCTCCTTGTCTTTGCAGCAGCTTCCTCATCTTAAACTGGCTGAAAAAATGGTCTTCTTCCCTCCCTTCATAGCTCATTCACTGTAGATTTCTGCAGGGTCGCCTTCTTCCCTTGGCCTGCCTTTTGATAATTTGTCATTACTCCAAATTCTGTCCCATCACCCTGCCCCATACACTTCCAACAAGGGGTGCTTTCTCCCAACTAGAGCAAGACATGTCTCAACGTGTTAAACTTTGAACATTGGATTGAGTGCTGATCAGTCACTATAGTTTCTGGCCAAGCAGACACAAGACAACCCTGATAAGTCAAGGGGGTGCACATATTTTTAGATTTTACATAATAATAGCTTAATGGCACCATTTCATAGGCTTGTCCAGAAGCAGTACAGACAAGCCACTCCACTTAGTCACAGTGGAATGATAGGATCACGTACTCCTGTAGGACACAGAACAGCCACTACTCAGGGGGTGAATTAGGGTAATTAGTGATGATGTCTGTCTTTAAATGCCTAGCTTCTCCTGTTGCATTGCCAACTCCAAGCCACAGCAGGTGGGTAGACCCAACCCAATAAAAGGACGTGCCTTCCCTTTGGTGTTGACCATGCTACCAGGCAGCACCATCTCCTAGCTTGCACACAGCAAGAGTTCCAAGGACAGGACAGAATTTCAGGGGCTTGCAGCTGACGGGGTGGGGAGAAGTCTCCCCAGTGGCTAAGATATCTGGGGGAGACTACTTCAACTAGCCCCCCCCACAAAAATATTGTTGGGGCCCTTCTGCCACCAGGGGAAATCTCCTGGAGGCTAAGATTTTGGGACCTTGTTGCCGCTGGTGGGGGCATAGCTCTCCTGGCGACTACAATTTTCAGGGGTGGTAGAATATTTCAATTGAGTCTGCACTAGCAGACCACAGCACCCTGGCCTGCCAAAAAATATTTTTGGGTGCTTACTGCCCATTGCAGACACCTGCTGCTTTTTGCAAAATCTTTAATATTTCAATTATAAAGCTTTTCCTAACCTTTCCTATCCTCCGTCTTCCTGCTTTGACCCCCCAAAAAACACAAGGAACAGTGGGAGGAGGGCCAGCTGAGATTCCTGTTTCTGTTAAAAGTTCAGTGTATGAAAGGTCATTGCCATCCCCTGTGTTGTCAATGTCTATGTAGGGAAGAGGGAAGACAAAAATCTTTTTCCCTAGCCCTTTCTATCCTCTTTCTTCTAACTTTGCACACTTTCATGCAGGGAAGAGTGGGTGAAAGGACAATTGAGAATACAGACTGTGCACAGAAGCTGTATAATGAACAGGGAAGCCAAATACCCTCCCCTCAGCAACTTTCTTTTTTCAAGCTTTTCATTGTCCTGGTGTTACTTTCAGGGATCAGGTTTTCAGGAGAGGGAGGGAGACAGTGGATGGCCAGTTGAGAAGACACCCACATGCTGATTTTTATGAAACCCTTCAGTTACAGAGAAAGACTTCTGTTAACTTTGCCACCTTTGTTGATGCCCTTCTGACTGGGAAAAAAAATGAACATTTGCTTAACATGGGAGGGGAATGAGGACAATGCAATGTGGGAAGGTGATGTCAAAGACCAGCGAGCATACCTGGAATGCTATGCGGGGGGGTGAGGGAACTGGGGGATAGGTTCATGTAATGTACTACTGCAACAGTTGATATTTGCCAATTGAGTGTGGCAGCAATGTCAACTTCTGAGGAGCACAGAGGGAGGTAACAAGTCAAAATTGACTTTATTAATTCCAGAATTACAAAATTGTCTTAATAAGGTCAGTTTTATCTTGTAGTATAGATGCAGCATCAGGCTATGTCTACACTCGGAATAAATTCAAATTTGTGAAAGTCAACTTTGTAAAGTCAAAGTTGAGTGTCTGGACCCACTCACACAGTTAACTTAGTGTTTCTCCACCAAATTGCCTAAGTTTGATTGCGACAGCAGTGCATTGCGGACACGTATCCCACAGTTCCTTCAGACCCAATGCATTTTGGATTTCTGTGCTTGTGTCATGTGGGAAGCGGTTGTGGGTATGTGATGTCATCATCCCAGAGTTTGCTCACTCCTCCCTACCATTGAAAACACACTGCCATTTTTCCAAAGCCTGGCCCCTGCATCAGGATACTTATGATTGGCAGGTCAATAGCCAGATCTGCCCAGAGCATAGTAGTAGATCAAGTACTGTCATTACTTCAGGAGACTATTTCTGGCTCAAGAGTCTCTTCCGCCAGTGAAGCCCATGATACCCAACTGCCACTTGCAGCTAGCTGGCATAGATACCCATGGAATCATCCGTAGTGACCACATGGACCTATCATCACAAAGAAAGAAGAGAGGACAACACATGTTCTCTTCCTGCTCTCGGAGCAGGGTCTCGTAGGTTAGAGGGGAGGAGGGCTGGTAGTCAGGACTCCTGGATTTGCTCCCCACATTGGTGTTAAGTGGTAGTGACTCAAGCACTGTAATTACTTCAAAAATTATTATGGAATCCCCAGAGGGCATTAGTGTCTCGTGGATGGAGTGCTGGAAGGCACCATTACCCCATCAGAAGTAGTAGTGGCTCAAGCACCAAAAGTCATTATGAATCCAAAACTAATGCAAAGAGAAGTTAAAGAGGTATTAGATGATAGAAAAGTTGAGGAAAGATGAGCCCCTGAGACTGTCTGTTGTCCCTACTCAAGGTAAGGAAGCTCTAGCTCAAATGCCCGTGTGGGAGAGGGAAGCAAGAGAGAGTGCCCACAAGCTCATCTCCCAAGCCACATGCTTTAGGAAGGAAATACGGCCCCTGCAGGGAGAGCATAGGGAACTGTCTTTAACCAAAGAACATGTTGGGTTGGGGTTACTTTTTGAAAAATGACAGAAGACAACACTCTTTAGAGAATACCCCATGCAGAACAGGGCAGAACCAGATGCCCTAAAGCACAGTTCCAGCAGGAACCACTTAAAAATAAACAGCCACATGGCACCTTGGGCGGTGGGGGTAGGTAGCCCCATAAAGGTACAGTGCACAAAACAAGTTTCCCAGCTTCTCCTGATAAATCCTGTGCAGGGAAAAAGCCCTCAGGCACTGAAACCCTGTACAGGACAAGGGCATGCCACTGTCTGCAAGTGTGGTCTGTTCAGGCCAGCAGCCATGTGGCAGAGGGATGGGCATGAGCCCACCAGCTACATGGGAGCTTAGGAGGGGCAGCCGTGTAAAATGAGGAATGCAGAAAACAAGTTTCTGAGACTCTCCTACTAAACCATATGCAGGGAAGATGCCTTCTCAAGCACTAAAGCACCATGCAGAGCAGGACATGCTGCTGGGAAGCATAATCTGCACAGCGCAGCAGCCACATGGTGTGGTGGGGGCTTGATTTCACCCAGCACTGCTGAGCATCCCTGGTGTTTATGCAGCACAGATTCATCCACCCACACAGAAATGAAATCCTGAATCTGCTGAAGGCTCTCTGCTGGGGCTCTTTTGCAACACTGAGAAATCATGGCTCGATTCAGTCCCTCCTGAGGTTTGCTAACCATGGAGGCCGGGTGAAAAAAAAATTCAAACTCCTGTGCTTCCTGTACATCTGGAGATCAGCAGAGGTGAAAGCAGCCAGAATGGACACATTTGGGGCACAGTGGAATATCTCTGGAAGCCAATCAAAATCAATTTAAAATAACAGCTGTTTCCACACTAACATTAATTCCACCCTTAAAATTCAACCTTGATGTTAAACTGCCTTGGAGGGGAGGGGCAAGAAAGTGGAATTTGGCACCTCTTTAAAAGTCAGCCTATTGGTATTTGCAGTGAAGACAGTTACATTGTTTAAAAAAAAAAATCCAAATTACACACACACACACACCACAACCTACGTGCCTTCAAATAGACTACACTCTAGTGTAGACAAAGCCTAAGAGACACTACTGTCTTCCCAGGAGATTTATTAACACTTTACAGAGTATACAACCCCCTTCCTTGTAGCACCTCAAACCCAACCTTTCTTCCAGCCCAGAGAAGAATACTGCAGAGGCCTTCTTCCAAACAGAAGACGTTATCAGCCCTCTTTCAAGAAGAAAGTTACTTCTTAAGTTTCAGTAAAAGTAAAAGTTACTTATCTCAAAGTAACAGAGAGGTAGCAATGTTAGTCTGTATCTTCACAAAACAAAAAAGCAGTCTTGTAGCTAACAAAAGACTAACAAAACCCTAAAAAAAGTTCTGATGCAACAGACCCACTTCTTCAGCTTTGGAAATTCTCAAAGTCTCATTCTTAAACCAGCAATCACTAGCTTTTCTCCCAGAGATGAGTTATGCAAAACAAAACATGCTCCTAAGGAATGTGTAGCTTTCCTTATGATGTTGGTTTATACTTCAGAACAGTTGCAGCCCTCAGTGATGGCCTTCTTAAGGAGCAGCTTTTTATTTTACCAATTACATGTATCAGCTTGGGGAAGTTAATCAGACCCCAATCTCTTGCTGGAGTTTCAGGAAGCAAATCTATCTAGAAATACCTTCCTACAGCTAAGCCCTAGGAGCTTTTTATCAGGTCCAGGTACTCAGTGAATTACTTACCTACTGTCTCCAGATCTGAAGAAGTGCATCTGCCCCATGAAAGCTCATCACCTAATAAATTATTTTGTTAGTCTTTAAAGTGCTACATGACTGCTGTTTTGTTTAGCAGCCACACAGACAGTTAAGAGCAGATCTAAAGTATTTAGACTCCTGACTTCCACTGATTTCAAATACCAAAATACCTTTGTGGGTCTGGCTGTAATTGCTTATAGGTGAACCCTGAGTCTCCTTAAAGGCACTGGGCAGTCATTCACAAGCCAGATGTCTTGCATCTGCCCCGTAATGAAACAAAGCAGCAGAAATGTAGCACTTCAAAGACTAACAAAATTATTTATTTGGTGATGAGCTTTCATGGTACAGACCCACTTCTTCCTATTAATTTCATTTCCAATACAGACTGGCATATATAAGTACAGAGGACCAAAAAGAAAAAAACTGCAATAAAAACTGCCAAATAGGACAGAAGGAAGGGAGTGAGTGGTGGTGGGGATGTTAATTGTCCTGTCTGAGATAATTACAAGCATCGAAGAAAGGGAAGCAGTCCTTGTGCCAATGATACCCTGACACTATGTACATTGGACAGACTGGGCAAAACCTTCACCAAAGAATAAATGGACACAGAGCAAACATCAAAAAACTCAATACACATAAGCCAGTCAGTGAACACTTCAATGGAGTGGGCCGTTCTGTTAAAGACCTGAGAATCTGTGTCCTGCATCACAGAGAATTTAACAACAGATTAGAGCATGAGACTTCTGAGTTAGAATACATATTCAAATGTCACACACTAACGTGGTAGGAAGAGAGACATCAATGACCTTATGCATTACAAAGACTGCTTCCCTTTCTTTGATGCTCATAATTATCTCAGACACGCCATGTCTATGAGCAGATGGGAATAAGGGGACTTCGAAGTAGCCAGGGTCCTTTCGAAAAGGACCACCGTCTGGATGAGCCACATGGCAGTGAGCTGCATCAATTTCAAAGTGCCGCGGCCGCCCGCATGCTAATGAGGCGCTGAATATGTATTTCAGCGCTTCATTAGTAAACTTCGAAATGGCCATTTGCATGGCCATGTCGAAGTTTTTGGCTAGTGTAGACGTAGCCACAGGAAAATTAACATCCCCCACCTCTCATTCCCTTCCTTCTATCCTATTTGATTTGGAAGATTTATTGCAATTTTTTTTTCTTTTTGGTCTTCTGTACTTACATATGTCAGTCTGTATTGGAAGTGAAATTGATCTGAAGAAGTGGGTCTGCCAACAAAAGCTCATCACTGAATAAATCATTTTATTAATCTTTAAAGTGCTACATTTCCGCTGCTTTGTTTTGTTGGAGTACAGACTAACATGGCCACGTCTCTGTTACTATTCAACATGCAAGTCCCTGTAATTAGTCTAACAGCGGTGCAATTCTTATCACAGTGTGAACGGTGATCCTTTCACTGACTGAGTCTGTCATGTAATGGAAATGCTTACATGGTTCCCACACACAGTCAATTAAAGGAAACCCCTTTTGTGGGTTATGCAGCTTCTAAGAAAGTGTCTTAAATGGCTAATCAGGAATTCCTCTTCTTGGGAATGAAAGGGTGGTCAAGTTGGTGTCCCAACAAAGGCTATTGGACTAAATTTTGTCACTAAAAATAGTTTTAAGATTTGTCATGAATAATTACATTAATGTTTGCTTTCACAAGTATGCTCAGACAAAGTCTTTAAGGCAGGAGGCAAACTTGCAAAGTAGGCTATATCCTGGAATAAAGCTGACATCAGAGGTGTGTTTTAAGCTGATGTGTGGGTGTTTTAAGGACATAGTGTCTGCCTATTAACTGGTAGTCATGGGATTTCTGTTGTGTCTAGACTGAAGACACCTCAACTCTCACAGGTGTTTTGGTAATGCCCACAGTTTTAGATGCAGACAAATTCATCAAAAGCAGCATGCTGCCTTGAGCATGTTAGAGCATATGCACAACAAACATTGCCCCCAGGAAAGAGTTTTGCCTATTCAAAATACCTTCTGGAATGCTCCAGGAGCTCTGGTTTCGCATTACAACAGCCTTTAACAACGCACAGCATACTTCCCTCTCCTTGCTTAGTATATCTGTGTTGCACAATAGAGCTACTGCCCTCCTTTTACCATATCTTATCTCTTTTCAGGCACCCAACATCAGGACAGGCACAAGGAAGTGTCAGGACTATGCATTCCATCAGGATTCTGGAGAGCTCCTCCTGCACAGAAGTACAAGGGGAAGGGGAGCCCTTGCCACCTTGCCTTCCAAGCCAGTACTGATACAGGCCAGGCACTGGCCATGTCTTATAAAACTGAGGGTAGGCCTATGTTTTTAGGCAGCTGGTAGCCACTTATGAATGTTATTGGAAATGTATTTTAAGATGTGTACAATATGTTCATAGCTAATTGTTTCTTACAAATGCACATTGTGCCCATGTTCTCTAATCCCTCACAGAAGGCATCCTAAGGACAGAACTGAAAAAAATAAAATAAAACAAGCCATGTAACTGCAATCAGAACATAAAATCCCAAATCTATTTAAATTCCACTGGAGTGAATTGTACAAGACAGAAGGGATTATAAAGAGATTTAAGAGACTTGCCAGAAATTGTTTGATATATTGAATATCTCTTGTTGTTTTAATACCTGCGGTGGGGACGGGGGGGATTTTTAGGTGAAAAGAAAGGCTAAGGAGGTCTTGTCTAAACTATACCTATTCTCCAGAAATGTACCACTACTCGTAGTTTCACTAGTGGTAGCCACTGGCTGAGTGCAAATTTAAAAAAAAAAGAAAGAAAAAACATAGAGGACCTGTTGCAGCTCTGCTTGCTAGCGGAAGTTGAGCTGGAAGAAAATTGTACACAGAAAGCTGTTGTAATACACAGCCAAAGTTTATGGGCCAGGCCCCATCCTGGCTGAGAGAGGGGCTGTGATGATATGGTGTGGGAGAGGCCTCCGTTATGGGGTGCTGAGCCAGGCCCTGCACTGGCCAGGGAAGGGTCTGGGGCTGGCACATTAGGGGGTTGGCACGTGGTAGAACCTTGCCTGGACAGAGATGGACAGACAGAGCAAAAATATATAACATGTCAGTATTTTTATGGTGATCCTTTCTAAGGCTGCATCTACACTACAAGATAAATTTAAATTAATATCAATTTGGTAATCTGGAATTAATACATTTTATTTTGATTATCTTCACCTCCCTGCCTGCTCCTCACAGAATCAACTTATTGCTGCCACACTCAATTGGCAAACATTGACTGTTGCAATAGTGCATTGTGGGAGCCTATCCCATAGTTCCCTCATCCCCGTAGCATTCTGGGTAGGCTTGCTGGTCTTTCACGTCACCTTCTCACATTGCATTGCTCTCATTCCCCTCGCTTGGTAAGCAAATGTCCATTTTTCCTGTTGGCAGGAAGGAAAAGTAGGGCATCGACAGAGATGGCAAAAAAGTTTACAGAAATCTCTTTCTTCTGTAGGTGAATTCTCAACTGGTCATCCACTGACTGTCCCCCCTCCCATGACTGCATCTGATCCCTGAAAATAATACTGGGACCCTGAAAAGCTTGAAGAAAGAGATGATAGGTAAGTTTTTGAAAAAAAGAGGGTTGCTGAGGGGAGGGTCTGTGGCTTTCCAGTGTACCATAAGGCTTCTGTCCACAGGCTGCGTTCTCAACTGGCCATCCACTGAGTGTCCCCCACCTGTGATTGCATCCGATCCCTGAAAATAACACAGGGACAGACTGTATCCTCAATGTTAGAAGTAAGATGATAGAAAAGTTTAGAAAAAAAGATCTTTGTCCTCCCTCTTCACTACACAGACGTTGTCAACAGGGTATGGCAGTGAAATCTCATACACTGAACTTACAATGGAAATAAGAATCTCAACTGGCCCTTTACCCTGTGTTTTTGGGGGGTCAAAGCATGAAGACAGATAGGAAATATTAGGGAAAAGATTTATAACAGAAATATCAAACCAGCAGGTGTCTGCAATGAACAGCAACCCCTGCAAAGATATTTTTGGCAGAGGGAGTGGGGTGCTGTGGGGTCTGCGGCTGTAGAGCTGATTGAAATGTTGAATTAGTCCCCCCAAATACCTTAGTCCCTGGGGGAGGCTTCCTGCTGGTAGCATCAAGCCCCCAGATATCTTAGTCACTGGGGGGAGACTTCCCCCTGACAGCTGAAAGCCCCCCAGATTTTTTTCCCACCCTTGGAGCCCTAAACACTCACAAGCTAGGACACAGTGCTGCCTGGCAGCATGGTCAGCACCAAACAGCAGACACATACTTTTATTGGGTTTGGGGCTACCCACGTGATGTGGCCAAGTGCAGGAAAGACACTGACTGCATGGTGCCTGTGGGGGAAAGAATGGGCTTGCACACAAATGTAAACCACTGAGACAAAGTTTCTCAGACTCTTATGCAAGCACAACACCCCCAACAGCCTTGTTGCCATTTGATGCAGTGGGGCAGCGGCTGGCGCCAGGCAGCGCAGAAAAAAATAACAAGTGTAGAGACAGAACCACGAACTCTGTGCTGGGGCTATTTGTAATGGGTAGATACACCCACAGTCTTAATAGCAAAGAAAGAAAGATATTTCTCAGGCTCTCATACAAACATGAGCCCAGAGCCACAGGCTTCCTAGTCCAGATTTGAAATTCACAGTCTTCCTGTTACCTCATTTCTGTGCACCTGGAGAACAGCTGCCAGAGCAGAACACTGTGGGTCTTTCTGGGTTACATAGGGACACCTTTGGAGGCTAATAAATTCAATTTTAAGATGTGGCACTTCCACACTAGCCTTTAATTAAACTTCTGAATTCAAGCTTGATGCTATACCCATTAGGATGTAATATCGATTGTAATTGTAATATCGATATTAGTGCTCCCTAAATTGAGCTAATAGTATGTACAGTGAAGACAGTCACATGGTAATATTGAGCTAACTGCCTTAAATTTGAATTTATCTTGTAGTGTAGATGCAGCCTGAGTATAGTTGGCTTGCATGGTAATTAAAATACAAATGGATTTTCTATACTAACCCTCCCACTGTTGCTGCTACTGGAGCTATACCATGTGAGAAATTTTAGCAACGAAAGGCTAGAATAGATTCTCTCTAAATCCAAGGAAATCTACCTCAATCCAATGTAAAACAGAAAATTACAACTTCCCTGATCAGGCTTTATTAATGATCCCCATTTTCCAGCTCTTTACTTGCATGTTTCTGGAAAGTCCTTTTTTATTTAATTTCATCCTCTCCCTCTTGTATTAGCTTTGTGCTTACATTCAAACGCACTGGCAGAATTTAGACAGACAGGTGCATGGACTTTTTATGCGTTCTTCATGTTTTGCCGTTCTCATTCCCAGTGACAGCAGTCCCGTTCAGGTATGTGCTTGCAAGTGAAACATCAATTGAAGAAAATATCAGTTTTGTGTAAAAACATGAAAGGCTCAACCCCAATGAGCTGTTTCTGTGCAGTTTGAAAAAAATCAGATTCTTAAGTGCTATAAAGACTCCACACATACAACATAGCCCAAAATTTATATTAGATCATTATACACTGTGAATCACTACAGCTGTATACCAGGTCAAATATACTTCAGATTACATACCACCATGATTCTCCAAATGTTCTGATATAGATAAGAGGCAAGAGTTAAAACTATTGTGAAGCTTTCTTCTTACCCCTCTACACACACACTTCAATCATCTAACAAAACTTTATTCTAATTAAGAGATTAATATGGGGGAAAGCACTGATGTTACATAAAAACACCTCAGTTTAAAAAAAGAAAGAAAAAAACCCTCCTCTCCCATCAGATTGATGCCTATGATTTTAATACTGATTACCAAGGACCAGGAATGATGGATAAGAAACCACAGAAAAAAAGGTTAAATGGGAATAATGATACTGACCTCCCTTATAATGTTATTTCAGAGCTATGGGTGAAAAATGCTATATAAAAATAGCTATTTTATTATTAATTTTATCAAAACCCACTTAATATATTTTTAGTATTTTGCTGGACTGCTATTTTAAGGTTGGACATTAAAAATGAGAAACACAAAACTAAAACTGCACTCATTTCTTAGGCTGCAAAATGCACCATTTTCACCTCTATAGTTGGAATTTCATGACTAATTTGTGTTCTTCAGAATGAAATTCTACATTCATTTTAGCACTTTGGCATGGAATGTACTTTTTGATCACAGTCCATAAAAATATACTGATGTGGGTGTTTTTTTCCCCAACTGTCTACATGTCATTTCATCTTTTTTTTTTTAGAAAAGACTTCTATGTGGTAGTTATAAGAGATGTAATTATAGCAAAGGGCTAACAGCATAAGTAATCTCAGTTTGATGCTTCTGTTTGAAATCATTCAAAATATCAAAGATGAACTATGTGGTTATCTGCAGTCTTCAGGAAAAAAAGTGAAAAGAAGATAAAAGGAAAGGATTACTATTTTCACTTCCATTTTTAATACAGGTTGTACCTCCCTTATCCAGCATGCTCGGGACCTGACAGGTCCCAAATAAGAGAATTTTCTGGATTGGGGAGGTCCAGGGTTTCTCCACCCAGACAGCCCTGTGCTCCAGAGCTCCTTCAGCCCCAGCCTCCCTCCCCCAGGACTCAAGCACCAACCTGGACTCCCAGGAGTTGCCACACGGTTCCAGCACCTACCCCACAGCTGCCACAGGGCTGCCAGGGGGCTCCGGCTCCATCCCCTAGCCCCACAGGACAGGCACAGGCTGTGGATCCCAGCCCCCTTGGGGCCAGAACGGGGTTCAGCTCCTGACCCCACTGGAGCTCCTGCACCAGCCACAGCTATAGCTCCAGCCCGGTATTCTCTTATCCAGCAACATCCATGGTCCTGGACTGCAGATGTTGCAGGACAAGAAAGTTCTGAATTTGAGACGTGCAACTTGTATGCATATTTTTATTTCTAAAACATAAAACAATTATTTTACATTGTTCATTAATTTTTACCAGATAGAAAGACTGAATGCATACAAGAGAGTGAAGATGACAAAACAATGATGGTTTCCTTCATGAACGTAGCCAGTATGTGCAACTATCTGAATCTTCAAAAAAAATGCAGAGGAACATAAGAACAGCTATGCTTGGTCAGAACAAAGGTTCATCTAGCCCAGGGGTCTGCAACCGAAAGAGCGAGAAGAGCCAATTTTTCCAAATTCAGTTATAAAATCAATACTTCAGGAGCCACAATGCATATGAATACAAGACAGTCCTTAATAAATAACATCAAATCATACTTTTTGTCACCCCTATTTTAAGAAGAACACACACACACACGCGCACGCACACACAAAATGATTTGTACCAGTTAGAAAGTTAAGTTACCGCCCCCCCATCTCCAGGCTTTACCCTCCTCAGCCCACAAATCCACACTCTATCCCCAAGGTTTACCCCTCCCATCCCACAAACTCACCTCCCAGCCCCAGGCTTAACCCCCCTCAGCCCCAAACCTGCACAACCCCATTTCCCAGGAAAGTCATTTACATTTTGTCCTGACCCCCACATCTCCTCGCTTCCCTCCACCTGGAGGCGCCACACAATATGGAACATTCTCGTGCCCAGCCACATCAAGTGGCTTAACCCCCAAAACCAATAAAAAGACATACTGCACAAGATGCCAAGCAGCTTGTGCGTGGTGAGGGTCGTGATTTTCGGGGGCTGGCTGTAGTCTGGGGTCTTTTAGTTGGCCAGGGGACATCTTCCTTCGTGGTCAGAATTTTCGGGGGCTGGGTTCTTTTAGGCAGCCATGGGAAGTCTCCCTCAGGAGTCATGATTTTGGGAGCTGGCTATAGTCTGGAGTCTTTTATCCACCCGGGTGATGGCTCCCTTGGCAGACACAATTGTAGGTCAATGGAATAAAATACTTTACCACTAGCGTGGCTGTCGTCTGGGACCAAAATTTTTATATGGGTTTTATCAAAGGCGAAAGGGGCTGGCTTTATTTGGGGGTCTTTTAGCTGCCCGGCGCCATAACTGGTTCAACGATTCATTCAAGTTTCAGTGTAGCAATAGTGTCTACTTAAACATATTCTTCTTCAAAGGGTCTTCTTTCGCAGGAGGCCTAAATCCAGATTCAGGTCCAAACATAATCAAAGGGTCGCTGTGGGTGGTCATGGTTTTCCGGGCTGTCAAACGTCTGCTGTCTTTCAGCTGCCCTGAGCTATTACTCATGATTCATTTAAGTTTCAGTGTAGCACCCATATCTAATTAGAGTCCTCTTTTCCAGGAGGCCTTAATCCATGTCCAAGCCCAAAATAAAGGCTAGGCGCACTGCTTATAGGGACAGGTGATGGGTCCCCTAGGGTAAACACGGTTTTTGGGGCTGTCAATCATCACGATTTTCAGGTGCTGGCTGTAGCTTTTAGCTACCCCAAGCTGTACATGTTTCAATTAAGGCAATGTAATAGCTATACAATTACCACAGTTCTTGAAGTAAGGCTTGCAGCAGGGAATGTTCTTGTTCTGAGGTTCTTTTTTGGCAGGTTCAAACCTGGCTGTAGTCTCAGGTCTTTTATCCACCCTGAACCGTAACTGAATGATTCATTCGAGTTTCAGCGCAGCACCCATGTCTGCTTGAAAATACTTAACACGGCAGGGGAAAGATGGGAATGAAATGTGGGAAAATGTCATCATATACCCACATCTACTTGGAGGGCCAGAATGCAACAGGCTCAGGGAACTGTGGGATAGGTTCCCACAATACACTGTCACAGCACTCGATTTAAACTACTTGTGTGTGGCAGCCATAAGTTGATTTTGTGGGGAGCATGTGGGAAGGTGAAAATGGTCAAAATCAAATGGATAAAACCCAGTGGTAAGAAATCAATTTTAATAAAATCAATTTTATCTTGTAGTGTAGAGACGGCCTAAGAGGCTATTGGCAGCTCATGCATCCACAAAGAAAAAAAAAAAAAGGAAGAGAGAGACACTAGAGAAATTCCTTCAAAATTTATACAAGATTCTCAACTCTTGTGCCAAAATGTCCTTAAAGCTAAGATGAGTTTCCACTCTCTCAGTCTACATTCTAGTTCTTACTCTCAACAGTTTTTTCACAAAACCATATTAAGCTAACTCAGCGAGTTCAGCTAATTTGATGAAAATATTTTGTAAACCTTTTGCACCCCTATTTTATCAAAGTCTCTCTCCTGGCAAAGCATTTTCAAGTCATTCTAATTCTGTGTGCACAACCAGAAAGTATAATCACTTTTGAAGTATTGCATTACAGTAAAGTCTCAGAGTGCATGACCCCACACTTAGGCATCTGACCCCACCCCCTGGGGCCTGGTTTCAACCACCTGCAAGCGGCTCTGGTTCAAGCCGCCCCCACCGCCCCACACGGCTGCGGCGCAACCCCCCTACCAGCTCACAAGCTAGCTGCCTGCCTGCCCACGTGGCTCCAGCATGACCCCCCTGCTGGCTCACAAGACGACGACACCCCCCGGCACGTGGCTCCGGTGCGACGCCCCCCTCGCCAGCTCACAAGCTGCCTGCCTGCCTGCCTGCCTGCCCGCCGCAGCTCCGGTGTAACCCTCCCCTCACCAGCTCACCACCCAGGCATGGCTCTGGTTCCGGCTCAACTCCCCGCTCCCCCTGCAGCCCAGCTCACCACCTGCGCTCAACTCCACCCCTCACCCCCTGCAGCCCTAACCCACCACCAGGCTTAACGCTCCCCAACTGCCCCCCTACCCAAGGACTTACCTTTTTGCTGCTTCCCCGGCTGCAGAACATGGGGGAAAAAGCCAGACCCCAACCTGCATGAAATCCGAGTTTACACGAGGGTGCGTGGAACGGAACCCTCCCATACTCTGAGACCTTACTGTATACAGCTGGTTCTTGATGTTGTTCACTAGGTGAGATCAGAAGATGTCCACTGATGTCAGTTTCATGTGTATCCCAAATATATATTTTTTTCCTCGGCTCTGAGAAGCAGAAAATGCTTCAAACTTAATTATGGAATCACTACAATACCTTTATCTTGACAAAGTGCAAGCGCCCTGTCTATACTACAACATTCAATATTGTTTCCATGAATATCAAATTACTCTGTACATTTCAGTCTCTCTCAATTTGTGTGTTAAGTCTTTCTACCACTATGAATGGAAAGGATTGGCAGGATTTTAATTTATGTCTACTGGGAATTGGGGATGGAAGAAAACTTTCATGTATGCTTGACAGTCTTTATCCTTATTAAGATTCACAGGGGATAGTCTATAGCTTCACAAATAACAAGCAGTCCTGTAGCACCTTAGAGATTAACAAATTTATTTATTGGGTAATGAGGAAGTGGGTCTTACCCATGAAAGCTCATTCCCTAATAAATATATTTGTTAGTCTTTAAGGTGCTACCGGATTACTTGTTACCTATTAAGATTTTGTGGGGACTTTGTTTGGTGTTTTAATGAGGAATCTAGTTCATTAACCTAGTGCTCTTAGAGCCGCAATTACACGACAATTCCCTAGTACTATTCTTGTATGTTTGTGTGACAGCCCGCCTGTGATCATTTTCTTGCGAGTGTGTGTAATGAGGGTTTGTTGGTGAAATGATACTCACTGAGGGGGAGGGGAAGAAGGAATGCATGTGAGCGTCAGAAACCCAGAAGCACCCAGGGAATGGAGGAGCGGCCAGCAGCCAACAGCTTTGTGCTGCCTTCTCCTGCTGCCCCAGGCCCAAGCAACCCCTACCCAGCTGCTGCTACTGGTGGCACTCCAGGGTCTAGTAACTCACCCTGTGGAGGTGAGTAAGCAGCCCTCCCACTCCCTGTGCTTTAGTCTAGGTATCTGTAAAGCGATTTTTGTGTGGTGCTGAGGAGTTGTGCGAGCCTGTCCCAGAGCAGCAGACTGAGCTCTCAGCATGACTGACAGCACCAACAGGTGCAAGGGGTGGTAGCTAGTGGGGAGTTCACTTCCCTAAACATTGATCTAACTCAAGGAAAGAGCTGTTTTACTGGGCTTGGGGGTGAAAACTGACTCAGTTACTGAGAAGGGATAATAACAGTCAACTTCAGGGCACTGAAGAGGGGAATGAAAGTGATTCAGAAGTGGGGTGAAGAGAGTAGCAGGGAAAATGGGGGGGTCTTCAGATGGGGTGTGTTCTGCAGAAGATGGAAAGAGGAGAAGGGAATAGTGACCCAATGCACTGCAGGGGAGGCTGAAGATGACTAGAGGGGCTAAAGCAGGTGGCAGATAGACTGTAACTTGGGGCTGGAGGCTGGGATATGTTGGGGTGGCAGGGTGAAGCTAAGGGATGGCATTTCTGTGGGAACCCATGGGGAGAAATGCTAAGGGGTTGGAGAAGTGTCTGTGTGGGGCCCACAGGGCAGAGGAGCAGCCCAGCTCTGTGAAATCCATTGGAGGGAATGTGGCAAGATAGCTGTACTGGAGCCCTAGGAAAATGCCACTTAGGCAGTTGCCTCTATGAGCCTCCCTCGGTTGTGAGAGCCCCAAGGGGGCAAGAGAGGGAAAGAGCGTGAGGCAGCAGGGCGGGGCGTACGGGAAACGACCTCCCGCCTCTCTTCTTCTGGACTGCCCCCCGGCAATCCTTAATATCAATCTCCGCCCGCCCCTGCTTTCACCTGAGTGCCGCCCCCTACCCGTGCGCCTAGCAGGGAGGAGACCTCCTGTGCCCCACTCTCGGTTTCTCGGGCCCGCCCGCCCCGATGTGACTCCTTCGGCTCTGTGTGGGTTTACAGCCAGAGCGCGTCGGGCTCGGACCTGCCGCGGCGCGTGGAGGGAGCGGCGTGCGGGAAACGTGCTGCAGGGACTTCGAGGCCGGCGTGTGGCGGGAGATGGAGCCTGACAACGCGGTGAGTTGCGAGGTTGCGGCCCCCGGCTGCGCCATGGGCGGGAGGGGGAAGCGGGGCCACAGGCGAAGCCACCCCGTCCCCAAGCGGTGTCAGTCGGGGGAGGTTCGGAGCGGAGCGGGCTCCCGGGGAACATGCCGACGGGCCTGCGAACGCTGCTGTGAGTGAGCCCCGCGGGTATGATGGGCGGCAGCGAGCGTTGGGCGTGGGGGAAGCGTAGCGGACGGGGCTTTGTGGCGAAGGGGTTTAGAGACTCGGGGTCATTAGCCAGGCCTTGTCTGGCCCGCGTGAGGGACAGAGGCAGTGGCGGCCGGGGGGTAAGCGAGGCGACTGTTCTTGAGGCCGAGTACGGCTTTCCCGCCAAAACAGGCAAGGCTGGGAGCTGCGCCTCCCGCCCGTGGGGGGCCGTTTCCCCGCCCCCTCCCCCGGCACGAGTTTGTTCCACCCGCGGGGGGGGGAGCCGTTCGCCCCTCCCCCCGGCACGAGCTCGCCTCGCTTCCTTCCAGGCTTTTATCCCCCCCCCCCCCCCCCCCGTTATGGGTCGCCAAGATGGGCTCGTCCGCCAGTCTTGGGCCGTGAGGGCGGGGCCGTGGTCCTCCAGAGGAGATTTTAATAGAGGGGGCGGGGCAGCGGGCGTGAGGCGCTGCAGGAGACACCCCCCCCCCCCACCTGTGGCTGCGTGTGGGGCGCGCCAGGGTTATTTCTGTTCCTCAGTAAAAGGGGGCAGCCTGGAAGTGCGGGTGCAGGTAACCGCACACCCGCCTCCGTCTGTCTGCCCCGCGTTGTCTCTTGCAGCCGTGCAGGGTGTGGGCAGCTACCTGTCCCGGAGGAAAGCAAGCAGGGGCGCGGCAGAGGGCAGCGGCGGGCTGTACAAGCTTTCCCTCCGCCGTCGTCTTCCCCTGCGGCGGGGCTGCTGGAGCCTGTCCCTGTGAGGGAAGGCTTCTAGCTGTGGGATACTGACATTATTCGTCAAAGTAGCGTGTCGGGGAGGAACTTAGTGGGTGAATAAAGAGCCCCGAGGAGCAGTTTCTTCAACCTTGTTAAGAAAGCAACCAATTAAAAATAGTAAGTACCCGCCAGTACCCACAATTTTCAGTCAGACATATTATATAGCCGTGTATAATTTATCAATTTATTTTGTGTGTCTATATATATATATATGTATAGAGAGAGAGAGAGAGAAAACAAAATACGTGGCTCAGTGCCCTCCACCTCCTCCAGAGCCAGGCACCCCCAGCCCCTCACTCTGGCCCAATTCCCCACCCCTCTTCCAGAATCAGGCACCCCACCATCTAACCTTATTTCCCACCCCATCTCCAGAGCCAGGCACCGTGAGCCCCCATTCTACCCCAATGCCTGGGACTTACCAGAGCTGCCACATGCTTCTCCCTTCATGTCCTCTGGTGTGCACACTGAGCGGCAGTAGGTGCTCCTGGCACACGGCTCCAAGTAGGAGTTGAATTTCGTTGTTCAAAGAACCGCATACCCCTAGACTTCTCTCATGTACCACTAAGGGTATGCATATCACAGGTTGAGAAACACTGCTGTACAGTAAGTATCCAGGTACATACGCATAGGGATCATGAGTGTCTTTATATTTACACTACATGATAAAGTCAATTTTAAGGCAGTGAGCTCAATTTTACAATTTCACTTTCTTCACTGTGCATGCCATCAGGTTGATTTTAGGGAACACTAAGATTGATATTATGACACCAACCATGTGAGTTGGCATAGCATCAAGTTCAAATTTAAAAGTGTGGAAATGACATTTATTTAAATTGAGTTTATTGGCTTCCAGAGATGTCCCATATGTATTCCCAATGCCCCACAGTTGTTTGCTCTGACTGCTTCCATCTCTGCTGCTCTCCAGGTGCGCAGGTAGCAGGAAGCCTGCATATTTGAGTTCCTCACCAGGAAGCCCAGGAAATTGAAGTGGACTCCTAGGCCCATTTCTAATTCATTTCTTTATGATCAGCATGGCGATTGCATCTAGCAATGAAAAAATAGCCCTAGCACAGGGTGGTGGTTTCTTCCCTGCACAGGACATAGAAGATGAGTGTTTTTCAGCGTTGGCACTAGCCCCTACCCCACCACACCACGTGGCATCTAGGCTTTGGGGTTATGCTAGAATGAGAGGCTGAGAAACATTTTTTCTGTAGTTCACATTTGTGCGGGGCAGCCCCTCCCTCCCTCACAGGTGCCATGCACTCCGGGGTCTGTCCACCCAACCACATCATGCGGCTAGCCCCTGACCTAATAAAAGTACATGCCTGTGGTGCAGTCTTCCCCCACTACAAAGATTTTTAGGGGCTGACTGTTCTCATGTGGAACTGGGGACCCTGGATGACCCCTCTTAGGCAACAGGAGTTGGGGAGCTTGGGCCGTTGCTATGTTTTTGGTGGGGCAGCACATGCCAGGGGGCTGCCAGCAAGCTCCTGAAGGGACTATGTCAACTGCTCCCTCAGCTACAACCCCCCACCCATCAGAGTTCGTTGGTGGGGCTGGCCCCCACAGTCAATGATATTCACAGCGGCACCCCCACCAGAGAGAGCCCCTGAAGGGATCTCTCTTCTCTGAAGGGACTATGTCAACTGGTCCCTCAGCTTCTACACCCACTCTATAGAGTGAACCATTGCATTGAAGCAAGCTTTGGAAAGTTGGAAAGCTTTTGTTTTCAGTGAACTGAATTGTTTCCATTATTATTTGCAGTTCAACCAGTGAATCTATAGCATGTGATTTTAAGTTGGATTAACAGTTAGTCCACAGCTTTCTTTCAACCAGTAACTCTCAGGAAACCAAGATGTGTTTAAATGAGGGCCATTGCCTTTCCTCAAAGGCTTTAATAAATGACAGAAGAAGGATATTACCAGCTGAAATCTATTCCTGTAATATTTTCAGAGATTGTTTCATCTGTTTTTTTTGTAAAATCTTTGATAATTCAGTCATAACAACAAGAGATTTCAATTAATTTGGAGATCTTTGTTGATGGCTTTCTTTCCAATCTTCATTTCTTTTGGCAAATTCCTTATCAAATGGCTTCCTTAAGACAGGTCATGCCACACTGTGGTTTCAAGAGGGGAAAAGTAGCTGAGGGACCAGTTGAGATGCCAAAGTTACCTGGGTGATCGCAGGGCACAGAGTCATTCTGGGTATGACTGTCCCCTGCCTAGCGCAGTAGTTGGCTGAAGAGGCAAAACTCGTATGTAGAAGGATTAATGAGGTGTTCTTTCAATGGGGGAAAAGCAGCTGAGCCTCCAGTTTACCTGGTTCGATCACCTTCCAAGACCAGCCTATTTGGTTTTCCTTTGTATAGGATTCTCTATTTTTACTTATTTCACCCTGAAAAAATGGCCATTTACTTTCCATGGGAAGGAGTGAGGGCAATGCACTGTGGGAAGATGACATCACATACCCACAATCACTTGCAGGACATTTTTTTCCCATACTGCACCAGAGAAAAAACTCAGAATGCTAAGGGGATAGGTTCCCACAATGCACCATTGCAACAGTTGGTGTTTGGCAGCAGTAACTTGACTTTGTAGGGAGGTGAGGGTACTCAGATTTGAATGTATAAAACACAGTGTTCCAAAACTGAGTCTAATAAAATTGAATTGATCTCACAGTGTATATGTGGGCTTAGATGCAGTGTAGATGTAAAATCCTGGTTAATTGGTTAACGGGTTAAATGCTGGGTAAACGTACTGTTTAACAGGTTAACTAATTAAGGGAGCCAGTGCCAGGGACCCAGGTGGAGCTTCACTGCCTAGGGTGCTGCCATGAGTGACTGGCACCCCAGCCTAACTGGAGCAGCCCTAATCCCTCATCAGACTTTCCCGCAGTCCCTGGGGAAGCAGCAGGGACATGGCAGCCGCCCACTCTCCTCCGCTTCCCTAAGGCTTGGGGAAGTGACTCCCGCCAGCAGCTGCGCTTGCATAGCTGCTAGTGTAAAAGGTCAGCAGAGGAGGTCCCAAATATGGGACAATTAGTCCCTTTTTAAAAAAATAAGTAGGGACACCTTTTTGGAGTCCCAAATACAGGACCATCCCACCTAATGTGGAACAGATGGCCACCCTACTGATAGGTCATGCTTTCTAGATCTTTAATAATTTTTGTTGCCCTTCTCAGCATGTTTAATCTCTTTAAATCAGGGACTGCATCTCTTATTTGTCTTAAATTTATATAACTTACTTTCTGAAAGCCAACCAGAAAATCCCAGATGTGTATAAGTGGGCTGTAGGGCAGAAAGATGATCTGCCTTACAACTGACCTCTGCAGTGCCTGATCTCTCTTCTTCCCACTAGTGGGACTGTGGCAGTTGTTCTAGCATTGGGATTACCTTTGCAGTTCTGCTGGGAGAGCAAAAGGGACAGAGTGGAAGAAAGACAAGTTTTCTTAATACGAAAATAAATTAATTTGACAAGGGGAGAGATTTGGGTTCGTTGGGAGTGTGGAGGTAGATTTACCTACCGACTCTTCTCAGTCACTATGAAGTCATTGTTTCCTGCCGTATCATGGTCTGAAACTATGAGTGTGTGATAGATAAAATTCAGAGTTTAATTGAGGAATGTTTTGGGAACTGAGATTACTGTCAATCTTCCTATATGATTGGAAAGCCGAGGTAGCACTGTGTAATAATTGTGCTCTGTTCATATCATACTTCAGCAACTAGGTATGAACAGGGAAGTCTGCAAACTTACCTGCATAGCCATGAATGTTCCAGTGCTACTCCCATTGAGATGCAAGTAGATCTTGAGAATTTAAGAGTCTCAGTACCATCGTTACAGTTTATGTCATGAGGAGTACTCTTGTTAACTCTCTGGATTTAAGTATATGGGATTTATAGGTAAACTATTTTCACTGGAGGCCCTTGGTATTGTATTTGCTTTTCCAGATGGTCCAATAGAGCCATTATGAGCCTCAGAAAGCAGTGCAGTCTATATTTTAAGTCTCAAAAAAGAATGTGTCTTCATTTCAAACTTCCTTTGGTCTTGGAGAATTTTTATTAATGTGAGGAATCATTTTCAATAGCAAATGAAGCTTGCTTAGTTTCTGATATGCTAGTTCTTGGCTATATAGAGATTTATAAACTCTGGAAGCAGAGCATTGGACTGTATCTGCATACAGATTTGAACACATTGCATTTCACATGGCATTAGTTTCATATGCTCATGTGGACTAAACCCACTAAGGGTACGTCTACACTACAGCAATCTGTTGACAGAAGTTACTGTCCAAAGAGATCTTCCAGGAAAACTTCTGTCAACAGATCACATCCACACACAAAAGCAGGTCAAAAGAGCAATCCACTCTGTCAACAGAGAGTGGCCAGACTACCTGTACACACTCTTGACAAATTGGCCCAGTCAAAGCTCAGCAAGCCCTGTCTGTGGACAGAGGGTCCCCCGGAGAGTCTATATGGCATATTTGTTAACAGAAACTGTTGATGAAGGCATTATTCCTCATCGCGGAGAGGCAGAACATTGTCAGCGGAAGTGCAGAGTTTTGTTGACAGACTATTGACAAAACGCATTTTATGTGTAAACACTCCGTGAGTTTTGTCGCCAAAACCCCGATTTTGTTGACAGCACTTTCTAATGTAGATGTAACCTACTAGACTGCTACATTCTATGCTAGTTAAAAACTCCAGCTGTTTTTCAAAGATCGTGCCAAAAAGGACAATCCTGTAGTAGTTCAACCAAGTAACAAGAAGCTGGAATTATGATTGCAAGGTTTGCCTCATCCAGGAAATAATACAAACAGTGGTCACAAATGGAAACAAAAATTTTATGAGCCTGTGATGTGGTGCTCTCCTCACTGTGGGACAGCACCATCTCCTGGCTGTTAACTCTCATCCATCCCTCTCTCTTTTTCATATATTGCTGCTTCCTCTTCATGACTTGGCACTATGCCCAAGTTATTCAGTAGATGTCCTTTAGGGGAAAGGGAGTTTTCTGTCAAAGTCTCATTCCACAAGTAGCGTCAGGCATCCCTAACATCCAGTACGCTGACTACAAAACTCTGTTAGTGACTCTGGTGGTTTTTGTATCATCATCATCATCATCATCATCAATAACCATGGGCTTAGCGCCCATTGGTGTCTGATGCCTCTCTCACTATTTCCTTCCATCTTTCCCTGGCCAGTGTGGAGTGGCTTAGTTTCTGTAGATGAGCTCTGCCAATGGATAGGATATGTGTTAGTTGCAATTTTTTTTTGGTAGCCAACTTATCGACCCACCACGATCACTTTATCATGGACTTTTTTTATCCAGGTGATGTCGGAGCCGGTATCTTTTATCATTTCATTGTCCTGCCATCAGATTTCATTTGTATTGTTGTTTGACGGTCATTGCATCGACACACATCTGACCAACCCTCCTCCTTCATCCAGGCTTGGGACTGGCATGGAGCTCATAGAGACTTCATGGTGGAGTTAGTTTTTGTATCCATTACCATAACAGCAACTTCTACTCTGGATTCCAGCCCCAAATGCTGTAGTGAACAGTTAAGGGCTCTGATTGTACCAATTATTTCTCCTCATTAAGCACCTTCCTGCCATGCTGCTTCTTGCCTACCTCAAGGTATAGGGAGTGGTGGTTTCCTCCCTGCAATAGCCAACTCCTCTAATCCATCCCATTATAGCTAGCCTCCTAGCTTTATAGAAGCCTCATCTGTTCCCTCACGTATGAACTTCCTTCTAATTGGTTTTCTTTAGCTTAAATCTATCTTGTTTAAAACGTAATGAGTTGTTTGGGTCATCCTGGCCTAACTCAGCTCTTCCAGGGCCAGAGTGGGGAGCATACCACATCACAGAGCCACCGCTGCTTCCCTGTAAAGCAAGCACAGCGTGATCCATAAGTATGCAAAGATTGTAAACCAAAGCAGGAAAGCACTCTTGCCAGTACTTAGATCAGTTACACACCTTATCAGGTCCTCAGATTGCTTCTCCCCCACTAACTGTGGCTTCATTCTTTTTCCTGTGTTGGATCTGTCAGCTTTTTCTCATCAAAGTCTCAGCTAGACATTTGGAAATTCAGTTTCACCAGAACCAGACCTAGAAGTGGGTGTCACTGCTGTACTAATAGCACTGCAGCCCCAAATGCCTTATACAGTAGAACCCTGAGATACACGCACTCAAGTTGTGCATATCTTGGTTTAACGCAGCTCAGGGTGGTGGGGAGCTGGCAGTTTCCCTGCTCTTGTTAGTGGCAGGCAGTGGAGAGCCAGGCTGGTCAGTTTCCTGGCTCCCCTGAGAATGCAACCTCTGCGTAAGTTAGGGGTCTTCTGTGGGCTCTTTGAGATGAGATTTTCTAAATCCATTACAGCCTCAATTGCAACCAGAAATGATCAGCTGACCAGATATCAGAAACAAGCCTCTCAGTGCATTCTTTCATGGAGAAGTGCTTTCTGTCTGTGAAGGTTGAGAGAATTCAACAGTCCAAGACAGAAAGAACTTTGGCCTTCCTCAGGATGTTCCATTTAAGTAGAATTTTCCACTCTTTAGAAAAAGTTTGATAGTAGCCTGATCATATTGGCTTAAGAAAAGAGAAGGCTTTGATAAGAGTTACTGCTTTTGTTTCCATGGCAGAGCTGATGTAGTCCTGAATATCTCCACCTCCTCATTTAAGGAGTTTTGGGCATGCTGATCCATACATCTCTTAATTTAACAGGAGGAAGACTGCTTTGTTCCTTGATTTTTGGTGGCATAAAATGTCAGATCAAAGGTTTTTTGGTACCATAGCCCATAGCAGAAATTGGTTTCAAATGTCTCAGTTATTTTTTTCAGTCTGTTTACACCAACTGAGAGTTAGATTCAAAGAAATAAATAACATTGCTTAGAGTTTCTGAATATCTCTGAGAAATCAACTATGATGAATTGTTCTACTTGTTGGATCTACTAAAGATCGAATAAGTAGAACAGTACGTCTTAGATATTGATAAAGCTATATCTCCATAATCTCTCATCTTGAGCTTTTACCAGCTTTACAGCTACTCAGTATTTCTTTTTAATGGAGCTTAGTCAACTTGATGTCAATTTGTACTGAAAAGTTCTGATTGAGTACCATTGAACTGTCTTGAATATGAGTAATTTTACCAAGTGTCCCATATTCAGCATAGGAAAATATGGTCAACCTATGCTAATAAAATGGCAGATAACACTAAGCAGGAGAGGTTGCAAGCACTTTGGTGAACAGGATTAGAATTCAAAATGACCTGGGACAAATTAGAAACTGGTGTGAAATCAATTCAGTGAAGACAAATGGAAAGTACTATGTTTAGGAAGGAAAAATCAAATGCAGAACTACAAAATGCAAAGTAACTAGTTAGGTGGAAGTACTTCTGAAAAAAATCTGGGGTTTACAGTGGATTACATATGGAATATGGTAACAATGAAGTGTAGTTGCAAAAAAAGGCTAATATAATTTTTGAATAGTCCCTCATATGTGAGGGTTGCGTTCTCATGCACCCTTGCATAACTCAGATTTTCTGTAAGTTGTGGGGTGGTGGGAGGGATGGCATTTTTCCCCAGCAGAATGCACGTTCTTCATTGAGTGTCCCCGTGGGTGCTCCACAATAGGTGTTGGGCTCGCCCGGCGCCGCAGATCGCAAATCTTCCAGCAGTTTCTCCTGGATTGCGCATGCGCCGGCGTGCGCCGCTCCCCTGCGCGCCCCCGGGCATGTGCGCGATCCGGTCCCCGCCAGTTCCTTCTCAACCGCCATCGGCTGCAGACAGAATCTGCTCAGGCTATGGCCAGTGTCAGATTAGATAGTGTTTCTACGTGTAAATTGTTGTTTTTTTCCGGTAAAAAAAAAAAAAGAGGACGAAGAGAATATAAAAAAAAAAAATAAAAAATATATAATAAAAAGAGAGAGAGGAGCGGAGAAGAAGAGTGGACGTAAGGCCAGTAGGCCGCCTGCTGCCCTGCAGGCCGGTGTCCGCGATTCGGGTAAACAGGCACGGATTAAGTGCTAAGTACCCTATTAGCAGTAAAAGACTCACCGCGATGGCTTCTTCAGGCTTTAAAAAGTGTGAGTCTTGCCGTGAAGCTATGCCGGCCTCCGATGGGCACAGTGAATGTATCCAATGCCTAGGGGAATCACACGTTACCCAGAAGTGTTCGCACTGTGCTAAGCTCACAGCCATGGCCAGGAAAGACAGAGAAATGCGTCTTAAAATGCTCTTGTTTGACAAGGCCCTTCAGCCGGACTTGCCGGAGAGGCCTCAACCAGAAGGGCCCTCTGGGTTTCACAAGAGGAAGGCAGCTTCTTTGACCCCCTCGGTGCAGAAACAGAGGAAGCTCTCCCCAGCTTGATCCTTGCTGGCGGTTTCAGCGAGCGGGACAGGCGGAGCACACAGCCCCCAGCCGCATACTCAGGCAAGCGGCAGCGCTGCAGCACACGTGGCAGAGGCTGAGCCTCCGGTTACAAAACAGCCGGCACGCGGGGCGCCTAGAGCGTCGGCCAGGCAAGCGCCGGAACCAGCGGCACCGAACCCCGCGGCACCAACAGTGCAGGGCCAACAGGCACGGAGCCTGCAGGCACTGGAGGACGTTACCCGCGCGGCACCGCAGCTGAGCGGGCCGAGCGCGGCGCCAACAGCGGGGCCAAGATCCCCGGCGCGGGAGGGGGCAGTGCCAGCCCCGCAGGGGAGGGGAAAGGCAAGAACAAAAACCCAGCACTGCAGCCCTTCTCTGGACAGGGCTGCGCTGCTACTGACAACAAGCCCTCCCCCTGTGCTACACACGCCGCCCAGAAAGTCTGGGTCTCCACCGGCCTATCCAGAACCTCCTTCTCCGTTCCTCCAACCAATGTCACCATGGCTTGGGCCACCTTCACCCTTTCTGGGATTGGATCCCCTGGAGTACTACCACAAACCAGTTTCACCACTATCAGTGTCATCGCGGAGGTCTCGCTCTCCCAGACATTGGGGGTACACACCCCGAGAGTGGTCCAGGTCTCCATCCCCGGACCTGTGCCCATGCTGCCATGGTCGTTCTTATCATGCTGGACACAAACACCCCAGGCCTATGCCCAGGGGCAGCTCCCCCCCGGCCGTCCAATACTCCCGTGGACACTCTCGATCGGGGATGGAAACACAGTTATCTCAAGGGGAGTTAATTTTAGAACCCCGAGACTTTCCTTCGCAATCTTCCAGCGAGCAGGTGTATCATCGGCTGCAGGAACCTGAGAGTTCGAGGGAGGTTTATCCTAGTGGTTCCTCCTCATCCTCCCCAGATGAGGCCATGGCCCCCGGGGATGTCGCTCCCCCGGATGACCTCAAACAGTTCCAGGAGCTGTTTAAAAGGGTGGCTTTCACGCAAGGCATTCAAATGGCAGAAGTGCAGGAGAAACATCACAAACTCCTGAAAAATTAGAGACCCCCGGCTTCATCCAAAATTGCTATCCTGCTGGACAAAGCCATTATGGAGTCAGCCACTACCATATGGCAGACTCCAGCCTCCACTCCGCCTATGAACAAGAGAGCAGATAAGAAGTACTTCGTCCCGGCAAAGGGCATGGAGTTCCTCTTCAGTCACCCACAACTAAATTCTTTGGTGGTCGAGTCGTCCCAGGAGAGGTCAAAGACTTCTCAGTACAAATTGGGGGGATCAGACAAAGATGCCAAGAAGCTAGAGCTGTTTGGCAGGAAGGTATATTCCTCTTCCACCCTGCTACTGAGAATGGCAAATTATGCGGCACACCTAGCGAACCATAAATTTGATAATTACTCCAGGCTTACTTCTCTCATGGATTCACTTCTGGAAGATAAGAAGCCGGTGTTAAAGGTAATTGTGCAAGAGGGCTATGCAGCTTCGAGAACGGGAGTCCAGATCGCCCTGGATGTGGCAGATACGGCGGCATGCTCAATGGCAACAGCAGTGGTCATGCGTAGAGAATCTTGGCTCCAGACATCGGGTATCCCGAGGGACCTACAGGCGAAGATCGTGGATCTTCCCTTTGACACGCAAAAGTTGTTTGCAGATTCAACCGACTCGGTCCTCCACTCTAGTGAGGACTCAAGAGCTACACTCAGAACCCTGGGTATTTATACTCCTCCATGTAGGAGGAAAAAATATTACCCTCAGCAAAGACGCTACCTGTACCAACCACAGCGTGCGCAGTATCAACGGGGCTACGACCAAGGGCGACATCGACAACAGCAACAGTACAGAACTCCCAGACGACGTTCTCAACTAAGCCATACACCCTCGGGACAGGCCTAAAGGCAACAAGTTTGACGGGCATGTCGAGGGCTGCACTATCACTACCATCAAGCAATGCCACTCTCATCTCATGTTCCATCATCGCCTCAGACCGTTTCACTCCCAATGGCAAAAGATCACCGCAGACAATTAGGTGCTGGAGATCATAGCCATGGGCTACGCAATCCCCTTCCAGTCGCTCTCACCGACGAAGCCTCCTTCCAGGCCTCACCTCCAGGACGCTACCCACGAGGCGAGGCTCAAGCAGGAGGTGGACCACCTTATGTTCATAGGGGTGGTGGAAAGAGTGCCGGAACAATTCCAGGGGAAAGGTTTTTATTCATGATACTTCCTCACAGAGAAGAAAACAGGAGGCTGGAGGCCCATCGTAGATCTTTGGGGCCTCAACCGCTTCTTACGCAAGCAACATTTTCGAATGATGACAGTCGCCTCCATACTCACGGCACTGGACGATGGAGATTGGTTTGCAGCCCTCGACTTACAAGATGCTTACTTTCATATAACGATCCACCCAGCACACAGGCAATTCCTCTGCTTCATGGTCGGCAAGGAACACTTCCAGTACAGGGTTCTTCCGTTCGGCCTCTCCTTGGCCCCCAGAGTCTTTACCAAAACCCTGGCAGTGGTGTCAGCCTACCTGCACAGACAGGGGGTTTTTATATTCCCATACCTGGACAACTGCCTACTGAAAGGGGCCTCGAAGGCAGAGGTCCTACGCATGATCCGCGTCACAGTGGACATGTTTTCTTCGCTGGGCCTAGTCATCAACCTCGCGAAGTCAAAGACTGACCCCACACAAGACATAGAGGTCATAGGGGCACGCATAAACTCTATCACAGCAAGGGTGTACCTACCCGACGCCCGCTTCCGCGCCATCAGTTCGCTGGTGCAAGTCATCACATACAGCCCCACGGTGCCAGTCTTAACGTGCTCACAGCTGCTGGGCCACATGGCGGCAGCGACGTTTGTGGTACAAAATGCCAGATTGCACATGCGAAGCCTGCAGCATTGGCTGGCGAGCGTCTACAAACCGGCATCCCACACTGTCCACAGGGCGGTGTCACCCACGACAGGTGCGCAGATCCCTGGTGTGGTGGGTAAACCCCAAGAACCTGCTAGCAGGGGTGCCTTTTCACCCACCGCAAATTTCTGTTTTTCTTACTACCGACGCCTCCCACATAGGATGGGGAGCGCACATCAGCGACAAGGTGACGCAAGGGCTATGGTCGCCTGCAGAACAGACACTGCACATAAACATACTGGAGCTCAGAGCAGTGTTCAACGCCTGCAAACATTTTCAAGACCACATATATGGCAAACTAGTCGGGATCAATACAGACAATACCTCCACTATGTTTTACATAAATCAACAAGGAGGAGCCCGATCCCGTGCCCTATGTGCGGAAGCAGTCCGACTGTGGAACTGGTGCATCGCCAACAACATAACATTGAAAGCCTTGTGCTTGCCGGGCGCTCACAACGTGAAAGCAGATCAGCTGAGCAGGCGCTTCGCACTCACGCACGAGTGGCAGATCCGCTCCGATCTGCTACGACCGATCTTTCATACATGGGGGTTTCCCCAGATCGATCTGTTTGCCACCCAGCACAACAAGAAGCGTCCCCAGTACTGCTCCAGGGCAGGAGTGGGGCGGGGGTCCCTGGGGGACGCATTTATGATTTCATGGAAGGGCCCCCTACCTTATGCGTCCCCCCCCCCAGAGCGCTTATCCACAAGGTCTTGCAGAAAGCTAGAAGGGAGAGAGCTTGCATGATACTAGTAGTCCCAACGTGGGATCGGCAGCAATGTTTTCCCTTGCTTCTGCACGTGTCGGACCGCCCACTGCTCCCTCTACCGGTGGCTCCGGACCTACTCACGCAGGCTCAGGGGTCCATAGTGCACCCGTGCCCTCAGGCCCTGTGCCTACAAGCATGACTAATCCATGGCTCAGCTCCTTAGAAAGCACATGTACGGAGGGAGTACAACAAGTCCTGGAAAGTAGCCGAAGGACCTCCACCAGGAAGACTTACAAGCAGAAATGGACTTGATTCACAGCCTGGTGTTCCGCCAAGCAGTTAGCTCCCCTTTACGTTCCGATACCGATAATACTAGAATACTTATTGGACCTCAAGAGGGGCGGGCTTTCCTTATCCTCGCTAAAAGTCCACCTCGCCGCTATATCAGCCTTTCGGCATACAGAGGAGGGGCCCACGGTATTCGCCCATCCTATTGTTACCAGGTTCTTGAAGGGGTTGGTAAACCTGTACCCCCCTCGGAAACCGCTTCCACCATCGTGGAACTTGGACTTGGTGCTCAGCACGCTAACGGGTCCACCTTTTGAACCATTAGCCATAGTTCCCCTACGTCTCCTTACGATAAAAACAACCTTCCTCCTCGCAATTACGTCAGCTCGCAGGGTGAGTGAGCTCGCAGCAGTTATGGCAACGCTGCCCTGCACAGTATTCTCAAAGGAGGCGGTAACCTTACGGCTGCACCTAGCCTTTGTTCCAAAAGTTTCTTCAGAGTTCCATCTTAACAAACCAATAGTTTTATCCTCGTTTTACCCGAAGCCTCACAGCTCCAGCAAAGAGGCATGCCTGCACCTCCTGGACGTGAGGAGGGCGTTGGCCTTTTACATAGACAGAACTAAATCCTTCCAGAAAACAGACAGGCTTCTAGTGTCTCTCGCTGCCAGGTCAAAAGGGGAAGGCCTCCCTTCACAGAGGATTTCAAAGCACATTGTGTCCTGTATAAAAATGTGCTACGAGCTTCGAAAGACTCCTTTGCTGGCCCCACCTAGGGCTCACTCCACCAGGGCGGTGGCGGCGTCAACAGCCTTCTTCAAGGGCATCACCTTGAAAGACATCTGTAGAGCGGCGACCTGGTCATCCTACGACACCTTCGCGAAGCATTATGTCCTACATCGGGTATTCCAAAAGCATACCTGTCTGTTGACAGCCGTCCTTTCGGGGGCAAGCTGCACATAAACCAATTAGCCACCTCCTTTCTTGGGTTACTGCTGGGTAGTCACCTATTGTGGAGCACCCACGGGGACACTCGATGAAGAAAGAGAAGTTGCTCACCGTAGTAACAGTGGTTCTTTGAGATGTGTCCCCGTGGGTGCTCCACCACCCGCCCATCCTCCCCGCTTCGGATCTCTGTCTAGTGTTTTTCAGGAGTATTCGAGGCGGTTGGTCAAGGAACTGGCGGGGACCGGATCGCGCAGGGGAGCGGCGCGCACCGGCGCATGCGCGATCCAGGAGAAACTGTTGGAAGATTTCCGATCTGCGGCGCCGGGCGAGCCCGACACCTGTTGTGGAGCACCCACGGGGACCCATCTCGAAGAACCACCGTTACTACGGTGAGCAACTTCTTTCTGCAGCTGGGGAACAGCAGGAGCTCCTAGAGCTCGTTTTAAAGGTAAGTCCTGGGTTTGGGGGAGCAGTTGCAGAGAGTTAAGCCAGGTGGTGGGTTGGAGCCATGGGGAAGTCAGGGGGGTTAAGCATGGGGTGGGTTAGGGCTGCGAGGGGAGTGGAGGGGGTAGATTTCAGCTGGAGCCATGTGCAGGGGGGTTAAACTGTGGCTGGAGGGAGTTGAACCAGGGCTGCATGCAGAGGTGGTGAACCAGGGCTGCATGCAGAGGTGGTGAGCCAGAGCTAGGGCCACACAGGGTGGGGGGTGAGCTGGAGCTGTGCACGGAAGGTGAGTTGGGCTGGAGGGATGTTGAACCGAGGCCTTGCAGGGCCAGGGGGCGTTGAGCCAGGGCCGGGGGGAGCGGGTTTTTTAGTTGCGCTTAACTCATGTTTATGCGAGTTAAGTGCAACTTGAAATCGTGCATTCTGAGAGCCTACTTTATATTAATAGGGTTCCAGTATGTAAGATACAGAAGGTAATTGTCCTACTATGCTTGGCTCTGGTAAGATCTCTGCTGGGGTACTATGTCCAGTTCTGGGCACCACAATTCAGGAAAGGTGTGGATAAATTGGAGGGAGAGCAAGAAAAATAAGAGGTTAGAAAATCTGACCTCTCAGGAAAGTTTGCAAAAACTGGTAATGTTTAGTCTTGAGAAAAGAAGTCTTAAGAGGAGGTATAATAGCCTTCAAATATGTTAAGGATTGGTATGAAGAGGGCCATGTTCAATTGTTGGCCATGTGCACTGAAGATAGGACAAGCAGTAATGGGCTTACTCTACAGTAAGGGGGATTTTCAGTTTAGATTTTGAAGAGAAAAGCTATTTAAGGGTAGTTAGGCTCTGGAATCAGCTTTCAAGGGAGAGAGTGCAAGTTCCATCATTGGCAGTTTTTAAAAACAGGTTGATCAAACACTTGTCAGGGACGGTCAAGGTTTACTTGAGGTCCTGTCCTGCTCTACCTTTCTATGATTCTTTTAATAGTTTGATTGATAGAAAGAGAAATTGACTAATTCAGTATTTGGGGTAAACTGAAACTATTGCAAAGTGTTTTCAAATACACAAGAATAAAAATTGATAATATTTCTCTTACCTTTTTATTTATAGAACTCAGAGGTGTTACATCAGTAGTAGATTAAAACATTGTGTGATTTAAAAAATAAATTAGAAGAGTTAAAAAAGCTACATGTGTACATCATTACAAAATGTATTGCCAGAATACCCTAAACTTTGGGAGTTTCATGACTATTGAGTGTTAGAATTCTCTCTGTCTTACCCTTGTATTTTTATGTGAAGAAGTGTATGTGTGTGTGTGTGTGCGTGCGTGCAACACACATACATTTTCCCGAAAAGCCCCTTGAGAATTCAGAGAAGGAACAGCCACATGTAAAGGAGAGGAGAAATGGAGGTACTGGAGGTTCTGCGCGGCTCTATATGGTGGTCAGTATTATTCACTATTTCTTAAAATGTCCTGAAAGAAAATCTTCTCTACTCTGCCTTATACTCCATGTGGAGCATAGATCATCCCTCCTCCACCTCACTCACTCTTGGAACAAAACTTCTAGCTGATCCAGGAGTACCCCAGTTGTTGTCCTTCAGTCTCGGTAGACCTCATCCATGTTGTCCCAGGTCTTTCTCTTTTGCGTTTTCCTTGCAGGTTTCATGTCAGAGCTTGACGGACTGTGCTGGACGATGGTTTTCTGAGAGCATGGCCTAGCCATCCCCACTTGCTTCTCTTGATTCCAATGTCAAGTGGTTTTTCTCCTGCTCTGTTCCAAAGCGACTCATTTGTGGTGAAGTCTTGCCATTTGATGTGATGGATGTACCTCAGATATCTGTTTTATGAATGTCTGTAGCTTGTGATTTACAGACTTTTCAGTACTCCAGGTCTTGCATCCATACAAGAACACACACTTTACATTTGTGTAGGAGATCTGTAGTTCTGTCTTTGCAGATATGGAATGGAGAGTTTTAATTGCAGCTGTTGGTTTCCGTATCCTGGCATTGATATCCTTATCTGTTCCTCCATCTATGCCTATAATACTCCCCAAGTAGGTGAACTGCTCCACATCTTCCAGGTCATCCCCTCCCCAGTATGATGGTGGTTTTGTGGGACTGGTTGATCCTCATTGTCTTGGTCTTTCCCTTGTTAATGCTCAGTCCAGTCACTGAAGCAGTTTTGTCTAGTGTTGTAACCTTTTCTTTCATGCTTTCATGTTGGTGTGAAAGGAGGGTGACATCATC
Source organism: Carettochelys insculpta (assembly GCF_033958435.1). Lineage (NCBI taxonomy): Eukaryota > Metazoa > Chordata > Testudines > Carettochelyidae > Carettochelys > Carettochelys insculpta. The sequence continues at coordinate 15,848,939 of NC_134144.1, forward strand.
AGCAAAATTAATGCCCTCTAGCTGTTTGAAAAGTGTCCACTGAATGCCTCGTTGAGGGCCATCTGTTGTCCTGTTCATAATCCAGTCCATTGTGATCAAGAACAGGAAAGGTGACAGTAGGCATCCTTGTCACACTCCTGACAGTATGCTGAAGGATTCTGTCACAATACCATTGTGAACAGCTTGGCATGTTGAGGGTTCATACGTTCAATGAATCAATACTTTTGGATGGGATGCCACAACTTTGCAGTAGTTTCCATAAAGTGTCTCTGTCAATGTTGGCAAAGGCTTTTTCAAAATCTATGAAGGTTATGTACATGGGCGAGTTACACTTGAGCAACTGTTCTGTGATGACTCTGACAGTTGCTATTTGGTCAGTACAGGATCACTCGCTTTAGACGCCATCCTATTCTTCCCTGAGCTGTCAATTGATTTCTGTCTTCATTCTCTCCAAAGAATCCTACTGAATGCTTTTTCTGGAATAGACAGTAACACGATGCCCCTCCACTTGTTGCATTACTTCAGATTGCCTTTCTTTGGAAGCTTGATAAGGTAGCCATGTTTCCAGTCTTGTGGGATCTCTTCAGTGTCCCAAATTTTCCCAAATAGGTTATACATCATGTTGACGTCTCACAACCTGCATTGATTGCTTTGGTGAGGATGTTGTCTGAACCAGGTACTTCTCTGCTTTTCAAATGAAAGAAAATAGGTTAAACCTTATCTTATATTATTTCCTGATGAAACAAAACTGGGAAGCAAAACACACAAGATAAAATGTTAAAATTCAGAAGGAGCAAGGTATTTGGGGAAATTAGAACTTAATTGTATGAGTTCCAGTATGAGAAAATACAAGATCATAGCTTGGCAGAATATGCCTAGAAAACAAATACAGTGGTCCCTTGAGTTACGTGAGGGTTGCATTCCCACACACCCGAACATAACTCGAATTTTGCGTAAGACGGGGGCATGTTCTGCAGCCGGGGAAGCAGCAGGAGCACCTGGAGCTCCTTTTGAAAGGTAAGTCCTGGGGTTGCGAGGAGAGGGCAGCTGAGGAGGGTTAAGCCTGGCAGGGGATTGGGGATGTAGGAGGGAGGCAGGGGGGCCAAGCCTGGGTTGGGTTAGGGCTGTAGCGGGGCTGAGGGCAGCGGTGAGCCAGGCAGGGGGGGGGCGAACTGGGGCCGCATTGTGTGATGAGCTGGAGCCAGGCATGGGGAGAGTGAGCCAGAGCTGTGGGGGTTGGGATGGTTGAACCAGGGCGGTTGAACTGGGGCAAGGGGATTGAGCCAGAGCCATGGGCGGAGGGATAGTGAGCTGAGCCACAGGGTTTGAAGTGGGGCAGGGGTGGTGAGCCAGAGCTATACCCATAGATGGTGAGCTGGGCCATGGGGGCAGGGTTTGAACCCGGGTGGGGAGGGGGTTGAGCTGAAAGCGGGGAGGGAGTTGAACCAGGGTCAGGGGGGTTGAGCCAGGGCTGGCAGGAGCAGGATTTTGAGTTTGCTTAACTCAAATTAATGCAACTCAAAATCGTGTATTTTTGAGGGTTTACTTTATGGAGAAAAGGATTTAGCATTTTGTGGGATAACAAATTGTAAGCGAGTGCATAGACTATTATACCTATTGTAATGGGTCAATTAATTGTACAGTGTTATAGGTTTGCCAAATGCCTAACTGCACAAATGCAAACCCCATCTGTAATCCACCCCTTCCCCAAGGCCATGTTCCTACTCTGCCCCTTCTCCAAGGCTCCACCTCTTACTCACTCCACACACCTCTTCCTCTGTCACTGTCCCACACCCTCACTCACTGAGCTGGGGCAGGAGTTTGGGGAATGGGCCAAGCAATTTGCAGTGTGGGAGGAGGCTCTGGGCTGAGACTGGGTTGGGGTAGAAGGTCGGGGTGAAAGAGCAGTGCAGGCTTTGTCTGGGCAACGCTTACCCAGATGACTCCCAGAAGTGATAGTTATGTCCGGCTCCTAGGTTTGGAACAGCCCTGTGGGCTGTGTACTGCTCCTGTCTGCAGGCACCATCCCACAGGTCATAGTTCCCAACCAGCTGGCGCTCTAGGGTCAGCACTCAGTGCTGGACAGCACCCAGAGCCCCCCTGGCTGCCCATGTACCTAGAAGACAGAGGGATGTGCCAGTGGTTCCATGAGCCATGTGGATCCAGGGGCAGTTAGGGAGCCTGCCTTAGTCCTACTGTGCCACCAACTGGACTTATAATATCCTATTAAAATCTCCCAAATTGCTTTCAATAGCTACTGGGAGATTGGGGCCAATTCTGAGAGACTTGTAGTCAATCCAGAAGAGTGGGACACTGCTTTGATTTTACAACTTACTCCTTTTTTTGAGTGGCCAAACTTCTTACTGTGTGGGTGAGACTGCATCAGGAATACAAGGCAAAATCCTTGTCTCTTTTGAAGTTAGTAGAAATTTTGTCGTTGACTTTAATATAGTTAGAATTTCAGTCACTATATGGGACAATTGATATAAAAACATAAGAGTTTAAATATTGTGAGTCAGAAGGATAATTTTGAGAATTTAACTATACTATATTGCAGAAAGGGAAAAATAATATACGGTTGGTGATACGAAAATATACATGATTACATGAAAAAATATATTGAATTAAGGCAAGGATTCCCTAGTTTAGATATTAAACCTTTTTTTGAAATAGAGACAACCAGTGGCAGTTGTGGGGAGCTGGTTGTGTCCTCTTATTTGGGAAGCCAAGGATCAAGAGGAAATTAGTGCAATAGGAGCAGTAAGGAAGCTACTCTTCCTTCCAACATGCTCATGTCCCAATATGCTTAATCCCCTTTCCCTTATGGCCAGGTAAGGTGTAGCTAGCATTGGAGGCAGCTGTGTTGCCTTTACAAACTTTACAGCAGCAGAAATGTCTTGTGGGAAGGGCCAGAAGAGCAGGGGATAGCCAGCCAGTTGAAGATTTCTGTAAGAAAAGTGAAGTGGCCTTACTGGACCAGAAAATCCAGCTTTGGGTTCCTGATCTTTACAAGTGCTGAGCACCTGCTCCGCTTGTTGATTTCATTTGGAGTTGTGGGTGCTTAGTACTTTTGAAAATCAGGCACAAGATGTGTTCAAAGCACATAATTTTGGAAAATGCATAGAAAGCATAGTATAGTACAGAGACCAGTCTGTGTGATGTGTGGTTGGAGAGAACATCTGTTCCAATTCTGTTATCCATGATTGGAGTGCAGTGGAGATCCTATGCTGTTCTGTGATGGATGATGACTTAAAATCAGGGGCTCCTAATTTTATTAATTGCCATTAGTTAAAAATAAATATCTCATGGTAAAAATTTGGCTGTTGTGTGTTCTCAAAGAATGTGTGTTCTCAAAGACTCTGTCCCATGTTTTTGGTACATATTTTTGCTTTAGTTTTTTAAAACTGAAAAACATGTCAAAAATAAATTTACAAAAATGTTTTTCTCTCAAACAGCAAACCACGAATCAGACACAAACAGAATCTTTGTCTCCATCTCCCAACACTGTGTCACCCGTGCCCTTAAATAACCCAACGAGTGCCCCGAGGTTTGGAACAGTTATTCCTAATCGCATTTTTGTAGGAGGAATCGATTTTAAGGTATTTTTTTAAATCTTGTAGATGAGTAATAGAACAAATTGTTTGATATTTTTCTTTATTTTTACTCTCTATATTCAATAGTTCTATGCGTATTAAGCATAAGCAAGTAGAAAACATCATTTGCTGTGTTGTTTGATTACAATGATGATTGTGAGATTATAGTGGTCTTTCCAGTGATATCCTGCTAAGAGGTGTAAAGTCTTAAGATTCTTAAGCCTTAAGATTCTGTTGTTTCTGATTTTGCCACAGAAGGATGATTTTTATTTACACATGGAACTGGTGCAAGCATTCTTTCAAAAACATCTGAAAACTTTGGAATACAGCTGTTTTGTAGATTCAGTATTTTTAGCTTATCTAGAAATCTTTTTAAAAATTCTATAAATATATATATATGATCTAGTACATTATATTGTCTTTGATCATAAAATCACTTTATTTTTGTACACAGAGTACAGTAGGTAAGACACTCTCCTGGCTAGGGATACCAATTGTAAAGATGAGTTCCCTGGGGTGTAGCCTGAGACTGTAAGACCACTGTGCCCCCTTAAATCTCCATCTTGGGCTATCTCTGAGAACGCTTTGCTAGTGACAAATAGGAAACCCTCCAGGAGCTATTATCACTCAGCAAAACCACATGTGGAGCCCCACATGCAGCTAAATTGTAAGAATGTGTATAGGACCACTTATCAACCACTCAGTGAAAAGCACCAGCTAAATCTTCCCAGTTTCCAGGCTTGTACCTCAGGAATATACTGAGAGGAAGCCATGCTCGTCTATACACTATCAAAACAAAAAGCAGTCAAGTAGCACTTTAAAGACTAGTGAAATAGCTTATTAGGTGAGCTTTCTGTCCCATGAAAGCTCACCTAATAAACTATTTTGCTAGTCTTTAAAATGCTACTTGACTGCTTTTTGTTTTGACAGGAATATACTGTTTTACACTGTTCAATATGAGCAGTGCGGCTTTATTAATTGATGAAATGGTGAATCAATGGAAAGTGGATATAAACCAGGCTCTGTACAACTTGAGCAAATTTATCAGACACTTCATGCAAACTTCCTGGTAAAGAGAAACAGTTAAAACAAATGTATTGACTTCAAAAGACTGGCTTTAAGTGACTGTAAGTGATAGGCAAAAGTCAGAATTAGTTACCAAAAGAAGTAAAACATAAGCACACAGTCTGGACTCTCAGCCCTATTAGATTGGGCACCAACTAGATGAAGCAGTTTTTCTAACCTCTCCCCCCCACCCCCGCACCTTGGGTTACTGAAGTCTTTAATATATAGGTTTCCAGTCCCCTTTGTTGCAGTCTTCAGTCTTATTTTCAAATTATTTGTTGCTTGCAGCATAGATGCAGGTAAGAAAAAAGGCTCCACATGTGTCCCCTCTGATTTTCATATCTGTGATCCCAAGTGCTTGGAGAACACAAGTCTAGGCATGTCCTGTAGGCATTGCTAGATGAGGCTGAATAATTTCCCTGGTCTGGGGTTATGCAGGCGAATAACTGAATTGTAGCTCCCTTGCTGGACAATGGCTGATGATTTCAAATTCCTAGTTTATTTATTTCTATGCCTGTACTTCTGGATACATGCATATATGTCTGGAAAACCATACTTAATATTTTTTATCAGTATGGAAAATGAATATATTATGACTTTATGGTACACAGTGTTTCAATAGCAGATTTTACCATCTAAGGGGGACATTATAGTAATTTATTTAACCTGTGTAATATTGGCTAATAACTTACAGTTTCTTAGTCAGTTTTTTAAACTTGGCTTCATAGAAGTTTATGCACATATGCCTAGTTTTAAATGATCTCTAAATTATAATACTTCATGCTGTAAACACCAAAACATAGAACTGAAAGACTTGTTGGAGTCAAAATGAAATTCAGATGCAATTGAGTTAAAATGGAAGATTATTGAAGTAAATTTACAATGTAAATTCAGTAGATACCTAGATGTATTTCTGAAGATTAAAATCATGTAGGAGAAGAAGTGAAATTACTGTCTTCTCTCTCTCCCTCTCTCTCTAACCTCTCACCCCATCTCCCCAAAACAGAAATATTAAACATTGATCTTGGGTACTCTTCCCTATTTCTAGGTTGTTTCTTTTTATTTAAAAAAAAATAGTTGCTCCCAAGACTTATGAGCAGTATGTTGTAAAATGTGTTCAAATCAAACCAACATTGTGGATATTTCTTACTTAGTAATGAAACCCACCCATTTGTATTCTTTTTGTTCTTTTACTTCATTTTATTAGACTAACGAAAATGATCTAAGGAAATTTTTTGCCCAGTATGGTTGTGTGAAAGAAGTGAAGATAGTAAATGACAGAGCTGGAGTATCAAAGGGGTTAGTACTGTTGCAATACACCCATTGTGGACATTGAAAACATAATAGTAAGTGGATACATGCAGTAGAAGTTTCTTGTGATTTTCGTGGCTTGAAACATTTATTAGTGACATAGCATTATGTCACACTCTCAAATTTCAGTTAATTTGTTTTCTTTCTTAGAGTGTGCCAGAATGATGGTGATGTTAAATACATGTTTAGCATAATTATTTTCCTTCTCTCTAAGCACTTTGAAATCACTTAAACCTAGAGTTTCATTAACAAGAATGGCAGTTGTCACAATATGGGTCAGAACCTAATTCCCATTGTATCATATGGAGGGGTTTAGAGTCAAATAAAGGAGCTCAGAAGACCTGAGTCCAATCAGGAACAGATCCCCCAACTCAAGAACTGAGGTTGTATTCAGAGGACCCACTTGCAGGTACTAGTGCTAGGGGCATACGAGGAGCAGGGTGGGAGGGGCATGTTCCTGGTAGAGCACAGCATTTAGCACTGCCAACATTTATGTGGCATACAGGTGGGAACATGTTGCGATGACTTAGGCAAGCCCCCAAGGATATCTGTTATGCTTAAGGTCACATATCAGCACAGAATCAAGAGAGTGTAAAGGGGCTTCTGAGCAGTATCACCTTCCCCTCTGCGGCACATCTAAGAGGTGCACTTGGATCCTTGTAATAAGGAGTATGGAGTACCTGCATAAGGATTAGATCCATTCTTACATATGAGTCGTCCATTGTGTTCAGCACCTTAAATTTGCACGTGAGACAACCTACAGATTTGTTCGTACCCTTTCTTTATCACTGCAACTGAACACAGAAAAAAGCATCTTCTACCCCATGGCAGAAGAGGAGCTTTCTCCCTCACTATAAAGGTTGTTACCAACTCTGCCCCTCTTTACTTTTGTCTCTTAATGTGGCGCCTCCAATCTCTGCACCTGCCAGTGTTGCTGCCTCCATTTATTTAGCTCTCTGACAGTGAAGTGTCACACAGAATTCCTTCCCTGAACTGATCTATAAGGCATCTAAACTAGCTTCTAAATTCCAGCTTCAGTTCTACTTTGGCCTTGATACCTAAAAGAAACTGACTAATGTTAATAGGTGGAAGGATAATTTGATATATATTTATTGAAAAGTACATATTTTGCTTACATGCTTTAATCTTCATCCTACACCATTTTATGTTAATTGTTTTCTTAGTCTGAAAACTCTTTGTGACATGGGCTGTATCTTTCTCTGTATAATCCTCACATTGATTCTACCAGAAAGCCAATAATAAATAAGCAAAATTAAATATGGATAAGGAAATGTTGTAGTTTGCCTGATTTCTGAACTTTATCTCTTATTAATATTGTTCTTTGTGTTAAATATTCCTAATACTTCAAAATGAAACAGACCTACCTGTAAAGATTGTAAACCTACCAAGTTTTACTTTAAAGGTACTTTAAAATAAATTTGAAGTCACTTTGACTCTCCAAAGGAATGTTAGCACTGCAAAAGAGCTTTAGCAATGAATCCTTAATGAATCCACCTGTGAATGAAGTTGTCAGCTTTGATGATGCCTTTGAAATATTGGTATACAAGAAAAGGCACAATGAGTGTAGCTAGTTTCAGTATACAGTTTTATATTCCTATTTTCAGATATAATTGTATTAATTTTACATATTGTAATATTAAGCAGTTTTTGGAGGCTCATGATTGCATAGGTTTTATATTTGTCAGCCAAAATACGTTTTTGTTTTTTAATGATTTAAATATGAGTTTGCAGGTCCTCTTACTATCACTTTGAACTTTAGCCAGGATTTTTATATATGTTGTCATTTTTAAAGAGAGTCCCAACTTCCTTTTATAAGTGTCCTTTTTGCTTTCTTAAAAAGTAAAACTTGGTAGGTTTACAATCATTACAGGTGAGTCTGCAAGCATTTCCTATTAATAAAGTTGCTCAGCATTTCCAATTGAAAACATCCCATTTTTAATTGCTTATAACCCTGCCAAATTTTAACCATTTTGCCTGAAATTTTGCACAACAGTTGCCTGGCGAAAGCTGGCTTTACCTGGATAACTTCTGAGTGAGAAACTAGGAAAAATACATTGTTTTGACCATTTTAAACAATTTCGACGACCTTTTCTTTGAAAAGCTCTAGTGCCCACGTGCTTTGGAGCAGGAGCTTGAGATTTGGCAAGAATGGTGTCCTTTCTATTACGGATAGTCCTTTTGCCATTCTCACGAACGCTGTCTTAAATTTGTCTAAATTACGAACCTGTGAAAAGTGGTAATTTACACATCCTCATTCGAGACTTCAGTTTTACCAGCTATATTTCTGAAGATTGAATCATTCTAGGCTTGGTAAAGCCCAGGAATGAGCAGGACTGCAAATGTCTATGCAGTTTAGCTCCAGGCTGCTTTGGGGTATGCTAGGTCCACGCACCTAAACTTAGAGTGAGGAGATTGTCTTTCTTGTGTTCTTAATGACCCGCTATTGGGCCCTGCAGCATGGAGGAGGAATTTGCCTGATTCAGATGCAGAAGAAACAGGAACTGGATAGGGTGCCTAAAGGAGGGAGGAAATAAAAAATGGGATTTGAGATGGGGAGAAGACTTGGGCTAGCTGGGCAAGGAACCTGGAACTTGGAGATGGTGAGACAAATGGTGGGCTTAAAGTCTAGCAGGGAGTGGGACAGTGTGATAAATGGGGTGGGAGTGGACTGGGAGTAGCAGGACAAAGGAGACTGGGACTAAGAGCCAGTATACAAAAGGTAACTGTGGAGGGGAGACATCTGAGAAGGACCTGGGATAGAACTGTGACTGTGTGAGCAAAAAAGTCTGAGATCAGCAGATGGGGAAGGATGGGCAATGAGACTGGATGGGAAACCAGAGAGACTATGATTAAGCACCAGCAATGTGAGAAGGGAGAGACCACTTGGCTGAGGAGTCAGAAGTGGGGGGGAAAATGGACTGGTCAGTCAAGGAGACTGGGATTGACTGTGGAGACCTTGTGGCAGGGGCAGAGATTTGGACTAAGTGAAGGGACTGGAACTGAGTTTAGAAATCTGCAGAGCTGAGAGTGGGACTGGGTGCACAGTCTGGGAAAGGGAAAAGTCTGGGACAGGTGGAAGAGGATGGGACAGAAGAAGCCAATGTGCAAAAAAAGCCTAGGTCTACTATAATAAAATTCCCTCCGCAACCTGGAATGGAACTCAAGATCACTGAGTCTCACCATTATTCTGCCATAACCAAATACCTTTGAAACTGATGTGTTACATGCGAGCTTCATTCTCTAATTGTGGTCTATAGAGAGGATGACAGCCTACCATCATGGCTAACAGTTACATAGTTATCTCAAGGCATAGAGGTCAGCGTGATGGATTCACAAATTTTGTAGATACCAGCACTGCTGATGAACCATGTGGACGTCAGTATGATAACAGATTTTTTTTAGTCTGCTGTTTTAAAATTATGTACAAAACCATTTAAAAGAATATTAAGATTGCAAACTCGAGCACTCAAGTTTGTGCTCTCTTGTGTATATGCATTACAATTCATTTTCTGATTACATCATCACACATTATTTTTCCACAAGACCTCTGTCTCATTCATTGCAGAAAATGAACCTGCTGTGGGAATGAATCAAGTTATGTAGTGAAGGAGACCATTGTCTATAACAGTGGTGTGCAACCTTTTTTCAACTATGACCCCCATATTTTATTACACTTGTCTCATGATGCCCAAGTCAAGTCTCATAAGCCCTATCAGACCCATACCCACCCCACCATCCCTAGGCTTAACCCTTATCAGCCCCAAACTCACCCGCCACCTCCAGATTTAACCTGCCTCAGAGTGCGAGCATAGCTCTCCTTCATGGCTGCCACCTCCCCCATGCTGCTTCCCCTGCCTCCTCCTTCTCTGTATGGCTCCAGCAGGCTCAGCTGCCCCTCCTTCCAGCTCTCCAGCAGGCTTCCCACACATGCAGGGTGAGTGGCTCCTGCTCTGCCAGCTTTCTCTGGGGCCCCCTGCCCTGCTAGCTGACTTCTGCAGGGCTCCCTGCTGCAGCTGACTGCTCAGCAACTCTGAAGGCTGCCTCTGCTTAAACAAAAAAAACTAAATTCCGTTTAAGCAGCAGCAGCCTCCGGAGCCATAGGAAGAGTCAGTGGGAGCAGCACTCAGAGCCACAAGTGGGTATTTAAGGAGCTGCACGTAACTCTGGAGCCACAACCCCCAGGAAGACATCCGTGACCCCCAAGGGGGTTGCAACCCATGGATTATGCACCCTGGTCTATAAGACCCCTACTTTATTTGTTTCAGGGACTGGAAGTTCTGTACTGAATGAGGCAGTAGACTGCCTGAAGAGAAAGGATGATTTCATAGTTAAGGCAGTTAAATGTTGCTCTGAAGAATGAGATTCTATCCCAGATCATGTTACAGAGTTTCCTGTGTGATGCTGGGGAGGTAACAGATCTGACTTTTGACAGGTGATCACCAATTGTGTATTCCTCATTTTCTTGGTGTTCTGATTGAAACCAGTCTTGTTTAACTTGCAGACGTGCTAGCTGAGGTAACCTGTGTTTCAATATAAACAAAATACTATATGATGCTAAGTGCTCTGAAAAATCAGGTCACGGGTTTATCAAATTGGGCAGCCAAAATCAGTGAAGAATTTTTACCTTAAACTTTTTGTGCTATAGTTCCTTATCTCTAAAATAGGAATAATAGCACATTGTCACATCCCAGGATGCTGTGAATATTAATTAATGAATATTTGTAAAGAATCAAGATGCTGTTGGATAGTGTTATAGAAAAGCCTATGAGAATACTAATAATTATGCCGCCTTGTCCATGGATCACCACCTTGTAGTGGTGGAGAGGCTTGTGTGTTTCAGTGACCCCAAGAGCAATGCTGCCTGGAGTTATGTAGTCCCTTAGGGTCACCCAAGGCAGAATGGGCAAGGTTCTGGACAAAGTGTGATTCAAGAAGTCCTCAACAGCAAGCAGATGGAGCATAACTGCACATTGGAGGTGAAACTGTCATGTGAGGTTTTAATGGCTGTGAAGACAGGTGAAGGCTGCAACTGATATACGATTTCCAGACATCATGCTGTCCATGCCATTGGTTTCAAGTACTCTGTCTGTCAAGGATATTGTGGTGGTTGGTGCACACCACTCTCTCCACTTTAAAAGAAGTCCTACACAAGCATCTTCCGGTTTTGGGGAGAACAACACTTGCACAAGTCAAAAGTTCGGTGGTGATTGACAAGTGGCAACAGAAAAAGACAGGGAGGTCCGGACTAGCCACAGACTGACACATGGGCAGTGGGTGTTTGATTCAGTCATCTTGCTTGAGGACTGAGGCATGTTGGGCATTTCAGGAGACGCACCCATGTGGTTGTTTTTAGCATTCACTCTGCTTGCCCCACTTGGGGAGTGGACGAGTAAAGGTGCCCTAGAAATAGTCTTGCCTGTGTTCCTCTTGGCTGGATAGCTGCATCCAAAAGGATCACCATCCCAATGGTTGAAAATGTAAGAAATGTTTAAATTTTGGAACTTGGAATGTACATACCCCAATGGATAACTCAAACAGCAAGTGACCAGAATGATATACTGCCATCGTTGGTTATGAATTGAGTTCCTTTTAACATCAATATTGCTGCCTTGTCTGAAACTAGAAGAGCTGATGAAGGACAAGTGAGGGAGGAGAAAGGAGAATAGACCTTCTTCTGGAAAGGAAAATCTTTGGATGAACTTAAAGTGCATGGAGTGGGCTTTGCTGTAAAAACCAAGCTCCTAAGATGCCTTTCTGAGATACCAGTTGACATAAATGAGCCGCTCATGACACTCTGAGACTCACTAAAACTCATCAGAGAACTATTGTGAGCACCTATGCACCAACAGTAGTCATTGATGATGATGTAAAGGATTTCTGCTCTCATCTGGAACCCATTTTATTGGAGACTCCTAAAGAAGATAAGGTTATCCTTCTGGGGGATTTCAACGCACATGTTGGATGAGACTCAGACCTGTGGAAAGGAAAAATCAGGAAAGAAGGAGTTGGCAAAAGTAACTCAAATAGAATCCTGCTCTTGACCAAGTGTGAGGAACATTAATTTATCATGAACACGTCTTTTCAACAAAAGGACAAGTTCAAAATATCTTGGAGACATCCACGGTCAAAGCACTGGCATCTTCTTGACTATATCGTAGTTTATGCCTGAGACCCTAATGATGTACTGCTTTCAAGAGAATTACAAGTACTGATAATTACTGGACTGATTGTCACCTTATTTGATCCACTGTCACCTAATTTGATCCACAATGAAAATTAAGATTGCCCCCAAATGGAGGCTGCAAAAGAAGCAGGTCATGTGTAAGCTGAAGGTATACAATACGAAGGACCCCATTAAGAATGGCTACTTCCAAGCAGTCTTGGAAGACAAGTTCCATCAGAGTTTCCAGCAGAAATGGAGGAATATTGGAGCTTCTGAAAGCAGTAGTTGTCAGTGCCTGTGAGGAAGCCATAGGCTACCAAACTAGAAAACAACAGGACTGGTTTAATGAGAGTGATGCTGACATCGAGCTACTCATCAGTGAGAAGAGAATGGCATTTCAAGCTTGACGTAATGACATAAATTGTAATACAAAGAGAGAAGCCCATGCCAAGGTGAGGGCAGAAATCCACCATAAAACCAGAGAACTCAAGTGCAAATGAGAACTGAGAAAGCGTTAAAGACTCTCAACATCTTACAGACATCCATGACACCCATGATTTCTTCAGTACCATTAACGCTGTCTGTGGTCCAGCTTGTTATGGCATGAATCCCCTTCACTCCAAGGATGGAACCACACTTCTGAAGTACAAGATGATCTTCTTTATCGTAACTCCATGGTTAAAGATGAAGTCCTTGAGTGAATCCCCAAATTACTTCCTAGGGATGAGCCTGGAGACCTTCCCAAATGAGTGAGGTAAACAATGCCATTAAGCGGTTGAAGAAAAACAGGGCAGTGGGTCCAGGGATCCCCACTGAATCTTTAAAGATGGTGGCACAGAGCTAATTTGGCAGCTTTACCAGCTCATCCTCAAAAAGTGGATAAATGAGGGAATACCCAGTGAAATGAGGGATGCCCTGATTGTCACCCTTATTCAAGAAAGGGGATAAAGCAGACTGAAAACTGTTGTTGTATCTCTCTCCTTGCCACTCCAGGCAAAGTTGTGGCATGGATCCTTGCAACTCACCATCTGCCCTTATCAGAAGAAATTTTACCAATCACAGCATGGTTTCCAACCATGTCGCAGAACTGCAGATATGATCTTCACAGCACAACTGCTGGAAAAAAAAAGTGTTGAGAGCAAAGCTGACCACTGTACATGGCTTTTACCGATCTAACTAAAACTTTTGTTTCTGTGAATCACCATGCCCTCTGGACTGCACTTTCAAATATTAGATGTCCTGATAAAAGTTTTATAATGTCCTAAAGTTGCTTCATAACAACATGAAAGCAAATGTTCTGAGTAGTGCTGGTTCCCTGAGTGAATTTTTCAAAGTACAAAGAAGAGTCAGACAAGGCTGCATTATCACCTTAACCATGTTTGTGGTTTTTATTGCCATCATTTTTTATCTAATCACTGAGAGGCTCCCTGCTGGCATTGAAGTCATTTATAGACTGGATGGAAAGCTGTCCAGGCTTAGCAGACATAAAGCTAAGAGTGAGGGCTTGATAATACTTTCCGTAAGCTCAGTGTACCAGAGGTGAATCATCTGGGGTTTGATTTAGTGTTCCTAGTGGGGGCCACGCTAAATGGAATGATCAGGGTGCTACCATTGACCTCTGGTACTCCTTGTAATTGCAAGAAGTAAGAGAAGGGAGGGAGGTATTATGCAGTAGTCCCCTGCATTTTGGATGTGCCTGCCAACAATCTGAGGAAGACAAAAAACGCAAGGAAAGGAAGGAGAGACTGGCTTTCTGTCATAGCAAATGGCCTGTTTCCGTACCTGGAAACATCTGTCTTCACTGTAGTAGAATTTATGGTCCTTATCAGCCACCTGCGGATACACAACTCCCATGGAAGATGATCATTCTCAGTAACAAGTGATTGCTATCAATTGTGCCTTCTGAGAAGGGTTGTATAATGTACGGTAAACAGGGCATCAAAATGTGATGAATACTTTTGATCTTAATCTCTCTGTGACTTAATTCCCCATCTGTCAAATATAGGTAATAATATCTCCTCATCTCACAGTTGCTGTGAAATTAAATTCATTAATGTTTGTAAAGTCATCATATTATAGTGATGACCACCATGAAAAGCCCATAAGTATGTTAATTCTGTCTTCAGAGCAGGACATGGGCCTGGGTCAGGGCCACACACTGAAGAATGAGGATAAAACAACATTATGAATAGCTGCTTATTAAGCACTGTTTTCTGATTTGAGACAGTAGTTCTGTGCGGAAAAGGTAGTATGTGATCATGTAATTAAGGACTGTTATAATTCATATTCATACAGGACTGAATTAAGGTTGCACAGGCAACCTTATATGTCATTTCATAACATCTTACTGCTTTACCTTTCAATCTTAATGTTTTAATGTATTCTTATAATTTAAAAATAACATATTTTAGGTCATAAAGTAGTATGACAAGAAAAAATAATTTATGCAATTTTTGTTTAGGTATGGTTTTATCACCTTTGAAACTCAAGAAGATGCACAAAAAATTTTGCAGGAGGTAAGATGTTGTATTCATCATTATATTCATTCTTTGCCATGGACATGTCTATAGGGACCTGAATCGCCCTACCACTCTTCCTGGACCTTCTAACACAGGACTACAGATGCTTTCAGTACCCAGACTTGGAGTTGCTGCACCTGATGGTGTGGGAGTTCCATGGCTGAACCCAGAAGAGCTGTCTTGCTCAGATAAGTCCACCTTGGTTGTTGGAAGCCCTCCATGAGGGCCACGTACCTGGCCAAGTGATCGGCACAGCATGGTGTGTCCCCAACACTGGTGCCTATGTCTTTCATCCTGAATTATCATCTCATCTTCATAAGCAGCCAGGGTTGTCAGTGTCCTTTATAACCGTCCACCTAGCGGCCATCTCTGCACGCAGGGACACAACGTCAGTTAGGCTACGTCTACACTGGCCAGAAACTTTGAAATGGCCATGCAAATGGCCATTTCGAAGTTTACTAATGAAGCTCTGAAATACATATTCAGTGCCTCATTAGCACGCGGGCGGCCGTGGCACTTCGAAATTGAGAGGCTCACTACTGCGCGGCTTGTCCAGACGGGACTCCTTTTCGAAAGGACCCAGGCTACTTCGAAGTCCCCTAATTCCTATGAGCAGATGGGAATAAGGGGACTTCGAAGGAGCCAGGGTCCTTTCGAAAAGGAACCCTGTCTGGACAAGCCACGTGGCAGTGAGCCACGTCAATTTCGAAGTGCCGCAGCCGCCCACATGCTAATGAGGCGCTGAATATATATTTCAGCGCTTCATTAGTAAACTTCGAAATGGCCATTTGCATGGCTATTTCGAAGTTTTTGGCTAGTGTAGACACGGCCTTAGTGTTTACCAAACACTTAGACAATTTCTAAAAGCTTTGGACACACATTTCCCCACCGGTGGGTCAGCTGGTCCCTCCCTGGGACTTTAATTTGTTTCTCCCCAAGCTTGTGGACCCTCTATTAACCTGTTGGCCACTTTTTTCCCTTTTCTACCTCACTTTTAACGTGGTTTTCCTGGTTGTAATAACCTCAGTTAGGAGGCTATCTGAGATGAGGGCCCTCATATCAGAGCCCCCTTATAGTTTCTATCAGGACAAAGTGCAAGTCTGCCCGCAGCCAGTATTCCTACCAAAGGTGATCTCCAGTTTCCATGTGAGTCAAGACTTCTTTCTGTCAGTGATTTAACCCAAACCACACTCTAGCACTACAGTGCAGAGTCTCCATTCCCTTCACATCTTTAGAGTCTTTTATATTGACAGAATGAGACTGTTCAGGAAGTCACCTGTGCTGTTTGTGTCTCTGGCAAACAGAATGAAGGGCCAGCCTGTATTGTTCCACACATCTTGTCATGGATGGTTTCCTCTATCCAGGAATGCTGTGGTCTCGTGGGTGTACATTCAGTTCCCCCCCACTTCTCCCCTGGGTCATGGCACACTGTACCACGGCCCAGGCTTCCTCCACAATGTTCCTCACCCAGATCCCCTCTCACATCTGTAAAGGCTGCATCCTGGTCTTCAGTGCATATCTTTGCTGCACACTACTCAATTGCACAGCAGTCTAGAAATGAGCAATGTTTGGACAGGTAGTACTCCAACAAGTGCAGAACTCTGGCTCTACTTCCCAGACTTAGGCTTATGAATCACCTGATTGGAATGCACATGAACAAGCACTCAAAGAAGCAAAAACAGTTACTTTGCATAACTGTTGTTCTTAAAGGCATGTTGTTCAAATCCATTATAATACCCACCCTCCTTCTCTGTGGTCAGAGTAGTTGGCAAGAAGGAACTGAAGAGGGGTAGGTTGGTAGGGCCCTGTATTGGGTGCTATATCCCAGCTGCTTCAGGTAGTGCCCAGGCCAACCCGACCTAGCTATTAGGAGAAAAATTTCTGGCTACTGTGCACGTGTGTGCACTTGCCAGTTTGGAATGGACATGAACAAAAACACATCCTGAAGGACAACAGTTACTAAAAGTGAGTAAAGCATTTTTTGTTTTCCTTTACATGATGGAGAGCTGAAAAAAGATGTAAATAAAAGTAGCTCTATCCTACTTTAAGCTTTGGTCTGGTTTACATTATATTAGGTCAGCTTAACTATGTCACTCAGGAATGAAAAATCCTTACCCCTTAGTGGTGTAGTAAAGATGACTTGACTTGTACTGTAGACAGCACTAACCTGCACAGCAAGTTACTTGTGAGCCTCAGAGTGTGAATTTACAATGCATCAGCTGAATTATTATATTTTATAAAATACAGTAGCCTTGCAGTGTATTAATTTCATGTTTTAATATAGTTAATTTTTAAAAGTGAATTCAAATATATTTTTCATAATGATATTTATTTGTAAATTAAAGAAGTAAAACTGGTGTTTTAACTGGCAATTATTTATATCTGGTAGCTGGTCAGGAAGCTCCCTTAGCATTCAGAAGCAGTTCTTAGTGAACATTTGCCCACATTACAATTTAGATGTTAACCAGTTAACCGGTAGGCATCTCTGAAAGCATGAGGCTTACCAGTTAACTGGCCCTTGCCTGTTAACTCTGGGGTTATGTCTACACTAGCCCCTTCCTTTCCGAAGGGCCATGGTAATGAGCAAGTTGGGAAGATGCTAATGAGGCGCTGTCATGAACCTGCAGTGCTTCATTAGCATAATGGCAGCTGCAAGTGGTACAAAAGCACTGCTTTCAAATCGCACACCGCCTGTGTAGATGGGGGAGCCTTTCGAAAGGATGTCCTAGACTTCAAAGCCCCTTCTTCCTAAAACCAAATAGGAAGAATAGGGCTTTTGAAGTCCTGGGGGCCCTTTCAAAAGGCCCCCCATCTGCACAGGCAGTGTGTGATTCAAAAGCGATGGTTTCAAATCACGAGTGACTGCCATTATGCTAATGAGGCACTGCATCTTCATGGCAGCACCTCATTAGCATCTTCCCAACTCACTCATTACTATGCCCCTTCAGAAAGGAAGGCGCTAGTGTAGACACTGCCTAGAAGTGGCCAAATACCCTAGGACAAAGCAACCCCAGTTGCAGTGGGACCTATGTTAAAATGATTAACTGGTTAAACACTATTGTTTAAATGGTTAATTGCTTCAACATCTCTACATTGCAATATGCACCATGTACATATTGGTTCACAACTGGTAATTTTTGCAAAATGAAGCCAAGGACTTAGATAATAAACATGTTCTCTTTAGTAGTCAAACTACACTAGCAGATCTTAAAAAGCTTTTTGGATGTGTTCACTATCATCTATTTGTAGCTTGACTTGCAGTATTTATATGTGCCCAAAATAAAAGGTGAAAGTAGTGAATATTAAGTATTTTTCTTTGTTTTGTTTTAGGCTGAAAAACTTAATTATAAAGATAAGAAACTGAATATTGGTCCAGCAATAAGAAAACAACAAGTAGGGATTCCTCGTATGTATTTTCACTATATTCTTTAGCTTTTTGTGATATAAATGTAACTCTTTTAACAAAAAATACCTTGTGTAGGACCTGTACTGTGTTAATCCAGAGCATTGAATATGAGTAGAAGAGTCAGCAGGTGGAAGCACTGGTATACTAAAAAATGGCAAAAAACCCAGATACCAGGCTCCACCCTTAATTCCTACAGTATGTTCCTTAGTATGTTGTATGGAAGGGATTTGATGGATGAAGACTTTACTTATACGTAGGCTGCATGGAGTGTGACACTTTGATGTGGCAAAATGCCCCTTCCTAACTGCCATAAACCATTATGGTGACAGAGCCTCAAAGTTAAAGACAAATGTATTTTAACTTCAGGAAAAGAATGTGACCATCTGCTGTATGCAACATTTTCCCTTTGGAAACAGGGCACATGTTGTTAGAGTGACATGCTACATATACATAAAGATAATCAACTCTCCATGTGTGCTGTGTGAAGCCATGTTCAAATGTCATAGCTGTTGAAGGCTAGCCAGTGGTAGCAGGTAAATTCAGATCTCAGCAGACTGAGTGATTGGGCAGCAAAATGGCAAATGAAATTTAATGTGGGTAAGTGTAAGGTAATGCACATTGGGAAAAATAACCCCAATTATACATACAATGTGATGGGGGCAAATTTAGATACAACAGATCAGGAAAGGGATCTTGGTATTATAGTGGATAGTTCTCTGAAAACATCCACGCAGCGTGCAGCAGCAATCAGTAAAGCAAATAGGATGTTAGGAATTATTGAAAAAGTGATAGAAAATAAGATGAAGAATATCATACTTCTCCTATATAAAACTATGGTATGCCCACATGTTGAGTACTGCGTGCAGATGTGGTCTCCTCACCTCAAAAAAGATTTACTGGCATTAGAAAAAGTTCAGAAAAGGGCAACTAAAATGATTAAGGGTTTGGAAAGGGTCCCATATGAGGATAGGCTAGAGAGACTGGGACTTTTCAGTATAGAAAAAAGGAGACTGAGGGGCGATATGATAGAGGTATATAAAATCATGAATGGTGTGGAGAAAGTGAATATTGAAAAGTTATTTACTTGTTCCCATAATATAAGAACTAGAGGACACCAAACAAAATTAATGGGTAGTAGGTTCAAAACTAATAAAAGAAAATTTTTCTTCACACAGCACACAGTCAACCTGTGGAACTCCTTGCCGGGGGAGGCTGTGAAGGCCAGCACTCTAACAGAGTTTAAAATAGAGCTTGATAAATTTTTGGAGGTTAGGTCCATAAATAGCTATTAGCCAGGGGTAAAGTATGGTGCCCCTAGCCTTTAGTCAAAGGCTGGAGACAGGTGGTAGGAGACAAATTGCTTGATCATTGTCTTCGGTTCACCTCCTTTGGGGCACCTGGCACTGGCCACTGTTGGCAGACAGGATACTGGGCTGGATGGACCTTTGGTCTGACCCAGTATGGCCGTTCTTATGTTCTTATGATATGCTGGAAATGGCCAGAGCCATGACAAGGCGGCAGTGATAGAATTACAAATGTAGTTTAAGGATGGAAGGAATTGAGAGTATATTTGTACTACTGCCACAGTGAAGAAGATTTAAGATAATCTATTCTAGATGGCACATGTTCCTCTTATCTACTTCAGAGGTTGCACCTGAGGGAGGCCAGGGACATTTTAGCCGTGTCTACACGTGCACGCTACTTCGAAGTAGCGGCACTAACTTCGAAATAGCGCCCGTCACAGCTACACGTGTTGGGCACTATTTCGATGTTAACATCGACGTTAGGTGGTGAGACGTCAAAGCCGCTAACCCCATGAGGGGATGGGAATAGCGCCCTACTTCGAAGTTGAACGTCGAACTAGGGCACGTGTAGATGATCTGTGTCCCGCAACATCGAAATAGCGGGGTCCGCCATGGTGGCCATCAGCTGAGGGGTTGAGGGACGCTCTCTCTCCAGCCCCTGCGGGGCTCTATGGTCACCGTGTGCAGCAGCCCTTAGCCCAGGGCTTCTGGCTGCTGCTGCTGCAGCTGGGGATCCATGCTGCATGCACAGGGTCTGCAACCAGTTGTCGGCTCTGTGGATCTTGTGTTGTTTAGTGCAACTGTGTTTGGGAGGGGTCCTTTAAGGGAGTGGCTTGCTGTTGAGTCCGCCCTGTGACCCTGTCTGCAGCTGTTCCTGGCACCCTTATTTCAATGTGTGCTACTTTGGTGTGTAGACGTTCCCTGACAGCGCCTATTTCGATGTGGTGCTGCGCAACGTCGATGTTGAACGTCAACGTTGCCAGCCCTGGAGGACGTGTAGATGTTATTCATCGAAATAAACTATTTCGATGTCGCTACATCGAAATAAGCTACTTCGATGTAGGCTTCACGTGTAGATGTAGCTTTTGTGGGTAAACCCAGGGATTCATGAAATTTGGGACATTTATATGAAAGGGTCTTTGGCATATGTATGTTTAGCTGGGGTGCAGCTAGCTGTTTATGGGGGGCAGAAGGGGATATGCAAGATATGACATTGAGGGCCCCCCTCTTCTTTCACTGCTCACCTCTTAAGCATTACAGTTTAGCTAATGTTAATTATTTTATCCCATCATCTGAGTGTACTAAAGCGTGATTAAATAATGTTGTCATTTTAATTGCACTTAGTATTTCAACCCCCCAAATGACAAGCCAGGGTACCCTGGCTTTGAGCATGCTTGAGTGATATCCCAGGTACAGTAGTAGGACTTGTTCTGAAGTGCAGTTCAATAAGTATCAATGATCTTAATACAAGCCTGTAGGTGCAGGTATTGTTCATCTTTACTAATTGCAGATTCTCTCTGTTCACTTACATCTCACTTCAGATAAGGGAGACCTTCGTCTCTTACAGCTGTGATTCTGTTTTCTATTTTCTAATGACACGCACAGAGACTTAATGCTTGAAATTATGAACCAGAGGGATTGATGATGGGATTATTTGTTTGGGGTTGACTCGCCAAGCTGATTTGAAGATTAAAGGTCTGCACCTTTTCCCTTGGTCAATTTTAGTCCAGAGCAAATGTGCTGTGAGTTGAGGTGGTTCTTGAGATCCCCAGTGATTACACAGGCAACTGTTATAACAATTTAATGATGATGGTGGTGAAATAATGATATTAAACAATTAAGCAAACACTCAGATACAACAGATACAGACTGAATGCAGTTAAGTCACAGAGTTAGTATCTGATTATAAACAAAATTCATTTGATTGATTACTCTAATACAGCCTGCTTAACTAACTGCACTTATGGTTTACTCTTATGCTATGAGAGAAAATACAATACTTACTACCTCCTCAGAATTCTCAGAGTCAAGCCCTGTTCCACTTCATAGCCAGTGACAGTAGTAAGTAAGAGTAGAGAAAAGGGACTTTAAGGATTGAGAGATATTGGTACCAAGGTAGATATAGAGTAAAAGAATGTGCTCAGGAGCATAAGTCCTTTCCCTCTTAGGTGTTGGACCCACCCCTTCGCCATATACAATGAGGTTGTTATAGGCCATTTTGTGTCACTGTGCTTAAACTTCCTCAAATTAAGCATCCATCCCTTCGGAATTTCTGGGGTACCCAGAGCTGATCAATGAAATTAATTTAGGGCCACTCTTTTTGCTCATGCACCTATGCGTAAGGTGTGATGCCAGTCCTCATGAGCAAATTCTGAGAAAAGGTCAGGAAAGCACCACAAAATAACATGATATGACTTTTGGCTATACTTTTTGATTCACCAAGGTGATGGCCTGTTGTTGCCATCGCACCTTCCTGGCAATAACCAGAGGGGTAGGGCGGCAGTTTTGAGCACAAAATAAGACAGGAGATTGATGCAAACATATAGATATTTGTCAGTGCATACTAATTTGAGTGTACATTTACCATAAATAGGGAAATAGGAAAAATCCTGTTGCAAAAAACCTCATCTTTTACTTGAGGTTACTGCTTAAGTGGACAGAGAGAAAATAGGCCTCCCCTTTGACCTAAATTAACTAGAGTACAATTTATGCATAAGCTTTAATTAAACTAATATGCTCTATAAACTAACAGGCTGCAAGATGGAATCTGTAAGATAAATCAGGTATTTCTAATTTCAGTGGAGTTCCGTGTACTTAGCACTCATTTTACATGATAATATTTACGTCTCACTGTTCATTACACGTTGCTGGTTGCATTCTTCAGATGTATAATACTTTAACAGCATTTATTTTGTTCTCCAAGGTGCTTTTGATATCTGGACTTGTAATTTCAATAGGGACTCTTCTGATGCGTTGTGGTAGGACGTATGTAACTTGTATAAAACTAGACATACAACTCAGCTAAAACTTATCTTGTGTGGTTTTTTTTTTGGTTTTTTTTTAATTCTGAAGTAAGGACATTGTGACTCTAGCACAGGACTGGGAGTCAGGGTGCTGCTTTCTTGTCTGAGCAGTGCCACTGATATGCACGGGGACCTTGAGAAAGTCCCTTTATGTCCCTGCTCCCTAGTTTCTCCATTACTGAAAGCCAGGATAACTATTCTCACCTGCTTCTGTTAACTGTTGTAACAATTATTACATTATAACATTTTGCATCATTAATGGTACTGTAATGCCTAGAGAGACTCCATCTGAGAGCAGAGTCCAATTGTGCTAGACACTATATGGACACAGATTGAGAGACAGGCCTTTCTCCAAAGAGCCAGGGCTGTAAAAAGATTAGGGGTGGCGTGAATTAAGCTAAATGGCAAGAGGCAAGCTAGCCTGTGGAAGTCAGGGAATACTGGGATTTTAATGGATTAGGAATAAAAGCACAGAGGGATTAAGTGATTTTCCTGTAGACATGCAGGAAGTTTGTGGTGGATTCAGGAATCAAACCAGATCTTCTGATTCTTAGTCCAGTGCCTTACAGACAAAACTAGCTCTCTCCTAAAGCCCCTCTGTGATTTAGGACCATAAGTCCTCCAGTGGACAGTCAAGCAGATTTGAACCCCAGAGTCATTAGGTGCTTTTGAAAATCCCACTTGGCAACATTCTAGTGTTCTTGTGTTTTAAACATGTTGCCCTCCACACAGGAGTGAAGATAACTCCCGTGTCTTGCAGAGATCAGGGGCCACTGACCCATAAAAAATCAATTGGAGCAACACAAATGAGAGGCAGACAAAATAAAAACGGAAGCGGAGAAACAGAAGTCAGCCTCAGCCAGGAGAGCTGAGGCAAAAGCCAAATTTGCCACATCAGTTGGCATTACCAAGGCATCAGCTAAAGAGAAGCCACATATGCCTACAGCAGCAGCTCCTACAAGCTCTCCTTCTGTGCCAGAACAATTGGTACCACACCACAAGAAAGAGCTGCACAAAATGCAGCACCTGCAAAATTCTCCTCAGCCTGACATAGGAACACCAGGTTGCGTGCCACATTCCACAGTACAGGGGCACACTGATATGCCCCCAGGTGTCCCTCACTCACCTACACAGCTATCCACAAGATGTGATTATGGGATCAGGCATAGGAGCAAGCGTTCTTCAGGCCACTCATCTCCTTCAGGCTTCTTGGCACTCATACTGTGATCATTCCTTTTGGCAGCATCCCATTTGGGCCAACCAGTTGTGGATGTATCCCCCACATCAGTTCACACCTCCATTGGGGCCCCTGTGATGCATGGCAGGGCTACCAACCACATTCCTCCCATACCTATCATTCAAGGCACACAGCCTCTACACTTCAGCAGCAGTATACCTCCAGGCACTCACTCACAATCTCTGTGCAATCCTAGCCTACTCACCCATCTTCAGTAATCTCTCAAGTGGGTTCTGATTAACATAATGACTTACCTCACTCAGATTCAGAGAGCTCCTCCCATGGGCCTCGATGCAGGTAGGAGGAAGCAATATTCCAGATCTCGCCCTCTGCACCGGCGGATGATCTGAAACAATTTCAGGAATTATTTAAACAAGTAGACCAATCACAAGATATCACATTACAAGAGGTTCAAGACAAACAATATAAATTAATCACAATATTGCAACCCTCCGCATCCTCGAAGATAGCATTACCCATCAACAAGGCTATCCTTGAACCTTCGGATGCTCTGTGGCAAAATCCAGCTTCTGTTCTGCTTCTGTCTGCAGAGCAGACAGAAGAAATTTTGTCCCTGAAAAAGATCAGGACTTTCTCTTTACCCACCCGCAGCCAAATTCACTAGTGGGCTGTGTCTACACTACAGCTCCGTTTCAAAAGGGCGTCTATCAAAAATAAACATCGAAAGTCGCCTTTCAAAAGGGAGCATCCACACAGGCAAAGGGGGAGCAAAGATCCAATCCACCGTTTCGCATGGCCCCCACGTTGCACTGTCAAAAGAGCATCCACATGTCCCAGGGTGCCCTTTCAAAAGTACAGGGGCAGGAAACATCATGGGCAGGGTCACATGTCAGACAAGCCCTTCTGTGGCTGCCTGCTGCCCCTTAAAAGCCCTCCTCCCTCCCCAAAGTCTCAGCCTGCACACACTGAGGGCCAGCTGCTTGTCCCCAGGCACACATACCAAGAGCAAGTGGTGGAGGGATCCTAGGTTCCTGTGGACCCTGAGCAGCTACCCCGCCCCCATCGAGGCCATGGCCAGCACACTGGAGGACTGGGGTGATGACCAGTGGCTACAGAACTTCAGCATGACCAAGGAAACATTCCTGGAGCTGTGCCACTGGCTCGCCCCAGCCCTTCAGCACCATCTCACATACATGAGGCCAGTGGTCCCACCCCAGAAAAGGGTGGCAATTGCTCTCTGGAAACTGGCCACCCCGGACAGTCACCAATCTGTCAGCCACCAGTTCAGGGTGGGCAGAGCCACTGTTGGGGTCGTCCTCAATGAGGCAAGCCATGCCTGGGTCACACCTAGACCACACACGGGGGGGCTGGAGGCACGCTTGCAAGGGCATCATCGGGAACCAGGGGGGCAGCATGCAGCAGGGATAGAGGTAGGGATGGGGACAGGCAGGCACACAGGTGGCAAGTGCCTCAGGGAGGCGTGCCCTGCATGGGGTGGGAGTGCGGACAGGGACAAGCAGGCACACTGCACTCCACCCCCACACTCACAAGTGTGTCCTGCCCCACCCACTGCAGGTCATCTGGGCCATTAACAAGGTCTTCCTGTGGCAGCTGATCCACATCGGGGACCTGGATGAAGCCATCTGGGACTTGGGTTTCCCAAATTGCTTTGGGGCACTGGACGGCACACACATCGCCTTCTAGGCCATCGCCATCCAGGCACAGCGGCGGGGTCTATGTGAATCGAAAGGGCTACCACTCCATGGTCCTGCAGTCGCCCGCTTTTACCAATGAGTGCTTCAAGGATATCTGCATGGGCTGGTCCAGCTGCACCCGTAATGCCAGGGTGTTCCAGAACTCCGACACCAACACTCCCATCCACACACACCCCCCACCAACGCCCCCACACATGCACAGGGGACATGAGATTAACCACACCAATAACTGTTTACTTGCTCTTGAAACCTGTCTGTGCCTCTGCCAACTCCAGGGAATGATATGCAGGTGGGTGGAGGAACAGCAAACAGGGGACTGTGAGGAACTATTTACAGGGATGTATTGGCCCCGGGCAGGCACCCTCGGAGGGCTGAGGGTCGAGGCATGAGGCTTTACCCCTCAACGGGGGGTCAGTGACTGGGATCCCTTTCCATCCCATGTCCAGGGCCCCCGTCACGGCTGCGCTGGGGCTGGTGGCACGGGGAGGTAGGAGTGCTGCCTTGCCAGGGTCCGCGTGGAGGGTGTGGCCTCCTTGTAGGCCAGCTGCACAAGGCCAGCTGGAGGGAGGTGGGTTGGGACCAGGGCAGCAAAGTTGGGCTCATGGAGGGGGGCCCTGCTGCAGGAGGTGGGATGGGAGCAGGGATTGGCCCAGGGAGGAGGGTGAAGGGGACCAGGGTAGGGGAGGTCAGAGGAGGGGAGGCAGGAGAGCAACTGGGAGATGATGAGGTAGGGGCAGGAGGGACTCGTGATGAGGCAGCAGCCAGGGCCAGGTGGCCGACCACGGCCTGGGTCAGGGCATCCAGGCCTGCCACTCCATGGTGATCCACTCCTGCAGCACACCTGTGAGGCCGCACAGTGTGTGTAGTTTGAGGCTTGCATACACAAAAGGCACCATATTATGTAACAGGAGGTCCCTCTCTGTGTTCTTCCAGAGCAAATGTATTTTAAATACTCCGTTTACTTATGTGCACTGTTTTACCAGAAAGATCAAAGTGGAAGAGATTCAGAGACAATCAGCAGATATGATTAGGCACCTAGAGGAACTAACCTAATGAGAGAAGATAAGGAGAAATATTAGACATACCCTAACCAAGCTCTGACTAACGGTTGGTGTGGTGTTTGATAATAGCCTACAAATATCTGAAAAGTGTAAACACAAGAGAAGATACCATCTATTTAGGACAGTGAAGGATGGTAACCAGCAGCAAAAGAATGCAATTTAGAAATGGAAAATTTAGGCTGAATAACAGAAATTAATTTCAGAGATTGAAATCTAAACTTTAATGAAAATTCAATTATTTTACGGATATTTTATGGATAATGGGTGAGAAAATTGTTGACACTGGAAATTTGGAAATTCTTCAACCAGCTCTACTCTTAAGATCGTGATTTAACACAAAATAACATTTAAATGCTGGGTCTACATTTGTCTCCAACTTCGAAGGGGGCACGTTAATTAGGGTGATGGGAGATGACTAATGAAGTGCTGTGGTGAATATGCAGCACTTCATTAAGCTAATTCTCCCCCATGGCAACGTTGAAGCTTCAAAGTTCTGGCATGTGTGTAGCCATGTGCACTTCAAAGTGCCCACGCTACTCTGAAGTCCCTTTGTTCCTCAAACTTTTGGAGGCTACACACATGGGGCACTTCAAAGTTTGAAGCTTCAAAGTTGCTGTGGGGCATAATTAACCTAATGAAGTGCTGCTTATTCACCGCAGCACTTCATTAGTAATCTCCCACTCCCAAATTAACATGCCCCCTCGAAGTTGGGGGCAAGTGTAGACAAGCCCAAAGACTTTTATATGCTTATTTGAAATTGCATCCCTTGTTTCTTTAGTTTCCATTTTTAAAGTTTTGTAAAGACTTTGAAAATGTACTGATGAAGTGTTCTGTCATAGAGTCTGACTCCATAGATGAAAAGCTTAGCTTACGCAGGAATCATATTCAGCAACTTTGCACTGTAATTGCTTTTATCAGTATTACAGTGTTTTGTTTTACACAGTAACTTGAATATAAATCATTTTGTTCTTCTTCAAGAACCTGTGTGTGTGTGTGATATCTTGTGGGTTAGGTACCTCCTGGTGTTGAGCTGCCAAACTGCCTTGGAACGCTATTTCCATTGGGGGAACACAAGAGTGACATCGCACCCATACTCCTATATGCACTCTAATAAGCTGCCATTGCAGAGAATAGATGGAACTCACCCTGTCCTGTCCTCAGGACTGACCTATCTTATAACTTTTTCTTGTAAGTCTGTTAACAATCAGTAGTGTTTAGTGCAATGTGGTGTAGTACTGTTTTAGAACAGGGTAAATGGTCATTCATTTGTCCTCTATCTGGGCATCTTTATTAGAGCTGTGGCAGATCCTGAGCCCTGTATGTACTTCAGGAAATGCTCCTCTTTCACAGGATATTCCCAAGTCTCAGTGTCCACATCCAGTATTCTGGTTGGGGTAAAGCCAACTTCCTTACCATTGCCATGCCTTTACTCCCCATGCCAGAAGGGAGAGAGAGAGTGTTAAGGCTCCAGACTCATCTGGCCTCAGAATATGTTCAGACTGAAACTCTGACAGTAAAGACCACAATCAGTCCTGAGGTTCTCTCCTGTGGGACACACCCTTCTGCTTGGGCTTCTGCACCATCTTCCAGCAAAGGCACAAGACAGGAAGGTACTTGGCCCCATAAAAGGAGTAACTCTCTGAGCTACCATTGCTCAGTTCTGTAGCATCAAAATAGTTTCACACAACATTAAAAATTGAGCTAGCATTGTCACCTAAGACTTAAAACGTCCCAGGTCAAATCCTTCATCCAGGAACACTGCCCGTTCCACCAGAAACAGGTCCTATGTTGGACATGTCCTCCAGCACCTGTACATCAGTCAGAGCACTGGAAAATCAGAAAGAGAACAGGAAGCACTTCTCCCCACTGAAGAGGCACAAACAAAAGATCTTTTTCTTCTTTCTTACTCTCCAACACAGGGGAGTTGTCTCTTCAACGCACATTTCCATTGACAGACCTCTCGGCACCAGTCATGCACCTGTCATTACTGTAATCCCAAGAACTCTCTCTGTGCCTGAATGAGGGAGCTCACTGAGGCTACTGCCCATTCCACATACTTTTCCACCACGTGATTGCTGTTTCTGTACCCACCTGTCTGATTAAAATCTGTAGTTGTATCCAAGTAGCTTTGGCACCATAGGAGATTATTTTGAAGGCTCCTCAAATTGACATCAGGAAGCGGGACTGCTTTTATATCCTTACGTCCTGGCTTAAGAGGCATTTAGCTGTCAGTTATAGTAAACATAGATCTATATTTTAATTGTACTGCCTCAGTGTTCCTGAAAGTCATGACCAATATATTTTCTTCTACCAGGGAGCCTCCAAAATTTTGGGGGGCTTAAACCTTGCACTGGTTAAACTCATGGGTCTTCTCTTTTAGCCCCTCAAGAAAATATCTTTGGTGCATCAGTCTCTGAAAACAACTTTTCTTAAAGCCGTCACCTCTGCAAAGAGCTGTAGAATTGATGTATTAATATAGTTAGGTATATAAGGACAAGGTGACTATGAGGCCCAGTCTAAGCTTCATCTCCAAGATGGTGTTAGATTTCCATTTACCTCTTCCTCTTAGTTTACTTTCCTAAGCCCTGTTTCCAACCCAGGGAATTTCATCTGAATAACGTGGACATTAGAAGAGCACAGTGTTTACCTAGGGAGCACCAAAGCCTTTAGAAAATTCTATTAACTATTTATAGCCTATGCGGAAAGATGTCAGAAAGATCTTATTAGTAGATAAAGGCTGACACGTTGAATAAAAAGATATATAGAGAGAGCATGTTAGATTTTAGCTAGAAACTTAGTTCCTGCAAAGGATTTAAAATGTACTCCACCAGATGTTGCAGGATCTGTGGTTTGTTTGAGTCTCATTCCTGTTGTGGAGAGAGTCACAGCAGCAACAACAGGCACATAAAATATCCATTGGAATTTTCTATTACTTGTTTTAAAAGCTGCAAGTTTGTTTAATTATAATTTCAACCATAATTGTTTATTTTAGGATCTAGCATAATGCCAGCAGCTGGAACAATGTACTTGACCACTTCAACTGGATATCCTTATACTTATCACAATGGAGTAGCTTATTTTCATACTCCTGAAGTTGCCTCTGTTCCTCAGCCATGGCCTGTAAGTAATAAAGGCTATAATCTTAGAATATAGCATTTGTCTCACAGATGGAGTGTTGGTAAGATTCTGTTCCACAAAGCTTATTTACATTTTTCTTGTGTTTTCCATCTTTTCTACTTTTCTCTCATTATACAAAACAGATAAAACTCTGGAGAGAATTAATTACTATTGTGAAGAGTGCTCATCCACAGAAGATATGGTAGTTGTGTCTCATTGTTTTTCTTTGCTAATTCATTTGAGAGTGCATTGGTTGTCTGGTTTCACCTATATAGTTCTTGTTGGGCCATTTAGTGCATATGTTGTCATAGGCATTTGTAAGACCCATAGATCTTGAAAGACATATTGTGGGGGTGTTCATCATCATAGTAGTGAAGATTTGCCTACAAGTTTTGCATCTATTGTTCTGGCAGGGTGTGTGCCACTTTCATTTGGTGTGTTGTAGTCTTTGTGGAGCTTGCTTCTGATGAGGAGAATGGAGAGGTTGGGGAGTTGCTTGAAGGCCAGAAGAGATGGTTTGGGAAAGATGACTTTCAGGATGTGGTCCCTGTCAAATATGGGTTTGTCATTGTTTGATGTTATCCTATAGGGCTTCCAAGATGGGGAGTTAAGTGACAACTAAAAATCATGGACTGAACGGAGACAGTGGATTTATGACTTATTACACCAGTAAACCGCCCCCACCCCCCGCTTTTTTCCTTTTCCCCAGTAAGTGACCAGTCACCAACATTAGCAGTGGCGGGTTGCCTAAACATTGAGAACATCATCCTATTCTTCATCCTCTTCCTTCTCCTCCTCCATCCCAATCCCCATTCCCGTGCCATCCAGGGCAGCTCCAGAGGAAATCTTACTGCAGCTCAGCTGTAAGCTATTGAGTGTAGCTTTGGCTTCTGTCAGAAGTTACTGCAGTTAACAAGTGATCATTAGTACAGGTTTCACTGTTCCTGTAGAAAAATTTTACATTATGTTAATGCTTTTTTTACTTTTGCCTTGTGCTAGGGAATCTGAGACTATAAAAATGCATGATATCACATAATATATTAAGTTTAAATTCTCCCTTCCTTTAGCCTAACCTGTTTTCATTTTTGTTTTTAATATAAAATAAAGGATGAGGCATTGTAGCCCTGAAAGACACTCATAACTGAGAAATAGCCAGAACCTTTCATAATATTTCTACTATCCGTAAGAACAAAGAATTGTAACTCAGGATTACTGAGTTTTGTGAGAACATACAGTCAGAACCTGGTCCAGTCCCTGGTCAACTCTCTGAACAGAGACCAGTTTACTGTGATCACTGAATCCCAACTACTAACAAACTCCCCAGGCTTGTTAGTGACTGATTACTGTTCCTTGATTTGAGTCTCTCAAACTCACTTGTCAGGTGCAGACACAGTGTACACTTTTCTTGGGCATTTTACAATTGATGTTTGGGGAAGAGAATAAATGAGGGTAGAACAAGTGCTGAGATTAAAAAGGGAAGGGCGAGCATCTTTTTTTCATCCCCCACAAAAACAAATATTTTATCTTTATCAAAAAATACATTGAAAATATGTCTTGAGAAGAAACTTAAAGATTACACAGAGTTCACTGTTGGATTCTGTGTCTTTTAGAGATTGTGGGTATGCCTACACTGAAGTTAAAAATTGAGGGCTAACCTATGCCAGCTGATTCAGGCTAAAGAGTTGTTTAATTGCAGTGTAGATGTTCAGGTTCAAGCAGGAGCCCATGGGAGGCTGCAAGGTATAAGGGTCCCAGAGCTCAGACCCCAGCTTGAGCCTGAACGTTACTCTCCAGTTAAACAGTCTCTTAGCTGGAGACCCACAAGCCCAAGTCAGCTGATATGGGCCAACCACAAGTTTTTAATTGCAGTGTAGATATACTATGTGTGTTGAGTACCTGGGCACTGATTACTCTGGTGTTGACTACCACAATCTTAAGTGCCTCAGATCTGGGCCTCCCAATACATTGATGTCAGCTCTTCTGGTGTTGAGGGTATGTCTAAACAGCATTGAAAAGACCGTGGCTGGCATTTCCCAACTGATGTGGATTCGTGGGTTGTTTCACTGCTGTGTAGATATCTGGGCTTGGGCTGGCTCCAAGGTCCTGTAAAGTTTGAGATTTTCAGAGCTTGACCTGCAGCGTGGTCTTGGAAAACTACACAGCGCTTGAAAAGCCCTCTGAGCCTGAGTTAGCTGACATGACTGAATTGGCTTTTGTTTTTTTTTTGTTTGTTTGTTTGTTCTATATAGACATACCCCATACCCTTTAGTATCAGGTCCCTCAGTTATTTCGACATGATGGAAATTGGTACAGTATATTCCATTGTTCCAGACTCTTTTTGCAGATTTTGTGTTTGGTAGATAGAACTTTAATTAGGTTTGAGGCTTCACTCAATTTCATATCCACAGGCTGTATGGTACAGGAGAAGCAGCAGTGGATACTGCTTTCAAGAAAGTTCTGAGTTCAATGTCCTAGGCCATGTGCTTTGTCTGCAGTGTAGATCCATCCAAGTGATTATCAAAAGAATCATAGTTACTGTAAATAGCCATTCTTCTTAAATTTGTTTTAAAAAATGTTAAGTTGTATATTCTATAGTACTTAAGGAGTATGTTTTAATAATAGTAACAGTTCTGGAGATTAATGTCTGATTAATCTGTCTCTTCTTTTCTTTTAAAGTCACGCTCCATTTCCAGTTCCCCTGTAATGGTAGCTCAACCTGTTTATCATCAACCTACATACCCTTACCAGGTAAAAATTAGAAAATGGGTAGGTACACCATTTCATAGGCTGAGGATTCTTTATAGCCCTCTAGTTTTGCTTTCACTATTTGGAAAACCATAAATTCTTAACAGCTGTCCCACTGGCCAAACAGTGGTCTCTTCAAAAATTAGAAGAGCAATATCTAAAATTTAAAGTCACAGTAGATTTGTACACTGAGGCATTCCAGTCTTATACCCCCTCAGTAGAGCTGAATTTTCTGCTTGCCTACCTGGCATGAATTGTGATCCCTTCTTTATGGTAATGCTAGATAGGTAGGTCAATTCCATCCTGGCTTAAAAATGGTGAGCAAATCATACAAAGCTGGAAATCATTAAGGGTGCGTCTACACTTGCATTCCTCTTTCAAAAGAGGTATACAAATGAGGGAAATCAAAAATGCAAATGAGGTAGAAAATTGCATACCTGACACCTCATTTGCATATTCTTATTTCAAAAGAAGAAAACCAGTGTTGACGCTGCTCTTTCGAAAGTAAACCCCATCTTCGAAGGAATCCTTCTTCCCTTTATTTAATGGGAAGAAGGATTATCTTGAAGATGGGGTTTACTTTCGAAAGAGCAGCATCAGCACTGGTTTTCTTCTTTTGAAAGAAGCTCTTTTGTAATAAGAATATGCAAATGAAGTGTCAAATAGGCAAATTTGTACCTCATTTGCATTTTCGATTTCCATCATTTGCATACATCTTTCAAAAGAGGAATGCAAGTGTAGACACAGCCTAAGCCTGTATCTACGGGAGCCCCTTCCTTTTGAAAGGGGCATGTTAATGAGCAGGTTCGAAAGATGCTAATGAGGCACTTCAATGAATATGTAGCCCCTCATTAGCATAATGGCAGCCGTGGTGATTTGAAAGTGTGGCTTTTCAAATCGTGTGCCACCTGTGGAGACGGGACCTTCCGAAAGGACCCCCTCTAGTTTTCAAAAGCCCTTGTTCCTAACACCAGATAGGAAGAAGGGCTTTCAGAAAATAGGGGGGTCCTTTCAGAAGGTCCCATCTCCACAGGTGGTGCGCGATTCGAAAAGCCACACTTTCAAATCGCTGAGGCCGCCATTATGCTGATGAGGGGCTGCATATTCATTGCAGCGCCTTATTAGCATCTTTTGAACCTGCTCATTAACATGCCCCTTTCGAAAGGAAGGGGCTTCTGTAGACACAGCCTAAGGGTTTAAGACTTATTTCTACTATATGCACTAGCGTGGATTCTAACACCTACGTAATCTCTCCACTGTCAAAAGCTGCATCTGCATTACCAGATAAAATCATATTTCAATGAGTTAGCTCAATATTAAACCATCACTGTCTTCACTGTAAATACCATTAGCTCAATATATTGAGCCCTAATATCAATAACAAAATGTTGATATTACAAGATGTGTATAGCGGCAATTTAAAATTTTGAATAAAGGCTAGTGTGGAAATGCCGTGTGCTTAATTCGAATTTATTAGCCTCCAGATGTGTCCCGTATGTATCCCACAAAGCTACATGGTGACCCTCCATGTATGGCCTCTTCCTTCTCTGCTGCTCTCCATCCAGGTGTGCAGGAAGAAAGTCACAGAAAGCTCATGAATTTTTGATTGAATTAGAATTTGAATTTGAATTAAGCAGTGCCTAGGCCTGCAAATATAAACGTTGTTCATAATGAAAAAATTATTTTGCCTATCGCATCGTGCCACATTGGTAGCCATCACACCACATGGTAGCCTTCTACTACAATCATGAGCCCTGAGGGTAGTGATCTGCCTAGTACCTCTCTGGCTTGCAAGAGAGCCCCAGCATGGACCCACCTGGAGATTTTGGATCTTCTTGCCTCTTGGGGAGACCAATCTGTGGTGAAGACACTTCAGGTGGCCAAGAGAAACGTGGATCAGATGTCACATGAAGTGACCGCCAGAGGTTACTCCCGGGACTCTATGTAATGCTGGATAAAGGTGAAAGAATTCCCACAGACCTATGATAAAGTCTGGGAAGCCAACCAGGGGTTGGGGCAGCTCCAATTGCTCTGTGCAAGGTTGCAACGCCTGACAGTTACCGGTCAGTGGCTGCTATTATGAACAGCTGCACAGGCTTATGGGGAATGACCCCACTGAGGAGCCCGGTTTTAATTATGACACTTGTAGAGGTCCTGGTCTGGAGTTTGGGGTGAGCCGTGAGGCGCTGGGTGCCCTGGAGGAAGGGACCAACTGAGAGGAGGAAGGGAGCAATGAGCAGGGGACTGAGGAAGTTCTTCCAGATGTCCCAGAGCTCTTCACCATAGATCTGGGACCGGTCCCCTCCACGCCGGTCACCTCCACACCAATCCCCGAGCCCCCTGGACCAAGCTGTTCAGGTGTGTATTTATTCTGCATGCTAGAAGTGGGTTGTAGATGGATATAGGTATAGGGTCAGGTATGGGTACAGGTTTTCTGTGGATCTGTGCCCCTCAGAACAGTGTATAATGTTACTTGGGATGGAGCCCTTCTCCTTTTTGGATATCTCCTCAAAGGCCTCATCCATGCACTCTTGTATTTTTTTACAAGGTTCTTGGGCAGTCCTGACTTGTCGTGGCTTGCACAGTCGCACACCTTGCTACACCAGGCAACCAGATAGTGATCCTGTGTCATGGCACCACACAGCATTTTAGCAAATTTTCCAGACTTGTGGTCACACAGCATGAGCAAGTCGTGTTTGCCCATATCTGCTAGTTTTAGGAGGGTGATGTCTTCCTTGGGAATCTGCAGAAGCATGGGAATTTGCATTTTTTTTTTACCATGCTTCCTGTCCTTTTACATTTCCCTGCAGCAGCTGGCAGGTGCTCTGCTCCCCACCCCCCAATGTGGTTTGCAGGCTCTGCGGGGCATTCCCCTCCCATGTCCCTTTCTGCTCAGCATATCTTTTTACTTTACAGGGATCCCCCATGACACACAGCTGCTGGGCTCTGCTGGGCATCTCCCTTTCCATGTCCCTTTCCACCCAGCGTTTCTCTTTACTTTACAGGGATCCCCCTCAGACAGTCATCCTTGTGGCCATAATTGAACCCAGCCCCACCATCCCCTCTTGCCACCCTGCTGCCATGTACTTTGCTCCTTGCTCATTGCAGAGGATTGCTCCAGGAACGGCTGAAAAAAATTTTCCCCTGCCCCAGGACAGCTGACAGCTTCCCCTACTTTGCAGCCCTCCCTTTCCCCTGAAAAGCAGACGATTGCTTATAGCTTACCATGTCCACAAAGAAATGTGCTACATAAGTGATGGTAAATGATGTATTGTGAAACACAGACTTAGAATCCCATCCTTAAAAAGCCTTTAGCAGCCTTCAAAAAAGAAACTCTCCCTGACAGTAGGCACAGAGACCCATTCATGCTATTTGAAAGCACATTATGTGAATTGCATATTAATTTTGACCATCACTGTCCAGCTGCCATGCCCAGCATGGGAGACAGATCCAGAAAGAGAAAAAGGTGCAAGCAGTATCTCATCCTGCAGCAGCACATGGAGCAGAATGAAGCTGAACACAGGAAAGTCTCCCACCAGGATACTCAAATGTGCAAAATAGCACACACTGTAATCATGTGGGGACATTAGTTTCAGAAAGGTCCAAACAGGTCAATAAGCATCTGAACCTCACTTTTAAATTGCCAAAGGCGCTTTCCACGATCATTCTCCACCTGCTGAGTCTGTGATTGAAGTTTTCCTTGCTGGACTCCAGGGCTCCTGTGTAGGGCTTCATAAGGCAAGGCAGCAGAGGGTAACCAGGGTCACCCAGTTTTACAATAGGCATCTCCACGTCACCAATCATGGCTGTTCTGGGAAAAAAGTCCCATCCAGGAGTTCTCTGTACAGTCCAGAATTTCAGAAGATGGCACGTCATGAACCCTCCTTGACCATTCAGGATTGGCATTGGTGGAGCGACCTTTGTGATCTACCAATCCCTGCAAAACCATGGTGAAGTACCCCTTTCAATTTATATATTCAGAAGCTAGGTGGTCCAGGGCTATGATGGGGATGTGCGTGCCATCTGTTGCCCCACTGCAGCTAGGAAACCCCATGGCAGCAAAGTCCATCCACTATTGCCTGTACATCTCTCAGGGTTTCTGAGGAGATGCTGACAGATTGCATGGGCCACCTGCATCATCACGGATCCTACTGTAGATCTGCCCACCCCGAATTGATTTGCCACTGACCAGTAACTCTCAGGCGTTGCAGCCTTGCACAGAGCAATTGCCACTTGCTTCTGAGCTGTTAAAGACTGCCTCGTTCTTGTGTTGCTGAGCTTCAGGGTAGGGGCCAGCACATCACAAAGTTCCATAAAAGTGGACTTGCTCATGCAAAAGTTCTTCACCCACTGCTGGTCGTCTCAGGACACCAAAAAGATGTGGTCCCACTATTGTGTCCTTGTCTCACAAGTCCAAAACTGCAACTCCACTCTCAGCACTGCATCCAGGGCAGCCAATAGCTCTGAGTTCTTGGACTGTGGTTGTGAGATTTGCTCTTCAAAACCAGCATCATCATCATTATGATACTGAACCATCACTGAGCTTTGTAACTGAGGGCAAAATTCTATGAGAGCCAGTGTGGTTGCCGAAAGGATGTGTGAAATGAGTTGAAGCATTTGGGGATCCATGCTTGCACTGGCAGAGAAAATGCCGCAGGAAATGGTGTGATCTCCTGTTTGTTTTTGCGCAGTTATGGGGTGCTCTGAATTCTGGGACAGTGCTTTGCATTCTGGGATTCAAACATAAGCACCCACAAAGAACAAGGGCTAAGGCACTGTGGGATAGGTACCCACAATGCACTGCTTATGCTGTCGAACATGCATAGGGCAATGGGAATATGGATATTCGAAACGGAAAAATAGTAGGTCGAATTTGAAGAAGCTTTGTGGACACATTGGAATTCATAAAAATGAGGTTAAAAAACTGAATTTATTAAAAATCTAATTTATCTCGTAGTATAGACACAGCCAAAGGGACTTATGCATACACAAGGATTCTGATCAGTAGTTTTGTTTGAAGGGTTGGAAGAAGAGTTCACTGGAAAATGTCTTGATTGTGGCTTTATTAATTATTTGTGACCATGATAAAAATATTTTTAAAAGTAGGACTGTTGCAAAGATTTAAAAATACTTCTGAATTGTAATACTTTGTATTTAATTTTTTAAGAAACTCTCAAATTCTCAAAAATGTTTACGTCATTTAGGATCCCAAGTACTATTTTCAAAAGTACCCAAATCAGATTCCTATTGAAAGTTAATAGCTTATGCTCCTAAATTATTTGGATGCTTTTGAAAATTTTACCTTACATGTTTTTCATCAGTTAAGACCTGCCAGTGTCTTGTTTTATTTGGAAAACCACATATTTGAAGGGCTTTTGTTTTCCATTTGAGAAAGTGTTATGTTTCATAATGCAAACAATCTTATTTTTATGAGCCTAGGCACCTTCACAGTGTCTTTCAGGGCAGTGGCAATGGAGTATTCCACAGGTAAATATATTTTATAATTGCAGCATTTGGTCATCATTTTCATTGTTTGAATGCATAATATGTTTTCTCAGTTTTTAAGTCACTTGTCCATAATTCAGCTGATGAAGTGATATCTCCCAAGGCAGTTAATCAGCATTGTTCAAGTTAATATTTTTTGCTGTATTTCAATAATACAGTCATGCAGTATTTCGTGGCAAAATGGAAGGGATAAAGTAGAATTTAATTACATATCACATCCAGTTTGTTTATTCACATATTTCTTTCCTGCAAGCTGGACAAAAGGGACTCCGCTCCCTTGTGGTAATTCTCTGGTCTATATGGTTTAGGATTCTTGTCATGCAAGGGATTTTGAGTTGGAACGCAAAGGTAGCATTACTTTCCTGAAATGAGGCAATCAGACATGCCTTGGTTAGTCTTGTAGCAGTGGCCTCTGCCATCATTTCGTCCAGCTGTAGCCCTAATCTGCTCTATAATCTTTAGTTGATATAACTGCACTGCTGAGGGGTGTGGAAGAAGGAGTAATGCAGTTATACTACCCAAATTCCCATGTAGACAGTGCTATGTCAGCAGGAGGGCTTCTCCTCTCAGAGAAATGGCATTATCTACATCAGTGGATGAACATCTCCTGACAGAGTAGGTAGCATCTTCATTAAGCACCACAGTTGCACCACTGACATAGCTGCCACTGCTCGTAGAAGTGGTTTTGTTATATTGATGGTAGAGTTCTCTCCTGTCAGCATCAGGTAGCTACAACAGCCATGTTACAATGTTTCAGCAAAACAAAAAAGCAGTCAAGTAGCACTTCAAAGACTAACACAATAATTTATTAGGTGAGCTTTCATGGGACAGACCCACTTCTTCAGAACATAACCATACCAGAACAGACTCAATATGTAAGGCATAGTAACAGAGAGGCAGCCGTGCTAGTCTATACACTATCAAAACAAAAAGCAGTCAAGTAGCACTTTAAAGACTAGCAAAATAGTTTATTAGGTGAGCTTTCGTGAAACAGACCCACTTCTTCAGACAATAGCCATACCAGAACCATTAACTCTTTGTCTGAGAGAGTTTGAAGTCTGTCTGGACAGACTTCAAACTCTCAAATGTTTTGATGTCTGTTTTGTGCCCATTAACTCTTTGTCTGAGAGGGTTAATGGGCACAAAACAGACATCAAAATGTTCCTGATCCACAAACCAGTTAGTCTACATTTTAATGGAATGGGCCATTCTGTTAATGACTTAAGAGTTTCCATCTTATTGAAGAAGAATTTTTGGTCTGCTTTAGAAAGAGAAGCTGCGGAACTCTCTTTCATATTCAAATTCGACACATTAACATGCGGTTTGAACCAGGATGCAAATTTTCTGGGACATTATAGGGGCTCTTTGGCATACTTGGCTTAATCTAATTCTTGACTCCCCTCCGCACCCCCGGCTCTCTGATTTGCTCACCTTGATAATTTTTTTCTGATTTGTCAACTTTGATTATTGTGTTTGGTTCTCTGTGCCTTACATATTGAGTCTGTTCTGGTATGGCTATGGTCTGAAGAAGTGGGTCTGTCCCACGAAAGCTCACCTAATGAATTATTTTGTTAGTCTTTAAAGTGCTACTCAACTGCTTTTTTGTTTCGATAGTATATAGACTAGCACGGCTCCCTCTCTGTTACTATTCAATTTTGCAGCAGTTTCAGTACAGCTGTTCCAGTGTAAACTTGCTAGTGTAGATAGGGCCACGCACACGCACATCTTAAAAAGGCACAAGAATATTACAGACCTATAGGAAAAGAAAAGAAATACTGGAATGCAAGCTCCTTCAGTGTGATCTCACCACACTTTATGGATTTTGGGTTTGGTCCAAGATCTTTAATGGGACGTAAAGTCCCTGTTGCCTCTGTTCTCTTCTTTGGGGTCTTTTGTTTCCATAGAAGAAATGGCTTCCTTTTCCTCAAGAGCATGCCTTTTTTAAAACATCCCCCAGCACTTTGGCTGTCTCTGCTCTTCTAATAGGGGTTGAGCATGCACGATGTCTTTTGAATATCAGCATCTTAGAACTCAGGGAGTTAGATATGCCTGTCATCAGTTTCTACTATTGATCAGGGGTATGTACAGGCCATGATGGACAACATGTCATGCATGTTCTCTACCAGCTGACAAGATGGAGCGAAATCCCCCTTGTCAAGGCCGATCCCCGCTCCAACACTCAGAATGAGGAAGGTGGGGGCCCATAAAAGACTTTAAAAGTACCTTGCCTCTATATGCATCTGCTTAAAAGCTTCACAAGGTC
Source organism: Carettochelys insculpta (assembly GCF_033958435.1). Lineage (NCBI taxonomy): Eukaryota > Metazoa > Chordata > Testudines > Carettochelyidae > Carettochelys > Carettochelys insculpta. The sequence goes on from NC_134144.1 coordinate 15,888,948, forward strand.
ACAGATTCCCTGACCCTGGGAGGTAGCTGCTACCACCCAAGTGAGAAAACCCCTCTGTAAAACCCAGGAATACACACTTGGGATGTCTTTCTGTGACGTAACCCCACTCTCTTAACCCTCCCTTAGGAGAGAGCTTGAAAACAAAGAGGAAGAAATTAAGCTGCAATCTGATGGCTGACCTTTCAGTCTTAGGCTATGTCTACACTATGAGATATATTCATATTTATTAGTATAGATTTTGTAACACTGGATTTTATAAATTCAAATTTGACTCTCCTCACCTTGCCATGTGCCCCTCACAAAGTTGACTTATTGCTGCCACCCTCAATTGGCAAACATCGACTGTTGCAGTAGTGCATTGTGTGAACCTATCCCACAGTTCCCTCATCCCTGTAACATTCTGGGTATGTTCACTGGTATTTGATACCATCTTCTTCATTGCATTGCCCTCACTCCCCTCCCATGGTAAGCAAACATCTGTTTTTCCAGTTGGAAGGATGGAAAAGCAGGGCATCAGCAAATATGGCAAAGTTAACAGAAATCTCTTTCTTCTGTAATTGAATTATCAAGGATTTTATAAAAATCAGCAAGCGTGTGCCTTCTCAACTGACCGTCCACAGAGCATCCCGCTCTCCCCCACCCCAGATTGCATCTGATCCCTGAAAATAACATGGGGACAATGAAAAGCATGAAGAAAGGGTTGATAGTAAAGTTTTTGAAAAAAGAGAGTTAGTGAGGGGAGGTTTTTATCTTCCCAGGTCATTGTACAGCTTCTGTGCAGTCTTTATTCTCAACTGGCCCTCCCACCCACTCTTCCCTGCAGGAAGGGCCACAGAGTTGGAAGAAAGAGGATAGAAAGGGCTAGGAAAAAAGAATTTTGTCTTCCCTGTTCACTACACAGAAAGTGCCAATACGGGGGATGTCAGCAACACCCTGAAAATCGTAGGCACATGGAAAGGTTTCCTCCCAGCAACAGCTAGTCACCCAGGTCCTTGTTGGTGCGGGGGTAGGGGTTCAGTGGAGGAACGGTTGAAGTAGATCCCCCATACAGCAGAAAGGCCCTGAAAATCTTAGCTGCTGAGAGAGATTCTCTCCCCACCCCCCCATAATATTTTTAGGGGTGGGGCCAGTTGAAGTAGTGTCGCAGAAAGGCCCTGAACATCTTAAACATCGGGGGGATACTTCCTCCCTCAGTGGCAGCAAGCCCCCAAAAATCTTAGCTGCCCTTGGAGACCTAACAACACACAAGCCAGAAAGTGGTGCTGCTTGGCAGCGTGGTCAACACTGAATGGCAGGCACGTCCTTTTATTGAGTCAGGGGCTAGCCATGAACTGTGGTTTAGGGCAGGAAAGACCTCGATTGCGTGGCAACTATTGGTGGGGGGGGGCGCACAAACGTAAACCGCTGAGAAGAAGTTTCTCGGCCTCTTATGCAAGCACAACACCCCAACAGCCTTGCTTCCATGTGATGCGGCGGAGCAGCAGCTGGCGCTAGGCAGCACAATAAAAGATACCAAGTGTAGAGAGAGAACCACAAACCACAAACTCCGTACTGGGGCTATTTATAATGGGTAGATGCACTCACAGCATTAACAGCAAAGAAAGAAAGATATTTCTCAGGCTCTCATACAAACGTGAGCCCACAGCCACAGGCTTCCTGGTCCCGATTTGAAATTCACAGTCTTCCTGTTACCTCATTCCTGCACACCTGAAGAGCAGTGGCCAGAGTGGAGCACAGTGGGACATTGTGGGTTACATATAGGACATCTCTGGAGGCTAATAAATCTGATTTTAAGATGTGGCACTTCCACACTGGCCTTTATTCAAACTTTTAAATTCAAACTTGACACTCCACCCAGCAGGTACCAATGATATTATGATATCGATATTAGTGCAACATAAGTCAAGCTAATGGTATTTACAGTGAAGAAGGTCAAGTGGTAATATCACGCTAACTGCCTTAAATTGGAATTTATCTCATGGTGTAGATGTAGCCTTAAGCATGCATATTCACAGACCGTTTCGAGGAATTAAATCATTACCTTAAAAAAAGTGAATTATTAACAAAACAAAAGATTTACAATACAAAGCACACTTGGTTGCTAGGTGTTACAGAGCAACTTAAAAAGGGGTAGGTTAAAGTACAGAGAATTACTTTCCTGTGATTCAGTTTAAAAGTTACAGTGTGGGGGAGGTGGGGGTGGGTGTAAATCAGCCAGCCTAAGAAGTCCTGCACCAAACCCAAAATAAAAAAATAACCTGATTGCATCTGACTAAACATTTCCTGTCTCCTTATGTATCTGTATGTCCAGATCTCCTTGGCTGCGTCTACACGTGCACGCTACTTCGAAGTAGCGGCAGTAACTTCGAAATAGCGCCCGTCACGTCTACACGTGTTGGGCGCTATTTCGAAGTTGAAATCGACGTTAGGCGGCGAGACGTCGAAGTCGCTAACCCCATGAGCGGATGGGAATAGCGCCCTACTTCGACGTTCAACATCGAAGTAGGGACGTGTAGACGATCCGCGTCCCGCAACATCGAAATAGCGGGGTCCTCCATGGCGGCCATCAGCTGGGGGGTTGAGAGATACTCTCTCTCCAGCCCTTGCGGGGCTCTGTGGTCACCGTGGGCAGCAGCCCTTAGCCCAGGGCTTCTGGCTGCTGCTGCTGCAGCTGGGGGTCCGTGCTGCATATACAGGGTCTGCAACTAGTTGTTGGCTCTGTGTATCTTGCACTGTTTAATGAAAGTGTGTGTGGGAGGGGCCCTTTAAGGGAGCGACTTGCTGTTGAGTCCGCCCCGTGACCCTGTCTGCAGCTGTGCCTGGCTCCCTTATTTCGACGTGTGCTACTTTGCCGTGTAGACGTTCCCTCGCTGTGCCTATTTCGATGTTGGGCTGAGCAACGTCGAAGTTGAACATCGACGTTGCCGGCCCTGGAGGACGTGTAGACGTTATTCATCGAAATAGCCTATTTCAATGTCGCAACATCGAAATAAGCTATTTCGAAGTTGGGTGCACGTGTAGACGTAGCCCTTGTGGCCTGGATATTTACTGAATTTCTTAAGCCTGCATAGGATTAAACATCTCTGACTTTCCTCCAGCCACACAAAAGAACGAACCCTCAACAGGAAACTGCTTCCATACAGAAATCTCTCTCTCTGTTCTCATTGGTTCACCTGGCTGCTTGCTAACGGAGAACTCACCCTCTCAGGGTTTAACCCTTTACAGGCATTCATTCGTGACACCCCTCTTGTACTGGAGCTGTCAGTTTTTTTGAATAGGTGCATATGCATTATCACAGCAGCTTACTTCCCAAGCGATAAGAATGTAACTTTGGATACCCTCACCAGGCACTTTTCTTAAGACCACTCAACCATATTTTTTGGCAATGGACAGACATAATTTGCTTACCTCATGCAGCTGGCTGTTCAGAAATCATGCTTTTGACTGCTCTTTATCTTCTTACCCAAAAAGATGGGAAGATCCCTCACCCAATCTCAGAATACTTTGTCTCAGATCATGGCTAGGCAATGGTTTGTAGGTTTAGAAAGAACCTTTCTTCAAAGGGAGTAAAAAGAGTATTATGCAAGGAAGTAGTCTGTGCACTATATTTACTTATCTGTGTCCTAAAGCACATTCCATCAGTAACCTCACTCCTGGCAGATATAGTGGACTCCATCCTGTGCTAAAATACAGTGGACCCCTGACTTAGGTGGAGAACGCAACCCCGCCTAAGTCAAATTTTGCGTAACTTGGGGGACGAATGAAAAATCAAGACCCCACGGAGATGATATAGTAGATTGGTGCAGAGCTAGTCTACAGAAGCTAAGCCACTCTGCAGTGGACAGGGAAAGATGGAAGGAAGTAGTGAGAGAGACATTGGATACCAATGGGCACTGAGCACATCGTTGTTGATGATGATAATATGGTTAACTCCTTTTTTTTTTTCTTTAAACACTCAAGTTCTTACCAAAAGCATCTTCAGTGTATCTCATCAACCTTCTTGTCTTTTACTCTAAACTTCACCTCAGTAAGGAAGAAGCAGGACTGTTTTAGAAAGTTACACAATTTGGCTAACTTGCAGACAGATCATAAGGGTCAGCAGTTTATAAACAGACTCTGTAGATCATAGTGAACTGCATCCAACCACTCTCAGACATACATCTATGAGGTTTATTTCTATTTTAGTAACTTTTTCTGAAAAATGTTCCATTATTGAGATCTGTGGAGCTGTAACTTGGACCTCTGAGCGTTATGCATTAATTCATGATTCTGCTTCCAATGCTGTATTTAGCTCTGCTGTGCTTTATTGGATTCACTCTGAAGCCCTCTGCTCTGTAAGGGGAGCTGTTCGGTAGCCACATAGCTTGGAGCACCCATTAGGGACTCAACTTGAAGAAGCGCTTACTCACTCTGTGCAGGAACTGTGGTCCTTTAAGATGCACTCCACTATCCACCCTACTTTCCCTCTTCTTAGGAGTTATCTACTATGAAACTTCGCAGTAGAGAAGGAATTGAGGGCATTTCACCCCTGCAAACCTATATAACAATGATGTGGTGCACGAAACTGAATAACCCACATGTATGGGCCTAATGGACATTGATGTGAAACACAATTTGGCTACGTCTACACTAGCCAAAAACTTCAAAATGGCCATGCAAATGGTCATTTCGAAGTTTACTAATGAAGCACTGAAATACATATTCAGCGCCTCATTAGCGTGCGGGCAGCCGCAGCACTTCGAAATTGATGCGGCTCGCCACCACGCAGCTCGTCCGGACGGGGCTGCTTTTCGAAAGGATCCCGGCTACTTCGAAGTCCCCTTATTCCTATGAGCAGATAGGAATAAGGGGACTTCGAAGTAGCCAGGGTCCTTTTGAAAAGGAGCCCTGTCTGGACGAGCCGCATCAATTTCAAAGTGCTGCGGCCTCCCTCATGCTAGTGAGACGTTGAATATGTATTTCAGTGCTTCATTAGTAAACTTCAAAATGGCCATTTGTATGGCCATTTCAAAGTTTTTGGAGAGTGTAGACACAGCCTTTGGGAAACACTTGTGCTAAAGCAACACCATCAACTTTAAAATTCATACTTCTTTTTGCAAAAGCTTTTTTATTTTTTTAAACAGTGGCTAAATTATAACTGAATGAGGAGAATTTTTTTTTATTTTTACAGTTTGTGGACTGAATGCTTTTGACAGCACTTGAAAAAGCCATCTTTATTATTTCCCTTCTGTAGTCAGTCTAGTGATTACATTTCTCTGTTTATGTATGTCTTTCATATAGTAGAGTAGAGAGACATTTTTAAAATAAGAAAATATGATTTTAAAAATGCGAATATAGCAAGGGGACTCAAAGCCAAGTGTGGTATCTGAAACTTTGAAATATTTTTAAAAGTTGTCTAAATGTCAGTGTCAGTTGTTTTAGTCTTTCATTTTGCATTGCTTTCCTATGGCACAATTCACCAATCTGTACTAAATCTTCTTTTATTTTAGTCTCCTGCCTCTTCAACCTCATTTTTTTGTCTGCACCCTTCTGAAGTTATTTATCAACCGTTAGAAATTGCACAGGACAGTGGATGTGTACCTCCTCCTTTCTCTCTAATGGAAGCTGCAGTTCCAGAGGTATGTTGATGGAACTTCTACATACAATATATGTACTTATATGTAATGGAGATTTGAACATTCATTTCAAGTAATTAAACAGACCCCGTGTAAGCATAAACAATTCACTGTAAACACACCAGCCAATCAGAAGTTTAAGACACTGCACTTTTTTTCATGCCCACACTAGTATTGTTTTAAGTCATTGCAATTGCAGTGCCGCTTGGTTACCTATGTCAAAGTCCCTGACATAGCTTCCTAGCAGAAACATTTTTGAAATATTTTGAAAGGCCAACATTGGATTATGGGCAGCAGTGGGAGGACTAGACTAAATGTTTCTACTAGTTCCACATTGACAGTTACACTGTTCAGATTGAATAAATTCAGGCTGGACTTCTTGTTAGGACTGTTGAATAACTAGTCTGAACTGAAATGCTTCTAAGAATGTAAATTGTCTGGAATACTTTTCTGTGGGAGAACATGGTGTTTGGCAAGTGTTCTGGGGATTAGGATAGTAAGGTTCTCCAGGTTCTGACCATTAAATCTTTTCTGCTGTTTTGTGCATAAGAATATTTATTGTATTGTTAGCAGCAATCCTTTTTGGAAGTCTATTTTTCCCAGAAATTGTTCATTTTTTGACTGGAGAGAAAGTATTAGCAAATTTATGATAAAAACTATTTGTTAAAACGAGAACTCCTGTGGCACCTTATAGACTAACAGATTTTTTGGGACATAAGCTTTCATGGCAAATACCTGCTTCATCAGATGAATGCTGAAAATATAGTTATGAAAAAGACCTGTATAGTTATTGTGAAATATGAGTACAGTATTCTTTCCTTAAAGCCATTCTTTATCACCAAAAAAAAGTTGGGACTGTGAAGGGGCTCAAGTCAAGTATTTTTCACAAAAAATTATAGCAAATTATGTTCAGAAGTCTGCACTTTTTTTCCTTTAAAACAAATATATATTGACATTTCCTATGCAACTGCCTTCTTTACTGGCTAATTTCTTATTAATCTGGCATGTTCTGCCACTTCTAGTCAATGAATCAGAAGATTATCAGCTATTTACAAAGACATTTTAGGAGGCTGATGAACTATAACCCCACTCCAATTTCTGAATTATCTTAGGAAAATATGGCTGTATCATGTCCTCAATCCACAGGTACACAGTCTGTTCATATTAGGGGAAACTACGTGCATACAGTAAAGCTGAGTAAATATTTTTAAAACAAGACAAAAATATTGTTTACAGAGTTTCAATATTAATATAATAAATAAATGGAATAACTATATTCCATTACAGTTATGAGTGAATTAGGTTTATAATACAGAAATTAATCTCTTTAACATTCGTGCATGTCAGGAAGAAAGGTGCTCGGTGGCACTGATAAACCAGTGTATGGTACTAAGTGATCTACCAAAATCTATTCTGTAATGTGGCGGGGGGAAATAAAAAAAAAAAAATCATTGATAGATATCAATAGTCAGGTTAACCCTCTTCCACAGTGTTTAGCAGTTTAAATCATGACAGAGCTTACAAAAACGTACAAATGTAGAACATGCTTTTGTACTCTTAAACATTGTTTCAATGTTTGTTTTTATGGCAGCCATATACTGATCACGGAGTCCAAGCAGCATATCACCAGGCTTATGCACAGAGTGCCATAGCCTTGCCAACACCTGTGATGCAGCCTGAGCTAGTTAAAGTAAGTTCTGTAGTCTTTCTTTTCTTGTGGTGTTATGTACTAACAGGTGTAAGTAAGTAGGACAAGCATGTTACAAAGGAACTAAGCTATTACACTGCCTTACTCTTCACTACAGAGGATGTTGGGAACATACCTACCTTGGAATTTTTCAATTCAAGTAATAAGTATGAGACATAGTCAGAAAAAAAAAGTTGTAAAATGAGAAATAGCTGGAAATAATTGACAAATTTAAGAATAACAAATCACTGGGACTGGATGAAGGATTTCTAAAGAAGCTTAGTAATGAAGTGTCTGAGATGCTACTAAAATATAAAATATCATCTTTTATGAAGATCAGAAGATTTTCCAGAGGATAAGAGGCTAGCAAATGGCAATACTTGCTTCAGAAAGACTTTAGGTATGATTCTTATAGACTAGTGATCCTTACATCTGTAGGAGAAAGTTTACTGGAACAACAATTACAAACAGATTTTTAAAATATGTAGCTGAAAATGCAAAGAGGAACAGACAAGCACAGCTTCCATATGACAAAATCATTTCTCTAATATACTAGCATATTTTCAGGATGTTAACAAAGTAGAGCAGCAGATTGCAAATTGGGGGCACAGCAAAATCACGCACCATGCAGCTGCAGTATCATTAACAGGGGAAAAAGCCAGCTCTTTGGAAGGGAGTGCAGGTGAGGCACATGCCCTGGCCATTCTCACTCACAATGGGACACTCCCCCTGCTTGTTGGGAGGGCATATATGTCACTGCTGCCTTCCTTCAGTTCAGCACCCAACCCAGCTCCCGTTTCGGGCACTGACAAAGCCCAGCATACAGTTTGTTGCTGCAAGTCTTCCATCTGCCTTTGCACTGCCATTTGCTGGGCAGTGCGGCTGCCTCCTCTGACCCTATACGCCACTACACCGCACTCAGGTAACCTGTGGTGCACCAGAAGAACTGCTCTTGCCCCTATCCTAATCTTTTCCATTCCTCTTCTCCCACCGCCCCCTGTAGCTTCCACTGCTAAAGGTGCCCAGTGCATCACTTCAGGAGGCTGCTGCTCGCTTCCAGGGCCATCTGGGGGCCCCGGTCATGGCAGGAATGCAAAGGCTATCATGGTGCGTAACAAGTTTGCTCACCCCTGAACCAGAGGATACAGGCTCTGATTAGTTTTTCCTCCACAGTGCCCCCCTGTGGCCCAGCAGGACACAACTCACTCAGCTGCAGGTTTCCATTGGTAGGTTTGGGCTTTTTTTGTGAAGTCCAGTGCAGTGGTGCTTTTGCCTTCCAGCCAAAGCAAACTTCAGTCCTCCTTTTGGGGTGCTAGGGTCCAAAACAAATCATAAAAAAGGTTACAAATGCTTCATAATTCAAAGTATGTTGTGCAACTTAATGTAGGGGTTAAATACCAATTTTTCCAATATTGAATTTTGTAGAGAACGAAAACAAGTGGCTAGCCACTAGAACCGAAAGGTAGCAGATTTAAAACTGAAGTAAAGGGAAATAACTTTTTTTACATGCTATATTAGTGACCTGTGTAAGTGACTGTCTTTCACTAAATAGCATTGAGGCCAAGAATTCAGTAGTATTTCAAAAAGTAATACGGGTTGAACCTCTCTAGTCCAGGACACTTGGGCCCTGACCAGTGCCAAACGAGAGAATTTGCCAGGCCACAGGAATTCATATTGTCTAGCCTCATTACCAACATGTTCACTGTTTCCTGGGCTGTTAGGAGACATTTAGGGATAAATTGGAGCTAAATAACAGCGTAGAACACTGAAAGCCAGAAGTGGTGACTGTAAACAAACTTTATGGGGCCCTGGGAAACTTGGCCACACACATGGTAATTGGTCATCCAGCTAAATAAAGTTATGCCTAATTATGGATGTCGCTGAATGAGAGTGTGCCGGACTAGAGAGGTTCAACCTGTAGACATTGTAAAGCTAATGAGATGAGTTGTGTAGGTTTAAAAATAATTTAGATGGAATATAACCCTTGGTGCTTCAAAACAAACACTAACCTTCTGGGTTAGGAAGGGCTTTATCCTAAAGGCAGGTTAGTCTTTCATTGTCCACCTTGGGGTTTTTTGCATTTCCTCTGAACACCTTGTACTGGCAGCTATCAGAAAAGAGAGTGGAACTAAAAAGATCCCTGGTCTGATGTGGTAATACAATTCCTATATTTCTGTGAAAACACATTAGAACTTTACATTATCAAACCCAGAATATATACAATTGTGTTAATCTTTCATTAAATGATATATTTGAGTGTTTATCCCTTTTGTTTATTCTACGTGTAGCACATGCATTCCATGGGCCCAAGTCCAGAAATTCTTCAAAGCAGTATTCACTGACCCACACATGCACAGTAGCTTTCCTCCTGCTTCTGACTGAGGATATAAGAGGCAGTGTGGGTAGACATCTCTTCAGTTCCTTCTTACTGGCACATAACCTGAGTTGGAATTGTGTCCTCCTTTGCTCTGTGCATAACCTTTAAACTCTTTGTAAATAGTTTTTATATGTTAGCTTAGTAGTCATACTTAGTTTACTATATAGTTTGTTCCCACACCTGCTATTCAGGGAGAGTGCTCCCCAATCCCAGGACTATGCCCAGCTCCCATGAGTCAAGAATTCAGTCTCCTGCATTCACTCCTTCTCCATCAAAGATGAGGATTGATGATGCCTATACTTCTTGGATGATTCACATATGTCTTCAAAGTGCAGTATCTGTAAATCTTTCCCAACCAGAATTAGGTCAGAGGTCTGAATACAAACATTCCTTAAGGAGACTGAGGCCTCACTCTGACCTGACCTTGGAAAACCCTCCTTTCACGTATATCTTCCTTAACCAACCAGCAGTGCCTTTACCACAGAAGCATAAGGACTCTGACAAGGCTTCTCATGAGAGTAAGGGGTGATCTCACAAGTATATGGTCTCATCCCTGGAAGGGATTCTCCATAAGAAACATGGCTCATTCCTGAGCCAGTACAGCTTGGATGAGATATCACATAAGAAACCTATAAAAGAGCTCCCCAGGACTGCGTAACTGAAGTGGAAAACCAGACACTCTCCACGTTCATCTATAAGTACAAGTCCAGGTGCACTGTTTGTACCACCTTGTTTATCCACAGACCAACCAGCTGTGACAGACTAGCCCCGTCTTTCAGTTGTTTCTTTTGGAATTCCTCAGACTCTGGGTCATATGAAGACCTTTGTACACCAAAGGATATATTTTTCTCTTCTCTGTAGTTTCCACTCCTTTCAGGCCCTTCGTTTCTGAGGGACATCCTTATCCCAGGGGGTAATGGTCACTGATATCTCAGAAGCTGTTACATCTCTATCCATCAGGCAGGAGCACCTCAATACCAATGGTACCACCACTATGCCTTGAATCTCATTGGAAATGGAGGAATCAGAGGAGGTAGCTGCACTGGTATCTCTAGTAAGGCACAGGAACCTTGAAGGATAGGTCATACTTACAAGTCCTCAGGATTTGACATCCCCTTCCCACCAGAATAGTTGGTACTGACTGCGTTAGGTGCTACCATGACCAGTAGATCACGTTTCCTGGACTTATTGAGCCTTTGGGTCCCCTCTGGCAGGCAACCAGACCTCTCTTGAGGGGTACTGCTCCTTTCCTGTTATCAGCCAGTTCCATCACTGTATGAGGAGGGAGGAGCTGGAACTGGTTCTGATGGGGGCTTCTTCTCCATTGTATGACAACCACCAGATTGTTGCACAAGTCACAAATGGTCCACAGGGGTCCAGTGCTCTCAATACTAGCTCTTGGACTTTGCAACTACAAGGATTGAGCATGGCTCTATTAGAAGAGGTCAGAGCAGCACACACCAGCATCTTGGTTCCCCACATCAAAAAAGAGCCAAAAGATGTTGTTCTTAGAGTGCTTGTTCATTTCAATTCCAATCAGGTGTATGTGTGTGGGCTGTGGTTATAGTAGGCCAGGGGGTAGGCATTGCCTTCCCTGGCACTGCTGTTGACCCATCCTTGGACAAGGAGACCACTGTGCCACACACTTCCCAGGAATCCCAGTAGCTTCCCGACTCCATCTCCTACCCCAAAGGTTTCCATTTTTCCCTGGGTCCCTCCATCCCAGGATGTGGGACTTAAGAGCAACGCAGAGAGCCAGCAGCCAGCTGAGAGTCGGCTACCAACTGGACCTGGCACTTAGGGAGACTGCTGGCTCGGTTCATTGCTGAAACCAGCCTGACTGGTAATGCTTGGGCTGTCCCAGTGCTTGGAGGAGCCAGCAGCTTGGCCTGGCACTGGAGCTGGCCCAGCACTTGAGGGGCTGGCAGCATGGCCAGGCACTGGGGCCAGCCCAACTCTGGCAATACTGTGGTTGAGACTGCCAGCTCAGGCAAGCAGTAGGACCAGCCCAGCACTCCGTGGTCAGGGGAGCAGAGGTTTGGTCTGATGTGGCCAGGATAGATAATCTGGCTGGGGCTCCTGTGGATGAGAGTGGAGGAGCTTCAGACTTTTCCTGGGGCTGAGGGGTTTGGGGCTCTGGTATGCAGCAAGTGGGGTCTTTGGCAAAAGGGTTGGACTGAAGGGCTGGTTTCTCCAAAATAGGGTTTTATCTGCTGCCCGTGGGTGTGCATGCATCACCTGTGTAGCAGCTGGAAAATCTTTCCCTTACCAGTATCCTTCAGGTCAGCCTGAGCATCCCCTGGAGCTGTGCCTTCATGGCACTCAGTAAAGAAATTTGCCACCCCACAACTCCCTCAGTTCCAAGACCTTATGGCAGGACCGGACTTCTTTGCCTCCCGGAGCAAAGAGGTATAAGCAGAGGTACTTTGTCTTTTTCAAGTGTTCTGAGCATTTATACAAGTGACCCCCCACTGATCTCCTGGGTAGTGGATACAGCCAATCAGTGCAAGTGCCAGGGCCAAAAAATAGTGGGGAATCAAAAATTGGACTTTTTTGGAAGGAAAATCTGTTCAAAGGGGGGTTGCAGCTCTATATCTCCAGCCAATTGGTGTTTGTCAGTAGATATAAAATAACATCTGCAGGGTGATAGCCAAATTTCCAGAGTTCCTGACTCAAGATTCCCATACAGAATTTTCTGCGCTAGTTTAAGAGGGCAGATTTACTGCCCACACCTCTCTGCAGGCAAACTTAGATGAGGCTAACTCTGTTTCCTGCCCCATGATGAGAAGTTCCTAGCTGCAGGTCTCTGGCCTCCCCTGTGAGGGCCTCCCCTTGTAGGGCTCTGGTCTCTTCTCTGAATAGACAGGCTCCCTGCTGCTTGGCTTGCATGATTCTGGGGCCACCCTAAAGTCCTTTGTACTCCATACTCCTGCTGTTAAGCAATTTCAGCAGTTCAAAGCTAGTGTGCAGCTGGCTTCCCATCATTAGAAAGACCAGGAACATGTTGGTTATAATATGAGGTGCGTTTCTGTAGGATAATAAAGTGTACAGATACTTTTGAATGAATGAATGTCCCCTGCCCAGTTTCAAGCTTGTTTCATTGTCTGCACAAACTTTTCAGCTAATCCATTTTTGGATGGGTGATACAGTGCTGAAGTGATGTAATGAATCCCATTTTGCTTTCGTAAACTCATGAGAGACAAATTGTGGTCCACTCTCACTCAGAAGTTGTTCTGGCAACCAAAGCAACTAATGATTCCTTGCAGTTTTTGGGTAGTAGTCTGAGCAGTAGTGTACAGCATTATAGAGATTTCTGGCCATTTAGAATTGGCATCTACTGCCCCCAGGCCTCCTTCAAACTGGCCAGCAAAATCAATGTGAATAAGCTGGCATGTTTTTTCAGGTCAGTCCTATGGGTTGTAGACATACAAACAGGGCTGCATTTCTCACACCATGACATGCAATACAAGTTCTTGCCTTCTCCAACGGTACAGTCCAAGCCAGGATGTCAAAAATAACTGCTAAATTCTTTTCATGGACGCTATGCCACAGTGACTGGAATGTAGTTTTCTGACATCTATAGTCTCAATAATATTGGAATAATGACATGCATTCTCCTCAGTAAGCACCCAGAGTGGATCAATAACTGCATCCTCCTGGGCATGTAGAGAACAAGGTTAGGTGAGACCTGAGAGACCCGTAGAGATGTTCCATGCATCACTTGGTCCATAACTTGGGACAGTACTGGGATAATGCAAGTTGCTTTCTCGACTGTAGTAGCAGTGATGGGCCTGTTCTCTACATGTTCAAAATAGATTTCCTTCTGGCCAATATCTTTTTGTTGACTGGCAAAGGTAGCCTAGAGAGACCATCTGCATTGCAATGCAGAGTGAATTCCTGATAGCTAATTTCATATGTGTCCAGAAAGCAACAATACCAATCCTTGCATATGACTAGCAACCAATGATGGGATGACTGTGTGTGGACCAAATTGAAGTCTGAGGTCAATGGTCAGTGAGCAGAGATTTTCTCTTAACTCTCTCTGTTTTCTCAACATCTCTCTGCTAATTGGGAGTCCAGAACTGAATGTCGTCCAGTCATAATTAATTCAGGTTATCCATGGATTCAGAAGTTTCTTGGGTTCTCAATAACCTATCCAAAGTTTGAATATATTTTTTCATAACATTGGAGTTACTACTTTTGTTTTTAAATGGCTTTGTTTTCTTCACCTTGCAGGCATATGCACCAGTGTGGGCGGAGCAAAGGCCTTTTAAAAAGCGTGGGGGACCCACTTTTTAAAACCTTGCTGGGAATGAGTATACCATAGGTCAGATGTCTGGCATCTGGGTGGACTGCTGTGTGTTGTGCTGCAGTCTGGCAGCCAGGCCTTTGCCTATCACTACTGAAACTGTGGGGGTGGTTCCTCCTGGTGCTGGAGACTGGAAAGGGATAAACCCATCATCTGATGGCCAGTGGGGAGGGTAATGTAAGAAGCAGGGTGGGAAGGCAAAGGTTCCAGGAGGACTGGGCTGGTGGTGGAAAACACAGAGACTCCAGGAGAGATGGACAGGTGTGGGGAAACAGGATCTTAGAGAGGAAAAGGAGGATCATGCTGAGTGTTGGGCAGATGTGGAGGGGTTGCCCATGTATTCCAGGACCACCAAGCTGGTGGTGGGGATTGCCCATGTGCACAAACACTTCCTGTCTCCTCCCCTTCTGGCACCCAGGCCTCAGGTCTTGAAGGTCATTCTTTCTTTACCATCACTTCTGGGCTACATCTATACAAAAGGCCAGAGATTGTCTAAATAGATCAGACTTCTCATTTAGTGCTCTTATGGCAAGCCATGCCTTTACCTATAATCTCAAAACCTTTTCTAACAGGACAAAGTTAGCTTCTACATTTTATGTAGAAAAATGGTGCTCATTTCTACTATTTCCAAAGCTGTCCAAAATTTATTCTTTTTATGTTGGAACTAAATTAGGTGCCTGTTCCAAGAAAACAATTCTGGAATCTGAAAGTATTGCTTGTGGTTTTTCACTGCTAGTCAGCCTTGTTGGTCTTTTTATCTTCATTTCTCCTTCAAGAATTGTCGCTGAAGATGACTCATCTGTGAATAGAGTATGCTTGGATTCAGGCAAGATGTGCTTATTTCAAGACCTAGGTAGATCACCATAGCTGAAGCCAGGCTCCGGCTGTGCAGTATAACATTTTTTTCTCTCTCCAAAACTGTGAAAATGGAAATCAAATCTTAGAATCGCACTCACTTTCTTCTTTTGTTTGTTTGAAGAATAGAGATTCTTCAGACTCTTATTTTAAATAATTTAGTGAGAGGGACATTACTGCCTACTGCTGTTTGTTGCTGCTTTCAAATATCAACATGATTTTCAGCACTAGGTTATATATTCAGTGAGTGTACATATCAGTAGCTACAGTATATCCAAAGAATTGTTAGAAATAACTTTCATTTGTGAAAAAAATACCAATGATTTAGTTGTCGTTCTAGGAAAACTCTTACTGCTGGAAAAACAAAATCCAGTGTTAGTACCATAAAGATATCTGAATGCTCTATTCAAGGGGAATCATTTACGCTAAAAGCATTCATGATCATATTTAAATTTTTTGGTGCCTATAACCATTAATTTTCCTCATGCCTGGATCTTTCAGTCATTTTGTTCTGTGAATTCATTTGATTTCAAAAGACTTTCAGACCTTGTAATTAAGACCCTGATGAACCAAAATGCATTATTTATAGTTAATAATAATATAATTAGGGCTATGATTTTATTGTGGCATTTGTGAAGGCAAAATCATGGGATAGGCAATGTGAAAAAGGCTATAGCCATTAATACAATACACTTCTCATTTAAAACGCATTTTACGAGAAACCTCAGAGTACTTAAACTAAGCCTTGCAACATAACTTTAATGCAGGTAAGTGTTGTTATACTTGTTTTATAGATAAGAAAGCTGAGAAGATAAGTGTCTTACTCAAGGCTACACAGCCAGTCTTTCACTGTGAACAGAACTTCTGGGTTCTCATCTGTAGCCTCAGTCTGTAGAACAGAAATATTGTTTGAATCCCATTAAGTAATTTTGATGCATTTCATATTAATACGTGTTGGTTCAGGGAATTGTTTTCAGTCTCTCTGTACATTATTTCCTTCTGTACTCTCTTTATTGTCTATTCTTTTTCTCTGTAGTCTACTCTCATTTCAGTTTAGCTTTTCTTTCCAATTTCTCTGATCTGTATATTTTCTCTCTTTACTTGACAGACATTTTGGAGCATTCATTATTAAGCCATTTGGGCAGCTCTAGTCCAGATGTACTGATTTTCTTGTGCAGTCCTCCCCACGTGGCCAAGATCCATCTTCAACGAACCAGCTAACAGCTGCCCATTGTGAAATTAGGGTCAGTTCATTCTTTGCAATGCCTGATTGTTGCAAATCGGTTAGGTATCAAGCATGCCAAAAGTATAACAAGCCCAATTTGCAAGTCTCTAGTTATCTGCTCTGTGTTTGTGTCAATTCCTTTGTTAATCTGAACCAGTATCTATTTTTGTAAGACAGGTTTTGTGCAGTCCATATCATTCATCTTTGAGATAATCTTGCATTTTTTTTTCTTTCATTAGCATTTTCTTCCTACTTCAACTTCCCAGGTTTTGATGCATGTTTTGGGCTATTTTTTCTAAAAGTGTGGTATTTTTCAGTATGGTAGTATTATTTCATTTTCGAATCTTCATCTTTAAATTGAAAATTTTAAATTGAGTCATTTTAGTGCCCAATTATTCTATTTAAAATTTTAACATCCTGTTTCTCTTTTCCTTTATTAACAATCACTCTGTCCCCTTCTCTTTTCATTCTGAGTGCCAATTTCTAGTCTTTAACGGTATTTCATGCGCTAGGATTCTATATTCAGTTGCAAGTACAGAACAATCCTCTTTATTAGGAAAAGGAAGCTGTTTTGTTTTGTTTTGTTTTGTTTTAATCTAGGCATTGTTTTTATAGAAAAACTTCATAGAATGACAACTGAGAAATCAAAAGTCATTAAATATCAAAGAAAAAATTGCACCCGCACTTCCTTCTTGAATGCATATAAATTCTAATAGCAGTTAAGCATATAGTTATAGACTGTTTTTCAAATAATGCACTATCATACATTTTTTATACATGTATGTACATTTTGTAATACTATTTATTGCTTCAGTAATGCCAGACCAAGGGACATTTCTTATATGTAGGGGGTCCACTGTTTATTTTTCTCTGAAACTCTGTATTTAGTTTATGCTGATTTCCAAGACGCATGTTTTGGGTCCTATTGGTTAAAATGTCTAAAGTATCTAAATAATTAAAAACAGTCTGCAAACCGTGTTAGTACACCTTTTTCTCATAGTTATTTTCAACTCAAAGAACACTCTCACTTAATAGAGAAAGGTATGACAAAAATAGAATTGTTCAAGTCCCTCTATCTGTAGATTAATTGCTTAACATCTCAACAATTAAGGTGGGGCCATAATATCAGATAAATTGAACGTAAGCAGTAGTTGAACTTTCAAAATAGCTAAAATTGGTTATTAACTGTTTCTTATCAAAACTCTGAGCTGTGGAAAAACTACAGTAATATGGCTTTATTGGTTAAAGTGAGACATCAGGAACTCTATGTGTAATAGCTCATGTGTGCACACACATATAGATGAACAGTAATGGCGTAGAATAATATTTGAAAATGAGGCCTTTGTCAGCTGCATGTAGCAATTGTGACGGACCTCTCAACCATCCCTTCAGGGTTCTGCATGTCTGGGCAGCTCCCTGTGTGCCTCAGAGACTCAGGGAGGCCCTTCTCATTGCCCTGGGACTTCCTGAAGGCAAGGGTCTCCCTTTACCAAGCCATTCTCATCATGGGCTAGTCTGAATTTGGGGTAGAACAGGTCCCTCTCCACCAGCCTCAAGCTGCCCTGGCTCTGTCCCAGTTGGCCAGCCCTCTGGGGGGAAGTGGTGGAGGGAGTCCAGTCCCGCCCACTTCCCTGGGCTCCAGCCCAGGGACCCTAGGGAAGGAGGGAGCTGGTGGGTGCTTTTTGCCCCTGCTGCAGGGCAGTGCCCTTTCCCTGGGCCTCTTCACCCACCACTACTTTCTGGGGTCCTTCCCCCTGCACTGTGTTGCTGGGGGTACCTGGCTGTTCTGTGCTGTACTCTGCTCAGCTCTGTTTTGTTTTTCTCTGCTCCATGCTCTACCTTCTCTCTGGACACCACTTCCCTCCCTTCCTGATGCCTGGGGGAGGCTTTTTATAGAAAGCCCGGAGGCCTTAACTGGTCACAAGTGCTTTAATTACGGCCTGTTGCTGGCTGACTCCTGAGGAGCCCCAGCTGCCTATCCAGCCTACAGGACTGCGCCTTCTGTGAACTTAAGTGGGGAACAAAAAGGGATTCCTCCAGCACCCAAAATGTTCCCCCTCTATCAGGCCCTTGTTACCTGCAGTCTGTGATCTGCCACACAATTTATAGTTAAGTTACAATGCAGTTTTTTTAGTTTACTGTCTTAATAATGGGAGTTTATCCTACTGTAACTATATTGTCCCTCCTTAATATAATAGGCTAACAGGTTTCCAGTTTACTTATAATTTTCTAGTTGGAAAAGCTTTCTTAGCAATAGCGTGGAAGTTGAAATTCTGTGCATAAACTCTCTTATTTAAAGCCAGATTCTGAAATACTTACACACTTTTCTCAAGAATTAGCAGTTTTCTATGGAACTATTTATTTAATAAAATACTGTTCAGCATGAATAAAGGCAGCAGAATCAGTCCACAAAGAAAGCCTTAAAAAAAAAAAAAAAACTCATCCAAAGGTCAGAGAAAATATGATTTGGACTTTTTAAAGACCGATTTAGGGTAGGGTACATGGAAAATATGAAATAAATAGGTTTCTATTTAAGGTATAGTCAACAAAAAATAAACGTAAATATCAATTATATGCTGGACTACTAGCCACCTCTCCTTACTGACACTTCCTGTTATAAGGTCCTATTATAAGTTGATTGTAACTTTAACCATTTGAGCTGAAGTTTTCTATGCCAGGTGTCTGTCTTAAGCCAAATGTTCTGAAAATTTTCAGCCAAAACAGTTCAGTGTTTTCCAGCAATGTGTCTATACAATGTTTGTTTTTTAAAAAATTCTGGTGACCTTTTCTTTGAAAAACCTTTAGTGCCCCACTAGTCGTTCCTCTAACTTTTTCCATCCATGTGCAAATTTTTTTCTATGTACAGAATAAATTTTTGTATGCACCGAGGCATGTGCAAATATGCACCACCAGTAGAAACAAAAAAACAGTCTGCTACAAGTATGAAACAAAAAAACCTCTGCTAATCAGCTGGGTTGCATATGAATCATTCCTGAGCCGCTGCTCAAGCACACAGCTTACAGGCAGTACTTGTGTGCCCTTATGCTTTGGAACAGGGACTTAATTTGGCACAAGGTTTTGTGTTAGGCAGGTGCTTTTTGCCATTCCATGAAAATCCACCCAAAACTTTGGCCTTGTAGTTAGTTCATGACTCGTGCCCATGGTTCCTCCTGCTGGTCTCTCCATGAATTAGCTCATCGTGACACTGGAGCACACTCTTCCAGTCATTGTCTCATCCACCATTACCTGTTTGTCTCTGAATGGTTCCACCACCTTAAATTAGGACACGTGTCTCCCCAGAACTGTAGTGCCTTTCTCTCATGGTACTACCCTGTGGCAGTGCTCCTGCATTCTGGGGTCCACTCCCATCTTACCTCAGGTGACCCATTGCTAGTCATCATCTACCCCTATCTTGACATCGAAGAGTCAGACTGACCAACTGGGGTCATTCTGAGCCTCGGCTCCACAAGCATCGGAACACTTGCACTGTCTTGACCACCACTGTCCCAGGACTGCTGTCCCCAAGACCCTTCAGGAGCAGACAGTAGTTATAACGTCCTCAGCCCCAGATGAGGCAGTGGTTAGCACATCCAAGAGCACTGCCCTGGAAAACAATAGTGTGCTCCAACAATTACTTAGGAGTGTCCCTCACAGCCTGGGTATTTACGCTGAGGAGGTGATTGAGGATTTTTATCTGATGGTGGACATAAGCAATCTCTTAGGTCCTATACACATGGCCCTCCCTCTGATAAAGACCATCTCAGACAATACAGAAATTTTATGGCAGACCCCAACCTCTGTACCCTCCACAGCTAAGAGGAATGAGAGATGATATTCATGTCCTCTAGGGGTTATGAGCATATATACCTGACTTGCTGTGCTATATGCCGCATCAGAGGTTTCAGGATCCCTCCTCAAAAAATAGGGAGCAAAATGCCTTGATTTTTATGGTCAGAATGTATACCTTATTTGGGGCTTGCAGCTCTGTATTTCTCACTAGCAAGCCATTCTGTCAGTACTCGCATAGTATGTCATCAGCACTGGTAGAATTTACAGATGCTCCCACAGAACTCCAAGGGTCAATTCTCAGCTATGATAGAGGTGGGCAAGCTTATATCCAGGTTCTGGATGTGGCTGATGCTCTGGCATGGCTCTGTTTGCGCTCATTCACCAAGCTGTTAAACCTATCAATGGACCTTCCCTTTTGGCCAGACCTCAACATACAGCACCATGGCAGGCTCTAGCACCTAAATCTGGAGTCCTTCCACTTCAAGGAGTGGAAACTCCATTGGTGAACTCATTGGAGTTCAAATGTGTGGACTCAGTGAGGGAAGTTTTGTTGGGAAACCTTGCACTCAAGCCACATATATGTGGAAGTGGTTTTCCATTTGGTCTCTGCAGAAGGGTACCCCACTTTCTAAAGCAAACATAGTTCCTCTCATTTTGGGCTACTTACTGGACCAGAAGCAACAAGGGCAGTAATGTCATCTATAAAAATGCACCTGGCTGCCTTCTCTGCCTTCCAGCTTAGCGAATGAGAGCTAACAGAGCCATGCCAGCTATATGAGGATCAAAGAAGCCCTGGGCTGGCAGACCTTGAGGACTTTGTGTATGTGAGAGCAGGCTGAAAGTGTGTATGCTGACCTGATGGGTTCTGCTAGGGGAAAAAACTTCCGACGATTAGTCTTTGGAAATCCCACGTTGAGCTGATTTCTCAACGGTTTGGACCCTGATTTACCCCCTGCTGTGCCAGTCCTTTCTCCAGTGGGACCTCAACCTGGTCCTGTCTAGGGTCATGGAGCGTCCATTTGAGCCCATGTCTATCTGCCCTCTGTCCTATCTTTCTTGTGGCTTTTTTGGTACTCATAACATCAACCAGAAGGGTCTTGAGCTCAAACTACTCACTTCCGAGCACCTCAACCTGTCTGTTAGAAAGAAAAAGTGAAGCTGCATCCTAACCCTATGTATCTAACCAAAGTGATCTCCTGGTTTCATGTGAACCTTTCTTCTTCCTAAGCATCATGCTGGTAACAGAGAGCAAATGCTCCATTCCTGGCATGCCCTAGTCTTCTGCGTTGAGTACACAAAGCCATTTCATCAATCAACACAGATCTGTATTGCAGTTGTCAAGAGGATGAGAAGGCTTCCCATCTTGATCCAGCTCATTTCACTATGGATCATGTTCTGTATTAGAATCCCACCCATTGACAGTGCACTCCACAAGAGTCACAGGCCTTGTCCGCAGCATTCCTCATGAATGTCCCTGTTAAAGCCATATGCAGGGCAGCAATGTCGTTTGCCAGCCACACATTCACAGCACGCTACACCATCACCCAACAGGGGAAGGATGATTCAGGATTCAGCAGGGCAGCCCCATCACAGGAACCAGGTAAACTCCAACTCCTCCAACAAGGAAACACTTGAGAGTCATCTATGAGAATGTACATGAGCAAACACTCAAAGGAAAAATATATTACATAATTACATATAGTCATCACTGTTCTTCGGGGTGTATTGCTTGTGTCCATTCCAAATCCCACCTGCATCCTCTCTGTTGGAGTCTTCCATCGAGAATGAATTGAGCAGGTAGTGGCTTAACAGGGACCTATATACACCACCAGGAAGGAGCCACTCCACAGTGCTCCACAGCCAACCCAAAGGGTCCTGCTAGAGGAAAATCAGAGTGGTATTTCTGGAGATAGTAAGTGGAAGATGGATTACTCAAAAAGGTCTTGTTCTGTTCATTCCTTCCGAATAGTCTGGCACTGGCCACTTTCAGGTCACAGGATACTGACCCAGAGAGATCATTGGTCTGACTCAGTAGGTCCATTCATATGACTCTGTGGTTTGGTTAGTCTGTCAATTAGACAGGGCTATTGACTTTCAGTCAAGCATGTAAAGTACTTTGAGATCATTGGAAGCACTACAGCAGTAAAAACAACATGTGTGTTTATTATTACGATAGGCTTGTACTGTATTTGATCAAGAAGTAAAATATTATAGCACACAAGTATAATAAAAATATAAAACTAACAATGCAAATTCTTTTCTTAATTACACTAATGGGCTACGTCTACATGTGCCCCAAACTTCGAAATGGCCATGCAAATGGCCGTTTCGAAGTTTACTAATGAAGCGCTGAAATGCATATTCAGCGCTTCATTAGCATGCGGGTGGCAGCAGCGCTTCGAAATTGATGCGGCTTGCCGCCGCGCGGCGCATCCAGACGGGGCTCCTTTTCGAAAGGGCCCCGCCTATTTCTAAGTCCCCTTATTAAGGGGACTTCGAAGTAGGTGGCTTCCTTTCGAAAAGGAGCCCTGTCTTGACGCGCTGCGCGGCGGCAAGGCGCATCAATTTCGAAGCGCTGCTGCCGCCCGCATGCTAATAAAGCGCTGACTATGCATTTCAGCGCTTCATTAGTAAACTTCGAAATGACCATTTGCATGGCCATTTCGAAGTTTGGGGCACGGGTAGACGGCCATGTAGTGTCAATAATATCAGTGTTGCACCAGTATAACGGAGGACTTGCCTCCTCTATTTAATCTATTATGGGCTGAAAGCTAAGTATTGTTAGGCTAAGTCGGTACTGAATAAGAAACCTCCAAGAACATGTAGGTGCTGCAGGAAGGTGTTGATGCAACTCTTCCCTCTGAGCCCACTGAAGTGGGATACCCGAGCACACTGGAGTGAGGGGCAGAAGAGAAAGCTATGCTGGTAGATATTTTTGCTTTTGAAAGAGCTATAAATCAAGTAGTGAATACTTTTTGTCATTAAATATCCAATGGCACTGATCATAAGTGTGGATGTGTCAATACTAGTATTGTAGCTAAAATTCCAATTTAGATAATATTTTGCTTACCTACATTTCCCCTTTTGGTTTCAATTGAATATGATGTTTTTCACTACTTATCCTAAGCCAGGAGTTGGCAACCTATGGCTCTGGAGTCACATGCGGCTCTTTAAGGAGTCATTTGCTGCTCCTGACTGTGGTTCTGGACGCTGTAATGACCCTGCCCTGCCGCTGCTGAAACCATAGCAGCTATCGCTAGCCTGATCAGCACTTGACTCTCCCTCCTCCCCATCTGACATCTCGCCAGGGTTCAGCAGGGGGTGAAGCTGGCCAGTGCTCGACTGGGCGGCGTGGCAGGGGTGTGGCAGTATTGCTGTGCCGTCTGGGCTGGAGTGGAGTGTGGTGCGGGGCTGCAGCAAGTAGGGTCCCGCTCCAGACAGGTACAGAGCAATTTGGGTGTCTCTTCCCCCTCCCCTCCTTTTCTGGTTCCTTTTCGTGCCCCCAAAGCTGGGCTCCTCCTGAGTTCCTCTCCCCTTAGCCATGATGCTAAGGGGACCCATCATACCTCCATGTGAGCCAACTTAGCAGCGTCTATGCCACTCTGCTTTAGCCCCAGGCTCTCTGGGTATGCAGTAGCATCCTGTTCCCACTCCAGGTGTTCTGGTTCTGCAAAACAGCAATTGCCTGCTGCTGCTGTTGCCATCCAGCAGGGGCGAGGTGTGAAATGGAGACCCTCACCCTGGGTGTGCCTGCAGGATGCACATGCAGGAAATCACTGTCAGTATATAAGGCAATGCACTCTGGCTGTGTCTATGCTACAGAGTTTTGCCAACAGAAGTTACCTTCTGTCGACACATCTCAGGGAGCATCTGCACACACAAAGCATTCTCTTGACAGGGTCTCGATAACACCCTTCATTTGCCTCAATGGTCTTATCTCTCTCAGCTTTGAGTTATAATGCTCTGCTGACAGAGTTCTGTCCACAAAAGTGCATTGTAGATGCTTCTGTTGACAGAAAGGGTCGCCCATGGTGCCAGCCAGCTGGGGCCAGGAGGTGCTTTCTCCACTGCAATCGGCTTTATGCTCTGATCCTCCAGCCACCCTTTAAGGCAGAGGAGGTCCAAGAAGCCCCATTCCAGGAAACAGACGGTGTGGAAGCAGCCTAGTCTCCATGCTGTCTGCAGGCACACCCCAACACCCAACCACAGCAGCCAGAGCGATGGCCCAGGCATCCAAAGACACCCCTGCCCCTAGACCCTTCAGAGACCCCCCTCGAGGGGTTGCAGCATCCACTTCAGGCCAAGAAAATGCAGGCACCATCGTGGTCCAGGGTGGAAGTCAAAGACTTGCCGGCCCTCTGGGGTGACAAGTCAGTGCTGCTGGACACTGCAGCCAGGCGGCACAATGCCCCGAGCTACACCCATGTTGCCAAAGCCCTGGTGGAGAGTGGCCACCCTGCCCGCACTTTGGAACAAGTTCTGTTAAAGGTGAAAGAAATCCACCAGTATTGTAAGAGTATTTGGGATGCGAGGCAGCAGATGGGGGCAGCTGCAGCTTTGTGCCCTTCCTATGAGGAGCTCCACCATCTCCTGGGGGATGACGATGGCTCCCCTGCAAGTGAACGCTGGACACTGGCGAGTTGGACCCTCTATCCCAGAGCAAGCAGGAGCTGGACGTGGAGTCCCAGCAGGTGCCCATCTCCTAGAGGGGCTCGGATACCTCGACCGAGGGGCTGCTGATCATCATCCTGGACTCTGACCCCTCCAGCAGGGCAACCTATGGAGCACCCCAAGACTTCTTCGGGGGATCAGGCAAGCACCACATGGGCACACACTCAGGCTGGGTGGAGGGCAGGCAGGTGGGCAGGAAGCCACACTGTGGGTGGGCCAGAGGGGCAGCACCCTCCCCAGTGGACAGCATCCCAGACCCCTTGTGGGTGGAGGCAGGTGGGGAAGGGCCACCATGAGCCCTGCCCTCTCACCGCTTATGCTGGGACCTCCAGCGGTCAGGCATCTCCCGGTGGGCAGGGGCACCAGGGAGGGTTGTTGTGTTCCCATACGGCAGGGCACGGCAGGCAGGGACAGACACATCCCAGGGGTATGGTGGGTAGTGGGGTGTGCCCTTGAAGGCCATGTGGTGGGAGGGACTCACCATGTTTCTTTTCCTCCCTACAGCCGCACCATCGGAGGCCCGTGCCAGCTAGTCCTACACCCTACCAGGCCCAGCCATCCCCATGCCTGGACCAGCGCCTAGCAGTAGCAGCCCCAGAACATCCCCTGGGGGGCCGCCAGTGCCAGCAGCCCAGGGGCAGCCACGCAATTGCAGGGCCTGCCGCCGGGGGAGGACGAGGCCTTGCAGGCGTATAAGGCTGCCATGCAGTAGCAAAATGATTTGCTATATTGGTGGGTGCAGGATGAGGTGGCCTGGCAGGCCTATGAGTGGGAGAGGGACGTGCAGGAGCAGGAATGGAGGGAACAGTGCTGGGCTGAGTTTACAGGCCACCTGGCTGCATTGATGGGTGACCATCCCTGCCACCTCTGCCCCTCATCCCCTCTGTCCCCCCACACCCATCATTCCACCCCCAGGAGGTCCTTGACTTCGCGGGCCACATAATGTCCGCCATCAATGCCCAGGCTGCTCCCCCCAGGCCAGTCTCCCCTGTTCCCCTAAACCCCCCAGCCCTCTGAGCCTCCCTGCTCCCCTTGCTGACCCTGAGCCCACCGAACCTCTCCACCCCCACACCTCCCTGTCCTCCCAGTCTATTGCCAGCCTCAACGTGGTCCCTGAACCCAGGGCAGGAAGTGACTGCACAGATGTTGTGGGTCCCGGTCTCCTCTGTTATCCTCTCCTGTTGGAGGTTACTGCAGAGTTTGCATTCAAGGCGTGTATTTTCGGTTTTAAATAAGTAAGTTATGTGCACTAAACATTGTGTTCTGTAACCTCCCCACATCCCTCATTGGTTGAGGGTTGGATGGGTGTGTGTGGCTGTAGTGGGGAGAGGGTGGGTCTTGGGGCCCAGGAACCCAGAGGGGTGGCATGAGAAGGGTCTGTGGGGGCCAAAGGCAAAGTTCTCCCCGAGGGCCTCCTGTATCCACACCCAGTAGCAGTGCGCCTGGCAATTGGGTGTTGCACTTGGCTCCTTGTATGCAGGGGTGATGCTGGACAGCCAGCTCTGGAGGAAGTCCTCGTTTTTACTCTCCACTATATCGTGGAGAGTACAGCAAGCACCCACAACCTGTGAGACATTCTGTTGCCCCACGTCCAGTCGCGTGAGCATGCATCCAAATCGGCCATTTGAGTATCTAAAGGTGTACTTGATCAGCAGCTGGGCTCGGTTGATGTGGGCATTGAATAGTTCCTGGGAGATGTCCAGGTGCCCAGTGTATGGCCACATGAGCCAGGGCAGGAAGCGGGTATCTTCATCTGCCATGATGCAGCTCCATATAGTGGTGTCCCCCATGGGCATCTCCTGTGAGAGGCAGGAGGGGACCATGGACCAGCCCATCAGCCTTCCTTCATCTTCTGGAAGAAGCTTTTGTTCCTAAAAACTCGTGCATCATGGGCCCTGCCTGACCAGCTGACATACACGTTGGTGAAGTGTCCCTGATGGTCCACCAGGGTCTGCATGACAATCAAGTTGTACCACTTGTGGTTCATGAATTGGGCTGCACTGTAGCCTGGGACGCAGGTGGGGAAGTGCATGCCATCAAGCTCACCAATGCAGTTTGGGAATCCCAGGTTTGCAAAGCCAGCCATGACTGCATCCACATCCCTAAACCAGATGACCCTTCACAGCAGGACATCACTGATGTCCCTGACAACCTGCAAGGGGCAGAGACCAGGCAAATACAGGAGGTGCTGGTCCATGGCCCCCTGTCGCTCTGGGACCCTCCTGCCTCCCCCAGAGGCACTGCCCCATGACAGGCATGGCTACGGTGGGATGACACATTCCCCTGGCAATGGGGCTACCTTCTTAGCCCCCCACTCCTTTTCCCCACAACCCTTTGGAGGTCCCTCCATGGCAAGCCCCACCCTTGCCACCCAGCAAGGCCTGGGGACCCAAGGTGCCTTACATGCATGACCACAGCCCACCCCAAACTGATTCCTGACCGAGCAGTAACAGTCAGGAGTGGCAAGCTTCCATAGGGCCATGGCCACACGTTTTTCAATGGGGATGGCATGTCGCATCCGCATGTCCTTGTGGCAGGAGCAGCGGGGGGGTGAGCCAGGTGCACAGCTGAAGGAATGTGGCTTTGCACATCCAAAAGTTCTGGACCCAGCACTGGTCATCCCTTTCACCCAGGATGGCTTCGTCGCACCAGTCGACACTTGTCGGGTACTGCCATACCCGCCTGGTGGTCAGAGTGCAGGGATCAGTGGAGGCACCACCACTGCACCAGGCTCAGGCCCACTGATGGAGGGGGAGCAGATGCAGGCCTTTGGAACAGATAAGTTACTGCTGCTGCCAGGATGACCAAGAGCCTCTGCAGCTCCTCCGGGGTCCAGGGCATGTCTGGGCCCTGGTCCGGGTCCATGCCTTGGTGCTCGGGGCAAGGGACTACCTTGGGCCTCATGCTGTTGCTGCTCCTGCATGTGTTGTCCCCTCCTGGGGCTGCAGGGAGAGGTTGTTTTGGGGGAGCCCTTTAAGGGCATTCAGGGTGTACGACCCAAAAGGAGTTGCCAGCCATGTAACCCTTGTCTGCAGGCTTCCGGGTCCCCACGCCAGCCTGACTGTGTGGACACACTCTGCCAACAGAACGGATTGCTTTTCTGACCCACTTTCATGTGTAGATGCACTGTGTCGACAGAGGTTTTGTTGACACAACTCTGTTGACAGATGCTTCTAGTGTAGATGCAGCCTTGGTGTTTGTCTTGTTTTATATGACCAGTGGATGGACCAGTGTTGATCATTGAAATCTCCCTAACACAATTTAAGAAGGCCGCAAGCTAGTCCCTGGTGTCAAAAGTCTTAGGGGAATTGGCCAGCTGGTTATGCAGCCATAACCCTGCCACCAAACAGATCTTAATGATATGAACCAGCTCCAGGAAGTAAGTTCTCTTAGCTGACTGAATCTTCTGCAGTTTGGGAAACACTATTTGCTACCCCTTATTATATGAGTAGTAAGCATGGTTATAGACACAATTATGTTTAGAGCCCTAATTCTACAAATGTCTTTAAAAGCATGTGGAGTCGATGAGGCTTAGATCCTCTGGGCAAAAATATCTTATTCTGGCATCATGGGGGCAGACTTCATCCTAAAATGAGTTTGAAACTTGGATGTTTCTTATTAAGGACTGTCTCGTATTCACTTGCATTGAGGATCTTGAAGTATTCATTTTGTGCCAAATTTGAAAAAATGGCTTTTCTCACTGTTTTAGTTGCAGACCCTTGCCCTAAACTATTATTTTGTCAGGCTGCATCCTGGTACAGTTGCACTGCATTTGAGAGCCTTGTGAGTTTGTCTGTAAAGTGCTTTAGCATGAAAGCTGCTAAATATTAATGCATTTAAATGTAATCAACTTATTTTTAAACAGATTGCACGAGTGTGATATGGTAAGAATATTTAAATCAAGCTGTGGGACATATCCTCAGCTGGTGTAAATCACATCACTCCATGGAAATCAATGAAGCTGTGCTGATTTACTCAAATTGAAAGTCAGGCCTTGAGATATACATAGAATTCTTCATTGGTATCAGTGTAAATTCTTCAATCATACAGTTAGTGAAATCCTGAGTGATTTCAGGGAGTGTTGCACGATGCTGATAGATCAGTAGTTACATACATTATAAGAACAGTATTTGAATCATGAAATTATATTGTAAGAGGGAAAAATAGGAGATTTACAAAGTATTTTCCTCTATTGTCTCTACTTGGTAAAACTACTCAAATACAATAAAGCCCTGATCTTGCAAATACGTATGCAAGTGTTTAAGCATGTGAGTACTCCCATCACATGAACCTTTGACTCCAGATGGACTATCCACATGTAATCTTGACAGTAATACAAGTTCCTTATCCTTCAAATTGCAGATGCTCCCCAGTGTTTGGACTGGTGGTATATCCTAATTGGATCTTTCCCACTATATGTTTAGTGTAATAAACAAAACACTATTTTTCCCTCTTTTTAGGAACCACGGTTACATTCTATGAGAAGAAATTTTTCACACCCTTCATCCTTAAGTTTGAAACCTCGATATACACGAAGCCCTCACTTTCATCCTAGGAAAGATTACAGAATGGAAGAGACAATTCTCACTCCACCTTCCTCTACAGACTCTGTTAAATAGAATTGTAGATGTCTACCATGCTAATATGTCTAGCAGATGGAGGGTATGTAACTTTGTAACTCTCAACATTTACTGAGTATGTCTACATTAAAATGCTGTTTCTTTTCATCAAAGGAATAAAAATAAATATTGCAGTTCACATCAGCAAACACAGGATATGCAGGATAAAATCATGGTTACCTTTATCAATTAATGCATATTTACGTGACAGACTTGCAGTTTGTGATATACAGATTATTATATATGCACTATTTATTCAAGTAGTTTGAAAAAACAGCATATTTGTATTACAAGAAAAATCTAAAATTCATTTTTATGTCAGATAAGTTACAATAGACATTTTCAACATTTAAGCCTTTTCTGGTAGACTGACACCATATAATTGATTTGGATACCAATTATTTTATTTTACATATTATTTAAATAGAACTATTTTTTCATGCCATGTTTAGTTTGTATAATTATTTTTGATGTTGAAATCAAATCAGATAACAATTCTTTCATAGGTATAATTTTAATTTCTTTGGCTATGTCTACACTAGCCCCAAACTTCGAAATGGCCATTTAAATGACCATTTCGAAGTTTACTAATGAAGCACTGAAATACATTTTCAGCGCCTCATTAGCATGCGGGCGGCTGCAGCACTTCGAAATTGACATTGCTCGCTGCCGCGCAGCTCGTCCCGACGGGGCTCCTTTTCGAAAGGACCCCGCCTACTTCGAAGTCCCCTTATTCCTATGAGCAGATGGGAATAAGGGGACTTCAAAGTAGGCGGGGTCCTTTTGAAAAGGAGCCCCGTCGGGACGAGCTGCGCGGCAGCGAGCAATGTCAATTTCGAAGTGCTGCAGCCGCCCGCATGCTAATGAGGCACTGAACATGTATTTCAGCGCTTCATTAGTAAACTTCGAAATGGCCATTTACGTGGCCATTTTGAAGTCTGGGGCTAGTGTAGACACAGCCTTTGTGACAAGCATTTTTAAGAATAAAATTTGGACCATTTGTTTGTATTTCTTTACCTCTGTCTGAGGATAAGGCTGTTCTTAAATATAGTAAACAATAGATTCTTGTTTATTATACAGTTTTAGTTATAGAAAATGAATACGAATTTATGTAATATACTCTATATTAAGGTAACTGAAAACCTTCACCTGGTATGTAAGTATTAATATATTTATTGGCTATGCAGGATTAAAAACTCATTGACAGACTCTATCATGTGTTGAAATGGAATACAATTTTTTCTGAAATTAAAAAGAATTAATCTTTTTCTCATTTCCCCCCTTTGCCTTCCTTTTGAAAGATTATATCTATATTATTATTTTTTAAATTCCTGACATATTAAAACTACTGTATTTAATATGAATGCAAAGCCATAGGTTTATAGAGTATTGACAGTCTTTATCTCTACTTTTCTTATGTATGCAATATGTTGTAAACTTTTTTAAAAATTTTAAGTGACTTGATAGTGAATTTCCAATTGCATTTGCAAGATTCTGTTTTAGTTTTATATCAGGTGAAGGTCTCACAGAGTGGGCATTATATATAGCAGTAATTATATAATATATGTATTTTATATATATATATATATATATATATATATATATATATAAATAAATATATATATATGGTCATCTTTTTCTTCTACTGGTTTAACTCCAGTTGCGAAACATTGCAATGAGGATTGAGCCCACAGCATATAACATTATTTACTGTTTTAATAGCACACCAAGACAACCACAGTTTTGTGCCATTGCTGAGCAGAATAAGATCACAAATATGATGTATACATCTTGTAGAAATGTTTGTGATAACTCAATAGCTCACATGTTTGAAAAGTTTGTTAAAATGTAAGTATAACTTGGGCTTTTGAGGAAGTCAGCTCATTCTATTGCAGCATATCTTCAGCTGGTTTAAATTGTCATAGCTCCATTGAGACAATACACATCAGCTGAGCATTTGCCCAGTTGTTTTTATATTTAGTTTAAGTTTAGAATTTATCTGAGTAGATATGTTATGGACAATTCGGCACATCCTACACCTGCTTTATTTGTGTGGAAGCATTTGCTCTGTTGTAAATATTTTGTAAGGAAAGGCCTTGTGTTCTGTTATTACATCCTAATTTCAGGAAAAAAGCATATATATCCATTTCACCCATATGTTCAGAATGAGTTACAGATTCTACTTTATCGGAGTTCACAGTTTTAGTTTGTTCTTTGTTTTAGCTTGTTCTTTTGTTCTTTGTATTAAACATTTAATACAATATTTTTAATTGTAGAAGTCCAAGAAGTAAATGTGTTATGCAGTAACCTATTCAACAGTTTTGATTTACAGTTGAAGTCTTTTAATCTAATTGCTCAAAGGTGCACAAATATTGTGTAGTTCTTGATATATCATAAGGTAAGGTAAAGTGTGTGTGAAAAAGGCAAAATATTCACACTTACTGTTTCCACTTATGAAAACAGGTATTAGATTATAAATATTGACTTTAAGGGGAAAATAATCTGTGAAATAACTAACATTAATCTGATAACTTTATTAGTGTGTAAAAATAAAAGATAGTACAATAGCCATTTCAGGAAAGACTTTCAGACACAATGTAAGTGACTCTGCATTTATTTTATGAATAATGTAACATTCCCAGTGCTACAAAGGCAGATGCAGTATCTCGTGTAAAGATCAAGTTTTTAACTATGATATTAACTTCATTTTTTAAATTGTAATAGTCAATTGATCCATCCTTGAAAGAGTTATACTACAGGCTGGCAAAACTAAGTCTTTCTTCTGTGCTTCAGTTAAAAGAATCCCAATTTGAAGAGTAAGAGCCAAATAGGCATGTTAAACTTTTAGGGTTTTTTTTTTTAATTCAGCAATATAAAATGTGCTCTTGTTTGACCACACTACAATTCCTGGTCTTAAAAATATTGTAGCTTTAATTATTTGGTCAAATGAAGATAATGTACAATTATATGAATATTAAATAATATAAATCTAAAGCAAATAAAACGATAGAATGAGCTACTCTGAGCAACTGCATAAGCGACTCAGAATTATAAAAACAAGAAATTGTATTAGATGTGAAATTAAATTTGTTTGTAAACAAAATATATTTTCTGTTCTGTAGACTGATGTACAAAGAACTACATGCTGCTATCTTTGCTTCAATGGGAATTTTCTTAAAACTAAATAAGGACTTCAAAATTTAGCGCAAGGACACTTGTTCTGAAAGCAAAAGTTAAACTTTAGCATTTATCATTTCATTTCACAATTTAGACTCTTTTGCCTTGGAAGATTGGCTCAGCTACAGTATATATGTCAGCTGCTGCCCACAGGTTTCTATCAGGAATCCTAGTCTGCTCCTGTTCTCATCTTCAGCATGAAGGTGCAGTTTGTGAACACTGGACTGGGAGGCCATACCAATGTTCTGTCTTGATCTGTGTAGCCTAGAGCTGATCAAGATTCAGAGCTTTGAGTGGTTGAGCCTCCAAGGCCATACATCAATTTTTAAGATTAAGCCAGGATTTTTTTTATAAAATAGGTTAAAAATAGGCTTCTAAATCTATATTTAGGATCCTAGTTGATTTTCAAATGTGTTGAGCGCTAAACAACTTTGGTTAACTTCAATTACAGCTGTTGGTGTTGGTGGCTCAGTACTTTAGATGATGAGACAGGTGCCTAAATATGTTTTTTTTAAATATCCTAGGATGACTGGAACCTAATCTTTGTTATGCAAATTTGGTTCAAGCCTCAGACTTCTGATCAATGGGTCCCTTCATGAGGCAAAGTTGCTGCACCCTGCCTTAAAATTCAACAGCCATATGCAGCTGTACTTCCAGTATGTTCCTCTTACAGAAACTGGGGCCGACAGCCATCACGGGCACCAAGGCAGGCTAGGAGGGGGGCCTAGCTCTGCGATTTTCCAGAAGTGGGGGGGTCAGGGCAAGCAGCCTTTAGCACTGCCTGGACTGTGGCACTGGGCCCTCCTGTTCCGTCACAACCACGCAGAGTAGCGCTGCTGTCAGCAGTTCAAAAGGGCCCGTAGCACCAGCCACCACCACTGCTGAAGTAATGGTCGGAGCCAGAGCTCCAGGCCCCTTTGAAATGCTGGGTCCCTTTAAAACTGCCCCATTTCCCTGCCTCTCCCATCAGGGTCTGCTTGTAGAAAGTAACATAAGATTAAGAACTACCCCCCCTTCTAGGAAATCTGTGTGTCATTATCTCAACTCTTCCAGTAGTAGCTTTCTTCTTATATTAACCTCCCACCCCATTCCACCCCCATGAAGCTTTTATATCCCTTTCTCTCTGTTCTTGGTAAGTCCATGCTTTTGTACAGAAGTCATACAACTGTTTCTACACTCAGTAGTCCTGATTCTGCAATATATTCCTTGTGGGAGTAATCCTGTATCTGTGAAGAGCTCCATTGATATCTATGATTGCTCTGCGCAGGTGCATGAGAGGAATCCTACCCAAAGCAAATTACGGTATTGTCAGTCAGATCTATACACTCTCAAGATAACCAAATATGACACATTTTCCACCTTCTCTCGAATATCCTTATCCACTGACAACCTTTGATCCTGAAGCCAAATTAATTTTCTCATTTTCTCACTTAGCTGCCCAGTTTGCATTTTCATTATGCTAAAAAGCTAGCTTTCACAGCACCACTAACAACAGATATTGACTAAATTTTGTGTTCTAGATGTAGTTACATGGAAAAATGTTAGCGTGAACATTTGCTGTTAAGGAACACTGTAAATCATAGATTTTGACTGACAGAAAAATTACAGCTGAAGTGAAGTCATCATCATTGCTCCCAAACATTTTTATTCATTAGATCAAGAAATGTCAGTGTTAAGTAAATTAGATTTTCCTCTATTTGCACAGTAAGTGCCTGTTTTGAGATGTTAGAAGCAGCAATAATACAAAATATAAATCTTTCTTGAGAGCCAGAAACAATTCATCATAAAACAATTTGTCATTTTAATGTGTTTTTATTTAAGGTACTTTAAAATGCTTTTACCAAAATAGGTTGCATTAAAACAACAATTTTCTGTATCCTACACAATTCTTTTACCATTGTGTTAGTGAACAAAGTATATTCCCGTAACAGTTTAATAAAAGGTAACAGAACACATGGCTTTATCTGTATGGTAGCATAGTTGTAAAATATAGGAAGTTTCAAGGATGCACCTTTATTGTATGATTGTAGACACATGTTAAAGGTAAAATATTGCAGTAATTTCAGCTCACCTGGATTAAAGCTTTCTTCAGTTCATGACAGTGATCCATTTAAGTGAAGAAAACAAACATTTAATAAGTCATTTTTAAATAAATGTATAATAAAATAAGGATGTTTAATGACACATCTGTACACTATCAGAAAATTAGAAATTGTTATGCATGCAAAAAAAGTTTGAAATGTGGTAAGCACTTATCATGCTTAGCTATATAGCTCTCGTTTTAAAGTAAATACAAAATAATTTATTGAAAACATGGTAGAAAGATACAGGTCTCTTTTGGCTTTCTTGGACCTTTTGTAATATTAATATGTTAAAAATATATTTTAAATGGTAGCTTTAAGAGACCCATACTGTTATTTTATACCGTAGCCTCCTTCCATCAAAATTAACTACAGTTAATAATAAATGTGTACATTAAATATGAACAGAATGCTCTTTGTGAGGTTCAGAATAAAGTTTGAGTGTTTTGATTTTTGGAAATTGAAGCATGATAACAAAACTAAATCTGACTGTGACATACAGTTTTGTCCTATATTAGTATGCAGGATTTTAGCTAATTGGATGAATGTTGCTTTGATAATGTATTCCAGGTGCATTTAATCTGGTTACTGCAACCTTGTTTAGTAAGGTGCTATTGATGTGCAGAAATAAATGTTTAAACAATAAATTCATAAACCTTAAGATATTAGTAAACGTGTTACCATTTAGAATAGTAAAACAAACATCTAATTTTGTTAAAACTGTATGTGTGAAATATAGTCACAATAAACAAGTTTCTATAGTTTGTAACTTCTAAAAAACCCTCTGTTTTTGTAATTAAAAGTTAATTCAAATAAATGTTCCTGCATTTACTGTTCATGTTGTAACTTATTTTTCACCAAGTAGCTTAGAATCATATAAATTATAACTATAATACCAGGGAATTGATTAAAAATGATCTGGCAAACTTGTAGAATAAAGCTACTGCTTTACTGTCACTTAAGCAGAGTTACATTTTCATATGTGTGAGATTAATTACACATCTGTTTTGGAAATCAGATTAAAATAGCATCCAAATAGTATCCAGGTGAAGGAGTAGAAGGACACTTACTGTTCAAACCCCCATCCTCAATGGGCCCATGTTCAGGCTTCCTTCTCTCAGGGTCCCTTGGCAGCCTTTCGGTTTCTTCACACAGGCAGGAGATTATTTCAAGGAATATCCCAGAAATGAGTGAGACACAAATAAGCAGAATTTGTCAAACCAAGTAACTTGTAAATTATATAGTCTGTTCTTTGAAAAACAATCTTTAATTATGTGTCAGTGTCTATTCCACTGTAGCTGTTCATGAGCCTCATATGCAATGATTAGCAGTGTCTTGGGCCTGAACATGTGCACTGTGTCTCCTTATGAAAAAGGCATAAAGGGTGGAGCAACTGTTTTATTCTCTTTATTCATTTTTATTGCCTGGGACAGTAAAATCCAACCAGGACTGTGTCCAATCCACTACTATTTTTGACCTTTGGACCCAAACTTTTTGTGAATGATTTTTTTTCACCTGATTAATTTGTTCATTATTCTTTTTTTTCTTGGCTGTTCCAAAAATATTTTATATAAAAGATGTGGGAAACACTCACACCAGACTGCTGTACTGCAGGGTGAGCAACTTCATATTAGCTGCTGGCAATAGTGGACTCCAACCCACAATATTTAAATCTTGTTTCTTCATGCAGTAGTCTTATACCCTTAATATGCACAGCAGGTGTCTTTCCTGCCTCTGGGAATGAAACATCCATGATGTGTTCCATTCTCAGCTTAGTTTCAACCTGAACCCTTTAAATTGAGATATGGGAGTCTCAAATTACATCTCAGAGCAATTGTCAGAAATTCAGCTGGCTCTGGGTGCAGTCGCCTGGCAATTCTGTGAGCTTGGTGGAGGTCAGTAAGCTAAGTAGCTGTGCTTTCTGATTGGACAGCAGAATCAACAAATAATCATGTATGCCTTGTCACGACGGCACCTGTGCCAGATCAGTTTCCTGTACTGATCTCTGTTCCTACCTATTCCTACTCCAGCCCTGGTCTCTACCTTGCTCTTCAAACTCTGACTCCTGTCTTTGAGCATAATTCTGGTTCCGTACAGACATCTGATTCCTGATTCCAGTGGCTTTTTTCCTGACCACAACTCTGGTTCCACTTTCCAGCTCTGCTCTGACCAGTAGGCGTATCTACTGTTCCAACAACTAGGTTCCACCACCTACATTCCCAGTGTGCATAACATCAATTCACGGAGGTTGCTTCTGGTCCCAAAGAGAGAGTTCTTCAGAATTGGGAGGGTGGAGCTGAGACTAATGGCAGCAATTGCTCCAGAATCCAAATACCGTATCACCCATTTTAGTAAGAATTGGTAGTCTAGAACAATACCAAGACCACTGACACTGGTACCATGATCTTTGGTGCTGCTCCCATCAGCACTGATGACATGGACACCAAATGCTCCTACACCAAGACTAGGCCTGAGAAGCCCTGCACCTTTCAATTTGGATGCCAACCAATAAACCTGCATCAGGTTCAAGCTCAGGCTGGACAACATGTCCATCCTGTAAGGAGGACCCAGAACACTATCTTCAGTATTGAAGGAGATGGGAGTAAATCATTGACCATCAAAAAGGTGTATGGGGGACTACTCTGATGTCAACACAGAAATCTACATTGGTGCTAACACTAGCACTGACAGAACAGCCCACCTGTCTATAGGGGCATACCTTCAAGGAATCACCTTCACCCAGCTCTCAGCGCTGGACCTGGCACCATCAACTATATACATAGATCAAGCGTCACCACTATTCCCAACGATGTCCATCTCCTTTCTGTCTCCAAGCTATTCCTACTCTCTGGCTTTGTGTTGGGAAACCTCGTGACAGCCTGAAATCATAGCGCCAAAAAGACCCCATATTGAGTACTAATGCATTACTATTAGTAGATGGGCCCCTTGCTGTCTAGCCCTTGTACAACATACCACAATGGCTGTAGGGACCAATTGGTGCCCCAGCTTCCCAGATCGGCGTCCGATCACATGTTTCAGCAAAAGGAAAGTTGTTGATCATAGTTGATGTCAAAAGTCAACTCCTCTTCATTGGAGCTGAGGACCTTCCTTACAAAGAAGCAAAGATTGCTCAAGAAACATGGCAAATGCCCTTTCCACCTAAGGAATCAACCTATACCTACCTCACGCTACAGATGCCCTCAGCAGGAAGTTTTATCAAGACCGCTAATGGGAGCTGGACACATGGGTCATCCAAGATAATTTCCAGATATGGCAGTTCCCAACAATAGACCTGTTTAAAACCACACTACTTCAAATGCCCACACTTCTGCTCCAGAGCAGAATTCAGTTGTCACACCTTGGGAAACACCTTCTTCATCAACAGAATGCTTTCACCTGTGCACCTTTCCCCTGTCTTCCTCCTAGTCTATGTACATCACAAGACAAAACAAGATGGATCTAGAGTGATCCTAATAGTTCCCACATGGACACTAAAAACACGGTATCCCTACCTTCTCCACATGGCAGTCTGGCCACCGCGCACACTCCTGTGTATCCCTCAGCTTCTCTTGTAGGATGCAGGTCACATCATCCATCCAGATCCTCAAAAAATTCATCTCAAAGCCTGGTTACTACATGGGTAATGGAATCTGAAATATGTTCCAAAGAGGTACAGAATGTATTATTAAACAGTGGTAGGGGAATCACCCAATGCACATACAACCATAAGTGGAAGCTATTCAAAGCATGGTGCCAATGCAAACAAACTGCACTTGTTTCAGCCTTCTTGCTTCTCATTTTAGACTGTCTACTGGAATTCAAAGAAAAGGGACGTTACATGAGTTCCATCACTACATTTCATCATAAAGTTGACATTCTCTATGTCCAACTCCTATCGAGAAATTAGGAACCCTACCTCACCATGGAACCTCAGTGTAGTCCTGGATATCCTCATTGGGCCTCCTGTTGAGCCTATGGCTCCAAGCTTGCACTTGCCCCTCTTATGAAGGTTGCACTTCTAGTGGCCATTACATCTGTTAGAATGGTTGGAGAACTAGCAGCTCCCAGCAGACACCACTTACACAATCTTTTTCAAAGACAAGTGTCCCTCAGACCACATCCTGAGTTTCTAAGTTTCTCTCATCCTTTCACCTTAACAAACTTACATACTTACTGACATTATTTCCAAAACTGAATGTGGACAAGTTAAAATCTTGACTACACTCTTTAGATGACTGCAGGGCTATAGCTGTTTACTTCAACAGCACAAAATCTTTTCACATCTTTCCATAATTGTCTTCATCACCAAACAATCAAAAGGCAATGCCATAACTGCAAAACAGTCATTAACATGGGTATCAGACTATGAAACTGTGCTGTTTCCAGTATAAATGACAATCTGCTAAGAGTATCAGTATACTTTCTACCAGACGTCTTATCAGATTCCACAGCATTTCTTAACAACATACCTATTACAGAAATTTGCAGGACTGCAACCTGGGCTTCGCCACACACATTTACACTACACTATGAGTTGCAACAGCCTATGCCCTCTGATACCCCAGTTTGGTTATATGATTCTCTCATCTGCTACAACTTCAGCTCCCAAGCACCTTTGGGGTATACTGTTCTGAAGTCACCTGAAGTAGACCACTCACCGGGACATTAGTTGGAGAAGGGGAAGTTAATCACCTTGTGCAGTAATGGAGATTCTTTGAGAAGTGTGTCTCTGTGAGTGCTCCACTACCCTCCCTCCTCATCTCTTCTTCAGAGTTTTATCTAATACAGACTCTGCAGTAGGAACAGTGTGGAGTTGACCACACAGCTCCATTTAACTGCCTGAAGTGGCATGAGAGGGGCACAACACATGTGCAGACTAATTGTGCATTGCTACCGTAATTCATTGACTACAAGTGCAAGGGTACAACAATACCTAAAGTGGAGCAACCACCGGGACACACATCTCAAGGAACCTCTGTTACTGTGTAAGGTGAGTAATTTCCTCTTACTCTTAGATATGATCCCAACAAAGTTTTAAAAAAACTTTGAGTACTCATCTTTCCGGTTAATTTTTCTCTAGATTTTTTTAAAGACAGATTCACCCATAGTAATAGGAATCCTAAAAGCATATTTTGTATATCCTTAGACTTTATTAAATGTCTTTTGTTAATGATGATTGACATAGTTTTCATTATAATGCTGATCTCTTAATCTTTTGCCTTCATGTGCATTTGTTGTTTAAAACCTGAGCATTCAGAACATAATTATGAGAGCTGCTTGGTCCAAATATTCCCTCATTCCTCATTTTGCCTGTGGGTCTAAGAATTATCATTTATCTCCAGTGCATATCTTGAATCTGTCTGAAACTTTAGTAACTAGTTTAGTTTTTAGAACATTAGTACAGATTTAAGGTTGCTTTAGTTCCTTGTGATTCCCATCTCTCCCTGATCTCAAGATGGAAAAATCAGAAGAATAAGTCCAGATTTAAAATATGTGCAGTGTGCAATAACAGATTAGTCTCACAAGTCAGAGAAAAAAGTCTGATCTGAAAGAGTTTTTAGGTCCTCTGACACTATATTTAAAGATATGTTTTGGATCTCAGAAATCTTAGATTCCACCCTTGATTTCATTGACCCAAAAGAAGCCAGGAAACACACAGCCTCCACAGAATATGATGGGTTCGGACTTGTAATTACTGGCAAACTTCTTAAATGAAAACATAAACCATTGGTGAACATTACAGTGGAACTGGAATAAAAACAGAAACATGAAACTCTATTAATTCACTAGATTTCGGTAGTCAGCTAAAGAGCGGTTAGGACTCAAGCTGGGAGAATTTTTTGGAAAAACCTTTCTGTGATGAAAAATGCAGGTTTAGGTCAACAAAAACATTTCACAAGTTCATGTTGATTGCAGTGAATTGTTGCGATCAGAATAAAAAATAGATTTTAGAAATGTCAGAATGGTTAATTTTGATAGTGAAACATCTTGGGGTTTTAGTTACACACCAAAACCATGGAAGGAGGAAGTGCTGCCCTCTCATAGCTTTTGGCGTAGGGCACTTGTGTGGGATGAAGGAGAGTCGTGGTTCAAATCCCCATTCCACAGTAGAGACTTGAATCCAGATCTTTCCATTGCTAGGTGAATGTCCCAATTCCGAAGTTAAGTGCTATTTTACTTAAAATGTTCAGTGAGGCAGGGACTAGAACCTAGACATTTCCTTTCATCCGTTCCCAATTGAATGTCCAGATATCACACTATTAACTCTCTGATTATCCAAAACAATATTTTTCTGACTTTTTTTAATTCACTGAAAGTTCCAAAAGTTGTTGGGTTTGGTTCAACGTGACCTGAACAAAAAAAAAAAAAAACCTCTACTTTTTGGAATTGAAAAAAAAAATCAAATTAATTGCCCAGCTCCAGTTAGGAAAATGTATTCAAATCTCTCCATAACTGGTTCAGCTAAAACAATACATGAAATCTTTCCAAAAGGTACCTCTTTCCAAGATGTTATTCCAATGTAATAAAATTTCACACATGGAGAATTCTGCCCTCTGTTTCATGTGCACATCTCCCACTGAAATCACCATTATTTTGCTCTAATGTACATCCTGCTACAACAGCATGCACTCCATTGTAAAATTGGAACCAGTGACTTAAATTCTGTTCCTGTACCTGAAGAGAAAATTGGGTCTACCGTGTAACTACTGTGGCTATGTTATATCCCATTTTCTCCACTTGAAAAAGCTCTTTTATGTTGTAAATTCATAGAGCTATGTAATGTGATTTAAAGCCATCTCTTTACTAAGATGAAACTCTGTTATTGCATTAATCACTGTGGTAAGCCTGACGAAAGAAGAATCTTAAACTATTTAATCTATTTGGGGAATAGAAGGGAAACAGATCCAAACTTTAGTCATACTGCAAAACTCGACACAGAAGTCTCTTTGGATTAACATAAAGTGCATTTTACTGTAACTTTTTAAAGTAAAATATAACAAAAGCTGAATTGTCGTTTATTAACCTAGATTTTTTAAAATAAGTTTTACTGTTATCATACATACACTTCTTGCCGAAAATATTCTTTATTACAGCATGATCATGTATGCTTTTCCATGTGAAAGAAAATTCCTTTGGAAACAAAATAGGACTCAAAATTCCAACTCTAAAATAGAGTCTAAACTGCTTTTCATTTACTTTCCTCCCCTTTGAGATGCCAGAAGCAATTTCCTCTTGAAACTGACTTCCTTTCTGGAAATGATTTTCGTCTCTAACCATGTTGAGACTCTCTTCTCTCATTCTTTCATTCTGACTCGCTCTTTTCCTTCTCAATTACTACTTCATCTGAATAGCTCTTCTGACATTAGGTAATTATATATGTTTCCCTCTAACTTTATTATTTCAGCTCTTTTTTGCCTCATCAGTCAGCCAAGGGGGCTAGACAAAGCACTATTGGTGTCCTCTGCAACAGAACGCTGATGGAGGGGCTGGCTGTAAATTGACGTGGCATGGAAAATCTCTGCTAAGTTGTAGCAGCTTGTACACTTCTGTAAAATCAAGCCGACTCTTGCTGAATTGGTAGCTTGAAGTCCTTATGGGTGCCAATACTTACATGGACAAATTAATAGAAAATGTCTTCACTTACATACATGGAAACTGAAATTTTTGTCTCTTTGGATTTATGGCTCCTAGTAAACAAAATCCAAGGCAGTTCAGTTTGTTAGTTTTGTTTTTCAGTCAGAGTAACAGAACTTGCTGCTTCCCCCACCC
Source organism: Carettochelys insculpta (assembly GCF_033958435.1). Taxonomy (NCBI): domain Eukaryota; kingdom Metazoa; phylum Chordata; order Testudines; family Carettochelyidae; genus Carettochelys; species Carettochelys insculpta. The sequence continues at coordinate 15,931,123 of NC_134144.1, forward strand.
CCTTTCCTGCAATTTTTCTTTGCAGATTTTGCCATGGGGTGTGGACTTCGAAAGCTAGAAGACCCAGATGATAGCAGCCCTGGAAAAATATTTTCTACATTGAAGAGACCGCAAGTGGAAACAAAGAGTGACTCTGCTTATGAATATGTATTGCTGGATTTTACTTTAGAAGGTATTTCTTCTATTTTATCTTTTAAAGTTCTTGCAAAAGTTGGAATTCCCTTTTACTATCTTTTATTTTCCTCAAGAGAAAGTGAGATTTATTTACATTATCAAAGCTAAGCAATATACCAGCCTTTTATTTCATAATATTAAATCTAATGTCCTCAGATAAAATTAAAATTAAATTTTTTTACATATTAAACAAAAAAAGTTAGACAGTTGTCCTCATTAAGAAAACTGGACAAAACTGCTTGAAAGATTTTTCTACATTCTAGTGAGCTAAATTCTGCCATCGTTGATAACTTTGAATAACACACATTTTGCTACTCACAAAATACACTCAGCATGAGAAGAGGTGGTGCAATTTGGCCCTTAAATGAGTAATTGTTTTGTTTAATTTATTCAACTTCTAAAGATCTGTAGTCATAGCTCATTACTCTATATAGAAATAGCTCCTAAAATGATATAAGAAAAAAAAATTCAGCCTTCTGGCAGATATTTTAGTAAGATTCTTGTAGACTGAGTTATTAATGAGCCTATTTTTAAATCCCTCTTTCTGCATCTTTCTTTGTAACTGTAATTTGAAATTATGCTTAAAACAAACATAAAATCTCTATGTACAGTTAGAAGCAGACACTACCCTCTGGGGTACTTCCATTTCCAGGGTGTCCGGTCTCTAACAGAGCCATTGCCTGTTCCAGAAAGTTGAAAACACAAATAAACAAGCCCAGATAGCTGTCTTCTGAGAAGAAACAGCTCTGTGCTGCAGTTAATTTGTAGAACCTCACATTTTATAACTAACAATTTTAATAGAAATTCTTTGATGGCAGGGATTTAAAATATATATGCTGATAAGTAGTAAGAGTCAAAAGGGGGAAAATTATGATGTTATCTGTTATGCGACTTGTTACAGGAATATTTTAATATAGACATCTGACCTCTGTTGAACTACAGTGTAGATATTTCAATTGCTGGATTATATTAAATGTTGATGTTTATACATATTGAAGCGCTGATGATTAAGTAAGCTGCATGACTGGATGAATAGAAAACATAATATTCTACTAAATTATAGTACTTGGCAACCAACAGTATTTCTAACTTTTCATTAGAAAGAGGAGTTGTTAATTCATGTGTATGTTTCAGGAAACTAAACTTCTTTGTATTGAATAGTGGTAGCAACAATATACTCCAAGACTAGAGCTAGATTATATAATACATAAAATAACTGCCTACTGCTATATGAATAGTATGATCTGATATGAATGTGCAGAATCATAAAAATTCATTCCTTTACTCTGACATTTGCTTGGAGTTCCTAAATAGTTCATTGTGTTCTAAATCATATTTGAATCATATAAAGGGTTTATGAAAGCACCCTGAAAAAAGATTTGCTTTAAAGAAGATTGTTGTTTTCAATATTAAATGTAGCAAGTAGAAATAGGTAAGGGTGCTTATTTTATCCTCCTAATATGTAATAACCTGTGTCATATTGAAAAAAAGAGTAAATTTTCAAAGTGTGGTGCCTATAGTTAGACTCATCAGGCTGTGTCTAGAATATCAAGTTCTTTCGGAAAATCTGGTCCTTTTTCAAAAGAACACACAGAGTGTCTACACACAAAATGTGCTCTTTAGATTCAGAATTGGAAGAACACAGCTCTTTTTCTGGAAACCCTCTTCTGCTCCCAGATCAGGAAGAATGCCTTCTTTCAAAAGCTTCTTTTGAGAAAAAATGCGTGGGGATGCTCCACGGGCCCTTTTTTCGAATGAGCAGTCCTCATGGTGCCGGAATTTTCAATCCCCAGCCCGTTCTTTTGAAAGTATCGGGGCTGTGCAGCCACTCCCTATCACCAAGTTTATGCTCAAAGAAACAGAGTAAAGAGCTCACCAAGAAGACTCTTAAAGCTCAGTGATTCTCTAGCCCACATGCTGGTTTGAGCAGCCTAGGAGCTATCAAGCAACTATGCAGAGCTAGAGCATAATGTGATCTGGCCTCTCATTCTTGTCCCCAACTTGCCCTTTCCTAGTTGTAGGGCTGGTGTCTAAGAACATGCTCCATTCCCACTGGAGACTCCCCAGATCAGGAGAATTCCTGAGGAGAAAGATGCAATCAGTCTTCACTTTTGCACCACTTGAGTGTCATAAAGAGAGCAGAATGGCAAAGACTCTACCCAACTGGTTTTAGCTGTCTATTTCTTAGTGCCAATTTTATCTCTGCAGCTATGATATGGAGATATACCTGTCTGATAGAGCCTGCTCCTGTCTTGTTGTACGTGTAGGTGCTCCCTGCATTCTTCAGAAATTAAGTGCACATGTGAACACAGCCTTAGAAGACAGGGAAAACGTGATTATGTTCTTCCTATCAACATGCTGAAGTTTCAGACAATGTAAATCACCTAAAATTTTGTATAAACACAAATATGTATGTAAAAATGTATTTGTCATCACCTTATAACATTTAAAATGTCTAAGTTACGTTATTGTAACAGTTTTGATTATCTCTTGTGAGAGAACACAACCAGATAGAAATTCTGTTTAAAATTTAGGATAGTTTGCAACATGAGGAAGTGGGCCTTGTTTTACACATACCTGTTTTTCCTGGCTGTGGCATGCTGTCTAAGCTTTATCATATGTATTTTCAGTCAACCTGAACGTGTCCATTGGCTTCATTATGCACAGTGTGCTTAAAGGAACTGGTTAGGAATCCTCTATCTCTGTTCACTTAGAGCTAAATTCTGACATATGGCATGCAAATTGTGAGGAGGAGACCAGATTTGAAATGGGCCTTGTCTCCTACACCCGGGATCTGTACAACTAGCATGCAACGTTGCATTTGTACTGTACAATTGTGAATTGTGAAGTTATAACCAGAGAGCACAACATGCATCATGTCCCCCTCGGGGCAAAGTTTGTGTTAGTGGAAGTATCTAGATTTGTAGCTACTAAAGCACTTTATGCCATCAGGGCATAAGTGGGGATGCATCTTATTGTTCCCTGTAGGCTGTGTACTTGTGCAGCCACTCAGGAGACAGTCAAATGCTGCTCAGCTGATTAGCAGAATGCCTGGGGCCAGCAGCATACACTGCTACCAGTGGTGCACATTTGCACATGCCTCAGTACCATCCTAACATAATTTATTTTGTACATGGATGGAAAAGTTAAGAGGGAACATTTATGTATGTTCCCCACAATGTGTTGTCCAGCTGTTGTCAAAAATCTGCCCAGTGCCAGCAAGATTCCTATGGCAGAGGATATACCAGGCATCGTTTTCCCCCAGGATAGGATTTAATAATACTCAGTATTTGCACAGGTTTTTTTTCCAAAGTATTGTACAAAGATTAACTAATTAGTTCTTTAAAAACCTGGTGATGTATACATACCAATATCATATCCAGTTTACACAGGAGAGCAAGGCACAGATAGGTTGAGACCACATTGTAGACTACTGATAGAGCCAAGAATAGACATCACCAATTTAATCTTAGCCACGAGAGCCACAAAAGCTGATGAAATGGCATGTCATGGTTATGTACGACAGGGGTTTTAATCAGAGAGTCATAACAGAAAGTCCTATGGCACCTTAAAGACTTAGATTTATTTGGGCATAAGCTTTTGTAGGCAAAAATCCTATTTTTTCAGATGCACCAAAAGCAGATCGAAGGTTCAGTCTGCACTTTCGAAAGACAGCTCCATTCTTTGGAGAGAGGGTGTCCACATAGCTGTGTGCGCTCTTTCAAAAGAACAGATGCATCTGAGAAAGTGGGGTTTTGCCCACAAAAGCTTGTGCCCAAAGAAATCTTAGTCTTTAAGGTGCCATAGCACTCCTCTTTGTTGTCATTGTTGGTATGATATTCTACATGTTTACATGAAATATGGAAATTAGGTGCACTCACTGATGTGTGTGTTAGATAGAGCCTATACATCAGGGAAGAAGACATGGTTCAATGAGTATAATTTGATAGCACTCATCTCTTTTTTGGGGAGGTGATTAAGAAGGGAGATAGGGGACCTGAACTGAATCCTAAGGAATACATTTTCAAAGCATGTATGGAATATTATCCTTCTGCTCTTATGTACTTTTTCCCCTTTACATTGAAGAGGCTGACGTAAAATCAAAGGTGAGTGAACTCATTTCAACTTAAATTTTGTTCTTTTGAGAGGGAGAGAGAGACAAAGAAAAATCCTAAAACAGCACCTAAAAGTGCTTTTTATATTTCCATCGTGGCTTTGGTGTTTAATTCCAATTTGAGACACAATTGATACTATTAAACAACATTGTCCCTTCCTTCTTTTCATTCACTAGAAGTATTGTTAATAAAATAAAAACTGTAAGAACTCTAAAATGAACTAAAGACCTTGTAGCTGGTGTTACTGCTGGAAAGTGACAAAATCTGCTCTCTGGAGTCCACAGTTGTGCCAAGGGATAGAAAACATGATACAACTGACTGGGGCTGTGAGTGAGAAGAGTAGTCCTGTCTTTAGTGAACACTGATTGCTTGATTTTTCAGGGATGTTGAGCACCCACATCTCCAACAAAGGTCAATGGGAGAAGCTAGTACTAAGCACCTCTGAAAAAATCAGACCATCCACCCATTATGCAAGAGGATTCAAAATTGTGAACATCACAATTCCTTCTGTCTGTGCAAAAGCTGTGGGTTGTCTGCAGCACAAAATGAAATGTGCTTCCAAAAGTATTGTTTCTGCTAATTCAACTGGAAAATTTGACTGTATTGTGCCCTCATAGTTTGAGCACAATTCCCCCGTGACCAGAGAAAAGTCTGCTAAAAACTGGTGGCATAGTAAGGCCCCTTGCTGCACGCCATTAGATTTAATTTGGGTGGGGATAAGGATGATATTAAAGTGTCTGAGGTCTTGTCTATACAAAAAAAATGAAGTGTGATTTTTAAATTGGTTTTGTTAAACTGGAGCCAACCTCCACATAGATATTTATTTCACTTGAAACCACACTTAGTTCAGTTTAGCTTAAATTGATTAGGAATAAACTACTCAAACCAAAATAAGAGCATGTCCACAGGTTTGCACTGTATTAACCAAATTGGTTTAACAATTGATTTAAGGTAAATCAGTGCAGTGAGGCTTGAATTCCAATTTAGAAGTTTTATTCTGTACCTTTTTACCTTCTTCCTTTTCATAAGGAGGGATTGGTGGAGATATAAATGCTGACACAGCTTTATACAGTCGTAATAAAACCATGCCATTACATTGTTTCTAAACCGATTAAAAGTTTTTAAAATCTTTTTTTGGATGAACAAATTTATCACTATTTTTACTAATTTCTGGTCAACTAAGCATCTGCTACATTTTATACATCTGTACAGTGGGAAATACAGATTTATTATCTTTTGTGCTCCAGTTAGATCTAGATAAATAGCTTATTTATATGTATGAACACATGCATACCGAGAAACCCCTGTAGCTAATGTCCATGTTTTCTGTTCATTCAATTCCTTAAGCGTCCTCAAATCCAGAAGTTATCAAGATCAGTTCTGTGTTGGATATAGCAACAAAAGTGGAAGAGTATTACATCAAAGGATATGTTGTAGGAGCAATCCATCCTATTATATTACCTGTTGGGCGAAGGAAGCACTTTCCTGCAAGTTATTTGTATCGCGTGGTACTATCACGACTCAAATTAAGGTAAAATACGCTGAGGAGAAAAATTACTTGAATTAGATGACATAGAATACATTGCTTCATTAATATTTTAAACATATCCAAATGGCTTTTGAACAGGCATCCCTTCTCACTTTTAATTCTAATCAGGACATTAGAAAGCACCATCAAAGATGAACCAGAGGCTGAATGCTCGAAATAATTTAGACATTTTGACACTGAGCATCACACCACCAAACTTCTGGGCACCTGGATAAACCACTGCAATTCAAAGTCTGAATTAGAGTCCTGTACAATGCATGGGGTAAGAGAGGCACCTTGGAATGCCATTCACAAAGGCCAGCAGGCTATGCAGGAAACTAGCAAATGGGAAATGCTGATCAGAGGAATGTATTTGAAGCCTCCCTTCTCACACATGAGCACCTAAGACCAGACTAAAGGGAAGTACTTACCTTTGTAAGACAGACAAATCTTTCATGTTATAGTACCTATGCACTTTTAGCAAGAAGACTGATGTCAAGCTGTCCTGCAGTGGCTCTAGGGGATAAGTACGAGCCTCTGGGGAGACTGTAAAAAAATAGGGCACAAACCCTAAACTGGTTATGAGCTCTGTAATTAGTTGTCACCAACCAATTATCAAATGTAATGTACTAAAACAGTCTTAACATGGAGTCACATACAGTCCCCTTTGGTACTCCAGTCTGTCTTGCCACTTAAGTAAGCACACCTGTGTGATAGATAGTTCCTTAGACCAAGGATCACAGCAATAGTAAGGCTGCCCCATATCTCAATGGACCAGTCACTTCCCGTAGTCAATTGCACCTTATATTCACAGGAACCACAATGATTGTCAGGTATCGGCGAGGAAGCCGAGTTAGTCTGTATCTTCAAATACAACAAGAAGTCCCGTGGCACCTTATAGATTAACAGATATTTTGTATCATAAGCTTTTGTGGGCAAGGATCTGCTTCATCAGATGCAGGAGTGGGGGCATTTCAGAGGAGGATTCAAAGAAGGAGTTTCAGTCAAGGAGAGGGCCAGAGCTGACAAGGTCTATTCAGTCAGAGTGGATGTGGCCCATTATCGGCAGTTAATGTGGAGTAGTGAACATCAAGAGAGGAGAAATGATGTCAGTTCAGTCAGGGGGGATGTGACTCTTTCTTGCTTATACCTAAAAAGCCTTGCCCTTCAGAGTCCAAGCATCTCAGAGATACAGTTACTACTACTTAGAAGTTTTTATTCCCTCCCTCACTTGAGCTCTGGACTGTGAATTTAGCTGACGGGAGGAATTTACTTGTATGATTCATCTTTATGGTGGATGGGAGAAACAAATTGTTCCATTGTCTTAATATTTCCACAGTAGTTAATCTGGTGTTGATGGGTCTTCCCTGCTGGACAGGACATAACTCCTTCAGTTGAACACCTGCATTTCGTACTAATTAATATTTCTCCTCTGACCGGTGATTTACAGTTACAGCATCTAATAATACAATTGCTGAATGATCATAATGTTAAGTGAGCTTAATGCATGCAGCAACTTACAACCATTCCGTAAAGTCTAAGATCAAAACACATTTTTTCATTATAATACCTATTTTAACAATATTAACATACAGGTAAAACAGACTGCTTCCAGCTCCTTATTTTGTCAGTATTCAATTGACGCATGGGGACCCTGGCATGAATCAGCGCGTGGCCCTCCAGTATCACAACTGGAATGAGTAGGGAGGATAGCCCTTGTAACATAAGCCAATGATTAGGGTACTGTCTTGGGAGGTGAGGAAACCCTCTGATGCAATCTCCAGTCCATTTATGGAGATGAAGCAATTTGAACAGGGATCTACCACTTCATGGGTGTCTGCTCCAACGAGTGGTGAGTAGGACATTCTGATGTATCAAGTCCCACATCCTCTCCTTTTGAAGGTGTGCCACTGTGGGTAAATAATGAAAGACCCTTTGGAGCAGGGAGACAGTGTTTCCTGCCTCATAGATGAATGGTCTAACTACCAAACAGTAAAATCACCTGTGAGTGCTAGCCTAAATGATGGAGAGTGTGAGCATGCAAATGCATACACAAGCATGAGAATGACTCTATAGCTTGGTGGTTTGACCACTTGCCCAGGAAGTACATGTAAGTTTTGGAGATCTGATTGCATTCTTTGCTAGTTTCCCAGATTACCTAATTTTCTATAAATATGTGTATTTCATGGTAGAAAAACAAAGGGTTTGCTATATGTATTTTTTAATAAATGAACATCTTTGTCTGCTTTCCCTTTTTTCTTATTCTTAAGTCTAACCAGATCACTTTTTGTGCAAGCTGCATACTTCATCTTTTAAATCTGTGTCCACAAGATTAGATGAAGGGGAACTTTTAGAGTTCCTGAACAATTTTTGTTAACATACTCCAACTTTATCCAATTGGAAAATGTCTTTTTCAATTTCACACTTGATCAGGTTTCATTTACATGACTCTTGAACATGTAAGAATAGTCAGTGGAATTCCAGTATTTTAGGTATTAGTCCAAGTGAGCATGAGTTTTTCCTCATTCTCATTCTGCCATGCAATTTAGTTTTCCCTTCCCTACTTCTGCCCCACTACTTGTGCACCTGCTTAGAGGGACTACAGTAGTGGTACCAAATGAAGATTGTGTACTCTGTCCATCCCTGCACCTGAGTTCCAAGGATTCCTAACAGTTGTGCAGTGTAGTCTTGTTGTACCATATTAGTTGCGTTACAGTGAGACATAATGTAGTCCTAAATAAATTGCTAGTAAAGGAAATTTTGTTTTAACCCTACTGAACTAGTAGCTGGCTTATGCCTGCAAACGTGAATTTTATGCATCTGACAAAGCGGGTCTTTGCCCATGAAAGCTTATGCTCCAAAATATCTGTTAGTCTATAAGGTGCCAGAGGACTTCTTGTTGTTCATGAATTTTGTGTTTTTCTTTTCTTAAAAGCTGTACCACTTCAAGATATTCCATATGATCTTGTAGTGGCATAAGCCTGTTGCTACTATGCTCTTTACCCAGCTGTTTGTAAGATGACACTTCAGTCTGCTCAGCAAACCATTGGTCTTATAGGCTCTGCTGAAATTAAGTTCTCGTACACTGAAATGTGACACTAAAAGTATATTGTGCACTTCAGTTTTCCCTCAGTGTTTTCAGCCTGAACTGTCTCAACTGACTCATAAAATCATACTTTTTCTAATAGACAACCATGCAAACTAAACTTTGGATCTGTTTGGTAATCATGCTAGAGTCATTCTGACTTATACAACATCTTTAGTCAAAGCTTCTATGGTGAAAATTTAGCTAAAAGTTCTGCTGATGTACAAGTCACGAAACAACCCAATTTACTCTCACAAAACTGGAAGAAGAGGAGGAAAGCGTAGTGAAAACTATTGCTAATACTCTACTTCTAGGAGATGCAGTACAGAAAAATTTCTTATGCTTTTGCATGTAGCCATTACCGCAAGTTTCTGTGAGCAGCATGTGGGGGTGGGACAGGCAGGGAACCTGGCTGAGGCTCCCACTGCACCAGAGGCCAGATCTGGCTTGGCAGGCAGGATCCAGTTTCCTGGACATATTTTGCCCACTTCTGCTTTTAATTATAGTGCTTATGCCCTACTGCTGCAGCATGTGTTTGCCATCACAGGAGGGAGAATCCCTCACCACCCTCCTTTCTCCACATCCTTATACTATGAGGAGTTTTTCTACTGCATGCTTCTCCCTGTCCTGAAACCTCTAAAAAGCCCTTCCATGTACCACCAGAATCCATGAGGCAAAGTAAGAAAGTGGCTTGGGAAGAAAGTACCCCTCCACATTTTTCCACACAAGAACCAGTATTTACTCTGTGCTGTAGATCCACTGTGAGCACATCTCCTACTACTGTCTTTGTATAACGAAAATACTGATAATTTAAATTCACTAGATCAGAAAATGTACATACTGTATTACAATTCCTTAAGACTTTTTAAGCTTCAAATAATAAAAATACCATGTAGTTAGACCTCTCTATTAAAAGTATTCTTGTCACTCCAGATATGCTTTTATTAACATGTATGTAAATTCCAGAATGATGGCTACATATTTAAAATTAAAATGACATAAACAGTTAGTATTTTATGTATATTCACATAGATTTATTTACACTTGATAGTGTAATCTAAAATTTGTAACATTACTTAAATGTTTCCTTTTAAATTGAAAGGCTGTAACAAAACACTGAAGAGAAACCAATTATTGAAATTCACTGAATATCAACATTCAAGTCCAGTTGCAAGTAGTTAATATTGAAGAATATCAGACTGAGAAATAAATTCAAACATTGTTTAACATTACCTGAAAATTTAATGTTAAGTCTTCTGGGATGTATGGAAAACTCAAGGATTAATTAGCTAGAAGTTACAGTATAGCCAAATATTTTACTTTGATGCAAAAATACCTCAGTTTTCTTGATACCAGTGATTCTGTTTGTATGTCAGTTACAAATCCAATTAGCATCCTTCTAGGATTGTAAGAAGCAGCTTTTCTATTATTGGTATTGTGCCAGATAGTCTATTTCAAAGGAACTAACTCTTTATTTTATGTCTTATATTTGTATCTTGTATTTTTATGTATGTTTTCAGTATTTGAGAATATATGGATTTATTTGCTATGAAAAAAACACCTTTTCGCTAAAGTTCTTTATTACAAAGTGCTTATAAACGAACCTATATTAAATAGGATTATTCTTTTCCATTAAGGTTCGGTCTCTGATTGATTGTGCAAACATTGGGAAGGGTCACTTCTAAGCAGAAGTGTGAAAAAAGTATTGCCAAGATTTCATTCATATTTTTTTCCCAAGAAAGAAAAGAATTGTACATGCAAGCAGTTTGTGCAAGTTAGCAGCAAGCAGCTGACAAAGACTGCTTTCTTTCTGTATTCCAGCCAGAAGCACACAGCACCCAGAAGACAAAGACACCCTAGGCTTGTGATTGAGGAATGTCCTTTAATGTACGAAACACTGACAAATGAAGTAGTGAAAGGATTGTTAGAAAAGGTATGGAAATTTTTCAATTTTGTTAACTTCTCTGCTTTCAGGATTTTTTTTAGCAACATGTGGTTACATTTACAGGTTAATTATTTTGCAATTTGCAACTTTGAACCTTGTTTTCTGGCTAATAAAAACTATCAAGGCACTTGTTATGTAAAAGGGAAGTGTTACTTTTTTCTTCTTCAGCACTTCTTTTTGTTTAGAACTCTTGTCTTGAACCTATTGACCTCAATCAGACATTCCCACTGATGTTATTTGGAGCAGGTTCTGGCCTTCACTTTGTTGTTTTTCACGGTTTAGGCAATTGTACTCAAATTTTTGTAGGTATATGCATAAACTTTAAAAGCAGATTACATCAGGAGATTTGTGAACTGGGTTCATACTCAAATTTGACACATTAACACTTGGTATGAACAAAGACAGCAATTACCTAATGCATTACAAGGACTGCTTCCCTTCCTTTGATGTTCATAATTATCTCAGGCAAGACACGTAACATCCCCCACCCCTCACCCCCCTCCTTCAGTCCTATGTACTTGATTTTCAGCATTTATTGTAATTTTCTGGACCTCTATGCTATATAGGTGGTCTGGATTGGAAATTCAATAGGTGTGAAGAAGTGGGTCTGTCCCACAAAAGCTCATCACCTAATAAATCATTTTCTTAGTCTTTAAAGTGCTACATGACTGCTGTTTTCTTCCTCTACTAAGTTGAAGACTCGTGAAAGCTCAAAAATTTATTACTATAAAAATTAAAGGAATACAGTTGTCCAAATTAGTTGTCAAGGAAGTTTAAACAAAGAGCATCTTTAAAATACTTTAGGTTTATTAAGGTAGCTAAGAAAACAACTAAGACATTTTAAATGACTATGTTATAAGTACTCTGGGACGTAACAGGAATTTAAAATGGAATACCTTTTCACGTTTATACAATTTAGCCATGGTAAGTCAGATATACCTGAAGACTAATATTTTAAATGATAAATAAGCATTTGTTCAGCCTTGTACAAGGAAAATTGAAGTGTACATATCATGGGAAATGTCTTATTAGTCAAAAAGTTTTTAATTGGGATTATTGTTATTGATAATCCAGTATTTCTCAATCCCTTAGAAATTTAAAAAAAAATCTTTCCCAACATTGCCTGATGCCCTGAAGTTAATTGTGGTTCTCTTGCAAAATGGATACCATTTCTGATCCCAAATGGCTGTATTTTAATCAGTTGTGATGTTTATGTAGGTAGGGGTGTGGGTGTGTGTGTGTGTGTGTGTGTGTGTGTGAGAGAGACAGAGACAGTGTGTGTGTGTGTGTGTATACACACAGGCAATAAAGTGTTTATTCTTCTTCCTTTAAGATGCTACTATAAACACTCTATTACCTGGCATGTTGGAAAATGGGGGCGTCACTTAATCAAATATTCTGGTTAACTGAAAACTATATCTATGGACTACCAATTTTCAAAAAATTAGAATAGAATAATTTGAATAAATCTTAAAATTATATAAAGGTACTCACCAATCCAGTAGTACTACTGCACTGCATAGTGGTTGGTTTCTTGAAGCACTAGGTTTATCCAGATAAAGTTATGGGCAGCACGTGGCATACACCCAGATCACTAAAACTATACAACATTAAAACTATATTGGACATAATTTAACCCCTCTTTGATGATTCAGAAGGCACTTCAGGAATTTGCAGTGTCTCAGAGTCATCAGTTTTCATTGTAGATGTAGAACATGTAGGAGTTTAGGCTGAATCTGTAATGACCCTGTAACATACTTTGGAAGATGTTTTTTTGAATAAATCCCTGATTTCAACTTGCTTACTTGTCTTCAGGGGCGACAGTGGGGAGGGGCACAGGGGATCATGTCACCCTCCAAACACCATGGAGAAGAGAGGCCAGGGTCCAGCCACTCAGATTCTCTGGGCATTCAGTGCTGGCAGCAAAGGGTGTCTCCCACTGCCTGTGAGCATGGGGTGGGGGAAAGTGGAACAAAGAGGCCTCAGCTCACTTTCCTCTGCCTGCGTGTTGCTTGTGGGGTGATTGGGACTGCTGTGGAAGTGGAGAGATGAGGCTGGAGGAGCAGAGGGAGTTGGAGCTACATTGCTCTGCTTCTCCCACCGCTGCCGGTGAGTTAGTGGGTAGTGGACTCCCACTTCCAGTGCCACAGGCAGAGCAGAGGTAAGGAGAGGCAGGACCTGGGATAGAGAGGGGTTGTTCCACATCTCTGCCATGCTGGGAGGGCAGTCACATGCCCAGTGCCCCCCACTCCCCGCACCAGTCATCTCTGCTTGTCTTCTCCCACTTTTTGATAAAAGTAGAGTTCAGAATACCCAATTACATAATTTACTGGGCAGTATACTAATCTGAGGTGCTGGAATGAAGATTTGTTTTAGGAAGTATCAGAAATACCAGTTAATTAAGCCTTCTGGTTAATTGAGCACTGCATCACAAAGCTTTTACTGTATGTACGCTTAAGTTAGTTTTACTAGCTAGTATTTGAATATATTTCTTAGACTAAATCATAGAACATACCCTCTTTGCAAAATACCTTCAATTTGAATGCAAAATTCCAGTAACATCAATGCATGCAGAGCTTGCAACATCAAGCTGATACTTTCCTTAAGATAAATAATTTCAGTACTCCGCAATTCTTAAGTACTGTACATTGTGTCTTAGAGATATTTACTTGCAAATCAACATTTTCATTTATGGAATATGCATAACCTAGAAGTGTCTTATCTACAACCTGTAAATTCACAAAGTTTCAGAAAAAACTTTGTTTTGTTCATGCAGGTCAATGAAGCTGCTAAAAGAGGGAAGAAGTTTGTTGGATTTATAACACAGCATTTTCCTCAACCTAAATTTTGTAATGGCACAAACACAGATGGAAATGTGGACTCTGAATCACCACTATACATAAGGAACAAAGAGCACAGGATACACAATTATGATGAAAACTATAAAAACTGGAATGAAGGAACTTTGAGTGGTCAGTCATCTGAGAGTGGAACAGAGGAAGAAGTTCAGCCAGAAAGAGGACGGTTACAGGACACTGATTTCCAGTGTGGAAAAGAAGGTAGCTCCAGCCCTACTAAGCCACGAAAAGGAGAAGGTAATAAAACACTACAGTAAACCTTTTGATTTTACAGTCCCTGATTTAGCAACTTCAGGAACAGCTGTCCCCCCTGTTGTTCCCGAAGTCCACTGAGGTCCATAAAATCTTCCCTCCCCGCCCCCCCGCCCCACAAGAAAGGTTAAAAGACTTACCACTGGTGTAACCTGGAGGAGCCGCCATCTCCTCTGCCGGAGCCACCATGCGTACATGACAGCTCCAGCAGCAGCTCCTCCAGCCACACATGCACGGTGGAGCAGCTCTGGCCACGCAGCTGAGTGCCTCCAGCCATGCGCAGCAAAGCAGCTCCAGCCACACAGTAGGGCGCCTCCAGCCATGTGCGGCAAGGCAACTCCAGCTTTGTGGCGGGATGCCTCCAGCAGCTCCTCCCAGTGGCGGCGTCTCCAGTGAGTGGCAGGGTTTTATTTTTTGGTGCGGTGGAGGCTGGGGCTGGCAGCGCATAAAAGGGGTGGGAACCCTCACATATAACGGACTTTCAGGATTAGCGCACAACCTTCCCCCCATTAGTCCATTATATTAAGGATTTACTGTACCTGTGTATTGAAGGAACAGGATAATTACACTGAGTTACCACAAAAAAGGATAACAAATATAAAGCAAAACTTGTAACAGTATATACTAGCTTATAAAGTACAGGTTTTTAAGATCTCTTAGTGTAAATACATATTCATTTTTAAAACAGCTTGGCAAACAGCAATCACTATTTGTCTCCTCTGTACAGTAATCCCTTGATTTACGTGGAGGTTGCATTCTGGGCAACCTCCACATAAGTAGAATTTCACGTAAATTGTGGCAGGGTTGGGGGAGTGGGCAGCTGGGGGAAGTGGAGGGGACAGCCATGCGGCTCCCAGCTTCTCCCAGCTGGGGGAGGGGGGCGGCAAACAGCTGCTTGCCAGCTGTTTCTGAGAAACCATGCCGCAAGTAGCTGTGTGCCTGCCAGCCTCCCCAGCTGGGGAGCCCAGACAGCGTCTTGCAGCACCAGTTCCCCCAACCATGCAGCAAGCCTCTGTCTGTGCACTGGGCTCCCCAGTGCTGCAACCAGCTGTCTGTCAGGGATGGCAGCCTGACTGGAAGCTGCTGTCCCTGAAAAGAAACTGCTCCTGACAGAAGCAGTTTTTTCCCCTGACTTGTGGCTGCCACGCTTGACAGGAGTGGCTGCCACCCCTGACAGGAGCAGGCAACTGCTCCTGTCAGGTGCAGCAAGAGAAAGGTTGTTGCCCCTGACACGAGCAGTTTCCCTGCTACCGTCAGGGATGGCAGTTGCGTAAACCTGAGACGCGCAATCATATCTTGAGGATTTACTGCACTCTCTCTTCTCGTAGCTCCAAAAAAAAAGAGAAGTTCTGTGGCACCTTATAGACTAACAGATTTATTTTAGCATAAGCTTTCATGGGCAAAGACCCACTTTGTCAGCTGCATCTGACAAAGTGGTCCTTTGCCCACAAAAGCTTATGCTCCAATAAATCTGTTACTCTATAAGGTGCCACAGAACTTCTTGTTTTTGCGGATACAGGTTAGCACAGCTACCCCTCTGATACCTCTTCATCTCCACTCTTTCAAGGAAACTGTTAAAAAAATTGTGGACCATTAAAGCATAGTCAGTAAATGCTCAGTCTCTCTTAATATTATAGGCAAACAAAGATTTCCCCAGAGCTCCTGTGAATTTCCCAACACCACCCCGAACCACAGTTGTCAACTAGTGACATTGACGAGTTGCCCAAGTGATCAATTTTGGCCAACTTTGGGTTACAAATCACTTGAATGCTGAGGTAATGAAGTGTTGTTATCCTTATTGCATGAGTAAAAAGCAGCACAACCGTCCTTCACTTGCCCTGATTGAACACATCTCCTTCATCTGAAATGCACTGGCTAATTCCAGATCCCATGGAGAGAGAGGGTGAGGAAAGGGTGTTTTGCTTGGTAATCTGCCTAACATAAACACTATTTGATCTGCTCCTCTGTACTGTTTAAAGTCAAGAGTTGATTAGGCTCTATAGAGAACTTTTATTACGTGACCACTGATAATCAGGTGTAAGTGCTTAGCAGTGGAACGTGTGAGGTGCATGCTGATTGCACACAACATTGTGAGAGCTATACACTCCCTCCACTTCTTTTTTATTTTTTCCAGCAGTTTAATTTGCCCCTAATAATGGATTGCTTTGTGTTTGAAAGGTATGATAAAGAAAGAGAATCAAGTGCAATGCGTTTAATCTTATTCTTGTGGCCCACTGAGGTGAAAAAGGGCCGCTCATGTGGCTCCCTCACTAGCCTTGGTTGCCCATCCCTGGCCTAGCCTGCACTAGCAGTGAGGTTCCCTTGGGCATGCACACACCGGCAACCCAGCAAAAGCCATTCAAGTCGCAACACCAATTGAGGCCTTTCCAGCCTGCTGGGCACTCAGACTTCTACTGCCACAAGCCTGCTACTTCCACCGTAAGCCCTCCCATCTGCAGTCTGGGGCCAGTCAGACCCAGTCCAAGCCCTCCTCTGGCGCTAAGCACTCATTCTGGGATCAAAATGTGAGTGCCGCTAGATCCGTCCCTCACAGTCCTCAACAGGCTTTGCCTATTCCTTATGGCCTGGCAGGATGTTCACATTGGGCTATGCCATTCCCTTTCATTCTCTTCCCTCTTCCCATGTTCCCAACCATCCCTCTTCAAGGACCCCTCTCACAAGCAGCTCCTGCTCCAGCAAGTACAATCACTCCTGGCCCTTGGGGCAGTGGAAGATGCTCCTCCTCAGAACAAGGGCCAAGAGTTCTATTCCCCTTATTGCCTAGTTCCAGAGAGGGTCCGGAGGAAGCCTGTGGCCTATCCTGGACCTCAGGGAACTCAACAAGTTTATTGTTTTCCACAAATTCCATATGGTTTCTCTAGGTACCATTATTCCCTCCCTGGATCTGAGCAATTGGCTCCTGCAGGGCTGTTCATTCTGCTAGGTGGAGGTCCAAGTGGCTTTCAACAGAGAAACTCTGGACAAGCTGGGACTCTTACTCTATCCAGCAAAGTCCTTGTTGATTGCATCTGAACCCATAGAGTTCATTGGGCAGTTTTCAACACCAGCAAGAAAAGGGTGTTTCTTCCTGATCATCGTTTCCAGGCTCTAGCCCCAGCTTCTATGCTCCCTGTCCAAGTTTCTGGTTTCCACAGTCAGCACATGGTCCCATTTGCCAGGCTACACTTTCTCCCTCTCTGGGCATGGTTGGCATCAGTGCATCACCCCAGCTGGGACACCTGGTACATGGTCTTCACAGTGCCGTGACATGTCTCTGACTCCCTCCGCTGGTGGCTAAATTCTCAAAACATGCTGGCCAGTGTTCCCTTTCACACACCCCCAACCTGCACAGTCTCTGGTGACAAACATGTTCACCATGGTGTGGTGCTTCCTCAGGGGCATGGACCTCCTCCTCCTTTGGTCATGTGCTGCCTCCTTTACCCCTCCTGGAAAGTGGCCATCCTGGTGGCTATCATTTCCACCAGAAGGATGTCTGAGCTCCAGACCATCATGTTGAAACCTCTGTAAACAGTGCTCAGTAAGGACAAGGTTCAGTTCTGCCCTAGACCAGCCTTCCTCTCAAAAGTGATCTCCAGCTTTAATACTAGCCAAGACATTTTTCTTCCTGTTTTCGATCTTAAACCTCACAGGGAGCAGCAGCTACACTCTCTTGATGTGAGGTGGGTGCTTGCCTTCTACGCTGAATGGACCGAGCCCTTCTGCAAGACCTTCCAACTTTTTGTGGTTGTTGCTAATCGTACGTAGGGGCTTCCACTTTCATTGCAATGCATCTCTTCCTGGATTACATCCTGTATACGAACCTGTTAAGACCTTGCACTAAGGTTATCCTGCTGCCTGTTACAGTGCACTGTACGCATGCTCAGGCCTCTTCAACTTTCTTCCTGGCTCATGTGGCTCTCCAAGACATCTGTCGAGCCACGACATGGTCCTCAGTACACACTTTTACATCATGCTCTGCTATTGTGCAGCAGTCTAGATGGGATGCACCCTTTGCAGCCACTGTCCTTAAGTCAGCCATGCATTGACTCTGACACCTCCTCTTGGATTTGGCTTGTGAAACACCTAATTGAATAGATATGAGCAAACACTTGAAGAATTAAAAATGATTACTCACCATTGTAACTGTTCTTAAAGATGTGTTGCTCATATCTGTTCAAAACCCACCCTCCTTTTCCACCGTCAGAGTAGACAGGAAGAAGGAACTGAGGAGGGGGGTTTTTGAACAGATATGAGCAACACATCTTGAAGAACAGTTACAATGGTGAGTCATGTGTAAAGCTGCACACTGGCACCATTCCTGGGGGATCCACAGCTGACCCGAAGGGTAGTAGTTAGGGTAAAACTTTCCCACAGTTGTGCACACAGCACATGCACACCTAACTTGAACAGATATGAGCAACACATCTCAAAAAACAACAGTTACAATGGTGAATAAGCATTTTTGTTGAGACTTTCTACACACCTAAGATCTCAGCACTGCCACACTGAGTATCACAATGCCTGTATCCTTTTGTGGGTCTAGGTCCTTCCTATGAAGTATTTCTTGTGACTTTCTCCTCACCTTGCACAGGCTTCTTATTCCCTACAGATTTCTTCATTCCCTTCTCCCACAAAGGGCAACCATTCAGTTTCCTTCCTCTAACCTCTTGGTCTGTTTATAGCACCATCCAGCTATTTCCCAGATGCATTATATCTTTAATCATGCTTTCCCCACCCTCTATGTACAACCAGATGGGTTAATTGGCCTCTGGTTCCCACATTAACCATTTCAGAGTCATCATGAGGTACGCACCCTAATCACAATTTCTAATGTAAATTCTTGCTTGAATTTCTACTTTGGCTGTTTTCTATCACTTCCCTGATGAAGCTACACTGCAGATGTTTAAAAAGGAAGTGACTATACTTACTACCTGTTATTCGTAAAATGTTCTTCCTTATAAAAAGATGGAAAGTACTGGAATTGCTTTTAATCATTTTTAAAAGGACACAGTTTCACCTTTTAAAAAGCTGTATGTATTTTTAAAGGATAGCGTTTGGAATATAAAGAGTCTGTATAAATAGAGAATAAACTACATCAGTAGTGAAACAGTACCATTAAGTAGTACAGATTTAAAAAAAAAAGAGGGAATTTAACAGTGGAACTTTAATTAGCCAGCACTCATAGAAATAGCCTAATGTCCCAAGAACTTGGTAATACTGGACATGCAGTTCATTTAGCTGTTAAAGAGCCTGGCAATTATCTTTCATCTCTGCACAGCTTTCATTAACATTGGACTTCTGAGTTTTCTAAAGAATACAGATATTCATTATTGTTCAGTTACTTCAATTTTCTCCATTCTATTTCGTGGCATACCCTAAGGCTGAAGAAGAGACATGTAGGGACAAGAGTGAAAGTGGACACTTAAGGTGAAACCCTGGGCCCACTAAAGACTATGACAAAACTTAAGTTGATTTCAGTAAGCCAGGATTTCACCCCTGAAGAGCAGAGCTGTGGAAGGAAAGGAAGTCGGGCTCCTTGCATCAGTAAAAACACAGGAAAGGGCCAAAAGGAGGGCTACTATGCACAACTTTACTGAAGGGAGTCATGTCCATAGGCAGACAACTTTATAGTTTAGTCCAGGGATGAGCAAAGTGGGGGCATGAAATTTTAAAAGGGGAGGTGCTCCTAGGTCTCAGGCTCATCCATCTCATTAAAATTTTTGAAATAGATCACTCTTTTTATTTATGTTTATTCACATTTATACACTGATTCATAAAGTTTTTACATTCTATATATTGTTTTCTTACACATGCCAGAAGGAATAGGAACACAACATAACCAAAATTTCTGTTGGTTTGGATTACATTAGACAGGTTGGAGGAGGGGGCGCTGCTAACTGGAGGGATGAAAAGTGGGTCCCAATGTAAAAAGTTTGCTCACCCCTGGTTTAGTCCCAGAATAAATTCCCTATACATCTCTCATCCCACCCAGGAATATATCTTATCTATAGGCCCTGTTTCTAGCTTTGGGGGGTCAGGAAATAACAAATCTTAACTTGTCAGTGGTCCAGAATTGGCACATTGCCTAGTCTTCATCTTAGACTGTTGCTGTTTGTGGACAGGGAAAAGGAAGCATTTCTCTGGCAGCTATGTTTTCTTTTAGATGGTGCTGCTTGAAGATGCTCATAGGTAAGAAATGTTAAATGTTGTCCAGGGATTTCATTTTTAAACAGAATGCTGGTGAGTTAGTCAAAATGGTTCACAAAAAATAAAATAAAATAAAACAAAAAATGCAGTTTGTCTCATTGTTTTGCCCACACGTACCACTAGCATGCATGTGTATGTAATCATATACCTATATAGTAAATATTTATTTCTCTAAACCCTTGTGTAACTAATCACTGAAGTACTCTTTGATGTATCTGGATTTGTGGAATTATGCAGCTGGTGTTCCATTCAGTGGTTGTTATGTTTGTTTAGTATAATAGCATTATTTCAATGTCCCGGAATGGAAAAAGGAGAGCAATTCATGTTTTTTCAGTAGATACCCTAAAGAATGTAATGATTTTATTGGGTTAAAGGAATACCATTAACTCATAATCTAGTCCTTTTAAAAAAAAGGTTAAATGTAGTTTCAAGCACTATACTTTCCCATGAATCACCCTAACAATACTCATGGTTCCACAATTACATTGTTCTGGGGTTGATTTCTATGTTTTTTTCTCTTCCATGTTGTTGTTTGAAAGATCCACATAATCAAAAAAAAAAACCTGACTGACTGACAGGGGAACCATGAAAATTATATACAAAGTGCTCTCAATGTATAAAAAGTTGAAAAATTAGAGAAAAATAACTTGACAAATAATAATCTTAACAGCTTTTTGTAATAAAAATCGCAAACAACATTCACACAGAACTGTAATTTTTAGTTGATTGTATTCCATTAAAGCATAATTTTTCCTGACTTTTTGCTTTTTTTATATTTTCCTCAGATAATAAATTATATACAGTCTTCAATGTTTTTGATGATGACTCAAGCTGCTGGACCTATCATGAGGGCATTTTGTCTATGAAAGTAACAAGAAAAGGACCAGTTATTAGTACTCTGGATGCAGATTGGCTAGAGCTAACCACATTTTATTATAAACAAGGATTGTCATTAATTGATTCTTTTGTACACTGGGAATCTTCTAAAGGTAAGTCTATTTTTTATAAGATTTTAAACTAGTCTGTTTATTTTGCAAAACATAGGTTATATTTTGCTTCTTAATAAGAGTAAACCTGCTGTTTCTGTTTCTAAAAATTATTAGGACTATGGTAATTTTTGTCACTGCAACTTCACAGAACATGAAACCTGATTCATTGTTTCCCTGACAGACATATCTTAAAATAATTTAAATTTTTCTTCTGTTTACCCAGCTTAAAATTTTCCCAAGGGGAAAATATACTACTTTATCAATTAAAGCATCACTTACAGCTAATGCTATTTCATTCAAATACTTACTGCTAATAATAATTAGCAAACAAAATATTAGGCATCATATTCTCAGAATGCATCCCTAATTCTCAGAACATATATTAAATGGTATTCACAAAAGACTTAGTCCTGCAATTTGTTGAGCCCCTCCAATGAAATTCTGAGTACCCTGAATTCGCATTGAGTATACAGTGTTATAAATATACTATAATATCAATATAAAATAGTATACTAAAGATTGCAATCTCTATTCTAGCATGATGCATTCTGAAGTAAATGAGAGTGCTTTTTTCTATTTTAGAATGGAAGGATTAAGCCTGTAGAGTGAAATCAGTGGGAGTTTTGCCCATAAAATCAATGGGACCAGGATTTTACCCCTAGTGGTTTATGTATACTATCTATTAACAATCTTCTATGACCAAATTACTTGTACTGTAGTTGTTAATGTGTGTCACTTGGTCCACATGACCATATAACATGGTGATGCCTGCTAGAATTTCCACTCCAGCTGGAGCACACTAATGCACTGTTTAAATTTTTGTCCATGGCTATCAGCTTTTTTTTTTTCCAAATCTTTTCTGCTGGCTACTACAAAATACTGTTCACTTAATAAACAAATATAGTAATTAGAGATAACCCTAAATTGAACCTGGCTTCTGAGCGCTAGGAGTATTTAGAATCCATTATAAATCCAGAGTTCCTGTCTTTGGCTCATCTCCTCTAGTAATACCACTCTTTTGTAAGTGTTGTGATGAGGTAAATGTCATTTCTAAGCATTCCATATGTTTAAAGCACAAGCTTCACGTCAGCCACGACTGGTTGGGTACTTGTTTTGGACAGTCACTAGCAATAGCTACAATGCCCAGATGCTTTGTATATTGCACAGACTTCAAACTCTCTCAGACGAAGAGTTAATGGGCACAAAACAGACATCAAAACATTCCTGATCCACAAACCTGTTAGTCTACATTTTAATGGAGTGGGCCATTCTGTTAATAACTTAAGAGTTTGTATCTTATTGAAGAAGAATTTTCAGTCTGCTTTAGAAAGAGAAGCTGCTGAACTCTCTTTCATATTCAAACTCAACACATTAACATGTGGTTTGAACTGGGATGCAAATTTTCTGGGACATTATAGGGGCTCTTTGGCATACTTGGCTTAATCCAATTCTTGACCTCCCCCTCAACCCCTCTGCTCTGTGATTTGCTTATCTTGGTAATTTTTTTCTGATGTGTCAACTTTGATTACTGTTTTTGGTTCTCTATGCCTTAAATATTGAGTCTGTTCTGGTATGGCTATGGTCTGAAGAAGTGGGTCTGTCCCATGAAAGCTCACTTAATGAATTATTTTGTTAGTCTTTAAAGTACTACTTGACTGCTTTTTTGTTTTGGCAAAAGAGGGGGCTATTTTTTTTTCTTCAATAGCAGTCAGCCACAGCATAGGCAGTGAGTTCTAAGGGCCCACAGTGCTCAAGTACCAGGAATATTGCTGGTCTGGGGGCCCTGCTTCAGCACAGCTTGGGGCCTGGTCTCTCCCTCAGTCCAGGCTGTTGCCCTTGCATGCACTCACCTCTGCCCCAGTTGGCACCTGACTCACCCGCTTCCATCAGATGCTTCCAGCACTGGCAGCACAGCAGAGCTAGAGCAGTTTGCTGCCCACCTGCTCTGAGTAAATGCCAGCATGTCCCTACAGCTCCTGGGCAGGAGGGGTGTCCATGCATGCTGTTCCTGCTGAGGAAGCATGGGAGCAGCACATGGAGACACCCACACTACGCTGGGGCCACACTGCAGCCATGCAGAGTGAGTGGCCGGAAACTGCTCTAGATGCTCTGCACTGTGGTGGTGGTTGTGGTGGTAGTGGCGGCAATGGTGGAGGCTGCTGGGCCCTTTAAAATAAGCCAGGATTTGCAGGCAGGGCTTGGGGAATGCACTGAGGGTGGAGTGCAAGTGGATGTCAGGTGAGCAGCAGCACATAGAGACCCCTGCCCTCTCTAAAAGCTTCTCGCAGAGGGCACACTCAGGCAAATAGCAGAATTTTACCAATGACTCTGTTAGAGTTCTGGACAGAAACTAATGAACCTGGCTTCTGGTCTCAGCTTTAAGACAGAATTGCTTAATACCCAGGGCAAGTAATTTAGTTTCTCTGGGACTGTAAGTTCTTTGGGGCAGGGACTGGCTCTTACTAAATGTTTGTACAAGGCCTAGTACACTGTGCCCTTCTCTCATTTGTTGCTTGTTGCACAGTCTTTCTTGAACTGGCATTGGGCTCTGCCGATGCCTCTATTTCCCCTTCTTTGAGTTCTCAAAAAGTGCCCTCAAGCTCTTGTGCAAGTCAAACCACAGCCCTTCCTGGGGACTGGTTTCTTACAGTCACTCAGCTGAACTACCAGCTTAAATCAAAACGAGTCTTTCCCCCATTCTAGTTTCTTGAACCCTTTGCTGAGCCCAACAGCTCCTGCTGCTGCTGCTGCAGCCGCCACCATTTCCTCAGGCCTCTTCCTTTGATTCTTTCTATACTGTCCTTCACTGAATGTGGCTCCAAACAGACCTTTTAATCTGTCTGCTATAAAGAACTTCTTCCCTGTTTATCTATTTCCCTCAGGCACCTCTGGGTCCCCTCAAAGAATCTAACAATTTCATGCAAGTCTTTCTCTTCAGTTACTCTCATACTAGGGCTTCAGGGTCCAGCTTCCATGGGCGTATGTGCTTGCTTGCTCTCTATTCTCCAGATTCCCCTGGGCAGGGGAATTCTTCAAACTCATTCTGAGCTTATCCAGAGAGACACCTCCTCATGCTGTTTCATAGCCTCTGGTCTCAGGCTACTTTGATACAGCAAGTTCCTGGGCTACCATCATTTGGTGCATGGTCACCTGACTACCCATTACCTAGGACCAGATAATAAGGCACATGTAGAGTTGAATCCAAACTCCCTGAAGAGTCAGCCAACCCTGTGACAGATCCTCATGGCTGTACTATACTACCTTTAATGCCTTAACCTTTTCCATCTTCAAAGTCTATTTCTTACTGGAAAGTCTCTGTGGCTTCAGTATTAGACTACTGTACTCATTAGAGCATGGTTAATACTTTAAGATGTAATTGTGATTCATATTTGTAATATTATATTTTTCAGTTAAATATGTTGGATACAAAACAATAGTTTACGTAGCAATTCCTTTGCAAGTAGTAACATTAAATTTTACATATCAAATACATTTTAATGAAAATTAACCAATATTGTGCTATCTCCCTTACCTAATATTAGTTTAATTAAGATCAGAATATAATGCAAAGAATAGAATATTTTGTAGTAATATTCTGCTGGGGCAACAAACTTGAACTGCTTCATCTATTCAGTCTCTTTGAATTTTACTCTGTTATTTTATGCTGAATGAAGAGTTAACATTCCTCTGAAGTGGCTTGTTGTCTGTTGTCCAAGTTTTGAGAGTTTTTTTTTTTCATTTGTCCTAGTTTCTAAGTGGTCAGTGTTCTTTTAGAGTTGTTTATGGCAGCTGTGTATGAATGAATGGAGCCCGGGACTTTAATTCAGAAAAAGCTGCTTTGTAAAAGTTCATTGAAGTGTTCTTCATAGACCCTCACAGTTTATACAAGACTCAACTCAATGTGTGTAAAAACTCAATCTGTGTAAAATAATTAATTGTAATAAGAGTGCTCCCTCAATGATATATTTTAAGGTAATTTTTGATAAATCATTTAGTATCTACTTGCACCTATCTCCGTTTTACTAATCACAGTTTTTCTGTTTGTATGGCAGTTAACTTCTGCTGTGCATCATTCTAAAAATCTCTGTAAATCATAAGGCCGTAGTCCTAAGCCAAATTCCTTCAGTGCATGTGTATTTGAGAAAAGACTCTTATTCTTCAATGGGAGGACAAAAAGAGATACCAACGTTATTAAAGAATTATTTGAAAAGACCTAGGATAGGGGTCGGCCACCAAAATAGCAAGAAGAGCCATTTTTTTCCAATTTGGTAAAAAAATCAATAATTCAAGAGCCTCAATGTATGTGAATACAAGATGGTCCTTAATAAATAACATCAAATCGTACTTTTTGGAACCCCCAGGAACAGTGCACACAGGATGATTTGCAATGCTATACATGTTTACTTCAGGATGGTCACAAACTTTTTACATATTCTGTTTCCTCACACTTTACGTGTGTGTTTGTCCCACTGTCTTTCTGACTTTTACTCCCGAACCATCTCTCTCTCTAGAGGACACTAGGGGGAGTTATCCAACATCTCGAGATTGCATATCGTTTTTTATTTATATATTAGTTCATTTTTGGGCTTTTAGATGTTCACCATTTATCAAAAATAATCAGGAGGTTTGGGGGGGGCGTTATGTTGCAATTATAGCATTGGAAGCCACAAAAAAATCCTTAAAGAACCACAGGTTGCAGACCCCTGGCCCAGGATATAAAAATGAGCAGACCAGTTATTTGTGACTTCCATCAAAGAGCATAATTAAGAAGAGGCTCTCTGAAATCTCTTTTCCCTCCTGCTTAAACAGTAATTACTGCAACAACTTCACGTCCACCTCCTAGAACCCGAGCTCAAGCAAACCCAACCAGTGCAAGATAAACAGCCCATTAGCCTGGGCCCAAATCAGCTAGCACAGGCCAACTGAGGGGTTTTAATTGCAATATAAACATACCTTTGACCTCAGTGGGAGTGGAATCATGCCCTTAGATTTTAGTAGTGTTTTCCCAGTGCTTGGAAGAGAGGAGACAATACCCATTATGATTCACTGAGAAGAACTGCTTTAAACCAAAATTAAGCCCTGCAGCTTTTGGCCGACAAAATTTCCACAAGCCTCCCATTCACCAAAAGTCTTTACCCTTTTATTCTTATGAAGAACTCTCCTATCATTAACACAGGGGAGTATTTTACTTAGGCATTCTACACTGCCTCCTTTGAACAATTGGTGCCTCTGATTATGTACAGCCTGATCGTTGCATTTTACAGTCAAGATCTTGGGGGTAATAAAACTGGATTAAAATGAATAGCTTTAAAGACACTCTCTTAACATAGGTGTAGCAATAGCTCAGTGGTTTGAGCATTGGCCTTGTAAATCCACGGTTGTGAGGTCAGCCCTTGAGGTCACAACAGTGGATTTAAGGGCCTGGGACAAACAGCTTTAACATGTGAGCATGCTTTTCTCTGACTGATCAAGTGTTTACAAAGGGCCAAGAGTGGATGTTACCTACTGTATTCTTTTTTGCTTGATATGTTTGTTTTTGCCTTCAGCCTAAAAGAGTTTATGTAATAAGCTCATTATTTGAGCCTCCCAGAGAGATGAAATCAAAAATCCTTTCAGAACAAAAATAAATAAATACAATGGGTTTTAAAAGATATGTGCCTCCTACCAACTTACTGTTTTGCTTGTGTGCTGTATCTTTTATCCTAGACTCTTTTAAAAAATAGATGTCACCTTCTTTTTAGCAGGAATTGCCTTTCTATTTGTCTTTACATCACATAGTACACGTTAGGCTTTAGTGCAATATAAACAAATAATACATTTAACCTAAACAGCTACAGAAACAGTCATTTGGCTCAGGAAATATGGAGGTTAAAAAGGGCATTTAAGCAAAGAAAATGGAAATATTTCCAGAAGCCATAAGAACAAAACTCAACAGTAGTCTATTTATTAGAGTGGTTGAACTGTAGTTCCTATTTTAATAAAAGAGAAAGTGTAAGAAATTTTGAGCCACAATAGAGTTCACAGTTTCTAATGCAGAAAAAGCTTATTGTGACAACTTTTTGTTTGCTTCTCTGCAGTGTTTTTTTCTCTAGGAAGAAAATATATAGAAACTCCCCACAGCCCCAAACTGCCCCAGGTGCCCCCAGGCTTAACCCCCCACACCCTCAAACCTTTCCCAGGCTTAACCCCCTCACAGCCCCAAACCACCCCCCCCCAGGCTTAACCCTCTCGCAGACCCAAACTGCCCCCTGCCCCCAGACTTAAACCCCTCACTGCCCCAGACCTCCCCCAGGGTTAACCCCCCAGAGTCCCAAAGCTCCCCCAGGCTTACCCCCCTTGCAGCCCAAAACTGTCCCCTACCCCCAGGCTTAACCTTCTTGCTGCCCCCTACCATCCCTAGGCTTAATCCCTTGCAGCCCCAAACCATCCCCAGGCTTAACCATTCACAGCCCCAAACTGTCCCCAGGCTTAATCCCTCACAGCTTCAAATCATGCCCTCCAACCCAGGATTCACTTACTTACTTACCCAGGAGCTCCTCATGCTGCTGCCCCACGCTGCTCCTTTGCTGGCCGCTGTCTTCTCTTCATCACAGCTACATGGCTCCTCCCCAGGCCTCTGGCTCCCTCCAGCCCACATACAGCACAGCAGGGGCAGCTCCCAGAGCCCTGCCATGCTGAAAGAGTAGGATTCAATTTAATTGGTTTAACAGTCAGATCCCGCTGTTGGCCGTTAAGCCAATTAAATTGAGTCCTACTCTTTCAGCATGGCAGGCAGGGAGCTGCAGAAGGGAGCGGTAGCAGCAGTGGGAGCCACAAATGGCTCCTTAAAGAGATACATGTGTCTTGGAGCCACCCAGAAGGCTTCCAAAATGGTGGTGCTGGAGGGAAAAAGAGTGCTGGAACTCCATTCCATTGCGTTCTCTCCAGAAAAAAAGCCCTTCTTCTCTGTTTGCGTAACTATCTGTGACATATTTTTAAAAATATTATACTCTGGAATTTATTTTGGGTACCAGAATTAGAAGTGGTAAACTACCATCAAAGACAAGGTGGGCAAAAGGGCCAAATTCATTCTGACTAAAATTCCACTGAAGTTGATAGTTTCTCCAGGGAAGAATTTGACCCAAAATATTTTATGAATGTCATAAACAAATGCTAGAATTTTAAAAAATATCTCAGCATAGACAATTATTAACTTTTATTTCTGTATTGCTATCTGACAGTGTTGAAATGTTAAAGGTTATAATATTTCCTAGTTTTGACTATTTCAAGCACTACCTAAAACCTGAAGAGAAGTTCTGCTGTTAATGAATTTATAGAATTGAACTGTTTGCAAACCCTAATAAAGTTAGTGTAGATGTATTATACACACACAGTCATATACACACACACACACACACTCACATACCCAACCCTATTTTGTATGCGTAAAAATTAATTAAATATTCTATTTCTATGCATGCATGATAGGCATATATGTTCTAAAAATGTAATTTAAAATACTCATATTCCAAAAACATGTAAGATTTACTGCAAGTGCAGACCCTAAATGAAGTGAAATTATTGTGATTCTTTAATACTTGGCATTGATCGGGAAGACGCTGTTTGAGAGTATCAAATTCATACCTGATTTAGAAAATGTATGCCCATATAGTATAATTCCATGTCAAACCAACTGTGGAATTCTTTCGGTTATTCTTCAAATAAAATTACACTATCACCATATTTCTGCATAACCATAAGTTATGTCACAGAGACAATCTTCTCTTTACATTCGTGGAACATTGGAGAGGATTTAAAGTGATATTTTGAAGAGTATTTCTTTTTTCTGTTTAAATTTAGTTTAATTTTTTTTAGTTTTTAAGATTCTCGGCTCTTGAGGTATCACTACAGAAAGGGCTTCCAGATGCCTCTTAGGAGATGCACTATGCTATCAAAGACAGAAAATCAACCAACAAATGATGCACAGCTTTAGTTTGGGCCAGCTGGATATTATCAGACTCTCACAAGAAGTAAGTCAGGGAGGTACTCTTTGAAACTTCCTTCCCACCAGGAATCCTCCTACATTTACTTCTGTTTCCAGCTCTTCCTGTGGCCATTTAATTTTTTTTTTTTTAATAACTGTGGATAGACACTGTAATTTGTTTTGTTTTTCTTTAATCCTTTCCCATCTGCAAGATCCGTATTTGTTTTGGTCAGACATTTACCATTTCAAAGTTGAACATAGAGTTTTTGTATCTGTGTACTACATAAACAGTTTTTATCTTTGTGTTGTGCTAGAAATTCAAATTCAAACATAGCACTTACTTCCTAATCCCTTTAATAATATGGAAACTTGCATTTAATTAGTCAGCAACTACCTGTAGAAAAGAGAAGCCTCACAGTGTAATTAAGAATATGACTTCATAGCTTACAAAGTGGTGACAGAGGGCTGAAAAAAGCCATTAAAACTGATGTATTTGATGTCTCGGATAATGTGATTCCACTGGGACCATAAGCAGTGCATAGTTAAGAAGATGTGTACATCTGTGCAGAATATGGACCTAAGTCTTCATAGTTCACCTTGCACATGTCCTTGATTCCACAGGAGACCACATGCCCAAATCTTTAGAAGGATTATTTATATATGAAGAAGAAGGTTCAGGAGTTCCGGGTTCTAACAGGAAGGGGAATGACACAATAGTTGTAGAACAATGGACTGTTATTGAGGTAACTTGCAGTTAATTTGCCAATTATCATTTTATCTTTAATTTTCTGTATTGCTTTTTCTTAATGTGTTTGTATCTAAGTTAGACACAAGTTTAGTATGCAGTCATCTTTACACCAACAAGACTACCACTAAAATCGTAAGACTGAATGCTGAATTTGTATATTTGTAATCAAACCCCTAAAATGGGCAAGTAAGATCTAGCAAATCAGACCCTACATGTAGTTTAGAAGTTTGATCAAAAAGTCATGAAAAATCATCTTTCACACTTGCTTAAGAGTGATGTATTTGTTTTTAGAGGCTGTGTAATGTTTGGAAATGTGTTTTGTTCTTCTTTCTGCATCCATTTATAAAATATTTTCATGGCAGGTTGCTGACTTAAATAGGTGACCAGTAACCTCTGTTAAGTTTTATGCTTTATGTAACTAGTATAATCAAACTGGAAATTTTCAGTTAGGCCCTAACTTGTCCAGGCATCCAAGTACATACTTAACATTAAGCATGTGAGGTGCTTGCTTAAATATCGAGAGGAATTAGAGCTTTAGTCCTAAACTCATATCCTGAATTAATAGCTGAATCACTTTCTTTTATCTGCCTGTTGTGTATATTTTGAAACTGAGATTGTGAAAATTGAAGCCAGGCCTGTCTCTTTGTTTTTTGGGTGTATAGTGTCTAGTGCAATTAGGCCCTGGCGTCAGTGTTACTGCAATAAAATAATATCAATTATACTTTGTTACATTTTATCGGAAATACAAGTAAAAACTGTGCTGAGTGCCCTTACTATTTTTAAATTGGTTTGTTAATATAGGGATGTGAAATTAAAACAGATTATGGACCTTTACTGCACACGCTAGCTGAGTTTGGATGGCTTCTTACATGTGTACTGCCTACACCGATCATCCGACATGACAGGTAACCAGAGAGTAGTTTAAAACATAAAATACACAATTCTAGAAGGTATTATAAGTATAAATCTTAATGCTTTTATTTGTATAATTGACTGATGTGTATGTAATAAGGAAGAACATATAAACAGTACTAGTGAGACACAAGATATAAGTAGCTTTATTTAGGTGAGATTTTGTGTAGTTTAAAGTAGTGGTCTGTGAATTAGGGTCATTGACTTCACAGGATTTTGGATTAGGTGCTAAGGCTTCAATTCAAGAAAAAAAATTAAGCACATGCTCAATGGTAAGCAAGAGAATAATCCCATTACTATTTAGGAAAGTGTTGAAGATTTTACTTAATCCAATTGATTTTAATGAATTAGTATGGGGTAATTTGTGCAGTTAAAGTTAAATACAACAGTGTTTTGCTGAATCACGATCTCAGAGAATCGAAACATGTTTTTGAACCACTTAAGAAACAAATCTATCATAAAACCAGGCACATGTGATTTGTAGTAAATTAAAGCATGTGCTAATTCAGTAAATTGAGCCTGTTTGTCTCTTTTAATGCGTATGCCATGCTTCATCACTATGTTCATAGCTAACTACTGGTGTATTGCTTTAGGTAATTCTGTTTCTTCTACACACACACACACACACACACACACTAATAGTATTTAAATCTCTATTCAAATTAAAGGCAAAATTATCTTTCTTCTACACACATGCACACACACACACACTCTCTCTCTCTCTCTCTCTCTCTCTCCTGCTCTCTAATAATATTTAAATCTCTACTCAGATTAAAGGCAACATTATCTAGATCTGCATAGCAGATTTGAGCTCTCTATCCTAACAGCATGTGCAGATTTCTCATAGATTACAAGTAGCTTTTCTTAGTTTTATACTAAATATGGAAAGGGCACGTGCAACCATGGGGTAAGCATACATGGCTCTTTAAATTCTGCTTTTAAATTGCCCAAAGTTAAAATAATTCTGGTGTTTACAGAGACTTTGTCCTTGTGTGGAATTGTTTGTGTTTTTTTAAATGAATTTTAGTTAAATTTAAATATTTACAAAATTAAACTGATTAGCTCAGTATTGAAAATCTATCTCAGCAAAGGCAGATCTGTGGAAAATATTTCTGACCATCAGCAAATTAGTTCAATACTGTTGTGATCTTTTAAAATTAATCATATATCTAGCACATAATTTTAAAACAGGGAAGGTGCCAGTACTGTCATTATCAACAGGATTTTTCTGTAATCCGTAACATATAGGCTATGGTTACACTGACCCGAACTGCCAGCAGCAGTATGCAAACAGGTGGTCTTGAAAATGCATATAAATGAATATTTGCATATTCGCTCACCAGCAGATGCTCCACAATTTTTGCTAGATCCTCAGTTTCTTTTCAATTCTAAGATTTTCTTTTTAAAAATAATGTTAGCCCTTCTTCTTGTAGGATTCAGTGTCAAACAACATGCTGTTATCCTTCTAACTCATCCCTTGTGAAAACTTTCTTCATGTAAACAACAATGGCAGTGAAAGTGGGGACACCAGAGCAATTTTGAATTGCAGTGCCTATATGAAAATATTTTTTATATTTATTTGACCCAGCTACCTATATATAAAATACTAATTAAACTGGAGTCAAGGAGCTTTTTCTAAATTATAAGGAAAAGGTTAGACCAACTCCCAGAGCTACGGAGAAGCTCCAGTATCCCTTCAGGCCCTGGTTCCTCCTCCTTGCTGGTTAGGATTTGCAGGTAGCAGATTATCTTGAGCTGTTGCTCAACAACTTCTCTGCAGATTTTATCATCCCCACTCCCTCAGTGGTGGGAGAAAAAGCTCAGTGGTTTGAATGTTGGCCTGCTAAACCCAGGGTTGTGAGTTCAATCTTTGAGGGTCTATTTATGGATCTGGGGCAAATAGATGAAAAAAAAATTCCCCTGGGGATGGTGATAAGTCCTGCTGTGAGGGTAGGGGAACTAGACTTCAAGACCTCTGAAATCCCTTGACAGCTGTATGAAACAGGATTCACTTGGTGCAGCTGGGGCCTACAGACAGGATGTGAAGCCACTTGAGCAGGGAGAGGGGAAACAAAATACTTTACAAAGCCCCCATGCTGCAGGAAGTGCTCTTGAGGTGGGCACTCCTTCTCAGTTACCACCAACATAATACCTAGCATGATGCTTATATCGTAATTCTTTGTGTGCTCACTGTAAAATAAAGCATAAAATGACTGTACCTAATTGTGGTCGTGCAAAAGGAGGAGAGTTGCATCCTGTGCAGATTTGAACCTGGATAGTTATATTACACTTATTTAAGAAAAATATCCTCTGGATAAAGTATTTTGTTCCTTGTACTAAATTATTTGGATATTGTTTGTAGGTACTGTTAAATATATGTTGTGACAGGCTGTCCAGTGAAGTGCCTTTGGAAGAAATTCACATTTATATAATGCATATCAAATTCATTTTAAATCTATAGATAAAGAAACATTATGGATTGATAAAGCTCATAAAGAAGAACATGTTGTAGCATGGGTCTGAGTAGTAGCATTTATACTGATAACTACTATTTTCAGGCCCCAGTATAACTATTTTATAAAAGAGGAAATTCCTGAATAGCTAGTATGTGTGTGATAGGCATTAGGCCATCATTTGTGGTAGGAGATTATGCTAAGAATCCAAGTTAAAAGTCTGAATATAGAAGAGCATTATATGAAGTCTATACAGTTGTTCCTTCTCCCAGACTTTGAACTCTGACCTCAAAACCAAGATAGAATATTAACAAGTTTCAGAGACAGTATCCAATAGGCTACACTGCTAAAAATAGTCACAATTAACATCTTTATCTTCATTAAATGGAACATTCCAGGAGATTGTGTAGTAGAGCACTAAGAATTCTGGCAAACGATTTTCGCAAATCTTTAAGTGAAGTTAAATTAGATAAAAAATTTCTTAATGAAACTCTGTTTACAACATGTTTCCAACAAACTCTGCTTTTAATTTCTTCTTTAAAAGATTTCTATTTTTCTCTCACTCTGGTCCCTATTTATCACACAGAATTTGTTCTCTCCATTAACCATTAATGTTCACTGTTTCTCTGTATAGCGAGGTGACAGTCTCAGAACTGACATTAATAAACTGATGGAGCCTCCTCTCACTAATAGTAGCATGGACACTCACATGTAAGGAAGCAGGGCTGGCTCCTAACCAGATTTACCATGTGATGAATGGACTTTGTTTGCCTGAAGAAAAGAAGATACATGATTCTGATAAGAATCAGAGTGGTGTGACGCACTGAAGTTGTAGATTCTACTTCTGGATTCCTGGTTTTACAACAGATTCCACTTTACAAAATAAAAGCTCCTATAAAGTTATGACAGCACCAGCTTGTGTATTATTGTCTCAGATCTGGGGAAAGAAATGATATGTGAACTCTGTCAAGCCTGTCTTCTTTAACTCCCCGTTCTTCTTTGATTGCTCATGTGCATTCCAATTTGGGTGTGCGCCGGGCCTTCTATATGGACAGGACCAAACCCTTCCAGAAGTCGCAGCAGTTGTTTGTTGCAGTGGCAGACAGGATGAAGGGGCACCCAGTCTCCTCTCAGCATATCTCTTCCTGGATAGCGGCCTGTATCAGAGAGTGCTACAAGCTGGTGGGAGTTCCCCCTCCCCCAGTCAGGGCTCATTCCACTAGGGCACAGGCAACCTCTGCAGTGTTCTCGGCCAAGATCCCTGTCCAGGACATCTGCAGGGTGGCCGCTTGGTCCTCCATCCACACATTCACAGCACATTACGCAGTTACACAGTGCGCATGGGAAGATGCCGCACTGGGCAGGGCTGTCTTGCACTCCTTTTCGAGCTCCGACCCCACCTCCTAGACACTGGCTTGCATTCCCCCAAATTGGAATGCACATGAGCAATCACTCAAAGAAGAAAAGACAGTTACCTGTTCTGTAACTGGTGTTCTTCGAGATGTGTTGCTCGTGTCCATTTCAAAACCCTCCTGCCTTCCC
The DNA here is from genome assembly GCF_033958435.1 of Carettochelys insculpta. Taxonomy (NCBI): domain Eukaryota; kingdom Metazoa; phylum Chordata; order Testudines; family Carettochelyidae; genus Carettochelys; species Carettochelys insculpta. The sequence continues at coordinate 15,965,894 of NC_134144.1, forward strand.
GTCTGTTGGAGTAGCCGGCAAGAAGGAAGTGAGCAGGGGGTGGGTCGGGCAGTGCATATATGGGCGGCCATACGGGTGCCGTTCCAGGGGGCACCGCACTGACCCTAGGGCTACCGGCTAGGGCAAAAAGCTTCTGGCAACTGGGCATGTGCCCAGCACACACCCAAATTGGAATGGACGTGAGCAACACATCTTGAAGAACACCAGTTACAGAACAGGTAACTGTCTTTTCTTGCAAGTTAGGTCATAATGACATAGGAAATATTTCCTTAAAAACAATTTTCTTTGCTGTCAAAAGCATCGTGGAGAGTAATCTCAGAGAGGTAGCCGTATTAGTCTTTATCTTCACAAAACAAAAAAAGCAGTCCTGTAGCACCTTAAAGACTAAAAATATTATTTCTTAGGTGATGAGCTTTCATGGGACAGATCCACTTCTTCAGATCTGGTGAATACAGTATTTGGCATACAGAATACAGTATTCTCGAGATCTGAAGAAATGGGTCTGTCCCACAAAAGCTCATAACCTAAGAAATCATATTGTTAGTCTTTAAAGTGCTACAGGATGGCTTTTTATAGTGGAGCAGCTATATATCAGGACCTAACACCTACAGCATTTTATGTTATGCAGTGACATTTGAAAACAAACATTGACTTTGTAGAAATTAGTACAGTATTGCCTCATAGAATTATCATTGTGATTGTTGAGATTACTACCAGGGAACAGTGTCTTGGAGAAGTGAATACCTGATATAACTTTTGAAAATATGAGCAGTACTGATGGACACAATTATCCTGCTAGCAGCAAATGAGGGGTCTGTTGAACTTTCGTTAGCGGGGAAGAGCAAAACAAAGTTACGACTTGTGATAATTCAGAATATGATGTAAAGGGTATTAAAATTCTCTGGGCTGCTTTGAAAAGAAAATGGTATTTTACAAAGAAAACTCTGTGTGTAAGTAAACAATTTTTAGACTCAGAATTTATTTGCCAGATCTTGGGAATTGCCGAAAGTTCAAATGCTCAAGATAATATTAGTAGCAGTTTTAGGAATGAAATGTATTGCCTCTCTCCTTAGTTGTGAATAAAGCTGTTGGAAGGTATCTACCCCATAATGCCTAATGCTACAATAGATATGGATACAGGTGAAAGCAGAGAGACTGAACTCTACAAACTAATTCACAGTTGTTGGGAAGTCTGATTGTTGTTTAACTCAAAGTGATAGCATAGCTTTATTTTCAGAATTGCAAACAATCTGAGTTCGGTATTAGAATTTACAACCCACCTTCTTTTCCAAGGATACATCCCTAAACTTCATCTTAAATACTTGATATATACTGCATGATATCATCACCCATGTACACAATATTCAAGAATGACAAATAGCCCTCTCAGAATTAGAGCTGAGTAACAAGTTCCATGATTTTAAGGGACCAATTTAAGGACTATATATATATTTTTGTCTACCCACCATAAATAGACCAAAATTTTGCCAGTGGGATTAGTAAATGAGTCTGTGCTCCTCTCTCATGCCCACCCCCTAAAAAGGACACAGACAAAAAAAAACAAAACAAAAACAAAAAAAAACCCAAATCAAATAAAAAGAACAAACAGCTCCCTCAGAAAGATTTCCATGCTTCCCAGAAATGGTCAGGACAGATCCAGAAGGCAACCGTAGTGCAAAAAACTGACATTGTAATTTGTTTGTTGTTGCTGATTACTTAACATGGGTTCTCATAATGCATTCGCCCAAGGGAAAAAGGAAACATGGGAATGAGTAGAAAACTTGAAATAGCTCAGTTTATGCATTTTACTCTTTCTAATTTAAATTCTGTGGCCATTCCACTGTCATTCAATTCAGTTGTGAACTAAAGCCAAAGCTGTTTTGTCGTGTGTAGCATTTCAATAAGGCCGGACTTTAAAAATTGTTAATTTGCCTGTTACCTACTCAGCATTCACCATCTCCCCTTTTGTTGATCAGAGATTAAACATTTAAAAGCTTAATGTTATTTGTTTTTCCATTCCTGTAGATCAGGTGGGATATACAAGTCCTATGTGAAATCAAGCAGAGGCCATTCAAACTGAGAGATTCCCACCTACTATCACTATGACAGGCATTAAAGCAAGAGGGAAGTGTGTGTTTGGGGACCGGTAAGAGTATTATCTGTACCCAAGGACAAGCCCATCTGACCCCTGAGCTATTCTGTGCCGCAACATCCAGACTGCAGTTTTATTTTATTTTATTTTTTGCTAGAGCTAGCATGTGTGTGTCTACCTGGACTAGAAATCATGCTCATCATGATCCCAGCTGCAACGTACACAGACTGTATGGCAGTGATTTTCAACCAGTTCGCCACAACACAGCGATGTGCTATGAGAACTGTCCAAGTATGCCATGACATTTTGTCAATTTCCCCTCCCTTGTGGCTCTTTGCAGAGACACCAAGGGGTGGGGGAATCAACAACCCCATGTCAGCGGGAGTGCGAGCAGCAAGGCTGCTGAGTCCCAGCTGGTGTGGGGTTTGTCAATTCCCCCCACCTCCCAAAACAGCCACCGTGAGGGGAAATGCTGACCCTGCATCTGTGCTGTGAGGCAGCTGAAATGATGCTTTCCAGCCCAAAGAAGCTGATAGGGAGCCCACCTCCATGCCCTGCTGTGGCCCTACTGGTGTGGAGCCCACCCCCATGCCCTGCTGTGGAGCTGGGACATGGTTTAAATACTGCATCCTGGCTGCAACCGGCTGGCAGGGAGGAGAGCCTCCATTCAGTGGTTAGGCATTTACTCAACATCCCTAGTAGGGCATTGAGCAGATTTTGAGCATGTGTCTGTGCTCGCTGTGTTAGATGGTGTATTCTGTGGTGGATTTCAAACATTAATGCATTTGATCCTTGTTTAGCTTATTGTATGTACTACTATGCTGCAAACCTCTTTAGTAAGACCATGACCATAGTAAATATAAATATACAACGCGGGTTGTTTACAACCATTCGTTTGTTTCAGCTGAAAAGAGTGGGTGTGCCATGGAATGGTTTGTCTCATACAGTAGCCTCAGCAGCCTGCAAGCATGATTACAGTAAACAATCGCTTTAGTGGACCCTGATATAAAGGACTTGGGAAATAATGGATGCTGTCAGCCAGCCCCCCCTCCCCCCCATGCAAATAAATGCCAGAGACACACCAGAGCCACCAGTTGGGCTGGAGGAGCTGCCACAGTGGCTGGAGACACAGGGGTCCGAGGGGCCATTGCAGTGGCTGGGGGCATGGGGGGTAGGGGTTGGGGGGGCACTGTGGCGAGGCACAGAAGCTCTTCTCCCCAAGCCCCGTGAGCATGGAGCATGTTGGTGCCTGGCCGCCACTGCCTGCAATGGCACTGAGCAGCGGCCATGGTATTGGAAGCTGCCGCCCTGCTGGCAGGCTGGGGGCGGCCATGCTTTACCTTTGTATGGGCAGTTCAGAGGTGGGGGCTGGAGGAGCTGAAGTGCTGAGAGCTGTAGGAGGTGGAAGGATCCAGGCCGGCATTCAGCTCCTCTCCTGGTAGTTGGGAGAAGGAGACGGAGGTGTGAGGAGAAGGATGGGGCAGGAGCGGGGTAGGGAGGGTGAGACAGAGGATGGGGTGAGTGCTGGGCTGGGAAGGTCGGTGCATCATCCTGCAGTATAACCATTCAGATTAAATGGACTTTAGGCATTAACGGACACCCGTTCCCCCCGACAGTGCTCCGTTAAATCAAGGGTTTACTGTAATTGCAGGAAAAGTCTTCTGCCACACTGCTCATGCTCTGTTGTGGCTTCTGTGCAGAAGGAGCATGGTCATTACAGTCGATTATATAAGAAGTTGCGAGAGTATGGGGGATGTTTTTAGAATTTTTGGAGAATGATGCTGACAAACTCTAACAAGTTTCTATTCATGGGGAAATAAAAGGAGCATTCCTGCCACAAGGACGCCCCATTTTTCCACCTCTCATCACCTAAATTTCAAGTCCCTGCTCCAACATATGGCATTGTTATAGCTCCTCAGTAAAGCAGTTTGTTTTAAAAAAAAAAAAAAAAAAAAAGGCAAGACAACATTTTCCCTAATCTCTGCCTCAGAAATGGCTGAATTATTGTATCTGAAACTTTCCAAAAACTTCAGGCTGAGGCAAGTACTGGCAGGGTTTCAGTGGTTAAACTTTGGCAAAATGCAAAGCAACTGAAATCGGGGTCTGTACATTAAAGTGTAGGGCAACCTGAATCATAGGTGGTACTGCCATCTCCTCCTATTGCATACGTTGCTGTGCATCATAAAATCTACAGTTACCCTGAAAGGCCCAGATAATCCAAAGCAAATAAATACATATTGCCTCTGAAACATTCGCATTATCTTCTTTGACTTGCAGTGAAGGAAATTTGGCCACAAAGCAAGTTGTTTTCCTTCAGAGACCTATTATGTGGAATTCAACCATCCAGACTCCAGAGGTGAGTAAATATTACATTCTTACTGAGTTGACGTAAGCAGATACGGTAAACTCTTTCATATCCGGCAGTCCCAGGATAGAAGAGAGAGGTATCTAGCAGTGCAGAACACTAAAGAAAAACAAGATTAGATATTTAAAAAAAATCAAAATGTGTGCCGAGTTCTTTATTTACCAAAAACAAAAGTATTGTACACGGTAAACGTATACTGTATTTGGTGTACTTATTTGTGTTTACTGTCACTTTAATATACTTATGGAAAATGTACCTAAACCTTACTTATGGTTAACATGCTAGTTATTTGAGAGTTCCAGATAATAGAATGCCGGATATGAAAGCGTTTACTGTAGTTGAATATGGACAGATATTAGTGGCTGCTGATCAATCATTTGCCTCAACAGTTCTAGGTGGTAATTTTTAGCATCATACAGCAGCAAAGTAAGATTTGACATCAGGAAATTAATAACAATAGAATGAGCCTTAACTAAGGACAGATGTGTAAGGGAACTGTTGGCCTGGAGCTCCCAGCCCTTTGAAATGCCACATGGGGGTAGACCCAAGGCTGGTTGTCCTAAGCCCCACCTCCTCCACCCTTGAAAAGGGTGGGGAGCTGAACCCCCCTCCCACCTTGCCCTCGATGTCTGTCAGCCCCACTGCTCTCTGGACAGACTGCGCAGTGAAGGGATATGCCACTAGACAAGAAGCCTTGTAAACCAGGGTTGGAGGTAGATCGTAACCCCAGTTGAGGGGACTGATGCTGAGGAGAAGGGCCTGGCCACCCAGAGTGCAAATGTCCAATCCGCAGCATCCCTGCAGCACAGCCAGGGCCTGGGAAGGAGGCCTGGGACGTATGAGGAACAATCTGAACTGCCCTTACATTCCAGCAGTGCTGTGTGTGATGTCCCAATGCCACAGAGTGGGGCTATGTGTTTTCCTCGAGCCAGTCTCATTTTTTCCTTATTGTTTTTAAAAATTGATTGCTGTTTAATAAATTGTATTTGCCTTGAACAGGAAGTAGTATCATTTGTAGGTGAGGAAAGCCTCCAAACCAGAGAAGGCTCCTCCGTGTTTGACCACCCTAACTGCTGCGCTTGGTGATCAAAACAAAGTCACGGGTTGTGCCCCCGCAGGAATCCTGGGCCCCGACTTGTTGGGGTTACAAGGACTCTGCCACACAGAAGAGTGGAAAGGGAGCCCTCGAGATCTGGGCGACCCTCTGGGTAAAGGAAGTAGGCAACTTGGATCCTTTCATTAGCCCATTTCACAAGGGTGGTGTAGAAGCCTGGAAAGTTCCCTTCAATATTGGTACCATTCCCCTGCTTACAGTTAGATGCAGGTTTCTAGAGGATATTACCCATTGTCTCAGTAATAGATCCAACTGAAATTATATTTAATTTTTCCGCTTCTTCACTGGTTTGCATTTTGTCTCAATTGATCTCCAGCAGTGCAGTAAGTGATAAGTGAACCAGTAACTGGACAGAGGCAGTTGCTTATACAGTAAAATCCCGGCTATCCAACATAATCAGAACTGACCAATGGCCAAATACCCAAAAATGCTGGCTAATCAGGTGGGCTGGGGAGTGACAGTGGGTGAGACTGGAGGTGGGAGCTGCCTGGGCCCCTTCTGATGTGCTGGTGGCCAGCTCCCTGGGGCAGACTGCAGGATGCCAGCTGTGGCAGCACTGGCTGCCTGGGCAGGCAGCCCCCCACCCCTCCTGGGGTGCTGAGACTCAGCTGGTCCTGGGGCTGGAACCTTAGCCGGCCCCAGGGCAGAGAGCCCCAGCAGCTGAGGCAGGCAGCCCCTGCCAGCCTGGGGTATGGAGCCCCAGCTTGCCCAAGGGCCGAAGCCACAGCTGGTCCAAGGGCATGGAGCTCTGGGAGGACAGGCAGGCTGCTGGCTGCCCCAGTGCCATCTCTCTGGGTGGGCAGCCATCAAAGCTGCTGGCCCAGGACATGGAGCCCCAGCTGGCCCAGGCAGGGAGCCACTGCTGGCCCCATGTGGCTGCCAGCTATCCAGGGCATGCTGCTGGCTGCGCAGTGCTGGGGGAAATTCTCTAACCCCCCAGTTATCCCACTTTCCGTACCATCTCACATTGCCTCAGGCAGCATCAGATAAAATGGAGCGTTGGATAACTGAGGGTCAGATAACCGGGGTTTTCTGTATATAGCCTCAAACCTGTTATGTAGACTGAAATATTGTTTCCAGAGTTAGTCACTTATCTGGTTGTCTATCGTGTAGTTTGTTCCTTCAAGAACTTTGGCAAGCCTTTGAATGCACTGCAACCATACAAATGCTGATCTTCCACATCAAAAACTTCAATCTGACCTCAGACTCCTTGAGAAGAATACATTGTGCAAAGTTATGCAAGTAACAGCATAATCTTTAGGTGATCTGTGTGTGACAGAACATATGTTCCCACATGAAAAAAATGTGTTAACAATAAAAGACCGAAAATAGCCCCTGCAACAGCTGCAATTCAGCTGCTCTCTATTCCATTTGGGAAACTCCCTCCTAGTAGCAGCACTATAAAGGGTACATTGAGCATGATGCAGTTGGTGGTAATAACCACATGCTGCCAAGTGCTGGAGCTGCACAAGCACTTGCTGTGACAAAATATACCATATGCTTTATGAAAATATACTCGTGATATGAATATGACATAAAAGTGAGGTATGCTCTATTTAAGATGGCTCATGTGACATGAAAGTTTGTAATTTACTGAATATGATTATCTCATATGCATGTACCACCGTTGTAAATGAATTTAGGAATATTGTATGTTGCTGTGTATCTATATTTCATATTTGCCGCTTTGAGTCACACCCACTTCTAACACATAAAATACAACAATGAAAGAGGTGATGGTGCTGATGGCCTATTTGCAAGAATCAATGGAATGTAAAAGAGCTTTGTCTTCCTGAGAACATGGGGTCAGCCTGGTTCCAGCTACACTGCAGAGGTATTTTGAAATAACACAGCGACACACAAAATGCATTTTGAAATAGTGCCATTGGGTGCCATTTAAACTACACCTTTTTCTTAATATTAATTAAATTATTTCATGTTTATAATATAACCCCATTTATGTAATTTCTAACAGGTGAGTGTAAGAGGCTGCGTAAATCGTCCTTTATATTAAGAAGGGAGACTACCTTCATATAACTTTGAGTTTGTACCCCAGGGAGTGAGCAACTGGGTACTGGAGTATATCCCTTAAACGGAGTCCTTCCAGAGCTGATCCCAGTGTCTGTGTCTGCAGCTGAGTGTAGCCTTGCCTATGGGTTTTGCTGGAGGAGGCCGGAGAGCCTGTCTCTGCAAACCAGATAATAGGGGGCTCAGGCTGACAGATGAGTGGAACTCAGTGGCAGAGTTCCCTGTAAGCTGTGTGCTTGTGCAGCCACTCCGGAGAGAGTCAAATAGCACCCAGCTGTTTAACTAGGTTTTTTTGTTTCTACTGGTGATGCACATTCACATGTGCCTCAGTGCATGTAGATAATTATTTTGCACTTTAATGGAAAAGATTAAAAGGGACATTGCTCAGTGGTGTCTAAATATCATCCTAGGCATGTACCCCATCACAGTTGCATATATGAAGTATGATAAATTCTGCCATCCACACAGCCCCAGGAGGCAAGGCAGGACAAACCCTGCACCAGTGAGCTCTCCTTTGCAAATCTGTATGCTGTCACCATGGTCTACATCTCAGCTCTTGCTTCAGCCTTTTCCTCCTTTAGTTCCTCAAGCTTTAAAGTACCCTTTGTCTTTTGTCTCTGGCTAGTTTTTTTCTATCCTTTTTCACAGTGTCTCTGTGCCTGGAACAGTTTCCTTCCTCCAGTGCACCAGACCCCCTCAGTTACATACGTCAGCCCACTATTTACTCCTCTTCTCATACTTGACATTAAACACTTAATTTATCTTATTACACTTTTTAAAATATAAATTCTTGTTAATTCCAGATACATCAGTTAACAAGCTAAACTCTGACTTTTCTGATCTTCACTTTTCTATTTTCTTCTGTATTATATATATTGTAAAATAATAATCTCTCAGGGTCTTGGTCTTTCTGCATATCTGTGATACACTAAACATACTATATAATTTTCACCACTTCCACTTCCACCTATAAAGTAACATAGTTGCTCATAGTAAATTACAGAACAATTAAGACAGACTTCCACTGTGAGAGGTTTACTATTTTTATCAAACCATAGTTTACCTGAATAATCAATCTTGTAAGACTGCTTTAAATTCAAGACAGGAGACATTTTTACCCACCTGGTTTACATTCTCAGCATCACCTAATATTGCAGCAATCAGCAGTTGGATGACTTTTTTGTCCTTTGAGTTAGAGCAGGGGTGAGCAAACTTTTTATGTTGGGCCCCACTTTTCATCTCTGCAATTAGAAGCCCTCCCTTCCCCCACCCTGCCTAATATAATCCAAACCAGTGGAAATGTTGATTATGTTCATATGAAAAAAATACAAAACAAAACAAAACAAACCTTTTGGCATGCATACGAAAATACGTATGTATAATGTAAAAACGTTATTAATCACTATATAAATGTGAACACACATATACGTAAATAGTGACCTATTTCAACATATTTAATGAGATGGATGAGCCTGAGACCCAACAGCCAATCATGCTGCACCCCACCCATATGAAATTCCATGCCCCCCTCGAGGGGGCCATTCCCCCATTTTGCACATCCCTAAGTTAGAGAACCACAAGCACCAGGTGTGTTGTATAATCTGAACCCTTTGACTTAAATATTAATGTACAGGAAGTCTTTAAATAAGCAATAGTTGATGTGTAGCTACTCTTGTATAGGACCAGTGTATTTAAAACATAAAAGAGTGCTGTATCTAAATACATGTGCCCCTTCCACCACTGATGAATGTTTTGTTTCTCTAGCAGGAAATCTCAGTGCACTGAGGTCATTTCAGTGTGGAATGAGTAAGTGGTTGAGTCTGGAGCTGAATAGCATTTTTTAAACTTTTCCTGTTTTTCCTTGTATAAAACAATTTTTGTCTAGATCTTAAACTTGACTGAAGAGACAGAAGTGTCATAAACAGTGTTCTTTCAATAAAATTACAATGGATTGGCAACCAAACAATTCTTAGGCCTATATAATTCCATTTCAGGGCTGAAATGGATGTACTTACTTATTCTGTCTGAATGTAGTCAGTCTCACACGCTGTGTACTATGCAGATAGATTTCAGGTATGAAATCAGTTACTAAGTTCTGAAGCATTCTCCATTTTTGACCTCTGCCCTAGGAACCCTTAATGAATAAATTATTTTTAAAATGATCTCTTCATGGGCTAGTTATAATCTGATATATGTGAGGTATTAACTGTTGGCAAGTTACTGTTCCTTTTTTCCAAGAAAGCACTAGATGACCTCTGTGGTGCTGAGGATTACTCTTTGACTTGCATTTTATTCCTGGCTAATATCTCTTTCCTGAAGGGTGTTGCAGGGTTTGCATTATGTTGAAACTGTATTTTTTTCAAGAAACCTCTTTAGGTCCAAAATGTATGTTTTATGAAAAAAACAAGAGAATTGTTTGCTATTTAAAAATAAAATTCTGATGTAAACAGTGTTTTTCTGGGTCTTCAGGCACCTAAGGCATTTGTAGGTCAAACTTTGCAGCACAATATAGCACATGAGAGCCAGAAAGTGAAACTGTGTAGGCCAGGGTTTCCCAAACTTTTAGTTGGAACCTCTTTTTTTCAGTACCTTTTTTTTGTGGCCCAAAAATATAAATGCATATAAAGAAAAGAATGAAAAATGTATACATTTTCACTGTTTATTAAAACAAAAAAGCAGTCAAGTAGCACTTTCATGACTAACCAAAAAATTCATTAGGTGATGAGCTTTTGTGGGACAGACCCACTTCTTCAGATCATAGCAATACCAGAACAGTTAACAATTTTTGGACCTCTGTACTTTATATACTGAGTCTGCTCTGCTATGGCTATGATCTGAAGAAGTGAGTCTGTCCCACAAAACTCATCACCTAATAAATTATTTTGTTAGTCTTTAAAGAGCTACTTGACTGCTTTTTTGTTTTGATAGAATACAGACTAACACGGCTATGTCTCTGTCACTGTTTATTATTTATTCACAATAATACATAAAAATATAAATCTTGATATAAAATATGTAAGTGCCTAACTTATTGTTATTACCTTAATTACGCAGGCAAATATGCAATGTACCAAATTAATAGGATTGTGCGCGATAATTTGTTTATTTTCTAAGGATGTGTACTGGGCCATGGACCACACTTTGGGAAATGTTGGTGCAGGCTACTTCAGTTTCTGAGGTGGCTGAAGGACACAAAGTAAATAAAAAGCCCTAGTATTGCCAGTCCCAATATTTAAATACACTGAGGCAAGCACCAGAAACCACAAGATGATTTTGGTGTTCTTTTTATTTGCTTTCTCATATTGGAGTATTAAGAGTTCACAGTTTCAAGCTTTTCTCTGCCACTATAAAGATTAAAAATGCACATTATTTTTGTTTTCTAAGAAAATTGAGATTATCATGAAGAATGTGATTTTAGTAGCTTGGATTTTAAGGGAAAAACCACCAAATATTACAGGATTCGTAGTAAAAATCATGAGATTAAGTGACACTGGAGCTTTCAGAAGATTAGCTCTGCTGGTCTGTTTCACAAAAAACAACAAGGAGTCCTATGCCACCGTAAAGACTAACAAATTTAGTTGGACATAAGCTTTTGCTGGCTAGAGCCTGCTTCATCAGATGCACAAAGACGTCATGCGTCAGACCATGAAACCTTATGCCCAGCTAAATTTGTCATCCTGCAGTCTACTTTGAAGGGTGTGGAAACCCTATTGGCATGTGCTGCTTACTGTTCAGCAGCTAGCAGCAAGAATCTACATTTTGAGAGGATAATGTCCCAAACTTGTTCTGTGGCTACTCAAATCCTTCCACTCTGAAGAAAGCATTAATTAAAATCTGTCAGTTTCCTCCTCCTCTCCACTCAGGATTTATGATGGGATGGGAGAGTTTTGTCTAGCCCAAGATTTCCTCTACTTTATTAGAAGAAGTGTAGTATCGAATGGCCTCTTTGATTACAGGGTCATATTATTTTAACATTTTTCATCTAATGATAGTTAAAACATTGTTCCTCTCAGCAACTGATTTAGAGGGTGGTGCAGCTAAGTCAAAACGTGACACCGAAAGATAAAGCTCTGACACTAATCTAAGTTTTTTTGTTTTTTCGGTTTTTTTTATACTTTCTTCCTTTTTTGCAGGTCTTGCCACCCCCTCGCTAACGCAGCCAAACAAAACCCATTTCCCCTCTTTTTTCTCCAGGGACCACTACTTCCCTTTTGTCTTAATTTCCAATCTGTTTTGTATCAACCACTGTCATATCCCTTTCCTTTAGCCAAAACGGACATTTTTAAGAGTGCCAGAAGAGATGCAGGAAAACATTCATGCTGTATAAAAGAGTTAATGCTGTCTAATGAGCTGAGAATGGCACAAGGGGCCAGGAATGCCTGTGTTCTCATCTTGGCTTTCACGTTGACTTTGAAAACAACAAGAAGTCCTGTGGCTCCTTATAGACTAACAGATATTTTGGAGCATGAGCTTTCCTGATATAGCGGGTCTTTGCCCATGAAAGCTTATGCTCCAAAATAGGTTAGTCTATAAGGTGCCACAGGACTTCTTGTTGTTTTTGAAGATACAGACTAACTCAGCTTCCTCTCTGTTACTTCTCACACTGACTTTGTGTGACCTTGGCCTATTCACTTAAGTTATCTATACCTCTGTTTGCTCACCTACAAAATGTAAATGATTATACATACCTCATAGGGCTGAAGTGAGAAATAGTTCGTTAGTATCTGTAATTGGCTCTGAGTCTATAAAGTGCTAAATAATATAACAGCTACTTTCTGTTACCATGGGTCCTGTGTGCTTGCTCTCACCTTGGTTCTGTTCAGTGATTTTCCTTGATTTAAGGCAAGTCCTTTCCTTTTTAAAACTGAACAGATTAATTCTTATTTTATTCTTTACATTTTTAAAAATATTTATATTCTTCTATATTTATTTATGTTTCATATGAGTTTGTAATGTATGCAACAAGCCAAAAATTCCTCCAGTGTCCCTTAAATCTCCTCTGTAATGACTCCTTTAAATTAAATTTTGAGGAGTGGAACCTTTTAGCTGTTCATTCTGAAATCCAGATTCTAACTCAGTTTTTGCCTGTACTCTATTTAACTCAGTGCTCAAATGCTTCTTTTGTTTCAGAAGAAATCCACACGGAATCTCAGAAGTGATGAGAAAGGCAAGGTCTCTAGCAGAAGTATTGGATTAGACATAGCTGTGTCTCACACTGCAGAAAGTGGACATCCACCTGATGAGTTTCACCTGTCTCCTTCTAAACAATGCTGGATCAAGGAGGGATCTGCCCAGTATGACAGCTTCTCAGGATTCAACAGCAGTGATAGTGTGCTAAGGGAACTGGAGGATGGACAGTTTGAGCAGGAAGATGGAGTCACTCAGGTCACTTGTATGTGACCAAGTAAGTAACTGTATTGGAGGGGACTGTAAATAATTATAACAAATGTAAAGACTGATTTTACTACATTACTTTATATTCATTTATATAATCCTTTGTTTTTCCAAGATATGTGTTTATATATCTTTTGCTTCTTTCTAGAGTTATTCTGATAGCAAATACTACCACTACTACTGTAAAATACCGTGGGTTTATGTCTGTTTATGTACCATTGGCCGTGTCTACACTAGCCCAAATCTTTGAACTGGCCGTGCAAATGGCCATTTCGAAGATTACTAATGAGGTGCTGAAATGCATATTCAGCACCTCATTAGCATGCCAGCAGCCATGGCTCTTCGAAATTGCCGCTTCTCGCTGCCATGCAGCTCATTGAGATCTGCTAATAGAAATAAAGGGATTTCAAAGTTGGTGGGGTCCTTTCGAAAAGGACCTGTCTGGACGAGTCGCATGGCAGTGAAAAGCGGCAATTTCGAAGAGCTGTGGCCGCCGGCATGCCAATGAGGCACTGAATATGCATTTGCATGGCCATTTCAAAGATTTGGGCTAGTGTAGACGTAGCCATTTTGTTTGTAGAATTCTGCTAACTTCATTGATGATGTTCTTCATGATGCTTATAAACAGGAAAGCAAACTTGGCAGATCAGTTATGGCTTGTACTGTAAAAGACAATGGAGTGGGACAATAGTGCTTTCCACAAGCAGAGTGAAACAGAGAATGTAGAGGGATACTTTTCTAAAAGAGTATAAAATGTTGGAGGGATTCAGAAAAATCAAAGCTATAAAGTACTTGGCTGTCGTTTTAAAGTTTAATTATAGTTTTCAATTTATTAACCTAGTTTAAATCAAGAACCTGTTAGACCCAGAAATGCCAGTGTTGCACTTTCAGTCAGAATGAGAATACGGTATCAGAATGTACCTAACCCACAAAGCCACATTCAGCATCCATGTGTGCACCATTAAAACCAAGAGCAGTGAGAGTATGTATGACCTGTTGGATAAGACAAAGGGACCCCAAGAGTATGGTCAGCCCTACTGACTTTACCAGTTAACAGAAACAGAACATTTGGAAGGCTGCGCAAAGAGTGTTACTAGAAGGATTATGGATGCATAGTAATGCTGCTTGTATGTAGCTCTGTTTTGGGAGTAGTCATGAGGCGAGGCAAAAATTATGATTCATATATGAAAAATATAAAACTCTGTCTCAACTGAATATATACATCAGTGTGTATAAAATATATCAATGTGTTCACAAAGTTCCTGGCTGGAAAATTCTTACTTGCAGAGGAAATTATGACAATTGTGCTGGATCAGTATTTTCAAGGAGAGTCGCTTGAGCAGCTTGCATATTGAGAGACCCTGACACTGAAGTAAGTGTGTTGGAAAGGTGTTAATAATTTTCTATAGCTGTATTGCAATAATACTTAATTCAGTCACTGTGAAACTTGATCAGCCCTTTAGCTTGTTAAAAATCTCTGCAACCATGTCATTAGTATAGAAATAGATTCATATTTTCATCCTTTATTCTGATCAGTGTTGCACTGTTTAGGCTGGTATTGTAATTCAGTCACTGCTTATAGAATCATAGAACACTAGAACTGGAAGGGACCTCAAGAGGTCCTCGAGTCCAGTCCCTGCCCTCACGGAAGGACCCAATACCCTCCAGACCAGAGGTTTCCAACTTTCTTTCATCGTGGGCCACATGGCAATTTTTTACATGTTCTGGGGGCCAAACACAAAATAGTCCCAAGTCCGTCCCCCACCCAATCCCCAGGCTTAACTCCTCTCAGCCCCAAGCCCACCCCAGGCTTAAACCCCTCTCAGGCCCAAACCAGCCCCTTGACCCCCAGGCTTAAACCCCTTGCAGCCCCAAACCCAGGATTAATTTACCTTACACAGGAGCTCGGGTGATGCTGTCCCCGCTGCAACTTCACTGGGCTGCCATCTCCTCCTCACCTCGGCTGCATGGCACCCCCCAGCACTCCTACTTTCCACCCACCTGCAGCGCATGTGGCTTTCTGCACTGCCACACTGAAATAATGGGACTCAATTTAATTGGTTTAATGGCCACACCCCTCCTGCCAGCCATTAAACCAATTAAATTGAGTTTTACTCTTTCAGTGCAGCAGGGCAGGGAGCTAGAGGAGGAGAAAATAGTGGCAGAAGCAGGAGCCACAAATGGTTCCTTAAAGAGAGACATGTGACTTGGAGCCACTCTGCTGGCTTTCCAAATGTCATGACTGCTGGCTCCATGGGCCAGATTCTGGCCCACAGACCACGTGTTGGACACCCCAATCTATTGCCATTTAATCTTCTCTTTAATATCTCCAATGACAGAGATTCCACAACTTACCTAGGCAATTTATTCCATTGTTTATTCCACCCTGACAGTTAAGAACTTTTTCCTAATGTCCAACCTAAACCTCCCTTGCGCAGTTTAAGCCCATTGCTGCTTGTCCTATCCTCAGAGGTCAAAGAGAACAATTTTTCTCTTTCCTCCTTGCAACTCTCTTTTAGGTACTTGTGTACCACTATCATGTCCCCTCTCAGTTCTCTCTTTTCTAAACTAAGCAAGCTCAGTTATTTCAGTCTTTCCTCACAGCTCATGTTCTCTAGACCTTTAATCATTCTTGGTGCTCTTCTCTGGGCCTTCTCCAATTTCTCCACCTATTTCTTGAAATGTGGTGCCTAAAACTGAATTCCCCTTTTTATAGATGGACACTGTATTTGCCCTTTTCCAGCCTTCTGGCATCTCCCCGGACTTCCATGACTTTTCAAATATGATAGCTAAAGGCTCAGATTACCTTCTCTGTCAGCTCCTTGAGTATTCTAGGATGCATTTCATCAGGACCTGGTGCCTTAGAGACATCTATCTTTTCTAAGTAATTTTAACTTGTTCTTTTTTTATTTTATCTTCTAAACCTACTCCCTTCCCACTAACATTCCCTGTGTTAGGAATTCCTTCATTGGACTTCTTGGTGAAGACTGAAACAACTTATAGAAAGTTGCTATTTAAATATTAGAGAATGCCAAAATTTTAAATGCAAAAGAATGAAGACTGGAGGGAAGTCAAAGAAAAAATACCTTTGCTGATGATTGCAACTAAAACTTGTGTTGTTCTAATATTGTTATGAACATTATGAGCACAGTGACATGCAGTTTTATAAGATATTTTATTTACAGCATCAGTCACTAATTTCAGTTAAACTGATGGGAACAGATTTTTGCCAAAATAAGAATGGTACAGTGCCAAAAATGTAAGTAAAGGACAGTCAGTGCTCTTTTACTGTGGCTGGATGGAAGTCCTCGCTTAATTGACTCTTCTCTTTCTTTAGCTGCTTTGCACACACAGTCCATTAGGTAAAAGCCCACTTTGGTATTATCCCCTTTGAAGTGCCTGAATTACAGTGGAATTCTAAAAAAAAAAGAGGACTTTTGGGATGGTGAAATTCACAGTGTAAAGAAGGGATGCCAGTGAGACCCTCAGGAGCCAACAGAGTGGTGAGAACAAACTTATGTAATTACTGTGCAATAAGCAGCTCTGAATCATGGGAAAGGTTAGTGCTGTCTTGGTTCAATTTAATTTCCTGGAGTTTTTTTGTTTTGCTTTTATAGAAAATCCAGCCAACAATGCACACCAGAGAATGAAGTTACTATAATGGGAGCTGGTAAAAAAACACTCCATTTAAGCTGCCTAACACATTTTCTATTGTAGAAGATTCTTGCCGGTTCGTTTGGTTGTTCAGAGAAGCTATAACACCTCTTAAATTTGGCAGAGACAAATGATAGGATTAGAGACATGCCTTTTCCAAGAAATTCCATTCAGGTTTGACTGAAATATAAATAGTTTTAAAATTGCCATGTGCCTTCTCTCTCTTGAATTCCTCAGGAAAATGTTGTCAGCATGTCAAAATAACTGAATTTGAAAATTTAAGAGCCAAGTTCATCCCACAGCAGTGCATACCGCTGGGTATGCTGGGAACTGCAGGAGAAGCTACAGCATTGGGGGTTAAGGGGGGAAAAGCACAGATGGAGCTTCCCCATGCCCTCAGCCATGCAGACCAGCCTATGACTGCACCTCTCATCCCGTTTCTTGGGTGTGCCCTCTACCTCCACGAAGGGAGACAGAGATTTAAGCCAAGCACCTCAACCCTCTCTATGGATCCACCACATAGTACCAGTGACCCAACTCTCCTATGGGATAACAGTCTTCTTCTGTGGCCAGCTAACAGTCTTGTAGCTCATGTTTGGTTCGCATTGGGTCACCACTTCTGGCATGACTGGACCCTAACTGGGAACCCAAAGCTACTGCTGCTTGGCAACCATTGTAACCTTGGTTCGTGGCCTTCATTCAGCTGAGCTACTGAACTGCTTTTTTCCAATCTGTTTTAGCCAAATATAAAGCAGTACAGACAATTTGAAAGTTAAGACAGTCGAAATAACTAGAGAGGAAAAAGCAGAGAGACAGAATCCGCAGAGTCTGACAACATGCCTCCTCAGGCAAAACAGAATTGGCTAAAGAATTTATCAAACAGGTAACAATTTTTTGAAGCTGTAGAAAAACCAGGCCTGGAAAAAATGTAGTATTCCTATTCAGAATGAGGGGGAAAAGCAGTGCTTTTTCTCTGCCGGTACTTGGTGGTATTGAACACTGGCACCATGGCAGCCCCAGCCTTGGGATTGGCTGAGGGGTGGGGAGGGGATGGGATGGGGAGCTAGCTGATCACCGACGACATTTTTTTTCTTTAAACAAAAAAATCACTGGGAAAGGGTATGATCCAAAGTACTTACCTCCTAGTAAGTCTATTTTTTATCCTTAGCAGAGATGTTGGTGAGAGAATTTACAAACTGAGAGGATAATTAACCCTGAGCAAACTTCACAAGTTTACAAAGGAAAAACCACCAAACTTGATTGCTATTTTTTATAAAATTACAAAATTAGGCCCCAGTACAGCAACAAGTTTCACAGCTCATTGTCAGATTGGTGAGCAAAGAGAAAAGTAGCTGTTAAAGTTTCACTAAAAGTGAAAATGAAATTTTGGTTGGGATGTTAATTCAGGTAAGCACTGGCACTGAAATCAACCCATCTGAAAAAACATGAAAGATAAATTAATAATAAATGCCTAAGGATAGCATGTGGGGAATGTGCATCCCTGTGTTCTGCTGAGATCTGAGTTGTGTCGAGTAAGAATACATTAGTGTCTGACCCCCATGAGGTGGTGCTGAGTGCCCTCAACCCACATTGACTTCATGGGACATAGAGAACAATCAGTACAACCAAGATTGTTACCCCAGTAACCTGGAAAAAGGGATTAGATTCTGGATGACTAGCTGGCATCAAGAAATAACATGAGACTTATTGAAAGACAGATGGAGATTCAGCCCCTAGACAAAGGGCAACTAGTATATAGGGGAGTGGGGGAGGGACAACAGGTGCAGATATTGTTGGGAGAGAAGGTATGTTGAAAGGGACGTGGTACAATGGTTAACAACAAATTACCTGTAAACTTGCACTGTGGTATGACAATCAAAAATGTAATTATGGCCTCCATATGCACAGGGAACTGCTTTGCTGAAAAACAGAAACCACACTTAGAATAAATCATCCAGCTCTCAGTACTTTAATACTGGAGAGAGAGGACCTGGAGGAAAGTCATAGATCAGTCAATCACACAGAGTATCCTTAGGTCGGTTATGCTACCTGACTGACCACAGATGATGGCATCACATCAGGCATCAGGTAGTGAAGATCCTGTACCTGACGCAATCTTGCGAATCCACAAATCTCTGTGGAAGCCCCACAAGTGGCACCAGTTTGGGTCAGGGCATTCACTCTTCCATGTATCGGTGCAGAGTCTAAGAGCATGATGTTTGAATATAATGAGCGTCTGAAGAGAGACTAGATCTTTGAGATTATGATGTTTTGCACAAAGTCAAACCATCTTATGTTCATGATTTGTCAATGGGAACACCTACAGAATGCTTCTAGGCATTCCAAGTCTGCCTGTAAGAGGGTCCCTTATAGCACTATACATAATATGCACATTTCAGAGATCCTGAACTTTGTCTCAGCTGAAGTTGTTTTTCTGTCCATAAGCAAGACCTAGATTTCAGGCCTTCAAGACCTATTAGGAAAACTTCACCTAATAAATCATTCTGTTAGTCTTTAAAGTGCTATGCGACTGCTGTTTTATTTTGTACTTAGGATAGTTTTCATAAGGACTTAATTGACATACGATTATTTAAAACAATTTTTTAAAAAGACAGCATGGAGGTTGCCTAGAGTGGTACATGTAACACGATACCACAGGCTACCACGGGAACAATCTGCTTCTGATTGTCACACAAGGATTCTTGGCTTTCAGAAAAGGCCTTTAGCATATTAGTGAGAAAGCAAAAGCACACAATCAGGGAGACATTCAAAACCATAATACCTGAAAGCATTCTTGGAGCTGTAGCAAAATATGATTCTAAGATCTGCATCAACTCCCTGGCCAACAAAGAGAAGGGCCTAAAGAACACTACATCCTGCCTACGGAGTTATCGTGCCTGGCTGGCAGCCATAAATAACCTTCTAACATCCCCACTGTGAAAACAGATGGCTCACCTTGCTCATCAGCAGACAAATGGAAAGCACATTACGAAAGTGGGCTGAACCTCAGAGCTGCTGATGACTGTCTAGAGCTAGATGACCTGGAAAACTGCAAACCGATAGCTTCAGAGCTGAACACTGATTCTCCATCATTTGAGGAAGTACAAAAGGTTATAGGATGGACATGCTGCTGGATGTGAGGGGACTCCACCGGAATTACTCAAAGATTCCTTGAAACCAGTGAGCATTGGGAAGTGTGGATTTGGGAAGTGTGGATTTCAGGCAAAGTACTAGCAATATGGAAAGATGGCACATAGTGTTCATGTAGAGTGGCAAAGTACCTCATGCTGAGTGTAATGACTGGAGGCTGATCTCATTGCCATCAATTCCTAGAACAGTCTTTGCTCACTGCTTAGTAGAGGGTAGCCATGCCTGAACAGATATTGTCATCCACAGAAATCAGGTTTCGCTGTTGGGTGGTCAGCAGTGGACATTGTACTTACCATCCACCTTCTGGCAGAGCTGCACCAAGAAGGTAACCACGAGCTTCATTTTAGATCAAAGCAACTTTTTATTGATTTGACAGGTCTACACTTTGGCTCATGCTGAATAAAGATGCTTTTGCAGACATTCTGCTAAACATTACAAAGGAGCAACAAAAATGATTGGGGAGTGGAAGGATTAAATTATAAGGAAAGTTTAAAAAAAAAAAAATGAAACTATGTAGCTTGTTACTAGAGTCCAAGGGAGAGAATACTAGATCTTACTATGCAGGGGCTGCCTCTGATAGAAGAGATTACTCTTCAGGACTGTCTGCCAGATGATTAGAGACTGGAGCACCCTGCCACCAGAAAGAAGCAGATTACAGTCCTGTAAGCAGAAGGAGGAGCAGATCAGCCTGCTTACTACCCATAGGAAACCTGAAGCAAAAGGGAAGGTCTGATGTGTCTTATGCTCAAAGAAGAACAGTGCTTCGACCCTACTGAACCTGAATAATGGCTGGGTTGAGACTTTGGCACTATTTCTCCACTTATGCCATCAGCAACATATTTATGTTCTCTGTCAAAGTTCTTCCAAACTCAGATGACTGGAGTTCAATAGCTATATTTAACTCCTCCAAGATGCTTTCTGCTGTCACCCATGTTCAAAGCACAGCAAGGAGAGGTCCTAAAGCAGCGGTTCCCAACCTGTCTGAGACGGTGACCCATTTTGACAATTCAGTAAGACTTCTGTGACCCAAGGAAGTTCAAAAGTGAGGTGAGGGAGGTTCTCCCCTGGGGAAAAAAATTATACATCTTGATTCACCCCTCCCCCGCCCCCAGGCTTAAACTCCTCACAGCCCCAACATGCCCACCATTTACCTCACAAGTGCTGCTGCTGCTGCTCCTCGCTGCTCCTTTGCCAGTCTGTTGCCTCCTCCATATTGCTCCACCCAGCCGTCCAATTCCCTTCCCCCACCTGCAGCACAAGCAGTTACCTATCCTGCTGCAGTGAAATGGGACTCAATTGAATTGCTTTAACAGACAGATCCCTCCTGCCAGTTGTTAACTCATTTAAATTAAGTTCCATTTCAGCATGACAGGGCAGGGACTGGAAGACAGAGGAGTGAGCAGGGGCAGTGGTGGGAGCTGCAAATGGCTCTGTGAAGAGCCACATGCAACTCAGAGCCCCCCAGACAGTGACCCTTAGAAAATCTAATGGTGGCCTACATTTGGGTCGTGACATATAGGTTGGGAATCCCTGTCCTAAAGTGGAGATAGATGCAACTTGAAATAAAATTGCTCAGTGAGGTATTGGCATTACAGTCGCTCAGTTTCCTGTTTTAGTGCCCTCACATAATGCTAGTGTATTTGGGCTTCCAACTCTGCATGAGGAATGTTCTTAGAAACGTTTTCAGAAAAACATTTGTTAGTTTTGGGGTTGTTGTTTTTTTTTAAACCTTCCACGCCCAGTTTTTAAACAAAGCAAACGTAGGACCTTAATTAAATGTCTTTATACCCTTAGACATCTAATTTTGTACGATACTGGACCAAATTCAAAGGTGGTATGTAATTTCCACCTCAGCATTGTGAATGCAGGCAAGTCACTTACATAATTTTTTAATATCCTTACACTAACCTCTGAATTTGGTCCATTAATTTAACAATTCAAAAATGCCATAATTGTATTCAAAATTCACCATAGTTTTGTGCCACGCTAGCTAATGAATTTGGTATCTTTCTCCGCTACTGCGTGCTTCCTCTTTCATTTTTCTATAATCAAATGTGATTGGTAGCAAGATGAGCTCTTAACAACATTGAAACCCGTGATTTGGACTCCCCTCAGGTTAACACTAGACTGCTAAGGAAGAGCCAGTGAAGAATGAAAGTCTTGTCAAGCTTTTGGCACTGCTGCTATACTAAACAGGCTATCCCCAACTGAAAGCATGCCAGCAGACAGGCATTTTAACCAGCTTATGACTAAACTCTTTATTTAACTTCATGCTAGGGTACAATTACATAGTAGCTCAGGCATGTTGGGAATTGAGATTAAATAGACATTGCCTGTGGCAAGTTTTCCCTGTTGCAGCAATAACTGAGGTGGTCAATGCTGAGGAGTGACAAACCAGACAGCTGTAAAAGGACATTTTGGCTTCTGCGACAAGGGCATATTGACACTTTTGTAACAAAGAGTTTACACTGGTGGTGAGCACAGATAAGCATGTCTGTCAGACTTCTTCTGTACACGAATAATGTGCAACAAGCTTGACTAGTTTTAGACTCACAGCTGACTTACATTTTATAAGTGAAATGGCAGCTAAGTGAGGAATCTAAAAACTAATTTTTTTTCGGTGTGCTGATGCTGTAAGGCAAAGACCAGATGCGAACTCTTTCTGAATCCTGATCCTTAGCCTACTCTATGTGACTGGGTTACACCCATGCTTGAAAATGCCAAAGGCAGTTACGATGTGTCTTTGAGCCTCAGGATTTGGCCAGGCTTTTTCTATTCTTCCACTAGGTTCTCTGCCTCCAGCAGTGTGGCCATAGCAACAATTCAGCATTGCTGCCTCCATTGCAATCCTAGTTTTTATGAGCTCACTGGGGCCAACAGTGAGGAAAAACTATTGATTCTCTCACCTCCTCAGGGGGCTTAGCCCTAGAATTGTCATCAA
Organism: Carettochelys insculpta; assembly: GCF_033958435.1. Lineage (NCBI taxonomy): Eukaryota > Metazoa > Chordata > Testudines > Carettochelyidae > Carettochelys > Carettochelys insculpta. Next base: position 15,988,632 of record NC_134144.1, read on the forward strand.
CTGGCCATCAACAAACTTGGGCTGAAAATTAAGCAAACATTTCTAATTCTTCAGAGGAAGGATGTTCTTTCCAAGGGGAGCAGTGGAAGCAAAATAACCTAACTGGCTTCAGAACTGAGCTTGGTAAGTTTATGGAGGGGATGTTGCAATGGGACTGCCTACTGTGGCACATAGCCCATTGGTGACTGCCAGTAGCAGAAATCCCCAGCTTCTGGAGACAGGACAGTAGATGCAGTGGGCTCTGAGCTATTGCAGAGAATTCTTTCAGAGGCATCTAACTTGTAGTCTTGCCCACATGCTCTGGGTATAGCTGATCACCCTTTTTGTGGTTGGGAAGGAATTTTCCCCTGGGTCAGACTGGCAGAGATGCTGAGGGGTTTGTCTTCCGCTACAGGAAGGAGTGCGGATTGTTTGCAGGTTTAACCTCTGAAACTTGCAAGTCTTTTAAACCATTATTTTAGGACTTCAGTAACTCAGCTAGACTCCTCCCCCAACCTGTATTACGGGAGTCCTCTCCATTGGGTAGAGCCAAAGCCCATAAGATGCCCCCCCTGTCAGGAGAGGCTGGCTTTCTGTTGCTTTTTTCTTACACACACTCTGTCTCTGCCCCTGCCCCTGCCCCACCCCCACCCATGACCCTGCTCGCAGGCCCTCCCTCAGTCTGTTTCCTCTAAGCTTAGTGCTTGGGCACCTGCCCAGGAGAGATTCAGCTGCTGCTCAGCTGGTTAGCAGAACTCCCCGAGCGGGCAACCTGTGTTTCTACTTGTGGTGTATATCAGCAATTTTTTTTCACCTATGGATAGAAGAAAATAGAGGGAACATAGCAAGGGAAGTGTAGATTCTAGACAGCTTGTTCTGGCCCCCAAACCACCTCAAGAGAGACATCCACTAGGTTTAGAACATCCTCTGCAGCTTTTGGAACTCAACAAGCTGAAGCAACATCACCAATCAGTGACTTTCCAGGGAAAGTTCATCCAGTCTACTGCCAAAGAGAACACTGCAGGCTCTCATTTCAGCTTCTCTAACAAAGTAACTTAGCAAACCATCAAGCACCCACCTAGACTCACCTCATTAGAGAGGTTCCCCTGTTGAAAACTGTCTGTGCTAAAAACACCCTGGTATCACCTCTGACGCCAAGGGGAGACGCAGGCAAAAAGAGATCCCATGCTCCTGCAGGAGCAATCAATCATTCTCCCCATCTAGAGGGAAAAGGCCAAAATGATTCTGGATCTTCCCAAACTCTCAGCTTTGGATCATAACCCCAAACCTGAGAAGCAAGAGAGGATCTTTCTTCCAAGTGTTATGAAACTGTGAAAAAAGTGGTGATATATATGCAATCCAACCAGAGAGAGAAGATGAACAGGGCAAAACAACGGGCTAATAACCAACACAAAGACACAATTCACCACTGACTGTACCCTCATTCCTCTGTAAGGAAGAATGGGAAATGGTTCCATCAGCAATCCCTGAAAAGCTAGAAGGTTCTAAAACCCAGAGATTCTCCCCCATTTCCTCCAGAGTTCATGCAGCAGTGGCACTTCTATGTAAGGTTTTCCTCTCAAGAAATCCTGAAGGCCTGACAATAGGAGACACACTCAGAGGGTAGGGACTTAGAAGCTTCAGCAGCCACTCTTGAACTCTCACCAGTTACAACATGCTTCTCTAGACCCACACAGGCCCAATGAACCCCAGAATCATGACAAATTCAAAGTACTAAAGGAATTAACCCTAGTTTACAGCCATTCTGTATGGATCCATGAACTCTGGAAAATGGGCACGATACACTATAGCACAGTCAGTGGCCAAATGCCAACTCTGACTTATGTCTTGGATAGCTGATGATTATTTGCAGCAAAATTGCCTCAAAATAGTTTGATGGAAACCTGCTAGAGGAAGAGCTGCGTAAGTGACTACCCAATAAGAGAGAGAAATCACAGCATTTGCTTTCCTTGAAGAAAAAATCAAAGGACAACAAGCCTTTTGATCAGGACAAAAACCTCATTTTGTTCTTACCTACACCTACAGTAGCAGGAAAGGGAATCAATCTCCTTATGCCAGACATTGGGTTAATAAGGGAAACAAAGCAAGAAAAGTCACTGGAATTTCATGTTCTGCCACATCATCTTCTTGAGATAAGTGGCTAAAAACTATCGTATATGATGATAGTCCATAATGTGGCACTCTCCAATTAGCGTCCCACAAAATAAAACTGCAAGAGGTGGGACTTTTTAGCAATCTTGTTGGCAGATACTGAAGAAATGCAAATATTGAATGTATGTGAAGCCTGAATTATTTTCTCTGTGTATTAAATGACATCATCTGGTCAGGGATGATGCATATTGCTATGCCATAGTGTTTTATACTGCAGATGTCTGTCTGTACATTATACTCAAACAAATAAAGGACTTTGTCAGTTTTTCTTGCAATTTTTTTTGGACCTCGGTACTATATAGATGTCAGTCTGTACTGGAAATGCTACTGAGCTGAAGAAATGGGTCTGTCCCATGAAAGCTCATCACCCAGTAAATCGTTCTGTTAGTCTTTAAAGTGCTGTGCGACTGCCGTTTTATTTTATACTTAGGATACTTTTCATGAGGACTTAATTCACATAAAATTATTTAAAACAATTTTTTAAAAAGAAAGTAATCAGCTGAAGTTGAGCCAAGTTTTCAAAAGTACCTTCCAAATTTGCTCTTGCAGGTTTTGGATCTGTGATCATATAGCAAGATCTCAGTTTAAGGATTCATGAAGTGCATAGTTAAATGTGACTACCTGATGTGTACATACACATGCCTTTGCACACATACAAAAGTTGCAGAATGTTCTGAAAAACGGCTTTGAACATTTAATCCATAAGTAGGCTCCTGCCAAATTCATGATCCATGTTGGTCAATTTCAGTCATAAATTTGACTTTTTTTCCAAATCTCGATTTCAGCTATTCAAATCTGAAATTTCAGAGTTCTAACAGTAGGAGTCCTTACTTCAAAGGAGGAATTGGGAGCATTGAGGCTGGGGCGGGGGGCGTACCGCTATGCTTACTTCTGCACTGCCACAGATGGTTGTGCTGCTTTCAGAACTGGCCAGTCTGAGAGAGGTGGTTGCTAGCCAGGAGCCCAGTGCTGAAGACAGAGCCACTACCAGCAGCACAAAAGGAAGGATGGCATGGTATGGTATGGTATGGTATTGCCACCCTCCTGCAGAGCTGGGTCCTCAGTCAGCAGCTGCTTCTTTGGCTGCTCACGTCTGAAGCCTGCACAGAACCAGGAGTGGCAACGAACACCACTCTAAAATAAGATTGTATCCCCTTTGAAAATGTTTGGTTCAGAACTTCCAATATGAGAAATGCTGATCTCCCTGTGAAATCTGGATGGTACAGGATAACAGCCCACATGGGACCAGATTTCACAGTCTGTTGATGTATTTTCAGACCTATGAGTCTGGTAACATCCTACCCATAAAGTGCAACATACTGCACCAGAAAGAATTTAAAAACAGCAATGATTGTGAATATAGGCTTTCACAAAGACTCGGTGCTGAACAGGTGGATCAATATTACTAAGCAACCAACAACTGCCCTGAGGGTATTGGGGCGAAGGGGGTTTCAATCAGCCACAATGGATCTTACAGAGATCAATTTTGCTGTATGTTTGAAGATGCAGCAAAAATCAACCCCTCTGTGCTCAGCCATCAACCCTCGTACTCCATTATATCACATGGCACAAGGGACATCAGCATGAGCCTGAAGAGCCCCAGGTCTACACCAAGGAACAAAATCAATCCTGATATGTAGCTAGAATTGCATATCTGGGATTGACTTTGATCCCTAGTGTAGAACAGGCTTCAGTGAATACAAGGTATAAGGCGTTGATCGTTTGAAAAACCAGGCAACTTACTCAAGTGCCTTAAAGGATGTAAAGACTCAATTTTAAGAATTCGTTTTTACAACCTTGCCGAAGACAACCTTTAGGTTGTATCTTTAGAGTGAGCAAAATCTATATGATTTTCATTTCATGTAATAATAATCTGGATTGAATCACACTTAATTCCTGGTCACATTGTCATAAAAGTGCAGTCAATCACACAGTGTTAGTGTGTATCGTACTCTCCAAATTAGCATTCTAGAGAGAACTGGTCTGTCTCAAATCCTCCCTACCCTCTCTTTTCATCTCTTCCCATCCATGTTCTATCCAAACTGTTTTTAATATTTTGATTTCTTCCTTCTTCTCCTCTCTCAGTAACCAATGAAAAGATGTTTGCTCCACCCCAAAGAATTTATGGGAAGTGAACTATACTTAGGGTTAATATGTTGCTATCTAACATGTATTCCTTCCCTAACTAAAAAAAAAGCTAAGTTAAAATTGGCATACTCTGACTAAAGCTCAATTGAAATATGAGATTAAGTTATAAACAAAAATCAAACTCAGGCAGTCATAAGATAAACCATTTATTTCCATTTCACCAATAAATTGAGATGGATATTGACAGGAACATCCACCTCTAGCCCACAGAAGAAAGCTATCAGAAGGCTGACGCTCTGGCTACCAGCACCTGCTAACACAAAACTCTGCCTCTCTCTCAGGTGGGGCTTGTGCATGTAAACCTTATCTCTGGCTTAAGCTATATCTTCAGTATATTAATATTAATTACAGAATGTTTCAGCTGTAGGTCTCAAAGTGGTTCACAGAGGTGAATATAATTAACTAATTAACTCAATTTTATATAGCTGGCAAAAGAGGCACACAAAATAAGTAATTTGCCCATGATCATATAGGAGTATAGTGGTGAAATAATAATGCATATGACTTCTATCTCCTAACTTCATAGAATATGTAAAACAAGAACTTAAACCTCCATCTAGTTTGAGGACATTATAAAGAGAAATAATGAAGGAAGTGCTAATCATCAGTATTAATATGCTGAGTAAGTGTACAGTGTCTTTTATAATGCTGAACAGCCATGTTGCTTGCAACCACCTGTATATAGAACAGCAATTATTGCATTAATACCCACTCCTTATAAACATTATAACCAGCATCCTTCTCAATATGAGACACAGAATTCCTGTTGATTACAAACCTAACCAGGAGGACTTACCCTAGGGGCAAGTCAATAAGATTTCATATTATATTCTGTCCCCGTTTGTGCAATTTGTATCCTCACTAGATATGCAATGTACCTACTCTTACATGAACTAGTATGTACAGAATTACTGAAATAATCAACCTTGCATTACTTACTTGCCCATAGATTAATTCTCCAAGTAACAATCAAGTAACTAATTTGATTACCCAACAGGAATTGAATTTACATGTGTGAACCACAAATGAGTCCCTTGTCTGTTCACCATAACAAATACTAAACTAGTAAAAGTACAAGTTTGGAGTATGACTAGACAGTTCAAAAGTGTCTAAAAAAGACCTTACACTTTCAAATTCCTAAGTTGTTCCCTGTCCACATATACAATTTCTCACTGCATCTGGATTCTGGTAATATACATGTCTAAACAGAATAGTCTACTGTGCCCATCACATAGCTGTAACAGATCCATTTTCACTACAATGCTTAAAAAAACAAGTGTTTTGTTTTGTTTTGTTTTAAAAAAATCCCCTTAAACACCTCCCACAATTAAGGTGGTATATAAGGTTTCTAGTGGCTTCTTTGAAAGTTAGGGTCCTCTTATTTGTGACCGAGTTTTTTGGCTTACTTAAACCATAGTGATTTATACCATGCAGGAGGTGTTCAAATCTCTTATCAAACTACATATTTTTCCTTTTAACTATTTGGGATACATAAAACAAAGAATTTTGATTAGATTTCTAAACTTCCTACCAAAAGAGCTAGTCACATTTTATTTACATTTAGTACATTTGCTGTCCTGAGCAAAGAGGAGTTCACATTGTTGTTTTAACAATTCCCTGTTACTTAGTCAACAGAATGAACAGGGTAGTTGGAATTTTGATTTTCAGTACAGATTTGGTTTGTCCAAACTGAGAGGCTCAGCATGAGATTTTGAATTATAATCTTAGTATCCATTTACAGATACTAAGTGTACTACTACAACAGTGCAGTACAGTTGACTAGAAGAATTACTGGGTGAGTCTACACTAGGAACTGATTTTGAAGTTAAGCACTACTTCGAAGTAGCCAGCAGAGAGTCTACACACATTTCCCGTACGTCAAAGTAGGGAGCCCAGCTTTGAAGTCTTTATTCCATTACTGGAAATGGAGTAGTGCCCTACTTCAAAGCTTAACTTTGAAGTAGGGTGTGTGTAGATGCTCTACTTCAAAGTAAGTAACTTCAAAGTTATTTTTGTAGTGTAGACACAGCCACTGTGTCTGAGAAATACAAATCAGATTGACACACCTGTGTCGGGGAAAAAACTGAAAGCTGTTCTTTACTTATAATCAGGCTACTTACACAGGCATTTTGTATAAGTAGTGCCAAGGGAGAAAGGCTATGAAAGGAATTTCCTTCACCTTCTTTGTATTCTAGAATCATTTAGCTCTTTACTAAAGCAAGACAGGGCATAAATTCAAACTCTGGGAAAAGTAATGGATTTGTGACTAAATCACAACATTTCTTGCATTCTTAAACAAGGAATATTATTTGACCTCAAAACATATTTTTGTATCCAAAGACGGGCCAGCACAGGGCTTACTCTAGACAGCATGAAGTTTCCAGTTAACTGCATTCTTGGAGGAGAAAAAAAAAAAATGAGAACCATTTAGCAAAATATATTGATATATAAAAATAATGTTTTAATTTTTAGTCTTAGATTTACAACTTAATTTGAGACAAATGCAGCTGCGTTTCCCTATTATGAAGAATGTAAACTTGCAAATGAAACCATTAAGATATCTGCTAAACAAATCAATGGCTTGCTTAAGCTAACTGAAGTTTTAAGGTACCACTCAGGCTGATGTGTATACATTGGCGAAATACTTGGGTAAAAAGTAGCAAGATAAATATAAGCAGTGTTTCAATTAGGCCTTTATAGTCAGCTGCAGTGAGTCAACTTTACAGTATGACATATTAATTATGCAAATAAGAACAAACAAGAGTAGCCGTTCCAGAGATTTTTACTAGAACTCAAAGCATGAGAGAAGGAAAAGTTCTAAACACTGCTCTATCATCTTCAATTTTACAAAAAATACTTAGTGAAGAGCCCCACTATCCCAATCATTCTGGCCAATATAAGCTTGTCAAAGTGTCTGCACAACTGAAACATCCTATGCAACAATCTGCTGTTTCTGCAAAGTTCAATACATGCTATTACCTCCAAAGTGTAATCCTCTACCCCCAGTGCAAACAAGATATCAAGTCATCTGACCTCTGAGATATATTGCAAGTGTTCAACCATGGTAACTTGAACTAGTCACAAGAGCACATCTGATACAATAACCCTGTTGACAATTAAATAGAATTTTAAAAATTAAAAAAAAAAACATGCTAAAGAAGGCAGCGCTGTATAAGCACTTTAAAACATTATTGTTCTATATTCTCACTGTTTAAATTCCCTTTATATCCATCTGATACAGTAGCTTAGGGTGTACTTGTCTTGTAATATTTTGTATTTAACTACTTAAGGCATGTTCAGTATATTCTGAAATTACTGTTCAAAAAAATTAGCTCATTCATAGGTAAGCATAACTTCAAGAGGAAGTATAGTTTAGATAAGTGGTTTGACACCCCTTGCCCTAAGGCCAATGCTTTAACCTGTTTCAGTAAGTTAAACAGGTCAAATGACAATGTAAGTCTCTATTAGGTGAAGAAGCCACAAAACTAACATTATCTAGGCAAGATCCATTTAACATAAGAACACTGCTAGTGCTTTCAGATGCTTTTCATTTATGTACACCATTAACAATAGGTCTTCTAGAATATTCTTTAAAGCATTTTAATTCTAATCAAAATCTGGACAGTTCAATACCATTAAGCAGCACTCATGGAACTTGTGAGTTATTGCAAATCTGCAAACCACTGCAACTATGGACGTATTTCATCTGAGTGAATACAATCCTGGTGAATGGAGGAAAGCACACAGTCTCATCATAAATCAAAGATATTGCAAGGCTAGAGTTCAGTTTTGTTTTTTTGCTAAGACTATATACAAGACTGTGCTAGTACATTGTTCTGTAGTGTAATATGAACATTGTGAGGTATAGTCTGAAAGCAGTTACTATAGATATGCACAGGTATAAAACCAGTAAGTACCTTAAGATAGGCAAGGAGAAAAGTTATTTTCAGTCACTGCTATTCTTTTGAGAAGTCATGAAGGAACAAAAAAGGGAAAAAAAAAAGTTTCCTGGACTTAAGACTCAACACATCACTTCTACGATGCATACAGGCCTCCAATGACACAGAAAGGAAAGTACACAACTGCCTCATGTAGATCAAAAATATACTTTTGTTAGCATAGTCAAGTTATCCTTTTGGTATTAATACTGTAGTTGTTTAATATTTGGATAGACACATCCAAGATTATTATATTCACATACCTAAAAGCAGAAGCAAACTTTGCAACAAATGAGTTATTTTTAAAAAGGAAGAGCCAAAAAATTAGGAATAAGATATATTACAAAAACCTTCCTGCAGGAGTCTAAATTTAAGATATATATTAAACTCAGAACTAAGTCTAACATTGCTGTTTCATTAGAAATTGGCTTGTGTGAAACCTTAGTTTCCCCTATCTTTTTAATCAGACACATTTGAGGATTGTGATCCAATGATTGTTTAGCAGCAATTTTACACAACTGTAAATTCTTTTATTAACAGGTATTATAAACAGATAATACTAATTTTACTTAAAAACCATGAGTGCCACATTGATGAATATACAGTTCATGAATAACTTAAAGTATTTCCCATATTAAAAGGCAATGCACACAGCATACAAAAAGTATACTAAACAAAGCTATAAGGATACATGATTGAAGTGTCTAAAAGGATATATACAGTACATGTCAATTTGTGTTCAGTACAGTTGCTTTCTGTACCACAACTCCCATCATGCCTCACTTTCCCCAGGCACTGAATTCTGTACCTCCTCTTCCAAAATTGGTACAATCAGGTTATCCTTGGACATCAAATTATATTTCATCACAAATTTTGTGAACCGATGACACAAAAAGGTTTCATTCTGAGGACAGAAAAAAAATTAAATTCACACATAAAATAAAATGCATTAGGACTTACAGGAGAAGGGAATATTTCAAACTGAATTGTGGGAAATTTATCAAAAAATCCTGGAGCATAAATAATATTTCCTTCAATATTGTAAGTTGTAGCACAAATAGATGGTTTACATTTAATAAAACCACAAGGAATTAATTACTAAAACAGTTTTATTTCCCCTTTTTATATTCTTAAGAATAGACACAAGCACCAGCAGGGGAATGTCTACACAGCATCCTTATTCCAAAATAACTTATTCCAAAATAATGCTGCTACACACAAAATGCATTTCAAAAGAGCCTTTAGCTTTCTCGAAATACATCTTCTGTGCATTCAGGCTATGTCTACAGTAGAGCAAACTGTAATCAGAAGTTACTCTCAGCCAAACTGCAAAGTGGATTGAAAAAGTGTTCCACTCTCTCAAAAAGCGGCGAGACTGTCCAACCAACGAAATACAACAAACTTGGTATCCTGGAAGCCCTGTCTGTCGACAAGTGGGCCCCGCAAAATGTCCAGACTGGCTTTCTATCAGCAGAGATATTCTGCTTCATGGGGGAGCAGCAGAACACTGTTGACAGAAGCGCCACATTCTGTTGACAGAATGCCTTGAGAATCTGAACGTTGCCTGGGGTTTGTCAGCAAAACACCAGTTCCACAAAACCCTCTAGGGCAGACATAGCCAGAGTGTCTGTATGGAAATAGCTATTTCAAACTTATTTTGAAATAACAGTTGCATTGTGTAGACACAGGCTAAGTTAGTTCAAAATAACACCCCTTATTTCAAACTAACTTCGTGGTGTAGACATACCCAATATAAGCTGTATTTCCATAACTCGATGCTAAAAGCACCTGAATAGGAATATATTCATGTATACATTTCATACTTATATATAGTACAGTACATAGGAACCTACATCAAATCACCACCACTACCCATACACACACTCAACTAAACTAAGCTGAGCCAATGCTTAGCAGCTACTACAATCCAGAGGTTCCAGCAGTGTACCCACTGTGCTCTTCCCTATGCTACTCCTTACCATTATTTTAACTGCCTTTCATACCTCCCTGACTTAACATTTAGTCAGATATAAGTAATAAAGCAGTTCCAGGTATTATACATAACCCTGATTCCCTTGTTGATTCTGTAGCTGTACCATCAAACTTTTCCAACTGTTAAAATATTTTCTTCACTTCTGTATGAAAGATGTACTCAACTGTCACCTACACAAACTGAAAAATATTTTTCCACTTCCAATTATAGTATCAGAGGTGGAGAAAGTATCCAAAAGTTACCTGAGTAAAAGAACAGCTGCTGGGAGGGAGGGGGATGTGCTTAAGTACAAGTCACCAGTGTCCCTCTGGAAAAGTACTCAAATAAAAAGTGTACACATCACGTTTTGATGGTACTCAAGTATCCAGAAGTGAAGGCACCTGTATTTTTACTCATGTAACTTTTTTGGGTATTTTTAGCAACTCTGATAGTTCTAAGAGTATCCCATAAACACTCAAAGGCAGGAAATTTTTGTAACACGTGCCACTGAATTGATGGTATTAAAGTTCTTGTAAAGTCTTCTGCTCCATACAAAGAATTTAGGAGAACTATAATAAATAGAATTTAAAAAAAAAAAAAAACACACACACATGAAATTGTTAAGTATGAAGACCAAAGACATTCACATGAAACCTCAAACAATTCTTACAGATGTGTGTCCATTATGAGCTATACCTTGCTTGACTAAAGAAGGTCTATGTAGCGAAAGGGTTAAAAAAAAAAACCAGAAAACATAATACAACTACAAAGATTGCTGGCTGGCATCATTTAGCAAGTATCTGGGGTAGCCTTGTTAGTCTGTATCTTTAAAAACAACAAGATGACCTATGGCACCTTGTAGACTAACAGATTTACTGCAGCATAAGCTTTCGTGGGCAAAGGCCCACTTCATCAGATGCACAAAATACACTATAAATGACAGTAAGTGCAAACTACTCAGTTACTTACTTCATATTCATCAAATATCTGCCGATGATGAAAATATGCATGGGAAAATATTCTGTAAATCCTACGGCACACTGATCCTAGTTTGGCTACAGAGGATTCCTTTATGCTAACCCTGTAAGAAATAAGTCAAATGTTATACAGTACTCAGGGTTACAAATCTACAGGCTGCATGTGCACCTGTATATTTATAGTTTTAGTTGTTTATACTGGATTAATTATAATCCCACGTTATTCCAGCAGTTATGCTTTGTGGATGACTGATAACATATGAACACTGAAATCATTACTGTTGAAAGAATTAAGTATTAAGTTGGCTCATTCTGCACATAACTATATTTTGAATGCAGAAACACTGGCTTCTTCCAACAAATCACGACACTTTTAAATTAACTTGGCAGGGGCTAGACTCCCCATTTCTGGAACAGAGGTACGCAAACTACAAACATTCTCCCCAGCAGGACCGCTGTGCTCTATGGAGAATGATCCTCCCCAGAAAACACAGCTTATACCTTCCCAGTCAGGGGTCCATATGCTGGCATAGGCACTTCGGCTACATCTACACTAGCACACTACATCAAAGTAGCCTATTTTGAAGTAAGAACATCGAAATAGGCTACTTAGACACATATCATCTACACATCCTCCAGGGTTGGTGCCATCGACATTCAACGTCAAAGTAGCAAAGGGGAACGTTGAAAGGAGCCGCCCCATAAGGAAATGCGGAGCGTCCACGCACACACGCGCGCGCTCTCCCCGTCAAAATAAGGGGCCAGCAAAGCCTGCAGACAGGGTCACAGGCCAGACTAGCCCTTCTGGGGCAACAGTATGCCACTCCCTTAAATGGCCCCTCCCAGACACCCTTGGTCTGCACAGCAGGAGGTCCGCAAAGCCAACAACTTGCAGACCCCGTGCACACAGCACGGACCCCCAGCTGCAGCAGCAGCCAGAAGCCCTGGACTAAGGACTGCTGCACATGGTGACCACAGAGCCCCGCAGGGGCTGGACAGAGCATCTCTCAACCCCTCAGTTGATGGCCGCCATGGAGGACGCTGCTATTTCGATGTAGCAGGAGGAGGATTGTCTACACACGCCCTACTTCAACGTTCAACGTCGAAGTAGGGCACTATTCCCATCTTCGGATAGGAATAGTGATTTCGACGTCTCACCACCGAACGTCAATTTCAACATCAAAATAGCGCATGGCGCGTGTAGAGGTGACACATGCTATTTCAACGTTGTGCCAGCTACTTTGAAGTAGCTGGCTAGTGTACACACACCCTACCTGAGAAACTGAAATGTGTGCATAACTGAATCTCAGCCAGCCCAGTTTGTAGTCAGTAATGTCCACTTTTGGGACCACAATAGTTTGGTGTGGACTTTGCAGCAGAGTAGGTCTAATAATACCTAAGCCACCTCCTTTGAGATGGGATTTTCACTGCTGGAGACCTAGAGCCCTGCACTACATGGGAAAGCCCAACTTGATTAAATTAAATAACATTCTTTTAAACACCTCCATTTTACCTCTAACAAGTTGGGGGCAGAGCAGCACTTAAAACAGGGCCTCTTCCCATATTTTAGGAAAAACTAACTGTGGACATACTGCCACATTGAGTATTTCATCATATTTTGTAATATTGCATATGAACAATACAGTAATTCTACTAAATATTACATGAGAAACGACTTGCATAATCGCACATTGTTTCAAATTTGTACCACTCGTGAACAAGATTTTCTGACTGTAAAAGATCTTCCCTTCTCCCCCAGAATTAAAGACAATGCTTTGAAAAGTTTTACCTGCTAGGGAAATATTTATTGCTATTTAGAAGACACGCAGCTCCATCAAGTGTGTGCCTGGTGTAGTCTATAGCAGGACACTAAAATATATTAGGAAAAAAACAGGTATGACACTGCATCACACATCGTATTTTACACAGAATTGTCCGATACATCCTAGAATTTCACATTTCAGAGCCTTCCTCTCATGCAGCCATTTTGAATTCCAGAAGTTTTAGCATTTCTACAATGGGCTGAGCCAACTTCCCTCACATCAGAGCCATCTCTGCCTCCTATGTTTTATTATCAATAGCGCCCAGTACCCTGATTGCATTATTTCAGGAGAATGACTGTTTTGTCTATGGCATATATGCACAGAAATAGATGTTCTAATTAAGTGTATCTTTAGCAAATGATGTGACAAAAGTTCTATAATGGAAGAACATTGCCAAAGAAATAGTTTATCCCATCACCTACTAGTTAATTTTGGCTTCCATGACACAGTTAATATGGCAGACTGTGGATTACTCCTCTGCAGTTGTTCTGAGAAGCAAGTCAAGAGTCCATGATCTTCACACTCCTTAATATTCTACCCATTTCTCCACCAAAGTACACTAAACCCCTCACTACCTAGGAACACCAAACTCACTTTATAGAAATTCATTTAGGTGGGTACCTGCTCCATTTTGACTGATGGGGGAAAAAGTTAAAAAGTAGATGGGAACATTTCTTTTCTGCAACTTAGTTTTCTACCATCCCAAACATAGGCTCTGAATAGCAGTATAATACTCAAGAGGAGGGAGAACAAGAAGAATCAAAGCTTCTTCTAACCCAGACATGGAAGTAACCAGGCTCAATGCAATTTACTAGCGCTTGAAAAGAAAAATTTTTCCTTAATCTGTATATATGACTTATCCCTTTGCTCTGCCTGTTACATAACTTCGGAGAGAATAAATAATGGCATGTTTTCAAGAAGCTGTTTTAGAGTCCTCTCTGATCAGCTGTTTTTACGCTGCCCAGGGAAAGGGGTTTAGACGTGCCAAGCAGAGGAGAATCTGTCAGAGAAACCGCTGAGAGAGAGACAGAGTGCAGATGAAAGATCCAGTGTAGCTTTGGTAGGATGACATGGATCCACCCAAAGAGGGTGAAAATGGCGAGTCTGTTACCTACAAGGTACACTCAGAGGTGTAACATACAGTTCACCTTGTAACTTAAAGCAGATGAAAAGGTTAAAGGCACAGAACTTTGCGTAAAAAACTAGGACGAATTTGAAAGAAATACTCTGTCATGGTTAACTAGGGTATGAAGAGAGATCAGGTAAGATCGCTTCACTATTTTCTATATCAACACCCACAAAAAAAGCCACTCAGAAGACAAGAACATGTAAGTCCGCCAAATGGACAGGACAGGAGCTTAGGTAACGCTGCATGGGCTTGGACATTCAAATACACAATTCTAGAACATGGTCAGAATTTGAAGACACATCCTCAGTTGATCTGCTCTTGAGCTGCAAACAGGGCTAGTCTGAGAACCTACACTTTGTGAAGCTGCCTTCTCCCTTTAAGGCTGTGTCCTTTACAAGGCTGAATATCCACATGGCATCCCACACTGCCTGGAGACTGGCTACCTCTGCAGACCAAGCCATGGAAAAAGTATAATCTCAAAATTTTAAAAAAATTATAAAATGTCAAAGTTCACAAAAGTTTGTGGGAACTTTTAATCATGCATGGTTAATGACAGATGTCACTGACTGAGTGACAAGTATTTCAAGCTAATACACTACACTGCACTTGGTCTGGCCACATTAAACATTGCTACCCTCCATAGGCGCATAGGTAGGTATCAACTTCCCTTCTGCTCTTATCTGCATCCCATTATTATTATGGGCTGAATTGTAGGTGACTAACACTAGTCGCTTGAGAACCTAGAAAATAAAAAGTAAACTCATATAACACTACATTCAATGTTAGCCTAGCCACTTCCCTGCTGTCCAATTATTAAGAATATACAAAAGTCAGCTTTAACGAGGAAAGGAAAAAATATAGAACCCTGCACCTCTGCTAAAAACCCTAACCAAGATTCTGGATAGTTCCTTTTTCTGATTTCATATATTCACATCCAATTCCATTTCTATTTCAGAAATTTTGTTGCCTCTCCTCTCCCCTCAAAACTTCTTACTTCAAAGGGAAAATTTCATCATGTGTTTACTGCGCCCTTCCTCCAAGTGCACATGACTTCTGGTGAAAGATGTTGAATTTCTAGCTAAAGAACAGGCATTGTTATTGATCAATACAGCAGCTAATGCAATGGCACAGCAAGCATCCCCAAACGGTCCCATCTGAGTGCCTCAATCCTGCCCAAAAAAGGGAGTGTCCCCAGGGCTGAGAAGAAAGTGCATTCTTCATGGCTACATTAGCATTTGACCTCTTTGCTAAAACTCTCAACAAGGATGGCAGTGGTCATGATAGTTGCAATGTGAGCAGTTGTACAAAAGGATCTTCCAAACATGCACCAGTTGTTACCAACTTATGTTCAGATACCTATATACAGTAATTAAGTCAGACTAGTCAGCAGCCTACAATCTTACTACCAAATTTCTTGCACAAGACTAACTGTGGCCAAAAAACAAAGGCCAGAATGGACCTTCCCAGCCACAGGAGGGGCTGGAAAATGCAGAGGCTCCCATTGCAGAATTCCCTGCAAGTTATCACCAGAAGCAAGGACTTGATTGTCGGGAGGGGCAAATGATAGGGGAGGCAGAGACCTTCCAACTCTGTGAAACTGCAGAAAAAGGAAGCTCCATCTGCTGAAAAAGAAATCCTTTTCTGTAGCTCAGTAAGAACTATGGAAGTAAACAGGAAAAATGTATTACTGATTAAAGCTATATTACTCTACTCTTCCAGATTCCCACACAAAAGGTGAGGGGGAAGTGGCAATCTGTACAAAACTGGTAACAGCTATTGAGAGCAGCTGGTTACCTGCTCTTTTGCCTCTTGTGAGTCACTATGGAGGATGTGAGAAACATGCAGGGAGACTACCGGTATGGAAGTCATATACCCACACACCCCTTCAGTTTGCTAAGACAAGATATGCATGGATGGGCCCTTCTGTGCATGCATCCATGGACAAAATATGAGCCTTTGCAATGTATTTCAAAAAAATACCCTCCTCACCTCTTTGGGAGTTTTATGGGCTGCACAAAGAAAAATCCATTGTTCAGTTGCTGTCATCTGAGTGCATGTATCTGGGTGGCATTCACTCTGTTGAAACAGTTGTTCAGTTAATTAAAACACCAAGCAGTGAGAGCAAAATGCAATCATTTAATAATTCAACTGTCAATTGCTTAACATAAGAAAAATATTTTAAAGCTATTTAATCAAATTAAGCCTTCTGGAATGCGAAAACTATGGTGGCTAAAAAATATGCAAACTAAAAGTCTTCAACACTTTGTCAGCTATTATTACATCTGTAAATACAAGAACAGCCTGCTCTCTGACACAAAAATTAGAGAACAAAAAGAGTTACCTGAAGTTTGACAGCAAGTCCATTGAGCTCAAGACAGAATTGGCTAGAAATTTAAATGCAGTACTGTCAGAACAGCTTCACCAAAGGAAACATTTTAACAAACATAACTTTTTCATAAACACTAAAGGTTTTATGCATCTTTAGCATTTTTAACAATTACACAGGTCTTTTCTGGCATGAAGAAAGCAGAAGAGGAATGAGATCAAATGTAAAAAATATGCTTGAAAATAAATTCAGCAGCTACAACATTTTTGGAATCTTTGGAAATATCTGAAGATTATACCAGGCAGACAAGAACAAATCAATACACAAAAGTCAGAAAACTGAATTTATTATGGGTTCAAAGGAATTCATACAACTATATTCTAGTTTTTGCATTTTTCAGAAAGGATAAACAATAGTATTCCAGTAGCAGAGACTGAGAATATAATATTTTCTCACTTATCAAAACCAAATTTGTAAAATTTAGATTTTCCTACCAATTCATGTTTAGGGGTAAGGAAAAATATCCCTTAAACACGCCCTGAATTAAAACACGACATAAGGTGCAAACTGATCAAACCCATCTCTGCTATATATACTGCAGGGTGGGAACTTTTTTCCTATAAAGGGCCACTGACCCCGGGGGGTGGGAATCAGTCACAAGCCACTCACAGCCCCATGGAGGGGAAGGGGAGGAGCTTCCACTAGGCTTCAACATGGGGCCAGAAAGGAGAGGTTCAGGATGCAGGAAGGAATGCAAGGCTGAAGCAGAGGGCTGAGAGCCCTGACTGAGGGTGCAGGCTCTGGGACAGGGATGGGCATAAGGGGTTTGGTGTGCAGCAGTGGTCTCAGGGCAGAGGTATGGATGTGGGATCTGGGCAGGAGTCAAGAGCTGAAGTGGGCCAAGGACTGAAGCACAGGGTTGTGGTGTGGGAGGAGGTCTGAGCTCTGGAATGAGGAAGAGGATGAGGGAGACTGGGATGCAGGAGGTGGCTTTGGGCTGGGAGTACAAGGTCTGGGAGGGAGTTAGGATGCAGGAAGGGGCTCAGGCGCAGGAGGAGGCGCATGGTGCTTACCCCAGGTGGCTCCCAGTCCATGGTGCAGTGGGGCTAAGGCCGGATCCCTGCCTGCCCTGGCTCCATGCTGCTCCCAGAAGCTGCCAGCATGTCCCTGCAGCACCTGGGGAAAGGGGGAGTGGCTCTGCATGCGCACTTGCCAGCAGGTGCCACCCCTGCAGTTCCCCCTGCCTGCGGTTCCCGAAAATGGGTGCTGTGGGGACAGCGCCAGTAGAAGAGGACAGCATGCAGAGCATCCCTGATCGCCACAAACCAGTGCTCGCAGCTGCAGCCCAGCAGGGAGGAACCAAGCCTCAAGGCTTCTAGACTACAGTGTGGAGACTTGAGCTGGATGAAATTAAGTAAGGTGCCATATCTGGCCTGTGGACTGGAGGTTCCCCACCCTGCTATATACCTGCGAAGTCCAATTTTGTGTCTTTATCGCCATTCCCAAATGCTCAAGAGACTATTGCTGAGACCTCCAGCCCTACCTACCCCCTAAGTCAGCCTGAGTTGAGGTTTAATGCAGTGAAGTTCAGTGTGAAAGCTGCTGATAACCTCACTTTCAGGCATACTCTAGCAGACAGTTTACAGAAGGTTTAATGCTTCAGAGGAAGCAAGGTAAAATTTTCAGAGGTGACTAACTCACATGGCTAAGTTCCATTTTCAAAAGAAAAACAGGCACTTAGGTCTCATTAACAGCTTTTGGGACTTACGCTCCCACGTGCCACATTTTTAAAGATATTTAGGTGTCTAAGGAAGGATGCAGGGAGGAGCCTAGTAGAATTTTAAAAAGAATTTAGATGCCTAAGTCTCTGGGAGGCACTTACTTGAAACCGTATGTTGATGGAGTGACAAGATAGTCAAATTAAGGAAAAACCTGATTTTTTTTCAGAATGTCAGGACATTAATCATAACAAAGTGATGTAAACAATAAAACAGAAATAAGGGAAGAAACATCAGTGAACAGAATATTTAGTCTGTACTATAATAAGGCTATTCCAGAGTGCATTTAATGATTATAATATTCATATTTTAGGAAGGGAAAACAACAATAGAGATGAGGGAAAGTGCTGTCCTTTCAGTCTATACATACTGACATACTTGTAGAAGTAAACTGCAAAGATCTAGTTAAAGTAATTTAAATACATAAACTGACAAATTTAAAAAAAAAAAACCTAACAGGAATCCCTACAACAATGAACTTAGGACATAATACTTCACAGCAGATAAATTCTTACGATTTCAAAGCCTATTACTCTAAAATGTTTAATAGAAGAAAGTTTCTCTCTTGTAGGATTTTAACAGTCATAAACAAAAACATTTATAAATCTATGAGATTCAGACTACTAAAATCCATTATTACAGTTAATCAGAGTAATGTTTTTCCTGATTCTACATTTTGACAAAGCATAACTTCTTACCGTAAGTGTTCATACTTCCACACACCTTCATCCTGGCCTTCAGGGGGTTCCAGGATTTTGTCTATGTTAGAACAGTCTGCCCTTATGTTTTGTTGGATATACTGAAAAGAAAAAGCAATAATCTGAAAGTTGTTTAAAAGTACTAACTAAGGCATCATATTTAGGACTGCTCCATACACTGAAGTATTTTGATCCTTAAATGCCAAAAAGAAGGAAATACTAGCCACTACAGTAAGGATAACAACAATTTCTTATTTTAATCTACCTGGAAGTGAGACACGATGTTGATGGGCCACAGAAAACTAAGGATAGGTGGAGAGAAAAGAAAGCTGATGTCCCAAAAATACATCATGAGACAAACATGTCTTCCCTGAACAAGAAATGGTAAGAGGAGCAGTGAGTTTTACCAGATAGCAATAAAACCTGTTCAGCTGGTCAAACTGGACACCAGGATTCGAGTGATCTCTACACACAAAATTACTGTAATAATACTGGTTTTATATCTATATGGCACTGTCAAGTCGTTTTTGTAAAACTAGATCCAAACCAGGAAGAGTATGTGTCATTTATATACACCCTGCCAAAAGTCACAAGATTTGGGTGACTAGATTTACCCATATTAAAAAGATATATATTTATTAATACAAAAATACCTGTTGAACAGCTAGTGTGCTATCCATTTCTTCAAAGGATTCATCAGGCCAATTGTAAAAATCCTGTGGAAAAAACCTCAAATTTAAACCAGTGGGAGGAAGCATGTTATCTACAGCAAATTCTGAATGCTCAATATCAGGAAACTTCAACTGGTGTTAAGAAAATAACCTTTATAGTTCCAACAAACAGAAGCAGATAAAGTTGTAAAGGACACAATGGGACTGATGCCCACCATCCTAAAACCAAAATATGAAACTTACAATAAAGGACCAACCACAAATTAGTTCATGCCTTAAAACTGAAGCTAATGCTTTGCTTGCCTTGTAATATCAAGTATGAACTTGTAAATGTCATCTCTTCCATTCTTTTTCACGGGGGCGGAAGAGTCAGAACTGGTTAATAATTAAACACCCTAAAAAGAAGTTGAGTGCTCTGAAGGTAGCCATTAGTGAGATCACAGGTAATCAGCAAGATAAGAGGAGTGAGATACTTCCAGCAGCACCTCCTGGTTGATACAATGGGGTGTTGGCCTAGCTCAGCCAGGACTGTTTGGCTGGATGTACAGAGTCACTCCCTCAGCAGCGCCATGCTAAAGAGCAACCTTGCAATTGCAAATAGCCCCAGGAGAGCTCACTCTCTGCAGAGGGGGGTGCTGCAGTAAAGAGGCCACGTGGACTTGCCCCTGCTGGCAAAAAGCCCCTGTGTTACCAGCCCCTTATGCCTACCATAGCTATCATGCAGCTATGCTAATAAGATGCTGGACCATGCTAATGAGCAGCCATTTGCAATTGCGAGGTGGCTCATTAGCATGGAGCTGCAGGGAAAGTGGCCCTGTATAGACCCGGCATTAGGCTACATCTACACAGCAGAGCTATTTCGGGATACCTTGGTATTCCGAAATAGCTACTATCTGCTTGTGAAAGGTGCCTGCTATTTTTAAATACTTTTTAAAATAACAGGCAAGCTATTTCGGCATCCCTGCAGTCCTCCCTGGCAGCAGCAAGGCATGCTTTGAAATGGCGAATGTCGAAATAGCTGATTTCGAAATAAGCACAATGTGCGCTGCGCTGTTTCGAGTTTAGTCGGGCAGCCGTAGCCCTTCACCTGTTATTATTTCATTCACCCTAGCCAAAGTCCTGCCTGATTTCTTCTGTTTTCTCCATTTGCATCCTACACCACTACACAGCATTGTGAGATGCCCAACTCCCCCTCAAAGGCGGCGGCGGCGGCCTGTCAGTGGCTGGGGAAGCAACTCATACACATGATCTCCGAGGAAGAGAGGCGCCGCACAGGTAAGAGGGGGGCACGAAAGCCTCACCACTAGGGCCCTCTCTGAGGAGACAGGGTCCTGCACGCCTAGGGCACCCCTCAGGCCCGGAGCAGAGGGCTAACACCGGAACACCCCCCCCGACCCCCCTGCCCGCTGACAAGCCGAGCTGGGCGCTGGCCACAGCCCGCTGGGGCTGCCCCGCCCGCGCGGCGCGGGAGTCCGGACACCTGGGCGAGGCCCAGCGGCGGGACGGACTGGCCAGGCCCCTCTCCAGCCGGCAGGGAGCGGGGCGGCCGAGCCGGCCCAGCCCTCCGCTGCTGCCGGCCCCTCGGCCCGCGCGGGCACCAGGCGGCGGGGCGCGGCGCCTCACCTGGGCCTTGGTGCCCGGCCTGTTCCGCCTCAGCACTGCCGTCCCCTCCGCCATGACCATAGTGACAGCGGCGCCAGGACCCGGATGCGGCAGCCACTGACGAAGAAGGGGAGGACCAGGCGCGGAGGGAGGGGGCCGCGAGAACCGGAAGCGCGGCGGAGGGGAGGGTGCGAAGAGGGGGAAACAGCCGGCGTGACGACGGGAAGAGGGAGGGTGAAGCAGCGTGCGCGAGGCGGGAGTGGCAGCGGGAGCAGGAACAGCCGCCTCGGTCAGAGTGGCGGGAGAGCGCAGTGAGCGCTGCGCGCGCGGAGGGCAGGCGGCACGGGGTGGGGCGGCCCCGGGCTGAGGCGGGCTGGGCCGGCGTTGCCTGCGCTTGGCGTACCGCTGACGCAGGGTGCATGTGGGCCTAGGGACCGTGGGCAGCTCCCCTGCCTGCCACACAGCTGCTGGCGTGCCGCTCCCTCAGCCTGCGGGTGCAGAGCCCGTGGGGTGTCCCCGCCAGGCAGCCCTACCCCGGGCCAGCTCGGCCAGGCCTCTGAGCAACGCGGGGGCCCAGCAGGCACCCATCGGAACCGCTCCAGTGTCCCGCGGGGGGGGGGCGCAGCGGGCTTGTGCGGGGACCAGGGGGTTGGGAGCGCGGCGCCTCCTCGAGTGTAACCAGGAAAACTCCGGTGTCTCAGAAACGGTCCTTCCGCTGGCCCGTCAATGACGTGTCAGCTCCCTCAGCACGTGACCGCCGCGGCGGCAGCACTCGGGCCGCCCACAAAGGAGCCTCTGCGTCGTTAGTAGCTGCCGTAGGCTCCAGCGGCTCTGGGTGAGAAACCCGCGGGGCGGCAAACGCTTTATGCGGGGGAGGGGGCATTTGCATCCTTACAATTAGCAGCGCCCTAGCCCTGGATGACCCCGGAAGTGAACAGGCGTTTCCCGGAAGTGCTATGCCATGCTTCTGTGGCGGCAACGGTGGAAGCCACAAGGGAGTGGGGGGAGGCCGCTGAGGCCCAGGGAGATGTCCCCTGGTCTGCATATAAGAGCACAGCCCTGCCCTGCTTTTACAACGATAGCAGTTCCAAAAGTCTTCAGTACACCCTACAGTGAACGCCTGCAAACACTATTTTTTGCAGCGTGTGTCCAGACGTGGAACATTCACGTAATAAATTAATGCATTACCAAATGTCCAAAGCTCAGTGTTTGAAGCTACCGTATGCAGGGCCTATCCACAACTCAGGGAGACAGAAACCCATACAATCAGGAAATCCCTGAGCCTAAGTAAGTAGCCTGAAAACAAATGTTTATTTCTGTTGCACACACTGAAAAACTGACAGTCATGAAAATGAGCTAAAAATACTGGAATTTACTCAGTAGGAACAATTAGCATAGATTGTTTTGTATTTAAATGTGTAAGGAATGTGGCAGCAAGACCTCTGTCCTGCTGAAGGAATTTGAGGAATGTGTTCTTTAGAAGATGCAAATGGGAAGAGTTGTTTAGATGTGTATTTGTAAATGGGGTGTGTACAGTAAACCCTGGAGATACCCACAACTTGATTGTGCTTATCTTGGGTTAACATGACTGCTGCCCCTGACAGGAGTGGGATACCATTCCGGCCAGGTAGCAGCTGCAAGTCAGGCTGCCGTCCCTGATGGTAGTGGGGAGATCAGGCTGTCAGCCCTGACAGGAGCCCTGTGTCTACACGAGCCCCATCCTTTCGGAAGGGGCACGTTAGCGAGCGGCTTCAAAAGATGCCAATGAGGTGCTGCCATGAATATGCAGCGCCTCATTGGCATAATGGCAGTCGTGGCGATTTGAAAGTGTGGCTTTCGATTCATGCCGTGCCCATGGAGACGGGGACCTTCCGAAAGGACCCCCCCCCCAGTTTTCGAAAGCCCCTTCTTCCTAACACCAGATAGGAATAAGGGGCTTTCGAAAACTGGGGGGGTGTCCTTTCAGAAGGTCCCCATCTCCATGGGTGGTGCACAATTTGAAAGCCACACTTTCGAATCACCGTGGCTGCCATTATGCTAATAAGGTGCTGCATATTTATGGTAGTGCATCATTACCATCTTTCGAACCCGCTCATTAACATGCCCCTTCCGAAAGGAAGGGGCTCATGTAGACCCAGCTAAGCAGTTTCCTGGTCTCTGGAGTGGGGAGGCAGGTGGCAGCTTGGCTCCTGGCTACCCTCTGCTTGCAGAGCCGTGAAACTGAGCAGAGCAGCAGCTCTGGTTAGTTTCCTGGCTCCAAGGAGGAAAGGGGAGCTGGGAAATTGTACAAGGCTGCTGCCTTGCTCAGTTTCCCCTCTCTGCAAGCAGAGGGAAGCTGGGAGTCAGGCTGCTGACCAATTCCCAGCTCCCTGCCACTTGCAGGACCCAAGAAGTGGCAAAGGAACCCCCACCAGTTAATGAGTGGGCCTGCCTTGTACCATACTTAGGAGCAGAATGTCATCTGTCTCACCATTAACTTTGGACTGTACCAGGTTTAAGTAAGATGGAATATGAACCTACATTTTTTTTTAACACATAATCCTTCCCCCTGCCCCCCCCCACATATTTTATGCCCCTTCACCAAGGTGCCAGCTCAGCCTTTTAACTGACAGGTTAATTAGTAATTACTGAGTCTGGAATGTTGACCTCCACTATGCTTGGGGGGTAGGGAAACTAATTATCATGCAATGCAAACTGCCTTAATGAACTAAATTGTAAACTCTTCAGTACTAGTGTGTGCATCCTATATGGCAGGGGTGTGCCAAGTGGGGTGTGGGGCCTTGAGGATGAGCATGAAATTTTGTAAGTGGGGGCATAGTTCAATCCACTGCTATGTCTCAGGCTCTTCCATCTCATTAAAAATGTTGAACTGTGTTATGGTTTTTATGTTCAGTAAACTCCCAACTTACATGGTGGTTGTATTCTTGACAATCTGCGTAACCCAGGAGCCAGGAAACTGACCAGCGCAGCACAGACTCTGAACTACACAAAGCTGTAATAACAGTAACCTAACATAAATTTACACTTTGATATATGCACTATTGCTAAACAAAGGAAAGGAGAACCCCATTAAAAGCAAGGCACTGTCCACAGAGTCTGGTGAACTAAGTCCTTTTCTGAGAGTTCTTTACCCACACACTCCCACTTATAGGCTGTGTCCACACTAGCCCCAAACTTCGAAATGGCCATGCAAATGGCCATTTCGAAGTTTACTAATGAAGTGCTGAAATACATATTCAGCGCCTCATTAGCATGCGGGCAGCCACGGCACTTCAAAATTGACGCAGCTCGCCACCGCACGGCTCCTTTTCGAAAGGACCCCGCCTTCTTCAAAGTCCCCTTATTCCTATGAGCAGATGGGCTCGTCTGCATACTTGGCTTAATCTAATTCTTGACCTCCCCCCACAACCCCTCCACTCTCTGATTTGCTCACCTTGATTATCTTTTTCTGATTTGTGCTCCTTGCTTACTGTTTTTGGTTCTCTGTGCCTTAAATATCGAGTCTGTTCTGGTCTGGCTATGGTCTGAAGAAGTGGGTCTGTCCCATGAAAGCTCACCTAATAAACAATTTTGCTCGTCTTTAAAGTGCTACTTGACTGCTTTTTGTTTTGATAGTGTATAGACTAGCATGGCTTCCTCTCTGTTACTTGTCTGTTGCTGTGTGGGTTTGGCTCTAGGCAAAACCCTGCAATTTCAGATCTCTGTGGTTTAAGCTGCCAGTGATTTCAGCTTAGTGGCTTTAGCTCTCGAATCTCACTATCCACCAGGGTGGATTCTCACCAAATAACTACAGACCCTGGCATTAGTCTGGACTTTAGTTCTATCTTTGAACAGTGTGGGGAAAAACTAGCCAAACCAGAGGCTGAATGGCCAAAAGGCTCCCAAGCCAGCTGGTTCAACCTGTATCACCTCCCACATTCTGTGTCACAAGGCTTTACCAACGAGAGCCCTGTGGGATCCACATCTTGCACAGAAAGTATAGAAAGGTTCTATACTTTCTAAAGGTTAACTAACATTTGAAGCACATACTATACTTTCTAAAGGTTAACTTAACATGTGACGCACAGAAGTTGGAGTTTTGATAGTTGCTTGTCCATGACTTTAAATTCAAGGACAGCAGACCTTCCAAATTGCACATAAATCTAGCTGAAAAACGCATCAGAAGGCAATATATATCAGTTTTATCAATGTACAACCAGCTCTTAGTTTTTGCATATCCAAGAGAAAAGAAATTTTTATTTATTTTTAACCAAGAAGTTTGAAGTGGAACCTCAAGCCTCTTTCAGCAAGTATTTAATGGTTTATTTCTGGCATTTGTCCGTGTTAAAATTTTACCAAGTAGATGACTGTTTGAAGAATCATTTCACGTTTTTTTTATCTGCACCCTTATTTTTCACAAGTGAAAGTCAGAGCAAATATGTGCCCCATTTATTTAATATGATTTTTGCAAGGTTAGGTCTTCTAGATGTAAAGTGCTTTTTTCTACATGGAAGCCTCCTCCAGGCACACTCCTGCCTCCTCACAAGTGACAGAGCAACAAAGCTTCCTGAACATAATACAGCTGTTTTTAGGCACCAGCTATAAGGTGGCAGAAGGTGAATGAAGTTTGAAAGGCATAATTGCTATGCTTAACAGAAGCACATGGGATCTTTTTCAGGGGGATAAGGCACCATGCCACATTTATTGAGCAATATAGGCAAAGCAGCATGTTTTGACAAACACACATACACACACACACCCATCCAGCTGATGTTATAGGTACCAGTCTGTTGCCCACCCTGATCTACTAACCAGATAGATCAGGAACAGGGGAGTGGGAGGGTGGGTGTTGAGCCAAGTTCTTTCTGTCAGGACTGGTGCTCCATGTTGTAGCAGGACAGAATGCAAAGACTAAGCCGAGACATGCCATTCTTTATAGGATTTTTCCCTCATAAGCCATGTCTACACGTGCCCCAAACTTCGAAATGGCCATGCAAATGGCCATTTCGAAGTTTACTAATGAAGCGCTGAAATGCATATTCAGCGCTTCATTAGCATGCGGGCGTCCGTGGCACTTTGAAATTGACGCGCCTCGCCGCCGCGTGTCTCCTTTTCGAAAGGACCCTGCCTACTTCCAAGTCCCCTTCGAAAAAGAGCCCCGTCTGGACGAGATGCGCGGCGGCGAGGCACGTCAATTTCGAAGTGCCGCGGCCACCCACATGCTAATGAAGCACTGAATATGCATTTCAGCACTTCATTAGTAAACTTCGAAATGGCCATTTGCGTGGCCATTTCGAAGTTTGGGGCACGTGTAGACATAGCCATAGAAGTCCATGTGTTTTACTTTATCAGGCCTTCCTTAATCACTCAGCATGTCAAACTTCCCAACATTTCCAGCAGTGATTCTGGGTGGGAGCTCATTTGGGTGTTTCACTGCATGCTGATGGCCCGAGGGTGTTGGTCTCCAGAAAGTCCTTATCCATTCTTCATCAAAAAGGGGTGTCTGCCTCCAACTTTGAGGTAGTAAATCTTCCTTGTTTTGGTTTGCCCCAAGTCCTGGTCTCAACCTCTGATATTCTAGATGTCCCTTGCAGAAAATGCATCTGCCCTAGACTATGATGCCCATTCCTGGTAGCCTGGTACATCAAGCATTTAGAGATACTATGAGCAAGAATCCTATGTGCATCCTAGGGATTTACATTAAAATTAACTTTCATCTCAGTTCTTATCAAGTTAGTTTATAAAAACAAACGAGGCTGGTAATATTTTAAATCTCAGCCACCTCAAAGATTCAGCTTAACATGACCTTGTTTAAACACCAAAGCACAAGCATTAGCATAAAAGATAAGTGATTGCATCATACGTGTTGTGGTAGCAAAAGATTAATTTGAACAAGTTTATTAATATTGGGTTAATCAATCAGTTGGTTTTAAAATAGAGTAATTTCAGTTTCAGAGATAAAATGCATCATTAGAATCATGAAGTGAAAACAAATAGGGCAGCTTTCAAGATAGTTAAGTGTTTAGGCTTCATTTTTATGCTAATAATTTATTCAGGATGATTTAATTCTAAAATACTTCTTAGACACATAGGCAAGTCACTAATTTATGCCAAACAGGAAGTGATGTGATTGTGCCCAGTTTGGAAACATACCCACTGAGATGCAAGCATCAGAGGGATAGCTTTGTTCAGTGTGTATCTGCAAAAACGAGGGCTGTGTCTACACTAAGACAAAACTTTGTAATGGCTATGCTAATGGCCAAATCAAAGAATACTAATGAGGCACTTCGAAAGGACTCCGCACACTTCAAAATCTCTTTATTCCCCTCAGCTGATTTTGAAACATTCAGGGATTTTGAAAAGTGTGGGGTCC
The DNA here is from genome assembly GCF_033958435.1 of Carettochelys insculpta. Taxonomy (NCBI): domain Eukaryota; kingdom Metazoa; phylum Chordata; order Testudines; family Carettochelyidae; genus Carettochelys; species Carettochelys insculpta. The sequence goes on from NC_134144.1 coordinate 16,016,197, forward strand.
TTTCAAAGCACTGCAGCTGGAAGTGTGCAAATGCTAATGAGGTGCTGAATATTCAATAGCACCTCATTAAAACAAAAAAGCAGTCCCCATAGTACACCTCATTAGTATTCTTTGATTTGGCCATTAGCATGGCCATTTCAAAGTTTTGTCTTAGTGTACACACAGCCAAGGAGTCCTATTGCATCTTAAACACTTAAAGACTTATTTGGGCATATGTTTTCATGGGGAAAAACCTACTTTGTCTCCATGCATCTGGGTTTTGGCCCATGAAAGCTTATGCCCAGCTAAATCTGTTAGCCTTTAAGGTGCCACAAAACTACTCATTGAAATGCAAGCAAATGTCTATGAAGAGGTGGTGGACACCAACAGATACCAGAAAACTGGGGCAGGTGGCATTTTGGCTAGACACAAGCTTATGTGAGACCATTAATGTCCACATAACACAGGGGTTTGACTTAAGCTCTCATCCTAAAGAGGCACAGTTGGCAATCCTTATCTATTTTGGAATATCAACAGAACACAGGAGCAATACAAAAGACAGAGAGGTAGCTGTGTTAGTTTGTATTCTAGCAAAACAAACCAGCAGTCCTGTAGCACTTTAAAGACTAAGCAATTTTTTATTTTGTTAGTCTTTAAAGTGCTACAGGACTGCTGGTTTGTTTTAATACAAAGTACAGTTATGGTTCCAGGAAGTTCAGCTGTTTCAATCCTTGAATTTAGACCATTAAACCATCAAATCACTGTATTACCAGAGGATAAAAAGCACCATTTTTAATACAAGTGCTTCCTCATTTCAATTTCAGTGGGTGTAAGAAAGGGCCTATAATTTTCTGACATTTTTCTTGGAACTTGGTTTTCATAATTATTGTGTTAATATGCAGGTTGGCTTTTATAAGTAGAAGTATTTCCATACTATTATGGTTAAGTTCTGTGAGTGGTAGCAACAACTGCCCCTAAGTTTGATTAAAAATAACCTGACAAATCAGAGGAATCCATTTACCATGTAAGTATGCAAAGAATGCAAAATTAAATCAGGTTTGCACAGTCCAAATATCAAACTTCCCTACTAGAAAGGAACATTCTGCATAAAGGCTTTTATGCTCTTAAGGTTGGGTGAGCTTGGGGAAACGAGACAGAATGCATGCTACGTGGGTTGATTGCTTCAGGAAACAATTTTATATATATATATGGTCCCTTTCATCCTGAGACAGTGGTTAGCAGCAATGAGGATCTATGGGGAGCATTTGAATCTGCAGCTTCTCTTGCAGCTTATCCCTCCAATGTTGGATTTGCACAGTCAATTGCAATAACTGCCTATCAGCCTATTTCCACATTCTTGAGTCTGAGTTTTTCCTTCTGTGATGTTCAACTCGTGGATGCCACCACTGCTATTGACTGTGGCAGCAGCTGTGAGCTCCAAGCCTCAAACACCACATCCTCATGCAATTGCCCCCTTCCCTCAGCAGGCCTGGTGGGTGCGTAACAGAAGAGAGGAGCGGAACAGTCTCTCGACCTTTCCAGACGACAGTACCCCTTTCAGGGGTCTGACTGGTCTTGCATATCTAACTTTCCTCATTTAAAAACTACCAGCATACAAAATCAGACAGACAAACATGAACAAATGTCAAACCAGACTTACTGAAAACAGGTTCTCTCATTTTTAGCTTATAAATCAACTGACTATAAATGATGCATTTACATGTGTGCATAGTATATCAAGCAGTACAGACAAGTCATTATGACATTTTAGTTTGTACGGATTTTCTTAGTACTTATGTAGCCTACTGTAAAACTAGACAGAAAGCTAAATGATTTTTATGTACCTCCTGGATGTCCACATACTCCCACCTGGTAAATCATTGGAGCAGGGTCAACAACTTTTTTGAGGCAGAGTGTTGAAATTTGACCTTTGGACCGCTTTGTACAGTCCATCAGTGACACTTTTTAAAAATCACTGAAAGTCCTAGTTACAACAGCTTCATTAATAAATAAAGGTGCAGACCTTTACCATTTAGGTAGTGGTTGGTAGCATTAGCTAGTCTTTTGCTAATGCACAGGCAGCATGACTTCGAGCAAGTTCCCAGCTGCACGGGGAACATGGGGTGGTGTTGAGCTTCCACTTCATGTGTGAAATCAGCTTCTGCGCCACTCTTGGCAACCATACCAGGGGTTGCTGACCCCTCCACTGGAGTATAGTTATCTTGTATCTTACAGAAAATAACAGGAAAGAAAGGGGGCAGGGCATATGCAAGAAGCCCACAAAGAAAAAAAATATATAGTTCCATTTTACTGGCAAACAAATGAGAGCACAAGGTTTAACACTGCACAGTGCGCATCATATTCCCCCGCAAAATTTTATTAGTATTATGCACAGAAATATTTCAAAAAATACTTGCTTTAATGAATATCAGTGACACTATCTTGCTGTGGATAGATGGCATATTAAGATTCTACTGTGTAACAGAGGGCAGACCTCATTGACAAGATATGCAATTCCAGCTTCAACACCGATTTATCCACATAGAGGGAGGTTGATGAGAGTAACTCTCCCAACTGAGATTGTACCAGGGCCATGCACTATATCAAACCCCAGGCCCTGAATGAGTCGATCTTTCAGTAGAGATATACCCAAATATGAGCCAACTCTTTACATGCCTGTGTGAATGTATAACTATTATATTAAAATAACCATGTTTCTATGCAAGGGTTTTATTTCCAGCTCTAAGATAGTGGGTTTTTTTTTTTTTTTGTTTGTTTTTTTTTTTGGAAATGTCACCAGCACAACTGTCGTGGAAGTGTGCAGAAAAAACTCCCATTGAAATTTAGTCAGTTTCACTGTTCCCCTGAAACAGACTAACAATGAAGCCCCAAACATACATAGGGCAGCAAAGAAAAGAATGCAGCCCACACCCAGACTCTGCTCTGACCCAAGGAGGAATCAAAATTCTTCTGAGGGAAGGTTGGGGGAAGACACAAGACAGCCCCCAGCATTGTCTGCCCACATGAAGAGCACCCAGTTGTTTAGAACAAAAAGCAGTTAAGTAGCACTTTAAAGACTAGCAAAATAGTTTATTAGGTGAGCTTTCGTGGGACAGACCCACTTCTTCAGACCATAGCTAGACCAGTTGTTTAGCCTTGCTTTTTTCACTTGTACATAGTTGAACCCCCACCCCATGGATTTTTCTGCGAGCCAATGGCATGATAAAAAAAGGCCTTTTTAGTCCTTTTTACAGTCTATCTGTAAGTTATAAAAATTTAAACTAACACCAACCCTTTGAATTGTCCAGTGGAACTCCCAAGTAAGAACTTAGGTTTGTTTCTCTGACTGTACACATCCTTTTATTTTGAACTGTTCAGATCACTACAATGGGGTTGTAGCAGTTATTTCAGAGAGACTGATTATCTGTTTATAATAAAATAAAGAGCAGGAAATTATTTACATGATGGAAAAAAAAAATCAGCATTTTAGTGGAATGGACAGCTTCATGATACTGCAGACATTCGAAAAACTCAGTCCACATACTTTCCAAGAATGTCACCATCTCTAAATAGGAAATACTCCTGAAAATGAAGAGAAAGTAAGTTAGTAACTGTTGCAGCCAAATCACACAGAACTAGTTACTGACTGCAAGGTCTGTAGCACTAAACATTGCAGTCCCTGAGACTTATTTATCACTGAAGGCTGAGGCCAATGTTACACTATCAAAAGAACGATTAGCCCAAGGACTTTCATAAGTGTCTGTTGCTCTAACAGCCTGCCACTTTCATTCCAAGGATTATTTTCATCCCTCAGCAATGCTCTGAGGCAAATTTTCCAGCAGGAGCAGCCTTTGATATTATGTCTGCAAACTAATGGGAGTAGGAACATTAAGTGGTAAGAGGCTTTGAAGTCTCCTCTCTGCCTCAGCAAAGAGGACATTGCAGTCAGCTCCCTAGATAGTTTCCCTCCCAAGATGCAGAGGAAACATGCAGCTGTGGAGAAACATTAAGTGCAGTACTACTTTTCACAGCAGTGGATCACAGAGGCATAGTGTGCAAAAGCTACAGGGCCTGCATGATGGGCTTCAGTTTGAATATTAGTAGTTTTATCTACCATTCAGTTGGTCAACACCACTATTCACTTTTTCCCATTTAATGGCCTATTAAATAGAAAAATTCTAAAATAAAATAATCCTGAATATTAGTAAGCCAATTTAGTTTGCATGTATAACGTTCAAACTAACCTTTTCTTCCAATACTACTTTGGTACCTCCATATTCTGGTAGCAGAACCTTCTCACCAACTTTTACACTAACTGGCTGAATTTCTCCATTCTAAAAAGTAAGGAAAGAAGCTCAAGTTTCTACAAACATCCTTAATTTATTCACAAGCACACACATTTACTTAGAAATAAGCAGAACATATTTAATAAGAACTGTTTATCAGTGAAAGTTCTAATCCTGGGGGAATCTGTGCAACACTTCAAAATTCTGCATTTTTTCGTGTCAAACCAACCTAATCATACCACTTCCTAGTGCTTTTGTTATGCATGTGGTGGTGCCTCATGGGTGTGTTCTTTTGCCTTGCCCCAGAGGATTTCCACATAAATCAGGGTGCAGTGAACTGCAACTCTTCCACAGTGAAAGTGCAGCTCCTTTAGAGTCACCCAGACAAAACCACCCCTTTTCTCTACATAGCAGACCCCAGGGAGAGGGGCTCCTGCCCTACAGCAAAATGGCAAAGCTAGGGAATTCTGTTATAAATAACTACCCCACTAGCAGCTACCCACAATTTAAAGGTTTGCCACCCCCACCATCAAGTTGTAGGCCTTCCCCCCCACCAACCTTCAGTGGTACTTCCCTGCAGCTCCCAGGCGCTCTGCCTGAGAAGACGGGGAGGGGGTCTCTGCTTTAGTTCTGTGGGGTGAGAGAACCATAAGAATAGTGACTCACTTGCAGCTCTCATGTGTTTGCTGCTGCCTCTACAACAGCTACAGCTCCAAGCTTGCTAGCTCCAGAAGCTCTTGTGAAGGACAGTGCCATATAGCATTATGTAGACTTGTTTTTAAAGCTCCAGACTAACTTGTCTACCCCTCTGATATATGTGGCATTATGTGACTAAGAGGGGACAGAAAAAAATCTGGCAATAGGGGGCATAGGACTGCCCACATGTCACCTCTAGCATCTACCCAGCTGGGAGCAGGGTCTCTCATGGCTCATCCCAGCAGATGCACGGCTCATCCCAGCAGATGCACCCTGTGTACCCCAGCAAGCACACCCCAGGCTCTAAAACATCTGAGGACTGTTGTAATGCAATGCAGAGAATCAGCAAGGTTGGCTGCCCCAATACAGAAGTTCCCAAATACAGGACACTGCCAGGGGTACAGTTGCAAAGGGGGGGCGGGGATGTGCTCTGTAGGTGTTTGTACTGAGAAAGGGTATGTGAAGGGTGCAGTGGGTTGCGCATACCTCACACCCCAGCAACCCCTAACCACCACCAGAGCCCAGCTGTGGTGCTGCTCTCTTCCTCTCCCCCCCCGGCCCCCAGTATCAAAAACCCAAGGGAGAAAGTCTGATGCAAGGTCTGGGTGGCTTGTGTGCAGTTTCCTGCATGCCACCTCCTTCCTTCAGTTCCCACATCCCATCCTCTGCTTGTGAATTAGGGAGCCAGGCTCTGCAAGATCCAGCAACTAATAATGGCAACCAGCAGTGCCAATTCTGTAGTAAAAAGTTAAATCCCCCAATTTTGCATTGTGAAGTGGTACAGAATTCCCCCAAGGATAGCACTAATGCAATCTGAAGAGAGACAGATCAACTGCAAAGTAATAAATATAATTTTTAAAATATACTAACTACATTTCAATTAGGATGATGAAAATAAACTAATCATCCTCTCAAGCACTAACACAATCCTGTAACACTTGGGTAAAGAAAGCAGCAGCAAAATACTTCAATTCAATTGATCTTCATGTCACATTAGTTTTTTGAAATTTATGTTTGTGATTAAAACAAATTTGGCACCTAAATATCAGTGTCATGTTAGGTATGAGCACTACAAACCAAAACAAGTCCAAGGGCAGGATTTGGGCCTTTGAAATACTTCTAAAGGGCAGGCTTCTAAAAAGCTATGTTAAATGGCAAGTAAACCATAAAGGCCACCAATAACGAGAAATAATTCCCACTTTGTAAAATTGCTACTTCTGATTTTGACCAACAAAACTCTCAAGATGTGAGCAGCATTCAGATACCAGCCATTTACAAAAACCCATTTTGTTAACTAGTTGGAGCAATTATCATGAAGTCAACTGGCCTAGTAGCGACTCCTGCAATTCTGCTTTATAATGCTTAAATTTATCCTTTTAATTTCAGATATAAAAATTCATGGCATATTAGTTTATGATGACCAAACAGCACAACATAATTTAATTATCTAGCCCTGCTGTGTCCAATATGCTTGCCACTTACCACCTGTGGCAAACTTGACACCACAGCGTGACAATATGTAGCAGCTGCACATGTGGAATGCACTCTGCCTGCTCTGCACATCCCTCCAAGTGGCGGCAGCAGCAGCTCTTGCCCCAGATGGCTCTGTTGAGCCTCACTGTTTGTGCACGTGTGTGGTGGTGGGGTGCTTGTCTCTGGGGGGGGCACCACTGAAGTGCCTGGCTCTGGGGGAGGGCAGTGAGTTAGAGTGGGTGGGGAGCATGCCCTGCTAGGGCAAATGAAGAAGGACCACAACCGTGGAGATCCTTGAGGTACTACTGCATACCCATTTAGCCAACTAAGGATCAGGTGTCTGGTTTCAGTACCTAATTCAACAAATTTCTGCCTCATGATTGTAGCTGGCAATGAGATTTTAAAATAGCCAGTCCTGTTCTACCCTGCCCCCAACCCACATTCTGTTTTATACTAGTAAATCTGTTCATGCTTGTATAACTAACTGTTCATTAAAAATGAAATTGTACACATGCCATATGCCCTGAAGGATGTATCTACATTATTTTCCTTACTTACAGACCAAGTACAGAAGTCCCTTCTAACTAAAGTTTTTATACTACTCTATAGTTAGACCTGCCCCCACCCCTCCCTGCAGGGCTGCCAGGAGGCCAGCTCCACTTGCCATCCTGCTGGATGAGGGATATTGTCAGACCAGAGAATACCAGTTTCAGGAAGTGCAACCTGTATCAATGACACTATTTAATAAACTATGTAACTACATTTCTGTTCTGCTCTTCTACCTTAGGAATGTGTAATGGGCTGCAATTTATTTTATTATGTGAGAACAAATCTTTAGCCTCCCAATAATGGTGGACTGCATCATTTAACAATTGATGCTGGAGCAAGAAAACCCATTGTCACAAACACTTTAATGAACAACTTGTTTTCTTCAAAGCTCTTTACGATCACCAATAACTAGCTCTCACAAAACATCAGTGAAATAGGTATTAATTCCTATTTTACATACACGGACAAAACACTAAATTTATCAAAGAAGCTAGGGGTGCCAGATTATGTCTCTAGAGTTTTTGGCTCTTTGTTTTTTTAATTTCTTCCTCTTCAAAATACACTTACTGTTTTGATCACGCACAAATTAAATGACTGGCAAACATCCTTTAGCTAACTGTTTTCTCTATTTGTCAGGTAACAACCTGCTTCTATTAGTTTTATCCAAAAAAAGGTTAGTGATACAGAAAAAACTTGACATATTTACCTTGCCTTTGGCCCCTGATCCAACAGCCACTACTGTTGCTTGTAGCACTTTTCCTTGAGATTTTTCCGGAAGCATGATGCCTCCTTTGGTTACAGTCTCAGCTGCACATCTTTCAACCAGAACCCGATCAAACAGAGGAAGAAATTTTCTAAATGCTTTCCCTGCCTGTCAAAAAAGAATTTGATATTTTTGTACTTCATGCAACAAAGCTGTAATCCAAAATTTTAAAACCACATTATTTAAATAACAAATTAAGGGCTAGATTCTAAGCATGTGTGACTCCCACTAGTGTCAATGAAAGTTGCAAGCACCCATGTCTTTTTATTATGGACAGAAGTTATTATTGAAATGAAGCTAGTTATTGTTGCATGAAGATATCCCATCAATTCTAGACGAGAAATAGCCTCCCAAATATTTTCAATGTAGGTAACAGGTATGTTTAAAAATTAAGATGCACAGAACTTTAAATAACTAAGGACAGGGGTCTGCCACATGTGGCTCTTTAAGTACTTCTTTGTGGTTCCCAACACTATGATTGGGAAAAAAATCTTCATTTTTAATAAATGAACATCTAAAAGCCCAAAAATGAACAATTCATATCTAAATAGCAAACAACGTGCTCTCAAAACATTGGATAATCCCCCTTTAATATGTGCAACACATTGTGGGATGATACTGTCTGTATTTGTGTTTTAATTATGTTGTTAATAAAGTCTTGATTTTGTCAAGGAAGAGGAAACTTGCAGTATTCCTGATGTGAAGAGCAATAAGCATTTTAAGAAAGAAAAGTGAAACTAAATATGAAATAAAATTGGCATAATTAAAGTGGGTTTGGAATGGCTTCAACAAAAACAGGAAAATCAAAGCTGAAAACAGAATTTCAAACTGAATGGACCCCATCCTTCACATTTATAGCCAGTTCACCTGGGCTCCCTTTACGTCTCATTTGCAATGAGAAATTTGCCAACAAAACATGCAACTTAACGGGAATATATAAAGAGTTCATGAATGTCCTGCAGTAAACATGTATCCCATTACAAATCATTGTGTGTGCTGTTCTTAAAATAGGCATTACAAAAAGTATGGTTTGACATTATTTATTAAGGACCATCTCCTGTTCACATGCACTGCAGATCCTGGATTATTGAGTTTTTTACTTAATTTGGAAAAAAAAATGGCTCTTCTTCCTATTTTGGTTGCCGATCCCTGAACTCAGATAATACAAAATATTAAAAGATGCGGCAAACTTCAGGAAAACCCTACGTTTTAAGCCTCTATGCATCTAAAAACATTAAAATGACTTATTTTTGATAAAATGCAGTTCACAAATAGTTTTAAATAACTTCACCTACGGCTGAAATATATTTGTGGAATAATTACTGATGCAGTTATTTTAGACGAAGGCTTCAAAACAGAGAAGCCAAGATTAAACATACCAAATTTTCATCTAGGATTTGAAATATTCAAATTTAGCACCAGGCTTCATAGAATGCTAAGTTATTTGGGGTAGAAGGCAATTCACTCATTTTTATTTTGCCCACTTTTGAAGTTTGAAATAAAGTGTAGAAATAAAAGTTTTCAAATGCCGCTCAGCGAAAAGTGTAAAGATTTAATTTTTTTTTTTTAAGGCTTTGTATATATTTATGTATATTACAAACACTGGCTCTTTGGTGCTTGGTGAAGAAACAGAGCAGGAGGGGGAATGGGTATAGCTCAGGATGGAGAAAGAAAACTCAGTACTATGAGAGAGAATTGCAATTATTTTTAAGTTAGCCACAGGCAGTCGTAAAAACATTACCCGCCTAAGGCTGTTATTTGTCAGTATTAACTATTGAGTCAGCAGGTTAACAGCAGCATTTGAGATCACATAGAAAAAACTAAAATCAAGTGTGCAAATTCTGCAACTTCACTAACCATAGAACACAAGAAAGGTAGGTACAGGAAACAAGAACACATTTTAGTTTAAAAATAATCAGACTGCTGTGTTCGGAGAACTGCCAAGTCACATGGCAGTAGCTCCCACCTCCTTTCCAGTAGCTTCTACAGATGTCTGGGTGCCACAACCTGGACACTTGCAGAAGCAGCTGGAAATACAGAGAAAGCACAGATTAGGTCTCTCCATTAGGGGCTGCTGTTACACAAGAAAAAGGAACCGTCTTCACAGATCATTGCTACTAACAGAAGCAGACTATTAGGTGACACAGGGATAAAAAAAAATTCTCAAAAGTATTAGCTAATTTTAGCTCATCCCCCATTTCTATTAAGACATACACAATATAAGTATATAGAAAACAACTAGTTTAAACAACAGCTCAGATTTAAGCTTTTGGGGGCTTTCATACGATCACTTTTAAATCCATCCTGTTGCACGTGAGAGACTAAGAAATTTATTATGTCATGAGCTTTTGTGGGTCAAAACCTACCTCATCATATGATAAACCCAACTGATGAAGTGGGCATAACACACAGGAACTCATGACCTAACAAATTTATTAGTCTCTGAAGTGCCACAGAGCTCCTGGTTATTTGTGAAAATATGACTAACATAGCTCCAACCTCAGACTCTTAAACAGTTTTTCCTCCGACAGGAAAGACTACAAGATGTGAAGATCAATGTAAAAAAATTAATTGCAGATTAAAGGAGAAAGGATTTTCCCCCTCTATCTTGGTTGGGTTTGGCATTGTCTAAAGATACATGACAAATGCCTAATAAAATGAACTCATTTGACCGCTGTATTAAGCCTTACTTTTTATAAACGAAACAAAAAAAAGGTCACATAGCACTTTAAAAACTAACAAAGTCACCTAATAAATTATTGTTAGTGTTTAAAATGGTACACAGCTGCTTTTTTGTTTTGTGAAGACAGACAAACACGGCTACCTCTCTGACTTTTTATAAACTCTTCTTTCTATTAGGTACCAAAGCAACTGTATTTGAAGAAGTATCGGAAAAATAGCCGTTAGTCTGGATCTGTAACAGGAAGGAAAGGTTCTGTGGCACCTCATAGACTAACAGAAAAGTTTTGACCATGAACTTTCCTGAGCACAGTATCTGATGAAGTGAGTGTGTGGTCACGAAAGCTCATGCTCAAAACTTTTCTGTTAGTCTATAAGGTGCCACAGAACCCTTCGTTGGTGTATTTGAAGAAGACATTCTTGTTCTCCCAAGTGGTAATATTATAACATTCTGCAGCATCTACACGACCTTGAGACCATCCAAGGTCAGTTTCATACATAAGCCAAAAAATTAATCTACTTAAAGAATATTAATTTAAAAAGATTATTATTGGTTAAGTAACAGGTCAGCTTGTAATACATGTTCACATGCGCATACTGCCTGTTAAGAGCAGGCAAACTTTCGTTTCGCGACTACCTAGGGTGACCAGGAACATTTCTTTTCCAACCTTCACGGTGAACGTCCGGGCTTTTTCCACAGCCTTAGCGCCCATGCAGTTGACTCGTGCAGTCCATCCCTGACAGGGCCGGCTCCGCAAACCTGCCGCCGGGCAGATCGCGGTGCACCTCCCTACTTAGTGCTGCTGCATTGGCCGGAGCGAGGCCACGTGCTCCAACCCACCGACCCTAAAGGAACACAGCTGGGCTCATGCAGGCCTGCAGGACGGCTGGTGTAACAGACCTGTCCCCCACCACTGGCTCTGATAGGACGGGAAATCGGGTGTCCCAGGTAGCAATGGGCGGCAAGCCGAGAGCAGCGCCCCTCCAGCGGCTACCACACCCGCTACCGGCTCCCCTCCCCACCCCACCCCACCTGCCCCAGATTCCCCCCACGTCCGGCCCAAGGGCCCATAGCGAGCGACGGGCGCAGCCACCGACACGCACGAGAACCAAGCACTCACCATAGCGCGCCGCGTGCCTACCGCTCTCCGACTGAGCGCCCACACCGCCCACAGCTAATACACGTGTGGGGGAGGTCACTCTGACTGCGCATGCGCCACCCCTCACCCCTCCCGGCGCCGCGAGACAACAGGCAGAGCTACTTCCGTTGTTCCTCCAAAATGAATGTTATTGCCACTGTTATTTTTTACGTTTGCAGGTACGTTAAGCGCTAGACTCGGATGCTCTATGCAACAATACCAAATGCGAGTCTCAGCAGCTTGTCGTTACGACCTGCACCGGCCCAACAGGCGGAAGTGACGTACTCCCACCTTTGACATACGGTGAGCATGAGCGTTCGAGAAAGTTCTGGAATTGGTAGGCCCCGAAATCTGTTTGATTCATACGCTAGCAGCCGAAGCGCATGCATAGGACGTTGTCTATCAGGCTCCGCCCACTCCCCGCCGGAGCGCTTCAGCGATTGGCGGAAGGCCCCGCCCCGCCTCTTTCCGGGGCAGGCGTATGTCGTTATGCTGGGTACGGGGCCCGGCTAGCGATGACCCACATGGGCCGGTGCCTGAGCGGGGGAGGAGCAGAATCAGTGAGTGCTCTGTTCCCTCCGGGCTCCCGTCAGTCATACACCGCCGTTCGCGCCGCTCGTAGCCGGATTGCGGAGCCGCCTGCTGCTTCTCCCGCCCTGCGCAGGTGAGCGCCCCTGTGCGGGTCCAGGGCGCTTGGCACCTACCTGGAGGTGGGGTCCGGCATCTTGTGCTCCTCGCGGCTGCGTCTGTGCCTCTGTCCGGTTCCCTGGCCGTGTGCACCCGGGTCGCCAGCCCTCCCTGACAACTGCTCTCAGCGCGGTGGAAGGGATGATTTTTGGAGGCTTTGCGCGCCTTGCCGGCCGCCACGGAGCGCGCACGTACCTCCCTCCACGTGGAGGGGGTAAAAGGAGACCTGCGCCGAACTGCTACACGGGGGTGAGGGGACCGTGTGTGTAAGGAGAATTCCTCCCCCCCCCCCCCGGCTCTTGCATGGGGAAAACCGCGTGTGTGAGAAGACTTTCCTCACACGGCTGCTGCACGTGGGGGAAGAACGTGCGTGTGAGAGGAGATTTCTGCCGGCTCTTGCACACGCGGGGGGAGGGACAGAGTCCTTCTCTGTGTGCCCGATTCTCCTTGTCCTGCCCTGCGGATGAGAATGGCCGCGCATTCTGCCCGGCGGAGAGGGGGGGGGGGGAGGGAGGGAGAGAGTGAGAGACCTCTTGGGTCTGGGCTTGGTTGTAGGTCTGGCTCAGAGCGAGACACGGGGTGTCCACTGGGCTTCCCCCTAGTCTGGCCCCCACTCTTTTGTGCTGGAACCATTGCTAACCGTGGGACCACTGCCGGGTTAGCGGCCTGGTTACCCTCCTTTTTCATTGCTAGGATGCAGTAAAAGGCTTTCCTATCATTTCTGGGAGAAGTGGCTTTCTCATCTGCCCTGCCAGTGCAGCTTGGCTCATCCAGCAGCAGGGGGCGAGTGCCTCTTGACCTTGCTGCGTCTTGATGAAGATAACCACGTGGAAGGGGGTGGGCCTGGGTTCTGCAGACTCTCTCTGCCAGGCTGTTGATACTGTTGCGGGTTTGTTTTGTTCATTTATAGTGGTATGTTCTCACTCTTGAACCCCTACTCTCCAACCTATCATAGCCTGTTTCTGAAATGGCAGCTTTTACTTTTGAAATGTTTCTGGTGATGAACTGTGACAAATTTTGCAGCTTTCCCATAGTAGTTTTAGGGAAATACACTTTTTTTTCCTATGCTATAGTATGTAATACTACACCGTTAAAACTTGTAATTGTTGTGGTTATAACTTGTTCATGTGCAATGAACTTCACAGTACTCTGAACTTGATAAATTGTGTTTTCGCTTTACAAATGAAGAAATCGAAGCGTGGATGTTGTGACTTGCCCAGGATCACACAGTGAGTCAGATCAGTGGTAAAGCTGGGATTAGAATCTAGGAGTCCAGACTCTTGGAATTTCGCTCTGGTATCCAGCTGCTAGAAAAATTAGCGTACTAAAATATTGCATTAGTCAGAGATTTCATTTAAAACTCAACTAATAGTAACTTACGAACTTTCTAAATCTCGTGAGGGATTTGAGACCAAAACATAGGAATATGATTGGTCAAACGACTGTGACGCAATAAAACTAACATTTTCTTTTATTTGTGATTCAGAAATGCTCCGTTTATCAACAGTACTACATCAGATGAGGCCAGTGTCCAGAGCCCTGGCCCCACACCTGCAACGGGCCTATGCAAAAGATGTAAAATTTGGAGGAGATGCTAGAGCCCTTATGCTACAGGGAGTAGATCTTCTAGCAGATGCTGTAGCTGTCACCATGGGACCAAAGGTATATTAGAAGTTTCTTGGGTGTGTGTAATATCAATACTTGTACAGTTCTGTTTTATAAACTGACTGGAGATTGGGGAGTTCGTAAAATGAACCGTTTCAAATTTACAGTAGGTACAGTGCATAAGCTAATAAATCACCATGTATGTAACATAATCAATGTATAGTGTAATGGAATTTTGTTAGAGAACTAAATCTCTTTTGCTGCAAACTCTGTCTTTCTGGCACCATACAGACACTTAAATGTGGGCTGGACAATTGAAGCCACATTCGGTGGATGGCATATGACTTTTAACACGATGTATTTATAGAAGTTAGCATTAATGAGATTTGACTAAGTGTCTTATTCAGTTAGAAGCCAGTCTTTTCTAAAGTATCTTAATTATCTGCAGAAAGTTTGGGTTTTCAGAGTCCTAGCTGTTCTTTTGGATCATGTGACTTTTTTTTTTCCTTTGGAGAGGGCTTGTACTTTAAATTAAGGCATTGAAGAGCATCCACATCTTTGTCAGTAGTTACCAACATGAACGCTGCTTATGACCCAATCGCTACAAAGCCGTGGTGCAAGTGACACTCTCAGGGCTATATAGGTAATGCATATATTGGTGGATGTGGTCCCCAGTTGTCCCCATAAGTTGCATGCTTGGGCAGACATCCAAGAGAGATTGAAGTGCTGCCCATCACAACCAACAGCATGTCTTTCTGTTGATGGTGCACATCTGCAGGTGCCTTGGTGCACAGAACAATACTTGTTCCCCACTTGGATGGAAAAAATTAGGGGGAACATTGGTTCAGAACAACTTCTGTAGGGCCTTGGTGTCTAAGAGAATTAACGGATCGCCACAGTGCTTCCCCCCCACCCCCATCATCCCCAAGCCAGACGCATACACACAGTGGAAAATAACTCGCTTGGAGACAAGTGAGCCGCTGCCACCAGACACTTGTCCCACCATGTGGAGGGGTGCCCCATGTGTGCAGCTCTCCTGAGCCGCATTTCGCCACACCACACTGTGGCAAATGTGGAGCATATTGGACAATGCAGCTCTAGGGAGTATATAATTCAGACTTGGTTTGTCAGTATTAGTTTCATCTTGATTTGGCTTGATAAATTACAAAAGAAGCAAGCCCTAAGGGTGGATGACAGGTAAATGCACTTTCAGGTCCCAATTTTGCAAGTGTTTATCCTAGTGAGTAATCCTACTGAATGTAGTTTGGCTACTCCAATGAATAAATCATACACTTAAGTATTTACATGATTGAGGTTACTTACAGAATATTTGTATGTCATCAACTTTGTTTTCAAAGGTAAGTGTTACATCACCCAAGATTCCTGAAACTTTTCTGTGAAAACACAGATTCTAACAGCATAAGAGAGAAACTTTCAAGTGGGGAGAAACTCTACTCTATTTTTTTTCAACAGCATGATGTGTCATCTTAAAAATATGCATCGAGACTAGGTGTGTGTCAAAGCAGTTAATTTTATATTAATAGTTGCTTAGCCTGACAGAAATAACTTTGATTTGTTTATCCCATCCCACACCCAAACAACAAGACAGCACTGTGATGCGTATGCATCTCTGTTTTGCTTTGGTCCAGTCCATAAAAGGAACAGTACCTGTCAATGTTCAGTTGAAAGGCTTAGCTTGTAGATGTTCAGTAATTTGCAGGCTCAGCATGATAAAACCATTCTCTCCAAAATCACAAAATACATGACGTTCTTGGCGTTTTTTCTTCATGCCATTTTCAGGGACATCGTTTCGCATGTTGCAGAGCTTCAGTCTCCGGGCCATCCATATGAGACCTCCCAGATTTGCTTCCTTCCTTTGACTTGCTTGTGAACCACAAGTCCGTGTCTCCCGCTTGAGAACTAGCAATGTTCCATTCACCTAGGCCTTTCTGAGCCTTCTCTGTTCTAGGAAATTATTCTATATCAGTCCTACTGTTTTGGGCTTGGTTTCCCCTTTCTTGTGATTCAATTCAATGGCAGTTGTAACTCCTCATCAGTAATATTCTTTTTCTTTTTGTCCTTTTCAATAGTTCTCTGCACCAGCTCTCCTTTGCTATTCCTGTTTCTCTTTGCATCTGTTCTTTCCTTTGTATACAGTTGTTAGTTGCCATTTTCCTGCCTCTCTTCATGTGGCTCAGGTGCCTTCTCTTAACCTCATTTGGGAAGCAACCAATAAGTGTACTGGCTCGTGCTCCCTCTTAAAGGAGCTAGTCATCCTGTGACAGCTGGAGTTTGCACCTTAACTATTCTGAATGCCAAAGATGTAGTGGATGTTGGTGAACAGCTGGCATCTCAGTGTGAGGGTTGGGGAAAAAAGTGAGCAGATGAGATCAACTCTATATTTAAAATGCTGCAGAAACACCCAGTCCAGTAGTGTTGCTGTAGTATTTCACTGGTGATGTTACTATGCCAGTGTAACATAGTAACCCTATGTTAGGGTTACTAACAGTGTAACCCTAGTTAATCCACTTCTGCAAGAGGCAATATATGTCAACAGGAGAAGCTGTCTTGTCAACATTGTGTTTGTTGGAAGATAGGTTGGTATAACTGTTGTTTGGATGTGCACTTCTCCCAGCAGTGTGGTGGTCTGTGCTCTGGTTGGAGCCCAGGTTCTTGTTTTCCTGGTGTCAGGGCTCTACTCGCCCAAGTCTCTTAACGTGGAGCGTGGATAGTTTTATTGCAGTATAGACATTTTCTGTTGCGTAGATGTTTCAAGTATTCATTTTATAGTGGTGTCTGTAACCTGTGTGGCTTCATATCATTTCTATTAATTAGAACCCTTTTGTATGTTGGATTATTTTAGGGTAGAACAGTAATTATTGAACAAAGCTGGGGAAGTCCCAAGGTGACAAAAGATGGTGTGACAGTAGCCAAGGCAATTGATTTGAAAGACAAGTACAAAAATATTGGAGCCAAGTTAGTTCAAGATGTTGCCAACAATACAAATGAAGAGGCAGGAGATGGAACTACCACTGCAACGGTATTGGCACGTTCTATTGCCAGAGAGGGCTTTGAGAAAATCAGCAAAGGAGCTAATCCTGTGGAAATCAGAAGAGGTAAGAATTTCACCATCTCTTTGTCACTAGTGCACTTAAGAGTCTAGCATTTGTCAGTTTCTTTTTTCTGCTTCACCCATGGCAAATTTGGTAGACATTTGAGATGCCTTGCCTCTACTCAGAAAAAATCACATGGAACAGAATCTAGCTTTGCAGGCAAGTGGTTGAACTAATGTTGTCAGGCCTTTTTTTTTTTTTAAGGTCACTCTTTTCCAAATGGTTTTCCACAGAACCGCAGGGTTCCGCAAAGTGGAAAAATATGGGTTCCATGAGAAAATTCCTCTGTGGCTCTCTGTGCTGCCACTGCTGAAACAGTAGAGCTAAATTTAATTGGTTTAGCAGTCAGCAGGAGGTATCTAACCGTTTAACCAACTGAATGTAGTTCCGTTATTTCAGCAGGGGCAGGGAGCCACAGAGAGCTCCTCACTTGCACTGCTACCAAGCAGCTAGACCCCTCTGTGAGCATGGCTCGGCTCACCCACACCAGCCGAACACCTCCACACCAGCCTTCCTTCCAGTAGGCCAGCAGCTCCTAACCTCTTTGAGACGGTGACCCATTAAGACTTGTGACCCAAGCAAATCCAAAACTGCGGAGTGGGGGGAGGTTGTGCCCAGAGGAAAAAAATTTTATATATCTTGATTTTTTTGCATCCCCCCACCCCCATGCTTAAACCCCTGACAGCCCCAAAATGCCCCACCACCTACCTTGCATGAGCACCACTGCTGCCGCCACCACCGCCTCTGTGCACCTGCCTCCCCCCAGCCCTCCTACTCCCTTCCGCCACCTGCAGCACAGGCAGTTTCCTGCCCTGCCGCACTGAAATGGGACCCATTTTAATTGGTTTAATGGCTGGATCCCTTCTGCTGTCCAGAAAACCAGTTAAATTGAGTTCCATTTCCATGTAGCAGGGCAGGGACTGGGAGCTGGATTTGTGAGCGGCAGTAGGAGCTGCAAATGGCTCCTTAACGAGTTCCATGTATGGGTCCTGACTGTTAGGTTGGGAATCCCTGTACTAGGCACACTTGGACGCCCAGTGTAAGCTCCCCAGCCAGTGCCACAGATGGGTTAGTCCTGGATGCTGGTTTGGGCCTGAGGTGGATTAAACCTAGCGATCTGGGGGGGAAGGAGGGCCTGAGGCAGAATAAGCCTGGGGGTGGGGGCAGGGTAAAGCCTGGGGTTGGGGGTTAGATTTGGCGGCTGAGGCAGGTTGAGCTTGGAAATGGGGTTCAGCAAAATTCTTTCCAGTTCAAAAGGGATCTGTGGCCAAATAAAATTGGAAAACACTGTTTTAGATAAGCCAGTCTTATATAACCTGTGGCATAGAGCTGGCTTATTGGATCATGGTTTTTTGTTTTTGTTTTTTTGGTATTTATAATGGTAGATTATAGTAAAGTTTTTCTACTTATATTAGTCTGTGTTATGTGCTCAGGGTATTTCTCAGTGACACTTTTACTAAGTAGTGTCATGGAGAGCTCCCCATACCAAATATTCTCTATACACTTGAAATGTAACTTTGAGCCTTTTAAAAATATTTTCTAGGTTTGTGTGTTTTGTGAACTTGGAACAGGCTGTCCGTTATCCTTGAAAGTGCAGGGTCTACACACAACCAACTGCTGCTTCGTCTATAAATGGGGAAAGAAGGCTCTGCGTCTGCTTTTTGCATTAACTTTGAGTAATATTTAGCTTTTATGGGCTCGTTAAGGAATTGTGAAGCTTGTCAAACACAAGCAAATGTAACTGTCATATTTTCTTGTCAAGGTGTGATGCTAGCTGTAGATGCCATCATTGCTGAACTAAAGAAATTGTCCAAACCTGTTACAACTCCAGAAGAAATTGCCCAGGTGAAGCTTCATTCTTCCTTGGTTTACTAGTTTTAATTATAAATAGAAATATTTATTTAAGCAAGTGAAGATGTGCTAGAGTAAAAATAATTGTAATGGAACCATCTAAAATGTATCTTGGGTATATGGGATTAACTCACTGTGTTTATCAGACTGTCTTATTGCAACTCAAATATAAAATGTAATATTTTTATCTTTTAGGTTTCTCTAGTCTAGTCTGCAGGTGTTTCTAGTGCTTTTCCATAGTTGCTTCCTGACTCATTCTGTTAGAGGTTTTGGGGCAGTGAGACCCAGGCCATCCCCTCTGTTCCTCTCTCAGCTCTGTTCTGGCCTTGTCTGTGGATGTGGGTCTTAACCTGGCCCTGCCCTCAGCCTCAGTGTTGGTGCTTGCTCCTGGTCCCAGACCCAGCCTGGCTATCGTGCCCTTAACTCAGTCTTCATTTTCTTCTCTCTCCAACCCCTGGAGTTGCAGCCTGTCTTCATTGCTTAACAGGGTAGCAGGGCATGACTCTGAGAAGTTCTTGGATAACTGCTCTATAAAGACCAGTTACCAGCTCTCGGGCCTTGTGCAGAGGCTGCTAATGAAGCACAGGAGGGCTGGATCACTGGTCTTTAATGGGTCCAGTAAACTCTGTGATAACCGGCGTTGATGTTCAGCTGACTTATTGGCCTCCTGAGTAGGTCCTGTGAGCAAACGCCAAAAGTGACTATTGGTATTTTAATTCGTAAGTGAATATTAGAGAGAGAGAGAACTGTATGTTTAAACTCCTTTGTAATTGTTCAGTGGCTACAGATGGGTAAAACGTTTTTCTGATTTTATTTTTTCTATATTTCTTAAAAGTTTCACAGAAAATGAAGACTTGGTATTGGACCTAAACTCTAATTTGTAGTAATGAAAAATGGAAGACTTTCACTGAGAAGCTTGTAGCTCTTCGCATCTACTATTGTATATCTTATCACATGGCAATGTTAATGTTAAAATTGTTATGCAACGAATTGCATCTTCGTATTCCCTGACTTGTAACTCTCATCTTATTGCTACCTTAAATAGTTCCTAAACTTAATTTCTATAAACAGCTGATTAATTGAGTACTAAAGGGAAAAAAAACATCTAATTGTAGGTTGCCACAATCTCAGCAAATGGGGACCAGGAAATTGGCAATATAATCTCTGATGCAATGAAAAAAGTAGGACGAAAGGGAGTTATCACGGTTAAGGTAAGGGTGTCTCTTGTACTTGCTGAAAGTTACCTGTGGTCTTAAACAGTGTTTCTCAAAGCGTGGTATGTGTGCCACTGATGGTACTTAAAAGGGCTATAAGGGGTACGCAGCAGAAAAGAAATTACTAAAAATCAGAAGATAAGTGCTGAGAGATGGGGAGGCCAAAGTACTGAAAGGGGTTCTTGAAGGTTAAACCTGCCAAGTTTAGAGGAATGCTGCTGAAAGAATAGATATTCAAAGTAAGAAGTGAACTTGCACTTGTAACTAAATTCCCTCCCCTTTAATCTAAAATCCAGGCCTGTTGTTACTGTTATCTGCTGTTGGTTCTTGCTTTATATGGCATTGCTGTGTGTATTCTGGTTACGTGACACGCCTCAATAAGTAGATGTTGGAGTCAAATAGCTTGTTAATACTATTGTAATTTTGCCTCATAACCAGCAGGGAAATGCAAAGAAACTGGAGAACTTTGAGTACCGTTAATTGCTCTTTGTAGTCAAGATGATGTAGACCAAAATTCTGTGGTGGTTGTAACGTCAGCATAGTAAATACAGTGACATGAAATACTGTAGGTGGAATCTGAATTGATGAGTTGGATTGCCAAGCAGATACCTATATCTAAACCAAAAGACATGCTGAATGGTTCTCAGTAGCTTGGTTATGAGACATACCAGTTTTTCTACGATGTTTAATATTTTTATAGGCTACGTCTACACTAGCCCAAAACTTTGAAATGGCCTATCTGTTGTTAGGAATTAGGGGATTTCGAAGTTGCTGGGCTCCTTTTGAAAAGGACCCGTGTCTGGACGAGCCGCACCAATTTCGAAGTGCCGCGGCTGCCGGCATTGTAATGAGGTGCTGAATATGTATTTCAGGGCTTCATTAGTAAACTTAGCTGTATCTAAGTTTTGGGCTAGTGTAGACATAGCTATAATCTCTTAAAAATAATTGGACAAATATGGTAGTTTCTTAACTGCAGTAAATAGAAGCAAGACTATATTCGTCAATACAGAGTTTGGCAAGCATTTTCACTTTTTTGTTTTCACTGTTCAGGTAATCTAGAATAATAACTATCACTAACTGGTCAAGATAACTCCTGTTAAAGGATTGATACAGGATTAATTTAGTTTGCCTCTAGCTGTGTAACTTTCTTGCTACTTTTGATCTAATTCTTTTGAAACATTGTTTCCATCACAGGGGTTAAGGCTGTTCCTTACACCTGGCTCCACTAGAACATCGTGTGTGTACATATTTCTCACTGTAGAGACGTTATCTCTCCCTTAGGCTGCGTCTACACGTGCACGCTACTTCGAAGTAGCGGCAGTAACTTCGAAATAGCGCCCGTCACGTCTACACGTGTTGGGCGCTATTTCGAAGTTGAAATCGACGTTAGGCGGCGAGACGTCGAAGTCGCTAACCCCATGAGCGGATGGGAATAGCGCCCTACTTCGACGTTCAACATCGAAGTAGGGACGTGTAGACGATCCGCGTCCCGCAACATCGAAATAGCGGGGTCCTCCATGGCGGCCATCAGCTGGGGGGTTGAGAGATACTCTCTCTCCAGCCCTTGCGGGGCTCTGTGGTCACCGTGTGCAGCAGCCCTTAGCCCAGGGCTTCTGGCTGCTGCTGCTGCAGCTGGGGGTCCGTGCTGCATATACAGGGTCTGCAACTAGTTGTTGGCTCTGTGTATCTTGCACTGCTTAATGAAAGTGTGTCTGGGAGGGGCCCTTTAAGGGAGCAACTTGCTGTTGAGTCCGCCCCGTGACCCTGTCTGCAGCTGTGCCTGGCTCCCTTATTTCGATGTGTGCTACTTTGGCGTGTAGACGTTCCCTCGCTGTGCCTATTTCGATGTTGGGCTGAGCAACGTCGAAGTTGAACATCGACGTTGCCAGCCCTGGAGGACGTGTAGACGTTATTCATCGAAATAGCCTATTTCGATGTCGCAACATCGAAATAAGCTATTTCGAAGTTGGGTGCACGTGTAGACGTAGCCTTAGTGTCCTATCTTTCCTATAAAGGGATGAGGCCCTAAAGAATACAGCCACAGTGAAGATAGCCCAGCAACTTGTATTCTGCAAGACTTGACTGTTAAGACTGCTTTTATGCACATATTTCTATTTACTGCCTAAAGTAGAAATTAAGTATACATAATATTTTAAACAGGATGGTAAAACCCTGAATGATGAGTTGGAAATCATTGAAGGTATGAAGTTTGACCGAGGCTATATATCACCATATTTCATTAATACAGCCAAAGGTGAGTTTGCAAAAGTTGCCATTGAAGTGTTTTGTGTTGTAAAGAGTGCCTTCTTGGAGAGCTTACAGTACAAGTCAAGTAAATTTTGGGTTAAGTGTCACCATTTAGTCACAACTTTTCTAAACCTAAAGATATTTCCTTAATTGTATTTGGGTAGGTGTTTGCTTTTTTTAAATTGAACAAGACTTCACCTTGTTGGCTGTACTGGCTCTATATTTGATAAGACATTGTGCAAGACAGGACAGAATTTGACACACAGAAAATTCTAACTACAGATTTTAACTACACGTGTCATAATCAGAAAACATAGCTTAACTTTCTGACCCTAAGCTGAATTTGCAGAATTGGCAGTTAAATTTCATTTGCACGTGATTGGTCTCTTTAGAGTATATCATAACATTTTCTTGTAAACAGGGACTATGGCCACACTAGCCCCTTCCTTTCGGAGGGGGGCTGATAATGAGGTATTTTAACAGATGCTAGTGAGGCACTACCATGAATATGCAGTGCCTCACTAACATAATGGCAGCCACACACACATTTCAAAAGTGCTGCTTTCAAAAAGCTCACAGCCCATGTAGCTGGTGGCCTGTCTAAATGATATCCTGATTTTGAAAGCCCCCTTTTTGTCATTTGGTTTTGGGAAGAGGGGCTTTTTGAAATCTGGGTCATTTTGAAAGGCCCCCAACTACACGGGCAGCGTGCTTTTTGAAAGGGGCATTTTTTGAAGTGTGTGTGGCGGCCATTATGCTAATGAGGTGCTGCATATTCATGTTTACCTCATTAGCATCTGCCAAAGAGCTTCATTAGCATGCTCCCTCCAGAAGGGTAGGGTGTTTTTTTTGCTTTGTTTTGTTTAAGACTTATGTTTCTATTGCATGTCAACATTATTTCATCTGAGAGCAACAGGAGTTTGTATGACTAGTTTTTGCTTCCCCTGGTGAAGCTTACTAGAGCAGGAGCCTGCAATCAAAGTAGGGATGCACGTGGGGTTTTTTTTTGTTTTTGTGTTTGTTTTTTTCTTCAAATTTAGTTACAAAATCTGTACTTAAGGAGTTACAGTGCATGTGAATGAGACGGCCCTTAACATCAAACCATACTTCGTGTTACCCCGATTTTAAGAATAGTATGCACACAATGATTTGTACCAGTTAGAAAGTTGTTACCCACGGCTGTAGGCTTTCACTACTACCACCACCACCCCTGCAACCCCAGGTTTATCCTTTTTCGGCTCCAAACTGGCCTCCGCAGCCCAGGCTTAACCTGCCTCAGCAGCCCTATCCTAACCTGCCCACTGAACCCGGATCTTGCTTACCCACCTTCTGCTCTCTCCTTGCACACGCTCTCTGGGTCACCTTCCTCCTCCCCAAACTGCTCAGGTGAGAGAGGGCCTGTGGCTTTCCCAGCTGCTTCCCACCCAGCGGCACTGGCACCAGACTCTTTGGGTCCTGGGTGAGCTGAGCATGGGCCAAGATACGGCTCCAGCAGCAGGGAGGAACTGTGGCTGCAAAGCAAGGAGGAGCTGGGGGGTGCTGTGCTCAGTTTCTAGAAGGCACCCCTCAGCCTGTTCCTCCTTCGCACAGCTGTGCGGCTCTGGCAGGGGCAGACTCGGCCACCCCTCTCCCTGCTAGCTTACCCCATGTTCAGCACAGACGGCTCCCTGCCTTACCCTGCTGAAATAATGGAACTGAATTGAATAGGTTTAACAGCTGGTTGAGTGGCGGGAGGGATCCGGCCATTAAGACAATTCAGGTAGTTCCATTATTGCAGGGTGGCAGGGCAGGGAGCCACAAGAGGAGTCAGTGGCAGCAGCTTCCAGAGCTGCAGATTGTCGATTCCCTGTACTGACATATGACTTCCCAAGTGGAAGGAGGATGCTTTCACTTCACAAATTGAAGCATAGAGACAGGAATGATAGTGGCTGTTCCTTTACTCCCAAGAATACAGGTTGAACCTCTCTATTCTGGAACTCTCATCCAGCAACATCCCTAATATGGTGTGGTTTTAGTCAGTTGGTCAACCACTTATCATGGGTGTGGCCAAGTTTCTCTTGGTCCTGTAAACTTTACCGCCACCAGTCCTGACTCTCACCCCTAGTGCTGGCAGCTTGATGCAAATGAGCAGCCTCAAAAATGCAGAATGACTGATCATTTGCATATTCATGGCAGAAAACAAGCTGTGAAGACATGGTTCTGCTGGCAAAAACCTCCTTTCCCCAGGCTCTTGTGCTTGGGGGAGAAAATCAGAGTTAAGGAGCTGGCGGCACTGGGGCTTTTTGCTGGCAGAACCATGGCTTCGCTGCTTGTTTTCTGTTGTGAATGTGCAAGTTAGCCTCAAATATGCAAATGAGCCATTATTTTACATTTGAGTCTGCTTATTTGCTTCAAGCTGCCAGTACTAGGGGTGAGTGTAGCACTAGTTTGTATATTCTGTGCTGTTGTCCAGATGTAATTCACTTGTAAATGTCTGAGACCCTCATAAGCAGCAGAAGTGTTGGAACCGGGGTAAGCAAACTTTACACTGGGCCCCACTTTTCATACCTGCAGTTAGCAGCACCTCCCCCCACCTCTCTAATTTAATCCAAACCAAAAAAAATTGGTTATGCGGGGGGGCGGGGAAGGGGGATCTTTTGGCATGTATAAGAAAATATGTATGTAGAATGTAAAAACTTTATTAATCAGTATATAAATGTGAATACACACAAAAACAGTAACATATTTCAACATTTTTAATGAGATGGATGAGCCCTGAGACTCAGCAGCTGATCATGCTGCGACCCCTTCCCCTTATGAAATTTCAGACCCTCTAAGGGCTGCCCCATACTCTGCATGCCCCTGTGCTACACAATATTGACCTCCTGTGGTCTGACCAATTCTCCCTCATTGGGTGCCAGACGAAAGAGGTCCAACCTGTATGCAGAAGTTTATTTTAACTCCTTAATAGTAATGTTTAGTTTTAAGTCACCGCATAAAATACAGGACACATTTGTGTTGTAGCCTGAAGTCAAAGTGCTAAAATTCTTAAGTGGCTTGGTTACGTGCAGGAGTTTTCAACTACTTCTGACTGTGTAGAATTTTTTGAGAGAATAAAACTGCTACAACCCCACACAGGCCTCAGATTTCAGGAGTAGAAATAGTACCTAAAACTAACTTATATTCTTTGTAATGTGGCTGAACTTCATGCTGTCTAATACAAATGGAGAGTGTAGTAGCCAGAATTGATCAGATTTTTGGGCCTGTAAAGTGTACTTTCATCCATACTTGTTAAATAAAGCATTTAGTTCAAACAGTGTTTATTGCCTCTGCAGGACAGAAATGTGAATTCCAGGATGCTTATGTCTTAATTAGTGAGAAGAAAATTTCCAGTGTTCAGTCCATTGTTCCAGCTCTTGAAATTGCCAATGCTCACCGTAAGCCTTTGGTCATTATTGCGGAAGATGTTGATGGTGAAGCTCTCAGTACTCTGGTGTTGAACAGGTGAGGCTTGAATCCATTTTCCTCCTTACAGAGTTCTGTCAGTCTACATCAGAATCAGAAATCTGTTTTTTGCTTTGTTTTTAAAAACAACAGATGTTCCTGTGTTAACCATGTAGAGTAGTAGGACCAAAAATCCATGTCTGAACTTGAAGACTGTGCATTGCTTCTTATTTAGGTTATCCTCTCACCAGTGCAGACAGTGACTGAGTTATGAATACTCCGTTCATATAATTAATGGCTAATAATTTTAATAGAAAAAGCCATCTGAGTGGCTTGTGGGATCCATTAAGAAGGCATTTTTGCTTTGCTTGTCTCAGACTTGCTCTCTTGTTACAGTAACTGAGAGAACATAGGGAAGTCTAACTGTGTGTCAGAATTAAGGTATCCTTTGGAATTTTTCTTTTCAGATTAAAAGTTGGCCTTCAGGTTGTTGCTGTAAAAGCACCGGGTTTTGGTGACAACAGAAAGAACCAACTTAAGGATATGGCAGTTGCTACTGGTGGTGCTGTAAGTAATGTCATATGCACGTATATGTCAATATGTACAAGTGTATTAATTTTGTGGCCAAGTACCCCGTGGATTTTTTAACTTGCCTCCAGAGGATAAGCATTTTGGGGATCGGCTGCACTTTTCAGATCCATGGTCCACATTTGGTCCAGGTTGGACTGTTGTGCCAGCTGGTCGTTAAGCAGCCAGCTCACATCCGCAGCTGTTGAGTCTTTTCAACATATTGGATGGGCATGGAACTGTTCTGGTTTGTCCTTAACATGGTCATTGCTTAATAAGTTGCTTAATGTAACAGGGAACTTGGGAGAACTTGTACTGTGGCTGTTTTTCGCCTATCTTGGAACTACTGTTTTTTAAAAAAAAAAAAAAAAAAAAAAAAACACTTTAATATTCCGGGCAATCAGATTAGCACATTGAAGTGTCTAATTCCCTTTTTTCTTCCATTTAAAAGTTTGAGAACTGCAATGCATCTCTTACCTGCTTCTAATCATTAAGTAACTTCTTCATTGAACATCACATACAAGTTTCCCCAGTAGTCTTAATGAAGTAGTGCACAGGAAACTTAAATGCGTTGTTCTGGAAATAGTTACTGATTATAAAATTGACAGCTGTCTGAGCAAAAGCATTACCAAAAGTAATATTCAAATAACTTCCAATGTTGAGGGTACTTTTAGGCCTTCAAGGCTATGTCAACACTAGCAAAAAAACTTCGAAATGGCTGTGCGAATGGCCATTTCGAAGTTTACTAATAAAGCGCTGAAATACATATTCAGCACCTCACTAGCATGCAGGCGGCTGTGGCACTTTGAAATTGATGCGGCTTGTCCAGATGGGGCTCCTTTTCGAAAGGACCCCGCCTACTTGGAAGTCCCCTTATTCCTATGAGCAGATGGGAATAAGGGGACTTCAAAGTAGGCGGGGTCCTTTCAAAAAGGAGCCCTGTCTGGATGAGCCGCATGGCGGCGAGCCATGTCAATTTCGAAGTGCCGCAGCCGCCCACCCGCTAATGAGGTGCTGAATGTGTATTTCAGCGCTTCATTAGTAAACTTCAAAATGGCCATTTGCATGGCCATTTCGAAGTTTTTGGCTAGTGTAGACACAGCCCAAGAGTATAGTCCAAAGGAGCGTGGAACCTTCTGTGCACAGTTCAGTTCTGATTAAAACCCTGCCAGCCACAGGGGAGAGTGCGCATGCACGCTTGCTCTCTCTACTTATTTATTTATATAAATATAAAAAAAGGAGGCTTTTTGTCCTAATGTATAAAAACACAGCAGGTTATATTAGACCCAGACTAATTCAGGAAAATGATAGGCTTCACTGCAGTGCAAAAGGAAACAGGATAAACAAATGTAAGATCTCCTAAATGTACTTACAATAACTGCAGGCACGAGTAGCAGGGGAAACTTGTTGTAATGGCTTGATGAGACACAGTAATGCAACTTTCACATCTGACAGAGATAAATGTGCAAAGTATTCCTTTTAGCCAGCCACTGCTAAAGGTCTTTAAATCAGATTTTATTAAGTGGTGGCAAAAATCAGTCAATGCTTGTATTAACAAAATGAGATCTTTGCTACAGCAATGTCAGGAAGTTTCAATGTACAGAAAAGTAACTGTTTCATTATAGCTGTTCAGTATAATTCCTTGATGTGGCAAGTCAATTTTGAAATAAAATAATCTATTACAGGAGAAATCACACTTTTCCAGAACTGTCCCCGTATCAGGAGGTTAAAGCAGAATAGTTATTCTGTGCAGGGAAATGCCTC
The DNA here is from genome assembly GCF_033958435.1 of Carettochelys insculpta. NCBI lineage: Eukaryota > Metazoa > Chordata > Testudines > Carettochelyidae > Carettochelys > Carettochelys insculpta. The sequence continues at coordinate 16,044,232 of NC_134144.1, forward strand.
CATGTAAGTAATGACTTAAAAGTCCACACCTTTCTGTGATTTGTTTCAGGTATTTGGAGAAGAGGGTTTGGGACTAAACTTAGAAGATATTCAGGCTCATGACTTTGGTAAAGTTGGTGAGGTCATTGTGACAAAAGACGATACCATGCTCCTGAAAGGGAAGGGTGAAAAGGCTCAAATTGAAAGGCGTATTCAAGAAATCATTGAACAGCTAGAAGTCACTACAAGTGATTATGAGAAGGAGAAACTAAATGAACGCTTGGCCAAACTCTCTGACGGAGTAGCAGTACTAAAGGTGAGAAGTTGTGAACTTCTTCCTTACGCTAGAACAGTGGTACTTCCAACCATAGCACAATCTCCCCAAGGAAGGTGTAGTTTTGGGGGGGTGTGAAGAATTGGGGTTCCTCCTGCAGAAAGGGCTGTGTGCACCTGGCATACAGACATAAAGGGGATAGCTGGAGGGCCCACACTCAGGCTTCCCTTATTTCCCTGCATCCCTCACTTAGGTGCAGGAGTGGGTCTACTAGGTCACCTATGGGCCTGGCACTGTTGGTGTTTTTAAGCCAGCTGATTTATTGCTACTTTTGAAGGACCAAAACTGGAAGACTAACATTGGTGGTATAGAGCACTAATATGTCTTTTGAGATGTGTATTCCAGCTTGGTGCCAACTACAATTGCCCTTTATGTGGCTTAGTGTTTTAGTTCAAGAGAGGCAGTTTGGCTCACTAGTTCATTTGGAGATTGTGGAAAGGTTAAACTGCTATATGAAGTGGTGCTAATCAAAAATAGATTTGTACAGAAGGGCCCCTGGGCATCTGTGGGCATTCATAGACTAATGTGGAGTCTGAATTTTTTGGGGCCATTAAATTCAAAGATGCTGTTTACTTGATTTAGGGCTGTTGATTCTTAGCTACAGGTCCAGTTGTAACTTCAGTAGTTTAACATTTCCTGAGACAGGGTGGGTAAGGTAATTCTTTTTTGTTGGACCAACTTCTGTGGGAGAAAGTTACAAAATTTTGATTTTTAACATGAATCCTCTGTAGGTCTCATTTCCTGTCACCTGTACTAGAGAGATTCTCTCATCCATTTTTAGAGCAGGAATACATTTTGTTTACTCTTCCATGATGCAGTGATGATTAAGTTTACAATTTGAAAAATATAAAGCATCTTATTTGCAAAAGGCTCTTTACAATTAAAGTACATGTAACTTTTTGACTAATTTTGTGTTGCTTTTTGGCACTCATATTTTAAAATCAGCTTATTGTTCAAGTGGCCTGCTGGAGGTGAGAGGAGCACTGCCCTTTCTTACCTCTTAAAATGCAGCAGGGACTCATTGCAGCTGACAGAACATGGGGTTCATTCAATCTAGGTTGGTGGCACAAGTGATGTTGAAGTGAATGAGAAGAAAGACAGAGTAACTGATGCATTAAATGCTACTCGTGCTGCTGTGGAGGAAGGTATAGTTCCAGGAGGCGGATGTGCATTGCTTCGATGCATCCCAGCACTAGATGCTTTAACTCCAGTCAATGACGATCAAAAAATTGGTAAGACAAACTGCATGGGAATGGACTTCAATGTGAAGATTAACATTTTCATTTGATACTAATAATCTTCATAAACAGCTGCAACTCTGTAGATGAGAATACAGTTCATTTTAGTGAGTCCTTTATGATTATTTGGTCTAGTTTAACAAGCAACCTTTGACACCCCAATAATGTGTGTGTTAAAATGGGAATAAGTTTTTCATCTGGTCTACCTGTAAAACAGCTATTCTGAGACAGCGGTATTTAGTGCTCTTAAACAGTTGACACTGTGGCTGTCAAAGAATCTTTTTAAGACTTCAGAATAGATTTTGTTGTTCAAAGCTTTCCTAAGGAGTCTTGTCTGCCTTTAATTAGATAAATTCATAGATCTATTTTCAAGAGTAATAATGGTAATTAAAACTGGTGCATGAGCCTTGTTGTAGTAATGACCTTACTTATGATGCTGCCCAGCAGCAGGTTATCTAATATTTTACTGCAGGAGGTAGAAAATTTTGTTCCTTGTTCTTGAAATCTATTGGCATGTTAAGTTGGAGTATTTAACTTGCAGTTGGAGTAGTGGAGAATGTACTTTACTTAGAACCCTGACAATATTTTTACAGGCATAGAAATAATTAAGAGAACGCTGAAAATTCCAGCAATGACTATTGCTAAGAATGCAGGTGTTGAAGGATCATTGGTAGTTGAAAAAATCATGCAGAGCCCAGCTGACATTGGGTATGATGCAATGCTTGGTGATTTTGTAAATATGGTGGAGAAAGGAATCATTGACCCTACAAAGGTAATGCAAACTCTTTGGTTTAAAAAAAAAATATATATATATATAAATATATAATAATATATTTTAATGGGTGGGAGGGAGAGGAGAACTAGTATTGAACTAATATTTTTCTTGTATTCTTAGGTTGTAAGAACTGCCTTGATGGATGCTGCGGGTGTTGCTTCCCTCCTATCAACAGCAGAAGCTGTAGTTACTGAAATTCCCAAAGAGGAGAAGGAAGCACCCATGGGAGGAATGGGGGGAGGAATGGGAGCTGGCATGTTCTAATTCCTGAAATGCTGGTACATTGTGAACTGTGATGGTTGAGACTGACAGTTTGCTAAAAACTTCAAGTCAGTGCAAAGAGGGTGAACAGTGACTGAAGTGAGGCTGGTGTTGAAAATCACTGTAACCATTAAGTTACTGGATTTCATTTAACGTATGTAACTGTTTGCAGTCACTGTTCATGCCTACAGATAATTTATTTTGTATTTTTCAATAAAGACATTTGTACATTCCTGCTACTGGGTTCAAGATCCATGTACCACTGTTCTGCTTTAAACTTAATTAAGGCACTTAATTCTATTTTAATCAGAATTTATTGGTGCTTGCCACTACTAGGAAAACTTCAGACAAAGCCATTGTGTGCAAGATTAAAAAAGTGTACAGAGACAAATATACAATTATGTGACAACCTCTGTGTAATAAAAGATTGTTCAAAGTTATGAAATGTATCACCTTATTCACCTGTCCATGAACTTTGATTTAACAAAAATCAAACAATGCAATTGGGATTAAATTTAACCTATTAGAAACCTGCCATGAGTGCAGGGAATGGATGGAGGATTTGTTTAAGAAGCAATCCTCCCCTCAATTCAGAGAAAATGTAGACTACAGGTAGCTGAAATTATGAAACTCTAAGAACCATTCTCAGAACTGTGGTGGGTATAAATTATGCTTATTGCAGTTGAAAGTAATGTACAGTGACATTTCACTGTGTACTAATTTGACTTATATTGAATCCTTTAGCAGCACTACAGGTAAAAATTGAATGAACAGAAACTGCCTTAGATTTTTCATAAAAGGCATTTCATATCTTAAAACAAGAATTAACAACAAGCCTTTTGAAAAGTGAATTAATAGTTCCTTGAGTGAAGACTTAACACTTTTGTTGTATTACCAGATGCTTATTAGAAGATGGGGGGAGGCAATGTCACTATCAAGCATATTAGATTGCATTTTTAAACACTTGACTTTGAGACTAGTACAAGTGCTTGAAGAGTACTGCAACTCTTGCTGTCTTCCAAGGAAAGTGGGAGAAACTTCTGTTTAAACTTTGAAAAGACAGTGATTACAGTGCCCTAGCCTCTTAACTTCCCATAGGATGGGGGTTTATTACTGTCTAAGATTTCCAGTACCTATCTAAACTTGACTGACTCATTTTCAGCATAGGCAACATAATGCTTGTCTGAATTTTACCTGGTCTTTCTTACAGTGCTGCTTAAAATTACTGCAACAGCCTGAAGTTGCTCACATTTTGTTTTACAAGATTGTAGTCAGTCTCATGGGTCCCTGTTCACAAGAAACAGTGAAGCTCATCTAAGGGGAGGGAAGTTACGCACTCAGTGCCTGCAGATGATTTTAATCAACTCAGTTTAAGAATCAGAGGATTCAAAATTTGTAGACTATGCATTTAACACTAACTTTTCTGAGAAAGGAAAAGTAAACCTTAAATGAAATGTGGAGCTTCAAAAATTTTATGACTTGATAAAAAAATAAATGGAACTAGTAATTCAATGTAATACAAGTGTGCATGGTTCCCTTAAGTGCCAAAGGATGTACACCTTTAAAACTAAATCTTCATTTATTTTTAAGAGCAAAGTTAGCTCAAGCTTGTGTAGTGGGAAATAGAGGAAGTTCTATAAACAAAGGAATAGCTGAGTAAAGACAAGGGCCAGCCTCATCAATGTGTTCAAGAATCCTTGGTATAGTTTGCCCCTTTTTATCATTTTAATGCTATAAAAAGGGTAGTGCGTGTGCTGATTGGAGTAGATTCAAAAAGCTTAATTGTTCCCTTTGCATGTTGGTATTTAAGTCAGTTACACTTTGTACAATGCCACCTTGATTTAGTTTACATTAGCAACTTGTAGAACAAGTGCTGCTCTTAACTTGCAGGTCTGTTTGTATTTTTACCACAGCTACTACTCTAAGACTGCACTTTGTACACAGAAACCTTGTCCATTAGAATGCAAGAGTAGCATTTTTGGTCCAGGGAAAAGTAGGAAGCTTAGCAAAATGGCCCTTACTTTCCCTGAATATATTTGGGCTGATGCTGGTGATACAAGAATAAGTTACATCTGTTCAAATAACTTAAATACACTTATTACAAACACTGCAAAAACTTAAGTTTAAGGCAGTAATTTTGGTGTGTTCACTGTATAATCAAACTGTAGGGCAAGGTAAATGCCAGCTTGGCTGGCTTGATGACAGTAGCTGCCACTCAGTTTGTTATAAACACCACACCCTGAATTGCACTTGAAGCTCATATTCTGTACAGCTGGTTCCATACTTTGCACATGTTTTGTACAGCAGTATATTACACACAAAGCTAAGTTAACAAATAGATGCCCACTGAGGAAAGCACCTCTTATAAATAAAGGTGTACAAGTTAGGTTTAACAAAGGTAGAGACAGAGCTAACTTTCCCTTTATGTGTGATGAACTTCATGGAACATAAGCTCCCGAGGTATACTAGTTTCTGGCCCATAGAGTTTGCATGCTCTTCTTTCAAAGGCAGCTACCATCTGCTTAACGACTTCGTCAAAAAACAGTGTAGCAAGTTGAGAGTGTAGAAGTGAACGAAACTCAAAAGACACCTGTTTGAGAAATCAAGAAAAAAGACTACTAGCATTTACCAGTTCAGTAAAATCACATTTATTGTGAATTAAAGAGGAAGGGGGGACTAGTATTTTTGATTTGTATATCTAGGACAGTTTTTTAAAAAACATCTTTGTAAAGCCATTTTATTGATGCAAATGAAGTTTATATAGAGAGTTTTTTTTAAAGGGAAAACCCAGGCTCTTCAACTCACTATTTTTACATATTTCATCAATAGTGCATCCCAGAACTCTTCAATATTAATACAAAAGCATGATAGTTATTAAACTGGAGATGTATAAATAAAGCATGCAGATAAGTTAGAGGGAAACAGATTTAGGTATTTGTATTAGAGACAGGTGAGTGATGGCTGGCAAACAAAAGTAAAGGCAGAGAACATTTGGAGAAAAAAAGTTGAGCTAGATTTTGAGATGAAGCAGTTGACTTGTGGGGTTGTAATAGGCAGCTACATTTCAAGCAAGGAAATATGTCCATTAGGGAAGAAACCAACAACAGCTACTCTTCTGCATCCACCTTTCAGTAACTAAAGCCTATAACTAACTTCACTGCAACCTACATTTTCCACTCTCACCCCTCTTGGATCTAAGTATTCCAGTTAGCGAATGATCTTCCCCTTAACACACAAGATGATAACTGATTATACACAGAGCTGATGAACTATTTATAAGTAGAAATCTAAGAGTGCTACACTCCCAGATTTTGGGCTTACTGTGCTCACTAACCCAGAGGGGTGTAAACTATAGCCTGGGGCCACAGCTGGTCTATCAGCCATTTTAATTTGGCCCTTGAGTTCCCACTCAGGCTGAGGCTCACCTAACTTGGCTCTGTTCCAAAAGGCAGCAGCATGTCTTCCCCTTCCACCCAGCTCCTATGCAAAAGCATGATTAGAAGGCCCTGTTTGTACCCACTTCCTGCGAGCTACAACCCCTCAATCCCAGCCCAGAGCACTCTCCTGCACCTTAAATCCCTCATTCCCAATCTCACCTGAGGGTCTTCACCAATGTTCACTCTAATCCTTTCCATCCATGCGTGGAATAAGTTACATGCACCTTACTGTGAGCACTCTACCAATCAACTGGGTGGTATTTGAATCTCTCCCAAACAGCCACATAAGCACACAGCCTACAAGGAACAGTGGCCTCACACACACACACACACCCTTACTCCCAACTCTATGAGCATTCATGGCTCTCCATACAATTTCCATACTGTGATGTGGCTGTTAGGCCACAAAGTTACCAACCCTTGTTCTAACCTTTTAAAAGTTCTTGCACATAAACATATTAGTCTAAACCAAGATGACAGGGAGTGGAAGCTTAACTTATTATAGTCATTACTATTTATGTGAAACAACCTGACAAATTACTTTGTGCTGTCTACAGCTTTGGTTTGGTTAGGGAACACCCAACTATACTACAGACTGGAATCCTCTTTCTTAATTATATTGGTTGCATATACAAGTGACACTTGCAGGAGGAATCCTTTGCAGAAGTCACTGATTTAGTAAATAATAATTTACAACCACCAGTAGTACTAAGAGCTGCAGGGTGGTGTTAGATGTATTTAGAATGTACTCAGCTGAAGCTTGTGCAGCCTTTCCTATAAGATGCTGTGCCACTTCCAGGGAAGACAGAAGGGGCGGAGCATGAGCTGGACAGGGGCACATGGCTGGTTCCCCCAAATTCCTGCAGCAGTCACCTGGATGGTTAAATCATCAAGTGCAGTCTTAAGAGTCAGTATTAAGAGTAGTGTCCCAGTTAAGGGCCACATCTACACTAGCCCCAAACTTCGAAATGGCCACGTAAATGGCCACTTCGAAATTGACGTGGCTCGCTGCCGCACGGCTCGTCCTGACAGGGCTCCTTTTCGAAAGGACCCCGTCTACTTCAAAGTCCCCTTATTCATACGAGCAGATGGGAATAAGGGGACTTTGAAGTAGACGGGGTCCTTTCGAAAAGGAGCCCCGTCGGGATGAGACGCGTCAATTTAGAAGTGCCGCGGCCACCCGCATGTTAATGAGGCGCTGAATAGGCATTTCAGCGCTTCATTAGTAAACTTCGAAATGGCCATTTACATGGCCATTTTGAAGCTTGGGGCTAGTGTAGACATAGCCAAGGAGGAGCACTCAGCCTGCCTATAACAGGCCCTTATACCTTCAAATGGGTACAGAAGTCTTCATTTTGAATTGGGTGGAATAGTGATGCATATCAACCTTATACATTCCAGCACGGAAGTGATATTTTACAGGATAAGGACTTTAAGCACATAAAACTTTACTGAAGTAAGAAGTGAAGTTAAGGCATTACTCCAGGGCAGGGACCAAGAGTTGTGTCCTGAAAAACCAGGAGTGTTTAATTTTTCAGTTACAAACTTTTGATAGTACAGCTCTTTCTCATGAACTGCAGATAATACTATGCTGTACTTCAAGGCATGTATGATGAATGGTTTAAAAAAAAAGTTAAAAACAGCTAAGATCTCTCACTCAGAGTTCACTGCTGATTTGGCCAAAGACTGGCACAGTAGGTGGAAGAACAAGCAATAGCCCACAGCTCAGGTGTCTATTTTTGCACCTAAATCTACATCCCTAAAACTAAGTGTATAGTTATTTCACTTCAACTCAGTTATAGCAAATCAAAAGCTTATGCCGAAATAGTCTAGACTTTAGCAAAGCATTTGATGTGGTCTCACATGATATTCTTACAAAAAGACAGGCAAATAGAATTTAGATGAAGCTACTATAAGGTGGGTGCATAACTGGCTGGATAACTGTACTCAGAGAGTAGTTCTTAATTGTTCTCAATCCTGCTGGAAAAGTATAACAAGTGGGGTTCCGCAGGGGTCTGTGTTACGACCAGTTCTGTTCAATATCTTCATCAACAATTTAGATATTGGCACAGAAAGTATGCTTATTATGTTCACAGATGATACCAAGTTGGGAGGGGTTGCAACTGCTTTGGAGGATAGGGTCATAATTCAAAATGACCTGGATAAGTTGGAGAAATGGTCTGAGGTAAACAGGATGAAGTTTAATAAGGACAAATGCAAAGTGCTCCACTTGGGAAGGAACAATCAGTTTCACACATACAGAATGGGGAGAGACTGTCTAGGAATGACTACAGCAGAAAGGGATCTTGGGGTTATAGTGGACCACAAGCTAAATATGAGTCAACAGTGTGATACTGTTGCAAAAAAAGCAAACATGATTCTGGGATGCATTAACAGGTGTGCTGTGAACAAGACACAAGAAGTCATTCTTCCACTCTACTCTGCACTAGTTAGGCCTCAGCTGGAGTATTGTGTCCAATTCTGGGCGCCACAGTTCAAGAAAGATGTGGAGAAATTAGAGAGGGTCCAGAAAAGAGCAACAAGAATGATTAAAGGTCTAGAGAATGTGACTCATGAAGAAAGGCTGAAAGAATTGGGCTCGTTTAGTTTGGAAAAGAGAAGATTGAGGGGTGACATGGTAGTGGTTTTCAGGTATCTAAAAGGGAGTCATAAGGAGGAAGGAGAAAACTTGTTCTTTTTGGCCTCTGAGGATAGAACAAGAGGCAATGGACTTTAACTGCAGCAAGGGAGGTTTAGGTTGGACATTAGGAAAAAGTTCCTAACTGTCAGGGTGGTCAAACATCAGAATAAATTGCCAAGGGAGGTTATGAAATCTCCATCACTGGAGTAAACAGATAAATACTCATCCTAGTTTCATAGAAAGGGGGAAAGTTTTATTAAATTACTTAGCTGTAGCCACACAAGTTAGTGGCAGACCAAAGATTAGAATCCCAGAGTGTCTCACTCAGGCTATGTCTACGCACCAGAGCTGTTTTGTCTTTGAAATGTGCCCAAAATAACAGGCTTCTTTGGAGTTTAGGCTGTCATGTAGATATAGCCTCATAGTCCTCTTGTAAATCCAATGAACTAAACTGTCTATTTCTATTGCTAATTCAAACCATTTACCTCTTCAAAATAATCTGTATGGCAAAGGGGCATTGATAAACAGTTCCACATAAAGTTGAACAGTGTCCATTTTGACTCCCTTTAACAAAGGTGTCAACCTAGAATGCCATGAAGAGGTTTTGATAAAAAGATTCTTTAAAAAAGGTGGTTTCTTTAAAACAAGCTATCTGGATTATGTGATTTACAACCAGTCATTCTAACTTTCTCAACTCAGACAAGGTTTGGAACAAAGCCTTCAGCATTCTGGCACAATAATCAGTGGGAACTAGCATACTGCCTTTTTTGAGGCCTTCTGAGACAAGAAATTATTCTGCAGGGCATTTATATTCTATGAATAAAACAGCATATATCTTACAAACTTTAGCTGCATGTGCTGTATGGTAAGCAGTTGAATTTTACAGGCATGTGTCTGTTTTTCTATTACTTAAATTTGTGATGTTTGCCGTCCCAGTAAACTGCAGCCAATTAGTTCATGGAAGAGGTTCTCAAAATTATAAAGCTACCGTTGTTTCACAGAGCAGAGTGGAGACACACTGGCGGTGTATTCCAGGTAACTGTGTCTGGAATACCACATCCAACTGCAGCCACTTCATTACCAAACAATATGAACTGCCTGTGTACAGTTCATAAAGGAGCAAAAAGTGAGTAGGGGCTGGAGCACAAAATGGTACAAATTTGGAATAATAAAAGGGGCAGTACGCAAAAGAAGAGAAGAAAGTCTATTCCATGATAAAGAACAGAGGAAAAATGTTACACTACCCTAACTGTGAAATCTAGCGGTTATGGAGTAGCCAGCCAACGGAAGGGGTGAAGTCCTCTCCAGTGCAATATTGAAAACTAGAAGTTAACATGAGAACAATCCTGTGTTTGTGCGGACAATGTCTGTATCAGGGGTTGGCAACAACTTTTGCAGGGGGGCCACTTGCAAGAATGTTGGAAAGCAATCACAGACCACGCTTTTCCATAGTAATGGAAGGAGTGTGGGGTCTGGGACAGAGCTTGAGTTCTGGAGGGAGCTCTGGGCAGGGACTGGGATGCAGGTTCTGGGAAGGAGTGTGGGTCCAGAAGGGGTTCTGAGGAGTGGCTGAGGCCACGGCAGGCAGACATGCAGACTACTTGGTTGCCCCACTGGGAGGGCTGTGGAACATTTTCCCCCAGCCCTGGCCTGGAGAGACATGGTGGGCTGGATCTGGCCCGCAGTCTGTATTTTCCCCACCTCTGGTCTAAATTATCTAGTAGGTTTTTCTATCAGTAACTTAAAAACTGTCCTATATGTATTTGTCTGGTAGTCTGGAAAACCACCATTAACTATTTAATAGTTTTGGGGGTGGGGGAGAATACTCAACTTTCTGAAACACTTCACTCCAATGGAAGCTAGTTATTTTCTTCAACAACAACAAAAAAAAAAGATTTCTCACAAGGACTATGAAGGGAAGTAGTCACATGGTAAAATTTAAGATTCAGTAACTTTTGTAAAGCTAGCTTGATTTTTCAGTGCATATGCAAAGCATATTTTTCATTAGTTGCAACACATGTGTTATCATGGCTGTAGTTTGTCCCATTTACAGCAGGCAGGGAGCTTAATTACCATACTTACTGAAAAATCCAAGGTACATGTTCTTGGATAACCTGGGATTCCTGGACTGAAACGCCAAACTGTTTCCAGATGATTAAATAGTTTCCCATCTGTGCAAGATGCCTGGAAAAAAGTTTAAAAATTAAGCTAGAACTAAGTCTTGTATATTAAAGATACAAGGCCAAAAATCTTTCCTTTTGGAAGCTGGTACTAGGAAAATTAATGCTTTCACATTATGTTTAAGAGCCATTTTGCCTAAAATAATTTCAACCAATGTAAACCAAGTTATTCGCATGAGGAACAGTTCTTGGGTCGAAGTAGTAGGTTGGGAGGAATATAGATTCTGTTCTCAACGTCCACACAGCAGATTTCAACCCAGGTGCACAGAACTAAGAGAAAGATGTCTGTAGGACAAGCAAAATAGAATTCTACTGTATTTAGTTTCATTATGCCATAAGTACCGTAGTTTTAAACAAAAACACATTCTATTTAACCTTTACGACTTCTCGTATATAGGTGCATTCACTGAAATGCCTCCAGTATTTGTAATTACACAATATAAGTGTGTAGATATCGATTTTTGATGCTCAATGGTAGTGGTGCTTGTAAGATAAGCTACCATAGCTGTTGACTGAAGCAGCCTTTGTAAGTTGAGAAACACATGATATAAACTAGAGGGGCCCATTGCAGCTTCACTTGCAAGCAGAAATTGGGCTGGAAGAAAGTTTAGACAGAAGCCTGTCATAATACACATCCCAAGTTTATGGGCCAGGCGCCATGTTAGACGGGGAGGGGTTGGGGCAGTCATGTTGTGGGAGTGAGAGACAGGGGTAAGGGAGTCTGTGCCAGGACCTGCGCTGCCCAGGAGAGCAGGGCAAACCATTCTAGAACCTTGCCCTGACAGACCCAGCACAGATAATGTATACATACTGGTGATTAACATGTTCTGCCAAGGCTAGTGAATGGAAGGTCTTACTGATTCTGATGTAAGGGGGGGTTACTCTACAGAACTGTGGTCTCCAAGCTTTTTAAGCACAAGATCATTTTTTGAATTAAAGTGCAGTCCAGGATCTATTTCAAATCTGTATCCTCTTGCCCTGCCCCCTTCCCTGAGGCCATGCCCCCGGCCCCACCTCTTCTCCAAGACCCCACCCTGCTTACTCTATCACCTCTCTCCCCCATCCTTACTCACTTTCAATAAGCTGAGGTACGGGACTTGAGTGCCAAGGGAGATATAGGCTTTGGTCTTGGACCAAAGAGTTCCACGTGTGGGAGGGGATCCAGGCTGACTTGGGGTGCCACCTTTGGGAGAGAATTTGGGTGTGGGGGGGAGGCCTTCGGGCTCAAGCAGGGGTTCAGGATGCACCCTCTGGATGGGCACCACTCACTTCAACTGGCTCCTGGGAGGTGGTTCAGTGGGACTAAGACATGCTCTCAGGAGTGGCACAGGGCCAGGGTGAGCATGTCCAGCAGTGCTGTTGAGGGGAAGGGGGCAAATGGCTCCACACACTGTCCCCCTCCACAGGCACTGCCTCCATAGCTCCCATTGGCCAAGGTTTTCTGTTCCCAGCCAGTGGGAGCTGCAGGAGCATGGCCTGCAGACCAAGCAGCATGTGTGGAAACCCCTGGCCGTGCCCTGCCATTGGCCACAGGGACATGCCAATTGCTTTCAGGAGCAACAGAGAGACAGGACATGTGAGTGTCTGCTGCACTGCCAGACTGTTAGCAGCCCATCTCCCAGTTTGGCTGCAGGTGCCTGCAGGCCAGTGGATAGAAAAACAAACACAGAGGGAATGATTTTTCCAATACAGAGGTAATCTGTAGATGTGCACCACCAGCAGAAACCAAAAACCTAGATCTAATATATATTTTTTTAAAAAATTACCGTAGGGATAAGTACTCCAGCCATGACAGGTTAGACATTTTATAACTTATTACTCAAAGAATTAAATGTAAACATGAGAGGAATTAAATTTAACCCTTAGAGGAGAAAAAAAAAAAGATGAAATGCACAGATCAGTCAATAACACACTTTGAAAGAAGTGTTGGGTTAGTAGATGAATGTGTTTGTGTAAGTGACAGAGACAGTGTGTGAGAATGACAGATTCACACTACCCCGTAAATATGCTGAGCATATTCACAAATAGGAACAGCTGCCACCAAGCTGCCTCCATCCTGAGCCCTGTCGTGTCCCTGGTCTTTATGAAGATGGGAGCAAAAAGTTGCAGCTAGTGGGACATCATGACATCAGTGCCCCTCTTCTCCCTCACCCACCCTGCACAACAAGCAGGAGGCTCCCCGGGGGCAGCCCCACAGCAAAGGGCAAGGAATATCATGGCAGTGGTGGGAGGGACAGCTGAACTGCTGGAACTTGATAACCTGCTGAACTAACCAATCAGGATCACCTATCGGTAGATCTCAATCTACTGATTGGTGAACACGCCTGTAAAAGACTAGCAGAATCTGGCCACAAATTTACATATTTGGCTTCAGGTCTCACCAAACAGTGTTTAAGGGCCAATCTAATTAGTCATTGCCAAAAGCTTTATATGAGGGAAACTTAACTGATGTTGGCTTCATAACCTCCTCTCTAGGATTAGACGACCAATGTGCCCCTTATTTTCACTCACTTTTTGCTGCCCACCATACTTCCAGCAGAGAAGGACAGAACAATGCTCCCTCTGCAAAACTCACTCAAATGTTGCTCCCCAAATTAATTAGGAATTTCTAGGAAAAAAAAAACATTTATATGGCTCTTCCTCAGCCCTGAGAAACAGAAAGCTGCCACTGCAACTCTTCTGGCCATTGGATGTATTAACAAAAGAATCTTTTTTTCTTCACAGCTCCCACTGTTGATACCAATGTCTCAACTCTGTCAGCAGCAGCAATGGTTTCTTTTAGCTCCCATAACAAAAACCATCAGAATGCCGCTGCTCCTTGTCAACCTGACCATTTCTACATTGTCAACACCAACAGATCTGAACAGTAGGAAATTTTAGGGAAAAAAAGTCGTAGTATAGACAAAGACAAACAAAAAAACCACATCACTCCCAGACCTAAAGTACCAAAGACAGATTTTTCTCTCCACCACTCTTTGGGGTGAAATACTCTAGTCTTCTCCAAGACTAGCTGTGCTCTTTTAAGGCGAGCAGTAAACCACAGACATAGTTGATGAGCAGCCCAATGCCTACATTCACAGTCAGCTTTTAGGTCAAGAGCAAGTCTTGCAGGAAAACGGTGGAGTCAGAGTCCAGTCAGCGTATGACACCTGAACTTACTGTTGTAACTATTCAACTGTCTTCAGGTCCAGGAGAGAGAAACCAACCTTTTTCACACAAAATGAGAAAGTGCCTTACATAAAAGCCTTCCCCACCCCGCCCCATTATACTGCCTTGGTACTTTGTATCTCTCGTAATTAACAAGGAATCTATTTCTGCTCCAAGCAGTGGTTTATAAAGAGAAATCCCTAGAAAGAATGGGGACAGGAGGATATGCAGAATTGGACTGAGCATTTGAACAATTATCTTTGACACTAGTTATTGGTGGTCATCTACTCCATGCTGCAAGAAAATGGACTAGATGATTCACAAAGTGCAAGAAAGGTGCAAGACAGAAATATGTAAAATCCCTAGAGATTAGATAGTCAGTGTAGAAGACAATAGAGCAACTGAAAGTGCCAGATCTCTGCTTCAAATGTTTTCCTTTTAACCTGCCTTTGTTACTGCAATGACTGAAAACATTATTAAAGGGGTAAAAGTAAGCTTTTAAAGTTATTGCTTGTGGAACCTGAAAGAAAAAGATGAAGCAGAGTTCCATCTCTTCTGACCTGACCTTAACCTGAAAGACAGAGCAGTAGATGCAGCCTCCACGTTTTCATCAGTTTTGTTATTGAATAAGCCTTCACCATTAAAGTTTCTGGCCTGTCTCTCTAGAAAGCCTCAACTCATGAATACTCAAGAAAAGTGACATAAGATACCACAGTTCTTGCTAAAGTGCCTGAAACATAATACTCACTCCTCAAAGAAAAAAAGAGGTAAAAAAGTCAAGATTAATGTTCAGATTTAAAAGGGTTATCTATGAAATACACTGACAAGCATACCTTATAATGGAGAATCAGGAATTGAGATACTATGTGTACTACATAAATAGTTAATTTCTCACATAATAAAAAGAATAAATCAGACTTTTCTACTTTGCAACTCATGTTTAATATCCCTCAGCTGTAATAAAGCCAAACAAAAGCAACACACAGACTTTGAAAATACAGAGCCACTCAAAAACAGCTTCCTGAATCATTTTAGAATTTTGTTTTGAAGTCATACTTGCCTGTTTTCTTTATTTATACATGCAGATATTAGGAAAAAAAGTTACATAAAAGAAATACACAAAATAAGATTTACCTTAACCAAGTGAGGTCTCACTAGGGTAACAACTGATGTATACCTCTCTAGCACAGGAGGAAATCCTATTTCTAAGTGGGCTTTGCAGTATCCAGAACGTTTGGATAAAATGTCTGACTTTTTACACCAAGGAACAAAAAGTTTGTAGTCCTCCACAACAGCTACGACTTCATACATTTCCTGCATGGAATACCTGGAAATAGAAACATGTCAGTACCAGTTATAAATTATATTAAAAATATAAAAGCTTTTCAAGCTACTGCAAGTTACAAGGGCAACTTTAAGTTTGATATTTTCAAATGTATGAGTTTTGACTTTTAACAATCATTTATACAGCATTGTTAATGGTGTTTGTATGTCCCAAAATGCTGAAAATGGAAAAACATACCCATTTTAAAAATTATATAACTATATTTTTGTGATTCTATCAACTGACCAATATAGCTATTTTTAAAATATGTACAGATAGCTTAGTAAAAATAGTTGAGAGAGAGAGAGAGAGAGATGTAAGCAGTTTGGCATAAATCAGTATTTGCCCAAGGGAAGCACAACATTGGTATAGACAAAGTACCACAGTTTGGGATGAGGTGTATTATTAAAGCTAGGTGGGGAAGCCAGCATAGTGCTTACCCACCATCTGTTCTGTCAAGCTGCTGCTATTAGTCCCTTGTATTCGAGAGCTAAGGTCCCAATCCTACAAACACACAAATGAGTAATTTGTAATTTCATCCGTATGACTAACCCCTCATACCTGTAAGTGTTTGCAGGACTGGAGCCTAAGTTATTCAGTATTACAAAACCAAAAAAAAAAAACCAACCACCAACCTTGAAAGCCAGTTTCAAGCAGCCTGCAAGGGAAATTGTTAAACACTGTTGGTACTAAATTTTACAAGTGTCTCAATAAGGGAAGAGGGAGCTTTTAGTCTTAAATTTTGCAGGGGAGGTGGGGCTAAACTACTTCTGTAGCAAAACTGACTTCCTAACCAACCAAAAAACTAAAGGAAGTCATTAGGTTATGATGTCTGACTTAATAAAAACCTCCCTCCAACTTTTTTTAAATTGGCATCTTATTCCTAGCTTTAGGGAGAAAGCAAGGTGGAAATTCCAGTCTTGGCTGGTCTTGAATTAGTTTTTTTTTTTTTTAAATGAGATAAATACAGAACAGATTTTTTTTTTTACTAATTTACTAATTCTGACTGATCTAAGTTTCAGATCACCATAAAAACTTATATAATCCTCATTTATAATGGGAAAACAAAGAAATCAGAAGATTGGGGGGAAAAAAGCATTGCCATTTGACTGTTATTCATTAAGGCTCTTTAAATACTGTGCAAGTGATTTTCACAGAATAGCTTTATACTACGCACTCAGACTTCCAGACATGCAAAACTGCAGTAAGTTCTACAGAGATTCAGATTTAAATAGGTGTAAATCTGTAGCTTTTTTTTACCTTTTCATCACAACCTGTAGTAAAATGGTCATACTAACCGGTTTCGCAGATCTGCAGGCTTTTAAAATACACACTGTATCTGCTTGTCTAAGAATACAACTATTATAGGCAATGCTGCAGCAATGTTTTCAAAGTTGATCTCTGTTGGAAAGTGATTTTTGTGGGGGTTTTTGAGGGAGAGGACCTTGAGGGGTTGGGGACATGCTAAGTCTGAAGGAAAAAAAAAAATGCAACTGCCTTTGGAAATGGAAGAAAGCTACCTTACAGGCTATTGAAACAATCATTTGACATGAAAATTGACCTCACTGAGACCTCTCAGAAGCCTCTAAAGAAAACTAGTTTTGATTTAACCAGTTATGATCCTTAGGAAGTCACACTTTGCTCCAAGTGGTGCTTAAAATATACTGAATGGTAGGCTTCACTGTATATGTTTAGTCCTTCAAATGGACTGAGTATCTAAATATTTGTCTGACACTAATTTCTAAGAATTTCTGGAAAACAGACCAAATTGAAGAATCATCTTACTGCTGCACTGTACTCTCTTTGCTTGTTTGCCTCTAACATATCAATCCATAACTCCTCTTCTCTTCTTCTTTTCCCTCATGTTCTCTCTTTAACCCTCTTCCCTTATCTGCCTTCCTTCCCTATTATCCCTAATTGAAAGGAGAAAAGCATTAGCTCAGTCCCATGTCCACACCTTTCATTTCTTAAATCCTTCAGCATGCCATGAACACCTACTTTAACCTTCAATACATTTATCGGCTACCTCAGCAACCCTACTCTCTTATCCCATCATCCCTTGTCCTCACATCACCCTCTTCCCATGCCCAGAATTTTGCTGTCTTCACTCATACATCTTGTTTAAATTTCACAGGGCGGGCTGGGCATTCTTATTTAAGTGTTAATTACACGTATGGAGCTTTAGAACTAGTAACTGAGAACAGCCCATGCCCACAAAGTGGTTGAATACCTCTTGATAGACAGAATGGATCCTAAAGAAGTATGGGGATGGGTTTAAATTGAACGTTGTAAGGAGCATTTAGGAAAAAAATATATAAACACAATTCTGACTTTGGGTTTCTCCTAAAACAATGGTGATATTACAAACAATTAAAGCAAAGCGGAGCATGCAGGCCCTTCACTGTCCCAATGTTAGTCAGCAAATTGAGAAGCGCGAGATCCTGCACTCTGGCCCTCATGATGTAGAACATCTTTACCATTTACTTCAACTGAAACATAAGAAACATGCAAAAATCCTCTAATCAGTTTAAAACAGAAGTCTCCAAACTGTAAGGCACAACGCCCTAGGAATGTCGGGGGGGGGCCCTGTGTCAGTCCCCACACGGGTGGAGAAGAAATGCTACCAAGACACTCCCTGGCCTCAGCTCTGCTTCACTCCCATCACCAGACACACCTCAGGGTATGTCTATACTTCCTGGGAAATGGATAGAATTGCAGTTGATCTTCCAGTGTTCGATTTTGTGCATCTGGCAATCGATCTCTCTGGGTTCAGCTGTTGACCCCTGTACTTCATGTTATTGCGTGAAGTAAGAGAGGTCGACAGGAGCGTATCGAGGCTAGGTCTGTACTAGGGAAATAAGTTGATTCTGATACACTGATTCTAGCTACACAAATGCCATAGCTAGAATTGTACACAGTAGTCCCTCAAGTTAAGGGATGGTAGCATTCTCATGCACTCTCGCCTCATTCAAAGTTTGTGTAAATTGGGCGGGGGGGGGTGATCCCCAGGGGGAAGAAAAGGAGCATAAACAGCTGGAGGCCAAGTTATTCTTTAGGATGAACACATGTAGTTTACTGAAATTCAAGGGTGGCTATGCCATTTCTTCCAAGGCAGAGTTTGAACAGGAAACAACATATCTAACATCCAAACCATGTGACTGGGAGGCCAAGAGGCCGGTCCTGAAATCCTGGTTCTATTAAGATCAACAGGAGATTTGCTGTTGACTTCACTGAGACCAGATTTCACCCTGAGCTCCAGGACTTTTATAAATAGGAAAAAACAAGACTAGTGCTTCCATCTCTACACCCCCAGTAGCAACTTAAAGAACTCTTAAGAACTTCAAATGAAGCACACAGGTTGTGGCTAGACCAACCTGCAACTTTGAAGGCAGCATGGTAATTAGGGTTTCAGGATACCACTAATGAAGTGCTGCAGTGCATAGGCAGCACTTCATTAGGCTAAATCTCCCCCCAAAGGCAACTTTGAAGTGTGAAACTAAGTGCCACATGCATGTAGCCGCGGGTACTTGGAAGTGCCCGCGCAACATCAAAGTCCCTTTACTCCTCAAAATTTTGATGATAATACTCAAAATTGTGAGGAGTAAAGGAACTTCAAAGTGTGAATCTTTGAAGTGCCGGCCTGTGTGTAGCTGTGGGTTCAACCGTGGGTACTTCAAAGTGCCCACGCTACATCCAAGTTGCCGCAGGGGAGATTGAGCCTCATGAAGTGCTGCGTGTACAGCGGAGCACTTCCTTAGTAATCTTCCAATGTCCTAATTACCATGCCCCCTTCCAAACTAGGGGCTAGTCTAGATGCAGCCACAACCTAAGTGCAACATATTATCATGTTTTTGGAGCAGATGAGGAAAAAAAAATGAACTGAGTTCACATCTTCGTTATTTTGCTGAAATTAGTTTTCTGCAGCCGCTGATTAAATGGTTAAGGCATTCTTCCCACTAGAGGGGGTAGTTTTTTATTACAGTAAAACCCTGAACATGTCCAATAAGCAAGGGTGGAGGGGGAGGGCACTGCCTGGGCCCCTTCCGAAATGATGGTGGCTGGCTCCCTGGGGCAGGCTGCAGGATGCGAGCTGCCACAAAGTGACTCCGTGGGGCTGGCTCCACAGGCAGCCAGCATCCCCTCCCCCTGGTCCCAGGGAAGGGCCCCAGTGGTCAGAGCATGGAGCCCCAGTTATCCCAGGTGGGCAGCCCCTGCTGGCCCTGGGACCATACCATCACCAGCCCTGGATGGGCTGCCAGCTGTTCCTGGCCACCTCCCTGGTCAGTCGCTGCCAGCTCCAGGGCACAGAGACCCAGCAGGCCAGGGGTGGGCTGATGGCTGCCCCTGACTGGCTCCCCAGACCTGGGTCCCTGGGCTGTCAGCCACTGCTGGCTGCAGGATATGGAGCCCCAGTGGGCAGCCAGTTGCCCCAGCACCATCTCCCCTTGTTGGCTCCCTGGGCAGGCAGCCACCCCCAGGTCAGGTGGGTAGCTCCAGCTGGCCTGGGTGGGGAGCCACTGCTAGCCCCTGTTGGGCTGCTGGCTGCTCAGGACATCCTGCAGGCTGTGCTGTGCTGGGGGAGATTATCTAACCCCACCAGGTATCAAACATTCCATTTCATCCCACTGTGCCTCAGGCAGTGTTGGATAAAACAGTGTTGGTCAACCAGGGTTTGCCTGTATTTGTTTTTGCACACTGTGTGTTTAATTTCTGTACAAGAGTCACAGACTAAAACTGGCTAGTGGTTTTTCGCATCTTCATTCTTTAGGTTCAATTTGAAACACTTAAATGGGGCCTGGTTTTCAGGGGAGAGCTGCTCTGCATATTCTGAAAAGTCAGTCACCTTTAAAATCATTAGTCACCTCTAAACATAAGCCACAATCTGAATTTTTAATATTTCTGGTTGTCTACAACAATTTAAGGAAACCAAATGCACAGACATCTAAATATCTGTAGTTCTACTGTACAAACCCTATAATTCTTCTCTCAGAATATTCTTTTCTTTTGTTTACAAATGGTGCAGCAATGTTGAAGAAAGTTCTTCTTGAGAAGGTTCGGTTTGTAACAGATGCTTGTACTGGAGGAATTCTGCCCATCAGAATACCACAGGAAGCCAAGTGCCTGCAATTGTGAAAATATATTATAGTGTGTTTTGGATTAACAAAAAAAATTGAATGCATGAAGTGAGACAGGATGGGTAAGGTACAATGAAAGATATTACACGCCTTGTCTTGCTAATATTCTGGGACAAACTTGGCTACAACACTGCATACGTTAAAGTGAAACACAGGTAATCTTTTTTAACAGTACTGCTGGAAATTTTGGATTCAGATGTGAAAATGAGTTCAATAACAGTCTGTAAACTGTTGCAACCTTAACCTCCCCCCGCCCCCTTTTTTTTTTTTTTGCCTTTGGCGAGAGTAAAAATAGCTCAGAGTCACGGGAAAAATAAATTGGCACAGAGTAAAATACAAAGGCCTTCCCTTAAGACTTGGCATCAAGTCAGTCCGAGGCCATACACTAAACCGAGTTCATGCATTTGACATGCAGAAAAGCATTTCCTGTTAACATTTAAACAGTAGTCAGAAGTCATCTCTAATGCTTTGTCCAATTCTGAATATATGAACAGGAAAAGAAGTTTGGATTCTGGTATACACAGCTGAATTCCATTGCAAATAATTTCTTGTGAACTGAAACAATGTTTTTTTTTCTCTCCACCCTAACTTCTCTTAAAAACAAGGTTCCTGGCTGTATGGCATTTCTGGAGAGGAACATACATTCTTTATTCTCTGAAAGGAGTTCATATAATCTTCAGCTCAAAGTGCTCTCAAAAATAAAATCTCATTATTTACTTTTCAGGAATACTTAAAATTTAAAAGTCACATCTGTATTCTGTCAATAAGTTTAAGATTATAGAAAAATATACAAGCATATTTCAGTTTTTAAAACATGAATCACCACAGTTATAAATCTTCCTGCATTCCTAAATTCTCAACTCAAGCAGAGTTGAGTTTTCCCACTGTTACAATGCACCAATGGTATTTTAAACAAAAAACAATCTCAGGAAGTTCTGACTCCTAGCATCAATGCATCTAAAAGACAGAGATCTATTACCTATGACTGGCTCCTCTCCCTATAATATCTGAAGAACTATCTGGATTTCTATCGTATTTCTAACAACGCAATCAGAGCTGTAACTCTAGAATCATGCAGTCATATGGATGAGGTTAAAAATGGAACTGACCTTCCCCAATAAGATTAAAGTTTTTTTTACATAGTGTACTGATGGATGAGTCTTCTCTTTAACCACTGCAGGTTGGCAAGTTATCATAATCAAGTGTAAAATGTCAACTATCTAAAGAATAAACTATTAACTTTTGCTGGCCTATGACAGCAAAACATACACACTAATTTTCCACAGTAACCAACAGTGTAAACTTGCAGGGCAGAAGCATCACATACCTGCTCTGCACTCTCCTCAGTGGAGCTTTATTACAGGATAGTCAAATAATACTGTAATTATACAATCCATTTTGCAAACATTCTTGAAACATAATCCCTACATAGAGAGGCTTATATAATAGAAATATCTACTTGTGTAATTAACTTCTATTCAAAACTTTTCATGACGAAAATGGTTAAGCTCCTAAGAGCTGCAATAAGTATCCTATGATTGTACAACTATCCCAGGGCTAAACTTGCATTTAGTTCTGATTTTTGTCAGCTAACATGATGGACCAATCGGAGAAAATTCAAGAGAGCCAAGAACGCAATCACTCTGGAGAGAGAACATTTATATGTTTTGTTACCTTACAAAATGTGTAACAAGATGACAGCCTACGAATATTGAAAACTGTAAACATCAAAGACAGAAAGGAATTACTTCAGACTAAATATAGGAGATACCAACAAGAGTACTGGTATGAAATTAGGGAAGGGAAAGTTGGACTGAGTAGCCCAAAAACTCTCGAGTGTGACCTCTCTTTGACTTTAGGACAGTTATCTCAAAAGATGTGAATATAGTCTGATACCTTAGCAGTAGCTTAGACAAGGATGCTGCAAGGGGCATCATTCAGAAACCAATCTTGTAGTGCCAAAGATTTGTAAAATAATTAATAAATCTTTAGCCGTATCTAATTTCTATTAATCTGGGCAGTGCACTCAGAAAACCAGCCACACGCCTTATTTGGGAAAACTAGCCTTATTTTACATCTAACTGAACTTCTCTCAACAATGGATCAAAAAATCTTTACAACCATGTATACTACTTTGTATAGGACATTGTCAAAAATAAGTGTGTAAATTTCTGTAATATTATATTAAAATTATTTAAAACTATTGGTCAGCTAGACCTGTTTTTCAGCTTCCAAATCCCAATACTCAAAGGCTGTGTCCACACTTGCCCCCAGCTTCAAAGGGGGCAGGGTAATCAGGGCCACAGGAGATTACTAATTATTTGCCCCCACGGGAACGTCAAAGTGGCAAACTTCGAAGTGCCAGAATGCATGTAGCCATGGGCACTTCGAAGTACCTGCAATACTTCAGAGTCCTTTTACTCCTCTACACACATGCCAACACTTCAAAGTTTGCCACTTCAAAGTTGCCGTTGGGGAGAATTAGCCTAATGAAGTGTTGAGTGTTCACCATGGCACTTTTATGAGTAATTTCCCATCACCCTGATTACCATGCCCCCTTTGAAGTTGGGGCAAGTTTAGACACAGCCAAAGTGAAATAAAGAAAGGACGTACAATGATGTCTGTGAGAGTTTTAATCCCATTCAAGGCAGCTGCATATGATTAACGTATTACCATTTTGATTATTTCTGAAGATATTAAGAAAGCACAAGAAAGTGCTGGATTCGGCCCTGATTTGGGAAAGCATCCTTTTTAAAGACATAATTTAAATATATGCTCAAACCCCACTGATGTCAGTAGGATTTAAGCATATGCACTCTCCTCAACCAGGCTCTTACTCAACACGTCTTGCTCATTCATCTTCAAACCCTACATAGCCCCAATATTCAGAGTATTAGATATAGAGAAAGAATCCCCACAGAGAGGCTATAACAGCAGAGCCGCATCAAAATTCAGCAGTACTTGGCTTCTGGTCCTGCATTCATCCCTCTCTAGCAATAGGACAGCCAGATTTCAAATCTTAGTATATGTTACCTAATTACAATCATTTACTGCTTTATGCTCAAATGCAAAGACAACCACATGGCTTTCATGATCCAGTGTAGCAAGTTATTTGCTGTATCTTATTTGCTCAAACATATATTCCATGATTTTATTAAAATTTAAAAAAACCTACATTTTTTAAATTAAAGTGTATTAGAATCAAGTATTAGAAGAGAGATTTAAACAAATGATAGGAAAGACTGAGATTCATACTAAGGATGTGTGTAACCATGTTCATAGGATCTTAAATGGCAGTTACACGAAATTAATGTAATCTCTTGGCCATTTAATGATCTATGATTCTGTGCAACACAAATTCCAAAGCCCAATTGACGTCAATGTCTCTCTCCCTCATTAGTTAGTTTAGTAGTCAGCACAGAGGCTCATATGTTGTAGGGGTTGTAAGCAGCTGTGTGGTATTAAAATACCACAGACATCTTTTCTTTTCACACAATCATGGAGCTTTCCACTCTTTGAAGGAGGTGACAAACTAAAAGACACAGGCAGAAATGCTTTATGAAAGAGTTGTTTGGAGCGCCTCTCCCTCTTTTATTAATAGCATATAATTGATTAAAACATTAGTACCTACCTCTGTCTATCTGATACATGCATAATACAAGTTGTTATAAAGACAAGTCTATACAAGCTGCTACAGCATAGATCTATCACTAAGCATTTGGCAGATCACGAACATAAAAATCTAGTGATATCTTCCCTAATTCTTTATCTCACTGTCAAGGAATGACTTAAAATCCTGAACACATTATCATTTTAAGACAAGGTCCATCTGGATCAAAAGAACCTAAGCACCACAGTTTAAAAATAGGCTATAATATTCAAATGTTACTAAGTATTTTTCAACAAAGTTGTAGATAACAGGCTTTTTCTGCGTTAGACGCAGTTTCTAGGAATAGAGTTTGTCCTCAAACCACACACATTAAATCATTTTTAAAACACTATGTTTATTTAACAAGGATGAACTATTTTAGTCTCTCCAGCCCACATTAAACCTCACTGGATTGTGGACAGTACATAAAATGACACTTTTTTCTCTCCAAGCAGCCAAAGAGCAAGATCCCAAATTTTGATAGTTCACTCTGTGTCAAACAACTGAATGTTGTTGATGACATCATGAAGTGATTTCTACACCAAAAATATCTGTTGCCAGCTTTAAGCAGGTGGAGGACAGAGAACCAGGCACACTTCACCTCAGCCTTAACATTGAAGCACAATCAATAGCTCCTTAGCAATGCAAGTGGAATTTTACTTCTTAATTAAAGAAATCATTTGAATCCATTTAGCTTTCCAAGTTTTCTTTTAGTTTTACACAACCTGCATCTATAATTGAAAGACTAGATTTAACAGAATTAGCTAGGACACATGAAGGGTATAGGCTCTGGACTCCTAATTAACCTTCCATATATTAAATAGTCACGACAATTATTTCACTATGTTTAAAAATTACTCAAAATTATACTTACTGGTTCAGCCTGAGAGAGTGTAAGTTTGCAAATTGTTAATGCTTTGCATTCCATACTTGATCTTCAACAAGACACTAAAACCCAAGCTATAAAAATCAGCCTTT
The DNA here is from genome assembly GCF_033958435.1 of Carettochelys insculpta. Lineage (NCBI taxonomy): Eukaryota > Metazoa > Chordata > Testudines > Carettochelyidae > Carettochelys > Carettochelys insculpta. The sequence continues at coordinate 16,069,310 of NC_134144.1, forward strand.
CAAGTCACAAAATAAGATCCAAGATATTATCTGCCTTACTGGTTAAGGTCAACAGTCTCTTAACAATAAGTTAGTGGAAACAAGCAACATCCTGACTTTGCCATGAAGCAGAGAGAGAGAAGGAAAAAAACATACAGAGTAAAATAATCTTTAGCACCCCCCAAAGAAATAAGAAAAGAGCATAAGTTACCACCATAACTAAATTAAATATGGGTTACATTAACAAGGTGCAAAGGTAGTACCAAATCTACAGAGTCCATTGCCAGAAGTTACTCTTTATTCAAAAATCTAAATCATAAATCAATTCCAGGATTCACAACTATAGTCACTTGGTGAGGGAGCCCAGAGTCTATATATCCAGAGAAACAGTTTTCCCCCTACAGTAAACCCACAACTTATGTGTAGGTTATGTTCCTGGGCAACCATACTTAAGTTGAATTTTGCACAAGTCAGGACTGGGTAGCAGAGGGGTCCCCAGTCCTGGCTGTGACTGGCTCCCAGCTCCCCCCTGCTTGCATGACCTGGGAAACTGTGTCCTGGCTCCAGTTGTGGCCCCAGCCAGGAATCAGGTGGCAGCCTGGCTCCCCACCACTCACTGCAGAAGAGAAATGGTCGGTTCCCTGGTGCTGCACTGGTCAATTTCCCAGCTCCCCCAACCAGAGAAGAGCCAGGGGTCACCCTACCACTGGTTCCCAGCTCCCTGCCACTCACGATTTCAACTGGTGTTATTGCAAGTAACCCTTGAGACAAAATTGTGTAAGTCGGGTGTCTACTGTACTCATGCCGCCTGGGGACTGAGCAGAAAGAGATATTGGAGACCAAGGATGTTGGATCCCTCCCTGGATTCCTCCAACGACTCCAACATTTCCCACAATAACCGGCATTTTATTTGCATAAAAGTTTTTTTTGCAATCATCCTAACATTGCAGTGACTGTATCTCAGCCATAAACCATCCCCCTTCCCCCAGCATGACACGGGGGGATAGTTTATTTATTTCCTGAGTTGGAAAGAGCCTTAGGACCCTCGTCCCCCACTCGTCAGCCAGAGGGAAACTGCGAGAGGAGCCGTTAACCAGTTCATCTCTGGCGCGTTCACTCTGGAGCCTACTGATCGCGCGGCAAACGTCACCGCCGTTAGTTCCCGCCCCTCAGCTCCCGGGGCCCGCAGCGCTAGCGGCTCAAGGGAGGTTCCCGCAACCCAAAACGGTGGGCGGAGTCTCTCGCAGTACGGGACGGAACAGGTAGCCGGCGGGGGAGGGGAGGTTACCATCCCCTTTAAACCTCCCCATGTCCTGCCGGACGCTAGGATCCTGCCTACCTGAGGACGCTTCTGTGCGGCGCCGTAAGCCTTTCGGCAAGCACCTTCCCAAGCACCCGGCCGCTCCGCGCCATGTTCGGCCCCGCTACCTCACCTCCCCATCCCAGTCAATCAACCTAGCGGCGCGCAGCCCAACGGCCGCCAACCCCAAACCCGCCCCCATCTCTACCACACCAATCACCGCGCAGCAGTCGCTCACAGGCTGCCAATCAGCGTCCTCGAAGGCCCGTCGTCACTGCAATGTGACCCGCCGTGTCCTACCCTTCGACACACACCCCCTCCCACACCCACCACATGACTCCAGCGCGCGAGTCCGGGACAGAGAGACGGGGGCGCGCGCAGTCACAAGGCTGAGGGCTAGCTTTTGGGGTTACATAAGGCAGGGAGCAACAGGGGCGGGACGAACACCGGAATCAGTTCGCTGATTGGCCGAAAAGGGTGACACTCGACAGCTCATGAAGCCACACACAACCGGAGTGGGGGGAGGGGTCCATCCCCCAGCCGTCTAGCTGCCGCTGTCCCTGGGCTCGTACCCTGCCCTCGGCTCCTGTCCCTGCTGCTTAAAGCCTATCCTAGCCCCGGCCCCCTCGCCAGGCCTCGAGCGGAAGGGGCGGCTCTAGGGCAACCGACCTTCAGCGGCGCCCTCTACGCCCTTCTGGGCAGCTCCGGCAGTGACTGAAACCGCCCTGGGGCATCAGCGGCTGGCAGCGCCAGCCCCTGTTGTAGAGCTGGGGCCGGGGCAGTTGTTCCGTCTGCAGGTCTGCGTGTAGCCTGCTGCAGCTTCTGCCGTCCACCGACAGCCCCCCAGCTCTGCCGCCCTTCTCCCACCAGCCCCTCCGACTTTGCCCTGCCACCCTCCTCCTTCCAGCCACCCCTCCCCCCGGTCCTGCCCTGTAGCACCCACCCCTCAGACCATGTTTGTAGGCCCCTACAGTCAGCCCCCTCGCCTGTATCCCCTTCCAGCGTAGGGCTGCCACCTTTCTGACTGACGAAAACGGAACATGCTAGCCCTGACCCCTCCCAAAGGCCTTGCCCCTGTTCTGCTCCTTGTCTGAAGCCCTGCCCCCCCACAGTACCCCCCTCTGTCACTTCTCCCACATGCTTGATCACGCTGTCAGTTTCACTAGGCTGGGGCAGAGTGGAGGGTGTGGCAGAAAATAAAGGTACCTGCTGCAGGTGCAAGCTCTGGCATGGGGAAGGCAGGAAGGGGTCTGTGGCAGGACCTGATTTCTAAATAGGCACACTGGGCATGTGGCTAGGCATGCCTCAACTTTAAAAAGGGGTCAAAAGTTTATTTTTTTATGGAAAACCCAAAGGTCAGCTGTAAGCAAGGGGCAATAAAACTGCTGTGCCTAGAGGCATATAAGGTATAAATTGGGCCCTTCTTTGGAGTGCCATAAGGTGCTCCAGGCTCAGGAATAGGGTCAAAGTGTGGGGTCAGTGTGTGAGAAGGGGCTCTGGGTTTTGGAAGGGGGTGTTGGTCCTGTGATCCAACTAGAGATGAGGGGCTTGGAGTGCACCTCAGCAGTCCAACACTCTGGCATTTAATTTCAAAAATTTCAAAGTTTAGGGAGTAAAAGCTCTTTGAAGTGCCCATGGCTACCTGGTATGTGAAAACTTTGAAGTTGCCACAGGGGAGAATCAGCCTAATGAAGTGCTGCATATTCACTGCAGCACTTCATTAGTAATCTCCCATCAGCCTGATTACTATGCCCCCTTCAAGTACAGGGCAAGTGTAGACATAGCCATGGTGTTTCAAAGGGGCCCAAAGCGCCTGTCCACCATTAGTATGGCAAGAGCTGGCAGCTCCAAGCCCCTTTGAAATGCTGGGCCCCCCTATGCAATTGTCCCCCTTAACTACATCTGTCAGAGGGCCTGCTCCAAGCCACCAACTTCTGCCCTTTATTTTCAGCTTCCTCATTCAACTCAGGCGTAGTTTGACTTCTACATTGTTGGGGTAGCTCCAGTTTGATTGATAGAACTATATATGTGTGCAAATTCTCTGAGGCTTGCATTTTTTGGGACGGCAGTGCTCTCACCTGCAAACTATACCCATGCACTCCTCAGCAGATCCTGCTCCTTGTCACCAGTCTCCTCTGTAGAGTTCCTGTCCCTTGTCTCTAACTCCCTCATACACATACTTCAGACTCAGTCCTGTGATTTCCAGTGCTCCAGCCCACACAGACCTGCTCCCTTGCTGCCTGATTCATGCTCCTCCCCGCCACCCCCACAGAGCCTGCTGAAGCCCGTGATGTTTTTATATTTGTTATTTCAAAGGAGCACTGATGGTGTATCTAACTGCAAATACTGCTACTTTGTGCATAACAAGGAAAGACATTTACCTTGTGTATTTCATTCAGGAAGCACCAAGGAAAGTCAATGCCTTTAAACTCTGGGGTCTTCAGGGTTATGGAGTCAGCTTTGTAACCTTGAAGAAGTTGCATACCTGAGCAGTGGCAGCATGTAGGTCTATTTTCCCCATGTCTAGGCTCTGGGAGTGGTTAATATATAAGAAGCTGTAAAGAATAATACTCTGACGATCCAGTTCCACAAGCTGACATACTTAGGGTACTGTGAAATATTCATTGCCAATAAAAAAAAAGTTCTTATGGATTTTTTTTCTTTTGAGATGACCAGCTGTCTTCATACACATCAGTAACTACACGGCTAGTACTCAGTAGGACCACTTCTTGAATGCCTCTGAAAATTAAGGACATTTAGCACATCCCACACTCAGGACTTTTAGTTTATAACAGTAGAATTACACATTATTACAAAAATTTAGAATATGCATTACAATTAGTAAAAGTGGGTTCACAATAGATATTCCAACAATTAAGATGTTATGGTGTTATCCTCCAATGTCACAATTCCAGACTACTTTAACAGTTATTAAATCATACTTCTACATAATTCATCTAATAACAACACCAGTAACAAAAGAAAGCACAAGATAATACCATTAAGAAATTAAAATAATCTCGCAATTATTTTAATAATCCTTATGTACAAAATGCCATGAGAAAATTCAGATTTCCCTTGCAACCGAGTCATAAATACAAATTAATCAAGAATAGTGCCCTCCAAAATGTATATATAAAATGGCAGGTTTTAGTTCATCTACACCCAGCCATCTGGCTCGTGATAGAGTATTGTAATCAGATACAAAACTATGGCGCATCAGGTATCACTCTGTGTAAATGTGAGCCATGACTGTATTGCATTGATAAGTTAATGGGAAGGGGTTTTCTAAGTGCACTGTCTAATAAGCATCTCGAATCATTAGGTAGGCACTTCCTACCTACTGAATGACTATTAGAGCACGCCTCATTATTTTTACTTTAGTTTTTCAAAAACTCTTTTTAAAAAAGTGTTGCGTACCCTTATGCACTGTATCCTTCATCTGTGAAAAGTAGTTCTTACTAACTGAATGGAAAAACAGATTTGTAGATAGCATGAATCAAAGGGTTCAGTCGCAATGAGTCCTGTTGAAAATTCCAGCTTACTCTTTTAAAAGAGATCCTTGTTGCTCAAGTCTTTTCAAAAGATATCCACCTCAGAGTCATCAGTAGTGTCTTCACTTTTAGCAACTGCATAAAACATTATTAAACAAAGATAACATTTCTTTGGATGATTGAAACTGGTTGCAGCAAATCTTACTTAGATGCATATAGGTCCTGTTCATTTTGATATTTTCAAGCAGGCTGCTGTCCTGCAGCCTGCTCTTTAACTTGTTTTCTTATCAAGTTTATTAGTGAGACTATGCATCCACAGATGGAGTTCTGAAGAGCAAGGTGAGAAGGGCAATGGCAAATAATCCTAGCTCAGCACAATTGTTATCACCAACTTCATCTGTTTTTTGCACTTCTAGCAAGAACTGTTCTATCTGGCTATCTTCTGTGTTTGTCTATGAGGCTGCATACAGATTTCTCCACTGCTTTTTCAATTTGGTATGATCCGCTATACATAGGGACACAAAAGGGTTGAGAAATCAGGTTGTGTAGGATTTAGACCAACTGAAGAGCTCTGAGTGAGCACTTGAGAGAGTCTAGATTAGGGGTCAGCAACCCTTCCAAAGTGAAATGCTGAAATTTGACCTTTTGACCTCTATGAATGGACCAAGTGCCAGTGATATTTTTTAAGTAACTAACAGTCCTTCTTACAATAGCTTCACTAATAAATAAATTAAGATGCAGAGCTATACCATTAGGTGCTAGCATTAGCTGGTCTTTTGTTAATCCACAGGCAGCATGGTTTTGAACAAACTCCCAGCGTCATGGGGGATTAGGGGCAGGTCTGAGCCCCTGTCTCATATGCAGATGAAAATTGGCTCTGACCCCCAACTCTGTGTTCCTGACCCCTGATTTAGGTGATAGTCACATTAAAAATCCCTAGAAAGAGAACAGACTCTAAGCTCCATATAGATCAAGACACATTAATTTGTCAGTAAAAGATCCTGCACTTTATCCCTGCTATTTTCAGCTTTTATTTTAATTTCCTCCTGTCTATGTGTGATTTTTGCTTTGGACTCTCAATATTGTTTGGTTTGGTCTTTGACTGATCTACAAAGCCCTGTAAATCTGGGGATTTATATCCACATACCATTTTTTGCAGATTGCAAATCAAATGTAAATATAAATCTTGTATCTAGAGCCCTACATATCTGTGGATATCTTCTTTATACCCCCAGACAGCATACAGATACAATTTTATATCGGTGCAAGGCGTATACACTTGCTTCGTTGATTTTCAAAAGGCATTTGACAGTATAGATCAGAAGGTGACTTGGGCGATGTTGGAGTCATACAGAGTGGATAGCAGACTTATATGGTTGTTGAAAGACATCAATGATAATGCGGAGGCAGCGGTGAGAACATGCGGGGAGTTGGGAAGTTTGTTGAAAACAAGTAGAGGTAAAAGACAAGGATATCCAATATCGCTAAGTATCTTTCATCGCACATCTGGAGGGAGCGATGGACAAGATCAAGGAAGAGGTAAAAGGTATATCTGTGCACGGGAAAAGAATTAACAACTTGAGGTTCGCAGATGATATAGTTATTGAGGAAGATGAGGAGAAGCTAGGGAAAACAGTGCGGGTGTTAAATGAAGAAGGGAAACAGTATGAACTGATTATGAACATCGATAAAACAAAAACAATGGTATTTGGATATAAAGAAATAGGAAGGAAGATCAGTGTGGATGGCATTGAACTAGAAAATGAGAGAAGTTCTCATATCTGGGGAGCAACATAACGTATGAACTAGACTGTAAGAAGGAAATAGTGACTAGAACAGCGAAAGTAAGAGCAAGTTTGAAGGCGATGGATAAGATCTGGAAAAGCAAAGCAATTAGCTTAAGAATGAAGCTGGGTGTCTTGAAAATGTATGTATTCAGCAGTAGGTTGTACGGATGTGAGACATGGGTGATAAAAGATTCGAAAAGAAGAATATTGGCGTTCGAAAGGAGTTGTTATAGAAAGATTCTGAGAATAGGATGGATGCAGAAGGTCACCAATGAGGAATTATATAGGAAGATACAGCTGAAAGAGAACCTGCTGCAGAAGGTTATAAAACGGAAGCTACAACTATTTGGACATATTTGCAGAATGAACGATGAACGAAAAATCAAGACCCTAGTATTCGGCATAATGGATGGTTCGACTAGAGAGGCAGACCCCACAGAGAATGGATAGATGATGTAGTAGATTGGTGCGGAGCTAGTTACAGAAATTAAGCCACTCTGCACTGGATAGGGAAAGATGGAAGGAAATAGTGAGAGAGGCATCAGACACCAACGGGTGCTGAGCCCATGGTTATTGATGATGATGATGCAAAGCTCTACGAAACTATTCCAGCAGGGAAGTTCCACAGTTAAAGTGCTTTAAAAAAATTATATCACAGTATTCTAATAACCAAGAGAGAGTTTTTTCGTTTTATTTAAATCTGGTTTTTCCTTTTTCTAAAAAATAAACTACCACCCTGATCCTATAAAACCAAACTACAGCATACATTTTCACAAAGAAAAGTTGACTGAAAAGTTAAGAGATTCATTTCAAACTTCTGATTTTACAAGAATGCTTTTCTGAATAATTTAAGTGGGCAAAGAGTGACTCCTATTGGCATTCACAGGGATGATTATATGTGATAGTAGATAATTACTGTTTACAAATCACTGCATTTTTAATATGCTGTATTCAAAAATATGCTGGTTCTATAGAGATAGTTGAATAATGGAGCTGTATGGGATGCTCCACTGACAGCAAAAACAGTAATAAAGCAGTTTTTCTTTAATAAGACTTTCAGAGTGCCTTCCATTTAATGGATTGCTTTACAAATAATTTTCACTGTTATAGCAGATTGCAAATCCTTATTGTATTGCAGATCAACACAATTCTGTGAAGCAGGGCAATGGGACAGGTCAATAACCATTCTGTTTCAAGGTGATACAAATTGGTGGTAAACGTGGAAGTGAAGTGCAGATTTCCTGTCTTCTCCTCCTATGCTTTAGTCATAAAACAATAATGGCAACGAAGGGTCCTGTGGCACCTTATAGACTAACAAAAGTTTTGAGCTCAAAACTTTTCTGTTAGTCTATAAGGTGCCACAGGACCCTCCGTTGCTGTTACAGATCCAGACTAACACGGCTACCCCTCCGATACTTAAAACAATGATAGAAAGTGTTAAGAGCTTCATTAGCATGTATGTGGGGATTTCAGAGCATTGAGCCCCCTGGTGGGGCAAAGATGGAATAAAGTCATCCCACACTATTAAATCATGTATTTAATTGTGAAAATATGTACAACACTGGCAAAATTTAATATAGAAGTGTAAGCTAAGAAAGGTAGTTTAGAGCTGTTATCTGAAATTGAGCCAGCTACTAAGCTTAGGGAGGATTAATGACCAACCAGAGATTGGCAGAAAGCAGCACATTTATTACACTTATAAGTAAGCTTGAGAAAGTTGGGGAAGGGGGTCACATTCGCAGCCACACATCCATACTCAAGCTCCCAGGCACTGGAGATGTCAGGATTCTCTCAGGACAGGCACAGCACTGGAGATATCCTTCCGAGGCATGACGGAATGCAATGTGGCAGATCATTGGCCAGGCAGTCTGGGCAAAGGGCCTTCCCAGGAGGTGCAATCTGGTGAGCATGCTCCTAGAGCATCGGGCTCCTTCCCCTTTTAAGGACCTGCTCCTCCTGGTCTGCGGCTAGAGGTGACTTGGCCATGCCTGGTTGGCCAAATCCCACCTCAGGCAGTTCTCATGTATGAAAACAAAAAAGCAGTCCAGTAGCACTTTAAAGACTAACAAAATAATAACAGATCTGAAGAAGTGGGTCTGTTTCATGAACGCTCATCACCTAATACATTATTTTGTTACTCTTTAAAGTGCTACTGGACTGCTTTTTTGTTTTGATGGTATATAGACTAGCATGGCTATCTCTCTGTAACTATTTCCATGTATGGGGCATGTGATTGCTGCCTCATCAGGGTCCCAGATGCTTTGTCTGCCTGGGAGTTCTGATCTCCCAGCTGCTCAGACAGCCCATTCATCTCACTACATATTTCAGGAGAGGGTGGAGGAAAAGCCATCTCACAGGCAGTCAGTGAGAGACAGGAGGGTAGAGGTGTAACAGGCATTTCAGACGTACATTTTAGACATAGATCACTGCTGCTCCTACAACTAGAGCATTACCTCTCACAAAAGGAGACAGCAATGAAGCTGGATTTTGTTCAATTAATGGAAGGTCAGTTAGAATTTGAAAGCAAAGCTAGACCTTTACATTTTAGATGGAATTTGAACATATCAAAACCATTAGACAAGCTTTCAGGTGAAACAAAAACTGATTAGAAGCACGGACTATTCAATGGAAAAGACACTGTAAGTTTTGGAAGCATTATTGCATCTATTTATAGGAAGAGGCAGCAGAGGCATGAAATTCTTGCTAAGAGCTCTTCAGATGCCTGCACTACAATGTTTCAAAGGTTAGGCTGAATTTAGGAGACTAGGGATCCACTTCTTACTCCATCAGATGCTTCCAATGTGACCATAAGCAAGTTACTTATTGGCTATGTCTACACGTGCCCCAAACTTCGAAATGGCCACGCAAATGGACATTTCGAAGTTTACTAATGAAGCGCTGAAATGCACATTCAGCGCTTCATTAGCATGCGGGCGGCGGCAGCGCTTCGAAATTGACGCGCCTTGCCGCCGCGCGGCGCGTCCAGACGGGGCTCCTTTTCGAAAGGAAGCCACCTACTTCGAAGTCCCCTTATACCCATGAGCTCATGGAAATAAGGGGACTTCGAAATAGGCGGGGCCTTTTCAAAAAGGAGCCCTGTCTGGACACGCCGCGCGGCAGCAAGGCGCATCAATTTCGAAGCGCTGCTGCCGCCCACATGCTAATGAAGCGCTGAATATGCATTTCAGCGCTTCATTAGTAAACTTCGAAATGTCCATTTGCATGGACATTTCGAAGTTTGGGGCACGTGTAGACACGGCCATTGTGTGGCAAGGGTTCTCAAACTGGGGGTCCTGACCCCCTACGGCTCACAGATTTATTATGTGGGTCCCTGCTTCAGCTCCAGCATGTAAAATAATGTTAAATATTACAATGTGCTTTTAATCTACAATGGGAATTGCACTCAGAGGCCTGCAGTGTGAAAAGGGACATCAATACAAATGCTTGAGAACCGCTGGTATGTGGCTATCATACAGTGTCATGGAAACATCCTATATCAACAGAAGGGATTTCTCCACCAGAGTTGTCAATCCACCTCTCTGTGATGATTCTACAACAGGGGTTAGATCAACCCAACTACATCAGCATGATGTGAAATTGTTCTTAGCCCTGACCAAGGCAATGAAGTCAATCTAGGCTTGTCTCTGTGCCTCAGTCTACTGTCAGCATAAAGTGATACAGAGCACTTTCCTAACTCTGAGGGGCACCGTGGAGACTGCCACACTGAAAACTGAGGCACAGACTGGCTCTAGGGCACCATATGTGGGAGGAAGGAGGAAGAAGGGAAGATTTAGGCTAGACCCACAGAATATTCCATTTTCCCCTTAGGAAATATGGGCACCCTAATTTTATCCAACAAGATTGCTGGTCCAAATAGATGGATTTCAAAATATGCCAGGGAATTGTCTATATCTGCGAAGAGAAAGCTTCTGTCACTCAAAAGACAAACACAGCAACTTGGGCATGCGGAAAGTTAGGTTGTTAGCTCTCTTTGCAATTTGCTAGGTTGCCAAGCCTCCATAATTGTTCTGGGATCTCCAGGAATTACAGATTAATCTTTAATTAACAAGTACATCACATGATGAAACCTTCTGGGGTACATCCAACCACAACTGGTAATCCTAGAAAGCAAATTACATCAGACATCTTCAGGGGATTGGGTCATTTCATGCTTCTTTGCAAGATACAAAAGAGGCCTGAGGATTTGATTTTGATTTTTACTTCAAAGACATGCTTGTCCAGTTAGCTTTTATATTAGCGGTTATTTTGTTTTTTTCCTGAAAATTATGGATTGCTGGATAATTATCAGACAGTGATACCACGGAAGTGAAGTTGCAGCTAGACGGGGTTTTAATTCGGGCTCAGTTCTTCATTAGAAGATCTTTTCAACTCAGACACCTTACAATTTCTCATGCGAATTCTGCAACTTCAATACCCACTAAGAAATTAGGCCTTAATCATACAAAAATTTCTGCACACATTTCTTTTTGTGCACTATGAACAATACCACGGAAGCCAATGGAACTAGTACCACTCACAGTGTGGAAGAGTCCAGTACATGATTAACTCCTCAGAGGTGCAGGATCTGAGAGGAGATCTGCTTTAGGATCTCTTGATGGTACAGTAAAAGCTGCAGTACCAGGCCCCAGAACATCCTGAAACCAGCTAGGAGAGGCCTCTGGCTCTACCATCCCCTCAGTGGTCGGAGCTAGGAAGAGCTCCATCCGGCGCGGGCTGCCTGTCACTGCTCAGCAGAGGCTGAGGAGCTGGGGGAATGCCTGAGGCCAAGAATTTCTCTTCTGCACATGAGGTCTCCCACTGCGCCTGTGCAGGTGTCACCCCGCAGCGCGCCTGCGCAGTGAGCCTGTGGCTACGAGCGTGGCTAAACTGACGTAATTGCGCATGCGCAGCGAGCTTCCCCTTCCCTCCGCCCCTGGTAGCGGAAGTGGCTGGGGAGCGGGGGGAGGGGGACTGGTCGCTCCAGTTCCGTCTCGGTGTTGTTTGCGCTGCACAAAATGGCGAAGATCGCTAAGACCCACGAAGGTGAGAAACGGAGCCACCCGCTCGGGTCTGTGCGCGCGCGCGCATCTGCCCCCTCCCCCCGGCCCTGCTGCTCGCTTGGCCTGCGCGCCGGGCCTCGTTGAGCGTGTGGGGAGCGGCGAGCCGCGCAGGCCGCGGCGGGCGGTGGGCAGGGTCGGTGTGTAATGGCGTCTCTGCCTGAGTCTCCTCCGTGCCTCCTGTGAGCCCTCGGGCCGGGCCGCCGCGCTGCGAGGGAAGGTTAGCGCCCAGCGCGGGCGGGTGGAGAGGGGGTGCGAAGCCGGCGCGGGGGCTGCCACCATCGCTTCGTTTTGTGACGGTGGCGTCTGGGCCGCGAGCCCCCGGCCCGCCTCGGGTCGGAGCCCCGCTCTGCCCCGCGCGGTCGCCTTCCCGGCTGTGTGGCGAGCCCAGCCACGTGCGGCTCCTTGCTGGGTACGAGGCAGTGACAGGAACCCTGCCTGGCTCGCCTCGTCCTCCCGCTCACGCGGGGTATTGTCGCCGACGGATTCAGAGATGTATCAGAGCCTGGTGGCGGTGTCCCACTTTACAGATGGCTGCAGGGCAAGTCTGGAGATACTGATTAAATATTGCCCGATATAGTTTACTCTCCTTTCAGGCCAGAGACTAGTAGTTGATAACACTATTAACCACTAGATTTCCTTGAGTAATTTTTCTCACTTGATTTCCAGATCAGTTGTTATAATGTAGATGATATTGGGTTGCTAGGGAGAATAAGATACTTGTGTACATATTGCCAATGTGTAATGTTTTTCTTGAAATACTGTTATTCACTGTGCTCACTTGAGGCTATACAGTGATTTGTCATGTCCTGATGAGCCCAGTTTTACTTGGTCGGCCTATGGTTGACTTCATGGATGCTCTGAGTGGGTATAAAAAGATCTGTTTAAGCACGATCAGTTAGCAGGATTGTGCCCTTAATTTGTCATAGTGGTTACTGCTTTTATAAATGTTTTGGAGGCTTATTTGTAATCAGATTAATTACTTCACAACTGAGCCTATACAAAAACTGCACTTACAGGATGCTGTCTGCATATTTCCTGTTCCTGAAATAGCTTTAAAACAAATTGTGAGACAACTGATGAAGCAGGGGTATTTACTAGCCCATCACCCATCTGAACAGTTTGTTTGAAATGACTACCTGACTCTCAAAATGCAGGGCGTTGATCTGCCAGAATTGTTTGTGCTACCAGACTTCATCACTGTACAGTAAACCCTCATGATACGCGTATCCAGGTTGTGTGTGTCTTGGGTAGACACAACTGCTGTCCATGATAAGAGCGCAAAACTGTCAGCGGCAGCAGCTGAGAATCGGGCTGCCATCCCTGACAGGAGCAGTTTCCCAGTCCTTGGAGTGATGGGGACCTGAGAACCAGGCAGCAGCCTGGCTCCCAGCTGCTTGCTGTGCCAAAAAACTGAAGAGGGCAGCAGGAGTGGAGGGGAGTTGGGAGCCAGACTGCCCCTAGTTCAGGGCTCCCCTCCACTGGCTGGATCCAGGAAACTGACCAAGGCTGTACCCCTGGTCAGTTTCCCAGCTCTGCAAGGGGAAGGGAGCTGGGAGCCAGGTTGCTGTTGAATTTCCAGCTCCTCACTGCTTAGGGGACCTGGGAAACTGGCTAGCTATGAGCTGGTCAGTTTCGTTGGCCCCACAAGCACTGCCCCCTAGTTGGTCACCATTCTGGGAGCCAGGAAACTGACCAGCCCTCATGAGCTGGTCAGGTTTCTGGCTCCTGCAAGCTCAGGGAGTCAGGAATCAGGCAGCAATACTATAATAATTTTGCTACCCGGTGGTTGTGATGCTGGACCCTAGGACAGCACACATACGTTAGTACTAAATTATATGCAAATGATAAATTAAGAGTTTTCCATTTCAGAGGAACCTGAGTGCATAAATATTAGCTCTTAATGGTTCAGGAGCTGCAGATCTGATTCCAGTTTAGGGGACAAAGCATCTCAAAAGGGATATTGTCTTTCTTCACCGAAGAGCTCTTTCTAATGTTTGCACTGAGTTTGTGCACTGTAAAATACATGACTTGTGTATTTGGGTGAAGTGAGCTTGTAATTATTACACCTTACTGGGTAGCATGGGGTGTAGGTCATTTATTGAGATTATCTGTATCTATGTCACTGAATAAGTTCCTGGCAATTTAAGGGGCCTTGAATGTTGATGCACCTCAGTCCTTGTATTCTCTGTCCATGAGTTTCCTGTGAGCTTCCTGTGAGCTGTAATACCTTGGTCTAATTTTACTTGGCCAGTTTAGTATGTGGATGGTGGGGTGGCCTTGATGCACAGGCTGAATGATATGGTGGTCCCTTTTGGACTTAAATTGTATGACTGTCAAGGCTCGGTTACAGCACCATAGCTATGTGAGTATAGGTTCATAGTGTAGATGCACCGTGACAGAATGGGGGTTTTCCGTTGCTGTAGAAATGCCAGCTCTTTTCTGTGGGTCACCATAGATGACAAGTATTAGAGGGGTGGCCGAGTTAGTCTGTATCTTCAAAAACAGCAAGAAGTCCTATGGCACCTCATAGACTTACAGATATTTTGGAGGATAAGGTTTTGTGGGAAAAGATGCTTCATCAGACCCACAGGACCACTTGTTGTTTCAGCAGAGATGTAGCTCTTGGGGCTGTGGACAATGTTCCCTCTGCTATTTTTATGTGTAATGTGCACCGATATGGAGATAGTGTGTATCTAATCATCTCTATTGATGAACATAACAAAATTCATTCTGCACATAGATGATATGTGGCAGGAGTGGGGTGAGAGGTACAGAGTGTAGGAGAGGGCTCTGGGCTGGGGCCCACAGCAAGAAGTTGGTGTGGGGGTGCAGGGCAGTAGTGAGGGTTCAGGGTGGCTGAGGATTCGGCTGTGGGGTACAGAAGGGAGCTAGGATTGGGAAGAGTGCTCAGGGATGGCGCTTGCTCTAGTTTGGGGTGTGGGATCTAGGAGAGAGTTCAGGTGGGAAAAGCCTGAGGACAGGTGGGGTCTGAGGGGGTTAGAGACTAAAGGTCTGGCAGGGGGACTCAGGGCTGTTGTGCAGGGTCCGGAATGAGCTCTGGGATGGGGGTTGGGGCTCAGGTGCTTACCTAGGGCAATTCCTGTTTGGTGAAGGTGTGGAACAGCTAGCTCCATGCAGGTTGAGCTCACCTACAGGCACCATCCTCTGCACTTTGTATTGGTTGGGAATCTTGTCCAATAGGAGCTGCAGGTGTCATGTCTCCAGATGAGAGCAATGCGGAGAAAGAAATTCCCAGAGCTCGGGGCCCCATGGGAGGTAGGGGTGGGAATGTCAGCACTGTAACCATGCTCTGATTTTTCTCCATCATGTAGACATGACAGTCGCGCAGTCATACAACTCCAGCCTCTTGCCTGGAAGGGCTGACCCAGAACATGGACTTTATTGGCTGTAACCCCTGAAGCCCGTTACTTAATCCGGCCCTGCTGTTGGAAGTGGAATAGTTCATCTTTTCTCTAGCCACAATAGCTTCCTGCAGGGCTTACTGTGGCTGGAGGAGCATGCCTTCCCCCCTCACCAGCTGCAGAAGGAAGACACTGCAGCTGTGGGAGAGGCACCTCTCCCCCAGCCCTGGCAATCTTGAATCCCTTTATGGGGCTTATCAGGAAGGTGCACAGCTGTGGAGCTTACAGGTAACCCTGCTGGTGGGTTGTTCAGACTTCTGAGTGCTTTAGGCGTGTCTGTCTAACTTTTAAGTATGGATAGAGAACTATCCACAATAACCTCAAGATTTCTCTCCTGATTAGTTGGGGGCTAATTTAGCTACAGCTAATCAGGAAAGAGGTCTTGAGGTTATTGTGGATAGTTCTCTGAAACCATCTAAGCAGTGTGCAGTGGCAGTCAAAAAGTAAATAGGATGTTAGGAATTATTAAAAAAGGGATAGTAAATAAGACAAAGAATATTTTAATGCCCCTTTATAAAACTATGGTGCACCCACATCTTGAATACTGCATACAGATGTGGTCTCTCACCTCACCTCTAGAAAAGGGCAACTGAAATGGTTAGGGGTTTGGAACGGGTCCCATATGAGGAGAGGTTAAAGAAACTGGGATTTTTCAGTTTAGAAAAGAGGAGACTGAGGGGGGATATGATAGAGGTATATAAAATCCTGAGTGATGTGGAGAGGGTAAATAAAGAAAAGTTATTTACTTGTTCCCATAATATAAGAACTGGAGGACACCAAATGAAATTAGTGGGCAGCAGGTTTAAAATTAATAAAAGTTCTCTTTCACACAGTGCACAGTTAACCTGTGACGCTCCTTGCCAGAGGAGGCTGTGAAGGTTGGGGCTATAAGAGTGTTCAAAGAAAAGCTAGATAAATTCATGGAGGTTAGACCCATGAAAGGCTATTAGCCAGGGAATAGGAATGGTGTCCTGGCCTCTGTCTGTCAGAGGCTGGAGATGGATGGCAGGAGACAAGTCACTTGATTATTGTCTTTGGTCCACCCCCTCCAGTGCACCTGGCACTGGCCACTGTCAGCAGATGGGATGCTGGGATAGATGGACCTTTGGTCTGACCCAGTAATGGCCATTCTTACATTCTTATGTTATGTTCTTATCAGACCTATCACTGTGCAGAAAATCTGAGTTCCAGAAGTTGCCAGGGCTGCTGAGTTTCTTCGGTGTCTTCTCATAATTGCAATTTACCAAAAATGGTAAAAATACAAATATAAATTATTTTCTTGAAACCATGTATGGGCTTAATTTAGCCAGCTTCATACTCCACTGGCTTTAAAGAGACTGTGGACTCAGCATGAGTGTGTTTGCAGAGTTTTAGTCTAACTGCCAAGGTGTTAGCGTTGGATCACAAATTAATACAGCCCTGCACGTCCAAAGATGCCCACTTTTTGACTGTGGGTATCTGCTGGATGCACATATATACTGCCCATATTTTTAAGAATTGGATGCAACTGGTGATGCAAATTTTGTATTTGCACAGGGTTCTACAGATGAAACAAGTTTGTTTTATGCTAGTTCTCATAACACATTGTCAATAACAACTACATTCCTGTTTTGGAAATACTTCTTCAGTAATATCTTCAGTGATACAACTGTGGAGGATTGTATTACATACCTAAATGTTCCAGGAAGGATGTCTGGGGAAAAAAAATTGTAAAGCAATTTTCCAGGGATTTTAAAGGGAAGCTGCCGGGTATTAATAGTTGACTTATGTATGAGCTCCTAAAAGTCCTTCACTAGAAACAAAAGTGAAATTGAATAACTGTGCTCAGCATCCAAGTTAATTTTCTTAGACACTTGAAAGTTAGCTTGATTTTACTTTGTGTGTCTGTGTGGGCCAAGATTTCAGATTTTAAAATAAGTTTTACAAAACGTAATACCTAGTACCTTGTGATGAGAAGAGAGTTTAAATTACAGGTTGAACCTCTCTAGTCTGGCACCCTTGGGACCTGACCAGTGCCAAACGAGATTTTGCTGAACCACAGGTAATCAGTAGGTCTAGCAGCATTACCAACACTTCCACTGCTTATTGGGCTCATAGAAGACATTCAGGAGTAAATTACCACTAAATTGTACCCCAGAACCCTTGGACCCAGGTCCAGCGGCTGTAAACAGACTTTATGGGACTATGGGAAACTTGGCCACACGTGTAAGTGGTCATCCATCTTACTAAAATTATGATGGATTATGGATGTTGCTAAATGAGAATGTGCTGAACTAGAGAGGTTCAACTTGTAAGCAATTTTTAGTTTGGTTTTTAACAATTTTACAAGGTTTCTGACCCAGCATAGAGTCTGATGCAAGATAATAGAAAAATGTAACTGGCAAATATATTTATCCTGCAAAGTAGAAATGAAATGAAAAGCAGTACTAAAGAACACAAATAGCAAAAGGTTTTCAAAATTCTTTCACCATTAATTACCCTAAGATGATATACAATGGATAGTGCATCTTTAAACTGAGCATTAGACCACTTGTGGTCATTACAAATGCTTCTTGGATTTCTGCAAGGGTGGTGTATAACACCCAGTGTTAGGGTCAAGTATTGGGTTTTGTAATTGTTTGGCCTGCTGAATTTGCCTCCTTCAGTTTTTAAATTCTAATCTATTTAGGATTAATCATAAGATCTCAGAACTGGAAGGGACCTTGACAGGTCATCAAATCTAGTCCCCCTGTCCTCCGGCAGGACCAGGCACCAATCATCTCTGATGCTCTTTAAATATCTCCAATGATAGAGATTCCACATTCTCCTCAGGCAGTTTATTCCACTGTTTAACCACTATGACAGTTAGGACTTTTTCCTAATGTCCAATCTAAACTTCTGTTGCTGCCATTTAAGCTT
This sequence comes from Carettochelys insculpta, assembly GCF_033958435.1. Lineage (NCBI taxonomy): Eukaryota > Metazoa > Chordata > Testudines > Carettochelyidae > Carettochelys > Carettochelys insculpta. The sequence goes on from NC_134144.1 coordinate 16,087,250, forward strand.
TTTATTCCAACATCAGAAGTCAAGGAGTGTAATTTTGCTTCCCCTCCTTCACTTCAACTTCAGGCAGTCTGAAAAGGAAACTAAACACTTCTGCTGACTCTTCCCACAAAACGCCATTTCTTTTCCCAAATCCCTGAACTCAACTACTTAATTCTCCCCCTCTTGACAGCTGGGTGAAGGAGATTATTTAACTTCTCTGCTCTCTTGGTTATTGATGAGACAGGTGTGTTCTTAAAATCTCTTTGAAATGAAGTACAATAGGAGTGCAAGTATAGCTGTAAGTTTTTTGTGGGGATTTCTGTCCTCTTTGCTGTTGAAACCACATCTTTGTTATCACTTGGGCATATTTTGAGCAATTGTAATATTAATTTCTAATTATGAGTTTAATTTTTGGTGTGGCATTATAAGACAGGAACATACTATAATTCTATTTGAAATTATAGCTTCTTACTGGGGCCAAAATAATTACTTATTTTTTGTTTGCTGTTTGGTTGGGAAAATAAAGGACTTGTATATTTGGTATTTCTAGAGGCAGTGAGTGTTCAGCATTGTTGTAGTTTTATTATCATGCTAGTTGATTTATGGCCTGATCCTGCTTATATCAAAGATGGAGGAAAAGCTCCTGTTCATTTCAATTGAAGCATGACTGTCGTTTCTCTTTAGCCAGAATGATAGTAGGCATTTGAAGTTGCAGATGCAAGTCAAGTGTCAGGAGCTAAGATTCGTGAACTGCCAAGCTGAATGAAAAACATTTTTTTTTTCTAAAGCTTGGCAGACAGTGAAGTGGTGATAGATTTCAGTCACTGCTAAGGTGGTTTTATTTATAGCTGTTTCCTTTTCTGTCATCAAACAAAAAACAAGATAAATATTTTATTTTTAACAATTCACAGACAGAAAATTCTCTTAATGCACAGTTAAAGGACCGTTTTAGTAGCCTTCTGAAACACTGACTTCAGCAAAATACAGATTTCTGAATGCCGAGAAAGAGTGTTAAATGCAATTATAGAATGAAGCACCTTGGCAGAGCTGTGTGGTTTGGTTTTTGGAGGGAGAGGTGGGAGGCAGGGATTGGGAAACATGCCTCAGTCCTCTCAAATGTGTGAAGAGCTCTCAGATGTGTGCATTGAGAGATCGGATAGGCTTACTTTCACAAACCAAAGCAGTGATTTCAATTACTCTGTGCAAGGCCTCAATTTACATAACTGATTTTACTCACTTTCCATTTTTTAACATACTTTCTTTATTTTAAAAAAAAAACGGTGCTTTCTCATTCTCAGGAAGGGGGCGTTACTCTGAAAGCTCGTGACCTAATACATTTGTTAGTCTCTAAGGTGCCATAGTACAGTAATGTCTCAGAGTGCGCGACCCTGCTCTTACGCGTCTGACCCTGACCCCACCCCCTGTCCCGGTTTAAACCACCTGCAAGCAGCTCTGGTTCAAGCCGCCCCGTGCAGCTCTGGTGCAACCCCCCGGCTGGTTCACAGGCTGCCTGCCTACCCACCCCACACAGCTCCAGTGCAACCCCCCTGCCAGCTTGCAAGCTAGCTGCCCGCCCGCCCTCCCTGCGTAGCTCCAGAGTGACCTCCCTACTGGGTCACAAGCTAGCTGCCTACCTGCTTGCCCGCCCATCCTGCATGGCTCCAGTGCAACCTCCCTGCCAGCTCACAAGATGGTGACAGCACCACCCCCTGCCAGCCCAGCGCGTGGCTCCATTGCGACCTCCCCCTGCCAGCTCACAAGCTGCCCACCCACCATGGCGGTGGTGCAGCCCGCCCTGCCAGCTCACCACCCAGGCATGGCTCCAGTTCCAGCTCAGCTCCTCACGGGTGCTCAACTCCACCCCTCACCCCCTTGCAGCCCTAACCCACCCCAGTGTTAATGTGCCGAATTTGAATATAAAAGACAGCTCGGCTGTTTCTCTTTCAATAGCGGTGCGAAATTTTTTTTTCAGTAACATGCATACTCTTAAGTCATTAACAGAATGGCCCATTCCATTAAAACGTGGTTTGAACCGGGATGGGAATTTTCTGAGTCACTGCAGAGACTCGTCTGCATACTTGGCTTAATCTAATTCTTGACCTTCCCCCACCCCCCTACTCTCTGATTTGCTCACCTTGATCATTTTTTTTCTGATTTGTCCTCCTTGCTTACTGTTTTTGGTTCTCTGTGTGCCTTAAATATTGAGTCTGTTCTGGTCTGGCTATGGTCTGAAGAAGTGGGTCTGTCCCACTAAAGCTCACCTAATAAATTATTTTGCTAGTCTTTAAAGTGCTACTTGACTGCTTTTTGTTTTGATAGTGCATAGACTAGCACAGCTCCCTCTCTGTTACTATTGATACTTCCAGATTTTTATTAATTTTGCATTTCTAGTACATTAGAAAATGAACGCTATATTACTCATTTACAGGCCAGTTAACTTTTTCCTTATGATTTGTGTCAAGCTGTGTTACAATGATAACTGAAGGTGAATATGCTACACAGCATATAAAATTATTTTTAATAAACAAAACCTTAAATGCTTTGGAAACTAAAATTTCTCGTGTCAAAACATCTTTTACTTTTGTAATTAAATCATAATATTCAGACTTAACATATTTTGTATAAATTTTAGGTGTAATTTTTAAACACATTTGTTTATAAAAAACTTAGATTTTAGATATGAAAATCAGAAAAATCTTAGTGAATTAAAGTCAAATTTTAATATTTTTTAGCAAAATCCTGGACTGTGCTCCCTTATGGGTTGTGAGTATCTGGATACAGGGAATTTCTTGTCATGGGTTTTGTCAACAGTTATGTGAGAAACTGCACATGGTCAGAGGGTTTTATGAAGATTAAGTGGAAGTATAGTGTTAGAGGCCAATGTATCTATATACGTAAGAGTGCTGGTGTTGTAAAATGTAACAAATGTGGTGTTTTCTGTGGAGTAGACTAAGTGTTTCAGTATTGGTAGCACCTGTTCATTACGCTAGAAAAGCAGAGTGTGAGTATCAATATGGTGGGTGTTTTGGGGCATTACTCCGAGGGCAGAGTTAAGGACATGTGCCATAATTCTTTGTTTCCTGCTATTCAGAAGCTTGTGTGCTGAACTTGAATTGCTGGAATGGCATGAGCTACTTACTGGGCAAGCTCAATTCTGTTAACAAAGTCTTGTCAGTGAATTTCTTAGGGTTGTTTTTGCTTTTTCCCTTTTTTTTAACAGAAAAAAACATTGGTAGGCGTTAATGATCTTTTTGTCAATGGTAATATAAGTATGTAGCTCTACTGAGGCCCGGCAAAGATAATATCTAGATATTATGTATCAGTTTTCATCTGCAGGTCTCTTTCAAAACTTAGGCACAGCACAGTGAATTGAGCCACCATGCTAGTGGCCAAAATGGGAACAGAGCCCTGGCTTTGAGTTCCAGTCCATTGTTCTCCTCTTAGGCCACATAACTGCTATGAGATTGCAAAGTCCCCCACCCTCCATACACTTCATTATAGTGGAATGGGGATAATAGTTGTACTTGGAAATATTTGGGATGTATAGTAAGGGGGCTAGCGGGAGAAATGTGACATGGTTTATGCCTAAAACTTATTTTTATTACATGCAAATTACAATAATGTCAAGTGTGTGAAAGGAGGCTGTTTTATGTTTTCATCCTCCCTTTCAGTCTCTGCAACGTACAGCCCACCTTTGCCATTTGTAACTTACTCTTCCTTTTGGTGTCCTATTAAGCCATTTATGGGCCAGGAGTGCACAAAAAAAACATTGGTAGAATCTCTGAACCTTAACACAAGCTGTGTTTTTCCAGGAGGACTGTATCTCAAGAACCTCTTGCTCAAGTGACACAAAATTTGGATATGTTAGCCAAATTTCACAAGTAAGAATGTGTATTTTAGATTACGTGGTATAATCACCTCTTAAACAGGGAAGTCTTCTCAATCTTAACTGCTTTGGAGGTGATATTCCATTATAATGTCGTTTGAAATTTATCATCATTATCTGCTTTGCTCTATTCAGATTTCCAGCACAGGATAATTAAGATATAATAGGTGGCTCTTAGAATTGGAAGGTAGTCCATTGAGCTCAGTGTTTTAGTTTCCAGAGAGCACCTCATGGAGATGAATGCAGCCTGAAAGAGTAGCTGTGAGACATGTTAACTTCTGTGTTCATTTCAGGACTAGTTTACACTACACAATTACGTCAACCTAAATTACATTGGCATACGGCTACAGCAGTACTTGAATTGCTTTTGAAGGTCCACGCAAGAAAAATCTTGTGTCTAGGGTAACAAGATATCCCAATATTCGGGGCTTTGTGTTATGCAGTGTGTACCTCTCTAATCTGGCACCTTTGGATCTGACTAATGCCAGGCAGGGGAATTTGCCAGACCAGGGGATGTCTGTATTCTCTAGCTCATTACCAACACTTCCACTGCTTACTAGGCTCTTAGAAGACAATGACAGCACAGAACACTGAGAGCCAGGAGCAATAGCTATGAGCAAACTTTATGGGACCATAGGAAACTTGGTCACCCCATGATAAGTGGTAATCCAGCTAACTAAAATCATGCTGGATTACAGATGTTGCCAGATGAGAGAGTTCTGGATTAAAGAGGTTCAACCTCTATGTGCAGTTATATCTCTTTGCCCCCCAGCCTTCTGGGAAAGAGAGGGTCCTGATTTTTCACACTTGATATCCAGTTACTCTTTTTTGTGTCGGCGGTGCATGTCCTCACTAGTAGCATTTGCATCGATGCAGAGAGCAGTGTCCATAGGGAGCTATCTCACTGTGCAACTTACCACCATTTGGTGCAGCGTGTTTTGGGAGGAGTTGGCAATGTATCATGGGGCCAAAGGAGTCACTTGGTGCCGAACGGCAACATGATTTCACCGTCTCATCATCTTTGTCCCATAAGGTTTTGTGCCTCTTTTCCAAATGCCTGCAAACCTGCGTATCCCTCATGGATCCTGCACAACTCTACTGTTGAGATGAGTGCTGCAAGCATGGGGACCTGATTTTATCTTGCAGTGTTGTCTGCTCACAATACTGAAAAAGGGGAAAAAAAAATTCCAGTGGTTAGGGCCACTTCCTGCATCCTACATAATATCTGTGAAGCAAAAGGGAAAAGGTTTCTACCAGGAGGGAAGATGGTGGTAGAATATCTGTCCTGATTTAGAGCAGCTGAATATTAGTACTGTAAGAAGAGCTTAACACACAGGTATTCATTGCAGTGAGGCAAGACCTTTTCCTTAATGAGCTCCAGTAATGTGTGCAGCTATACTTTGCTCACCTAGAACTGCTTTTCTGCTCCCCGGTATGAATGAACCTTGTAATGAGTGCTGTGTCTATAGTAATATTATATTGTAAATGAACCTATTATTATTATCCTTAATGGCGTCAGCCCTATTTAACATATGTTGTGAACGACAAAGATGATTTGTTTCCAAAAATTCACTTTTTTATGTCATACCCATGAAAACAGATGCATTTGTAACCGAATAAAAATAACTAATGGGAAAAGGGTTAGTGAGTGTCATTTACTATCTGAGAGAAGTAGCGGAGGGGTAGCCATGTTAGTCTGGATCTGTAACAGCAACAAAGGGTCCTGTGGCACCTTATAGACTAACAGAAAAGTTTTGAGCATGAGCTTTTGTGAGCACAGACACCCGCAGCTCAGGCTTAAACAAAGACTGTGAATGGCTGGCGAAATACAAAAGCAGCTTCCCCTCCCTTGGTGGTCACACCTCCAGATCAACTGCTGGTAGTAAGCCTCACCCTTCTTTACTGAGCTAACCTTGTTATCCCCAGCCTTGCTCTGGCTTATTTATACCTGGCCCTGCAGATTTCCATGACCAGCATCTGATGAAGTGAGTCTGTGCTCACGAAAGCTCATGCTCAAAACTTTTCTGTTAGTCTGTAAGGTGCCACAGGACCCTTCGTTGCTATCTGAGAGAAATGTTGCACAAATGAGGCCATTTTAGACATGGTCATACCCTTGGTTTAACCTGGAGTGAGCAAACTTTTTGGCCTCTTGACCGCATAAGTGTTGCAAAATTGTAAGGAGACCTTGGCAGGGGAGGCTTTACCCCACCAAACAGGCTAGTGTGGCCTACCCTCTATCTGACTTTCCACACTCTGTCCACCTCCCACCCCCCCCAGACCCTCACCCCATATCCAATCCCTCATCATCCCTGTTCGCAACCACCTTCCCCCGGGACCTGTCACTCCCTATCGAGCCTTGCAGCTTCCCAGAACCCTCCTTGCCCTATCCAACCTCCCCACTCCCTGAGTGCCCACCAGGGACCCATCACTCCCTGCCAACTTCCTCCTGATCTCTCCCCACTGATTGTGCTGCCCAGCACACTGGGACAGGAGGTGCTGCAGCTGGACTGCCTGGCCAGAGCTCATAGCTCACAGCTGTGCTACCTAGATCAGGGATGCACAAAGTGAGGGGTGACCCCCTCAGGGGAGTATGAAATTGCATAAGGGGGGGCGCAGCATGATCGTTGGCTGGGTCTCAGGCTCATCCATCTAATTAAAAATGTCGAATTATGTTACTGTTCATGGGTGTGTGTGTATATTCACATTTATGAACGGATTAATAAAGCTTTTACTTTCTACCTACTTATTTTCTTAAACGTGCTGGAAGATTCCCCCCGCAATTAACATAAGTGAAATTTCCATTGGTTTGGATCATGCTAGGTTGCGGTGGGAGGGGTCTGCTAATTGCAGGGACAAAAAGTGAGGCCCAATGAGAAGTTTGGTCACCCCGACCTAGAGCTTCAGCTTTGGCACTGGCAGTGGTTCTCAGCCTTTTCCAGACAGGGACCCATTTTGACAATTTAGGAAGACTTGGTGACCCAAGACAATTCAGAAACCGGGGGGAAGACAGTGCAGTAATTAGCTAATTTTGCACCTGCAGCAAGAATGTAAAATTGTACCCCCTCATTTTTGTATATTTATAAGTTATTTCATAGAAAAGGGGAAATATATTAATAAAATAACAGTACAGTTACTGTAGTTAATCAGAGTTGTGGTGGTAGAAGGACACTCATCCCCAAACTGCTCCCCATGGCTTAAACCCCACAATCAGGGGCTTGGAGTCACACTCAGGGAGTTGGAGTCACTCAGGCTGGAGAGGCCAAGGGGAGTCACACTCAGGAGCTAAGAGAGTAACATGTAGGCACTGGGGGCAGCTAGAGGGGGCTAGGGAGTTGCACTCAGGCTGGAGGGGGCCTGGGTATTGCACTCAGGGGCTAGGAGAGTCACACCTACAGTCTGGAGGGGGCTAGAGGAGTCACTTAGGATCTTGAGGGGGCGAGGGGAGTCTCACTCAGGGGCTAGGAGTCACTCGGGCTGGAGGGGCCTGGGGTGCTCGGGCTGCAGGGGGCTAGGAATGTCCCACTTGGGCTAGGAATCAGGCTCGAGGGGCCTGGGGTGTCACACTCAGGGAGCGGGCTGGAGGGGTCTAGGGAAGTCACACTCAGGCTGGAGGGGGCTAGGGAAGTCACACTCAGGGTCTAGGGAAGTCACACTTGGGCTGGAGGGGGCTAGAGCAGTCACACTCAGGAGCTGGAGGGAGCTAAGGGAGGCATAGGGACCCCCAGCCACCCCATCTGGAAGCCAGCTGGGGCATGGCACAGCATCCCAGCCAGCAGCGCCAGCCACAGGAACCCCGCTGGGTGCTGGGGATCCCCTGACCTGTGCGGCCCTGGACTGGCAGTTCTAGCTGGGTGTGGGAGCGGGGGAACCCCCGGCAGGAGCGCGGAGCTCTGGCCAGCTCTCAGCCCCCAATCCTAGGTTTAAGCCTGCCAACTCCACTTCCACCATCTGCCTTATGGCTTCCTAGTTGTATGCCCTTTAACATTTTCACATGTAGCTGGGCAGTTCCCTGCCCTGTATGGCTGAAAAGGTACTTAATTTAATTGATTGGTTTAACTGCCTGACCACTGTTAAGCCAGTTAAGAAGTTGAGTACCATTTCAATGTGAATGGCTTCTTAAGAGCGACCTGGGGAGCTGCCCAGCCCAGCCTATGACCCTTCTCAAATGTAAGGGTCACAACCCATAGGTTGGGAGACCCTGTCTGAGAGGCTGTAGGGAAGAGGGGACATAAGGAGAGGAGCTGGGGCTAGACAGATGGATCAGCCTGGGGCGGCTGTTTGCCCTTCTGGGTCAGCCCTTAGATCTGATCATATAGAATTGATAGAGTCTGTCAGCCTTAAGAACAGGCTTTTGATGGCCTAAATCTCAGAAATTTGTCTCACTAACTTATGCCCCTCTGAAGTACACCAAGTGGCAAGGCATTTGGATTTTAAAGAACTGACCTTTAGACTGAAAAAAGTTCTTAACTATACCTGCAGTGTAATTGTCCATGAGGTAACTTGGCATGTGTAATCCAGTTTTAATCATCTGAATTGAATAATTTATTAAAAGGGTTCTGATTATATTAAACAATTCAAGAGATCTTTGTATAAATACAGATCATGGATTGAGGAATGGGCTTAGTTTCTGCTGTCCACATTTTAATTGATTTTTCCCAAAACATTTTGCGGAGCAAAGAAAATCTTAGCAGTAAAAGGATATAGTTTATTTATAAATCACAGTATATGAAGTAGAACTATTATTTCAATGTAAGAAAAATATTTTTCAATACTTGTAAATATTATTCTATTATAACTATACATGAGAGATGCTGCCATCTGAGAATCAGTTTGGAACAGGGATTATAAAATATCAGTCTTATCTATGTAAAGTTGAATATTGCTGTTTTGTTTTCTGGATTTTTCTATATCTCAACACTTATCACACTTGTAACTTTCCTTTGAAAACCAAGCAGGTAAGAATACTAAAATTTATGATTTCCTCATAGATATTGAAGCACAAATTCGAGAAATTCAAGGAAAAAAGGCTGCCCTTGATGAAGCTCAGGGAGTAGGCCTTGATTCCACAGGATATTATGATCAAGAGATTTATGGTGGCAGTGACAGCAGGTTTGCTGGCTATGTGACTTCTATTGCAGCAACTGAACTCGAAGATGTAAGTAAAAACGTACTCTCTGATATAGGGAAAGTAATCCAGATAATCCAGGTCTTGATTTTGTTTCTCTGAATATTTTTAAATTAGTTTAAATAAAGAAAAATAAAAAGCAGATTTCTTCACAGATTGAATATTTAATCTTAAAATTTCAAACCAAGTAAAATTTAAAATTTGAGTTTATATTGACCAGGGTGGTCCGATATCTATAAATTATAAAGTAGGCCATGTAGTTCAGTGGTGTTCAATAGGAATTCAAAGATTGCAATACTTGTGGCTGTCATCTTTTCATATTCACTGTATTATATTATACAAAACTTGCACTTGCAGCCTCCCCATCCCCCGACCACTCTAAATAAATTCTGCCTCTTCTAAATAAATGCCCTCTCCCACAGCCAGGCACCCTCAGCCTCCCCATTGTAATTCAGTGCCAGTGACTCACCGGAGCCACCACCACGCACTTCTCCCACCAAGCGGTGGGACATGGAGCGGGTGGATGGCACTCCCCGCATGTGGATCTCAGGAGGAGCCATGTTTAAAGGCTCTAAGAGCCGCACGTGGCTTGAGACACGCAAGGCAGCCAACCCCATATTTGCTGCAATGCAGTGTCATATTCGCCACATGTGGTGAGTAGTGAACTCATATGGACACCCCAATGTAGTTTAATAATCGTGGTATAACCTTTAAAAGATTATACTAGATATGGGAAAGAGTAAACAAAACAAAATTAAGCCAACATATGTAATTCAAAAGTTGGTTATATAGTAAATATTTTGATACTTGATTTGCTTTTTTTGTCAAGTGCAATTAGATGTTATTAGAAGAGGTCAAAACCCCAGGCCTCCTAATAAAGGGGATAAAGTCAATTTAATATCTCTTGTGCATATGTTTCAGTTCAAATGTCTTACTTTGAATAGCTATTTAATAGTAGTATTAAAGTATTATTAACAGTGGCTACTGAACTGTAGCAGGGAATCTCAGTCATCCCTGTGATGCAGTGGGTCAGTGTGTTCGGCTGTTAACAGAGAGAATGGTGGTTCGAGCCCACCTGGGGAAGGTGATGTTAAGATTATACAGAGTATAGTTAGATTACTATATGTACACTGTAAATATTGTAGTTACTTTGCCCAGGAAAAGCTCTGATAATATTTTGTGTAGAATTATATTTATGAGTCAATAGCTATTGTTGAGTTGTCAGTTTCTTTTATAAGTTTTTGATTCCTTCTGCTGCAGCACATCAGAATTCCTTGCTGAAATTCATATGGCCATTTTATTTTCAGAATTTCAGATTGAGTTGCTTTTCTAGGAATTGTGTATCTTGGCGATTCTTCTATTACATGTGTCTGACATCTCAAGGTTCCAGCAATGGATACTGGAGATTATCCGGCACTTCTGTTTAAGAAGAATAGACAATATTCTTTACACTTGACAACACATGTGAGAGAGAACATGCGATGCCTGCATTTTGGCAAGCTGTGTTTTAATATCATGGGTCGCATCATCTAAGTACCAGTTTTTTGGGGTGTGTTTTTCTTTGTTTGTTTGGTTTGTTTGTTTTTTATTAGGTAAAACCGTGCCTTTCTGAGCTGAGGGTTGCAAAATAGAGTAAATGTTCCTGGTTCTATTTTGATACAGTGTAGAAATCTGTAGGTATCCAGTGTAAATCTTGCAACAAGCAGTTCAAAATAAGCAATAATTTTATTTTGAAAATTGTGTTGACAGGATGATGATGACTACTCCTCTACAAGTTTGCTTGGCCAGAAGAAGCCAGGTTACCATGCTCCAGTGGCATTACTCAATGACATACCACAGTCAACTGAACAGGTAATTTTTTGAATATATACAAGTATAGAAGAAATTGAATTTAGGTTTTTTGTGTGAGTGTTTTTGAATTCTATTAAAGCATTTTTACAGTCTAGTTTATTTTTTAAAGCTGATGCTGTATCTTTTATGTTCCATATTATAAGATCTCATACCATAGACATTACAGCCATTTGGAAAAATACATTAGTTCTTAGACTCAAAGTGGCGACTTTATTGATGACAGCTAAGGCTGATTATTGGAAACAGAGTCAAATGCTTGAATATCATTTTTATAATCAGGATTAAAAACTAGTTAAGCAGTTCATTTAAAGCACATTAATGTGGTTTTTTCAGGTGTCCACTGGACAGAAATTCACTGGTGGTAATCAACATTTCTAGTTGTAAAGAATGATTTCCCCTCCAATTTACTTAAGTTTTATGATTTGAGGCTGTAAAATAACTCCTAACCTATGAGACAATACTGAAAATCCACATGGGTTTATCTTTCTCATACTCATCAGGTATCTTTCAAATTGCTATTTTATATAATGGACTGACTAAAATATCCTTTACTCTAGTATGATCCCTTTGCTGAGCATCGTCCACAGAAGATTGCAGATCGAGAAGATGAATACAAAAAGCACAGGCGGATGATGATCATTTCTCCTGAGCGTCTTGATCCTTTTGCAGATGGTAATTGGTTTCACTTTTTTATAGGTCTTATCAAGCTTGCTGCCTTAAATTGTCTTTAGCCCTTTGATTTCTTTTGGCATGCTTATGAACTTAGTTTTGTTTTAAACATCCCTTTTTTATATAGATTTTATAGATTTGGTTGAAATCATAGATGCCATATTCTTCATCTTTATAACACAAGTTTTCTTTCCAGGTAGAAGGACAAGAAAATAATGAGCCATTGCCATAGAAACACAAAGGGTTAAAGGTTTCTCTTTTCTTTTTGTTTTGGGTTGTGTACTGTACTTTGAACAATTTTATGTATTTTTGTGCTCAAAATAAATGTACTTTGAGTACATGGAAAGTTTTCATTCCAAATCATAGATTTACAGGATTATTGCTTTTGAAATGCTAATTCTCAAAATAGAGCACCTAATTCTTACCATCTTATGTTAATATAGGTAGTATAGCTGAGTGAAACAAAAAGCATATAAAGAGACTTTTTGATACTTTTAATAGTACAAGTCTTTTCTGCTAATTTTAGTATGCAAGTCAGCATAAGGGGCATAGAGGGCCTGATGGAAGCTTTCCTTGGGTGAGTGAGTTTCACAACTGAAAATAAGGCGCCTGTTTGCTTAAAATTAGAATCTGTTGCAGGTTTTACAAATTAGAATTTCAGCCTGCATGAATTAATAGGGATATTAATTATTTTATTTGCTTAATTGTAATAATTGATTTAAACATGTTTTGTCAGAATTCACAGGCCCATACTAACTGTCCTTAATTTCTTTCCTACAGCAGTACTGCTATATGCCAGTCCTGTCTGCATTCTTAAGGGTGCAGTTCAACACATCCTGTGTAAATTATGGTGAAAAAGTATTCCAAAGGAAAGTCCTATCAAAGCTAGTGTCAGAATGACACTGCCAATTGGGCAATGATCTTCAGCATAGAAAATGTTTAAGAATTTTATTTTTCCTAAATTGTAGTGCTATACTGCTTGTATAGCAAATCTGCACTTTTTTTAGAATAGCGTGTCCATAATAAGTCACATTTTTATATACTTGGGCTTCTGTAAAGTATGTAAAGTTTAAAATAAAAACTCAAGGTACACTGTATGAAACATGGTGTACACAAATCTATTTTGCCTGTGACTATCAACATGGTGGTAAATGTACTGTATTACAATCCGCTACCAATTGTAATTGTACCTTCTGAAGAAAAGAGGGTTGAATAGTATAATTTCCCAATTTTATAATATAAAAAATGAAGCCCTTCTACAGTATGACACCTCAAAATAAAGAACAGGAGGTTTTTTTGTCCTGATTTGTCAAATGTATAAACTGATCTTTATGCAAAAACATTTTGAATCATTATCTAGGTATACAATAGTTATTCATAGTCAGATAAGTAGGATTTAACAGCTTACACAAGGTAATGTTTTGAATATAAATATCTTTCCAAAGTGTTACTAATGGTAAAGAGATAATTTTCTAGGCTTCTATTCTGCTGCTTGAAGTCAGAACTGCTGATGGACACAAAGGCACGAAAGTGTACGTATTCCGGATTAGCAACCCAGGAACCCATCACTTCTGAAGACTCTTAACTGTGTTATCATTTTATCATTTTTATCTGCTTTAAATATTTGTTTTAAACTGCAGTAGTTATGTTTGTGTTCAAACAGGTTAAATTGATCAACAAACTGAATAAACGTAAGATACGTGTAATTTTTAAAAAAATTCAATCAAAAAAGTAAAATTAAGTGATTTTGGAATAATAAAATATTAGAGCAGGACAATGAAAAAAAGCAGATATTTTTGATTATCCCGTACTTATTATATTCCTGTACTGTTGCTGTTCTCTTCTGCAGGAGGGAAGACACCTGATCCTAAAATGAATGCCAGAACATATATGGATGTAATGCGTGAACAGCATTTAACTAAAGAAGAGGTCTGTTAGCAATTTGATCTGAACATAATGCTTTCTTTTTCTCTCCAGTTTTTAAAGAAGCCTAAGTGAGTTAGGTGTCCTATGCACCTTTGAAATGCGGTCTTCATGTGTAAATGGTTGCTGTTTGTTTAAATGACACATTTATTGGAAAGCCTATCTACTTGTGTTCAGGATAACAGCCATGATAAACATGAGGGAGAAAAATTGTCATTAATGTACTTCCTGGTCAGTCAGTTTTGTTATTTTTGTATAGTCAGGTTGATCTTTCATGCAGCATAGGGGAAAGAGACATTTCCAAAAAATGATTGTAAAACCCCAAGCCATTGCTCGTTCAGTGGATGCAGTACTTTTACTGGTATCTTTTATTGGAATACTTGGTCTTGTCCCCATACGTCTGTGTCAGCTATTCTTTAGAGTAACATGCTAATCCCAAACAGCCCAGTTTTTGTTCAGTACTATTAAGTTGCTTTTGGTGTCACTGCCCCTCATCTTGGCAATGTCTTCTACATTCTAAAAGATACATTTTGGTCCAGAAAATCCTTTCAATAGTTTTTAACCATATTCCACCAAATTTTAGGGAGGATACAAACATTTGGGTAACGGCAGAATGCTAAAATTCAGTAGCACTGATATGCAAACTAAACATGTTTGTACAATAGTTCCTTAAGGGATTTTAACTCTATGTTGTTTTGACATGTTTTCAGTGCAAGATATTTTAGTCTTTCTTTTATTGATTTACAAAACTCCACCATATGGCTTTTGACTACTTGACTGCTTTTTGTTTTGACATATGGCTTTTGTTTTTCCTCTCTCAGTAACATTTATAACACAGTGAAACAGAACTTTTGGATAAGATTTCAATGATTGCAAATTATTTGTATTGTGTTTTTTTATGGCCACCATACAATTCAAATTAGCCTCATCATCCATAAATATTTAATAACCTGTTCAAAAACAAAAACAAAAAAAATGGGCACTTTTGAGTAGGATTTCAGTGATTGGGCTTTATACCTTTGATATTTTTTTTCCTAGTGCTGGGTAGATTTCTGCTTTCAGAGTACACAGCCATCTGAAAAAGATAAGAGTCTACTATGGCTCCTCTTTTTGGATCACTTGAAGGATTTTAATTAAGTAGTATGTCTTGTTTACATTTTTTACCCCCTTTTGTATCTGCATTGTATGTTTCACAGGAGTGCATACTTTTTTCATAATTCAACTTATTTGCTATAAAATTTTTTGCACTATTCATTTAGTTGTGTTTTAGTATCTTTTGGGTATATTAGTTTAATATTTATCTGGAATGGGATTGTGTGGTGTTTACAGAGAATTTGTGTACCCCTGTCCAAATCCTGGGTCCTGAGAGGCTCATTATGCCCATTTCTTTTATGCCTGCTCTTGAAGAGGCATTTGTCATTTTATATTAATTATATTGCTTTTGCCATTTTTTTGGTTGTTTATTACTGAAAAGGGATAGAAGAAGATCTTTTCCTTTTTCCTGTTTTTGGCCGTCTTTTTAGTCCCTATTTTAATTTACTAATATTTGTTTAACATTTATTAATATCAGGGTACAAAATTTATCGGAAGGACAGAACAGGTCATGCTGGAGGAGGAGTGGCAGTATACGTTAAAGTGTAGCATCAAATGATGTAAAAATCATAAATGAACCAAACTGTACCATAGAATCTCTCTGGATAGTAATCCCATGCTTGAATAATAAAAATATAATGGTAGGGTTATATTACCGACTGCCTGACCAGGATGGTGATAGTGACCGCGAAATGCTCAGGGAGATTAGGGAGGCTATCAAAATTAAAAAAACAATAATGGGGGATTTCAGCTATCCCCATGTAGACTGGGTACATGTCACCTCAGTACAGGAAGCTGAGGTAGCTTCTTCACACCTTAAATGACTGCTGCTTGGAGCAGCTAGTCCTATAACCCACAAGAGGAGAGGCGATTCTTGATTTAGTCCTAAGTGGAGCACAGGATCTGGTCCATGTGGTGAATATTTCTGGACCTCTTAGTAAATAGTGACCATAATATAATTAAACATTTCTGTGGCTGGGAAAATACTACAGCAGCCCAGACTGTAGTATTTAATTTCAGAAAGCGAGATTACACAAAAATGAGGAAGTTAGTTAAACGGAAATTAAAAGGTACAGCACCTAAAGTGAAATTGCTGCAAGATGCATAGAAACTTTTGAAAGACACCATAATAGAGGCTCAACTTAAATGCATACCCCAATTTGGGAGACACAGTAAGAAAACCAAGAAAGTGCCACTATGGTTAAACAATAAAGTAAAAGGAGCAGTGAGAGACAAAAAGGCATCCTTTAAAAATTTGAAGTTAAATCTTAGTGAGGAAAATAGAAAGGAACATAAACTCTGCCAAGTGAAGTGTAAAAAATATAATTAGGAAGTCAAAAAAAGAATTTGAAGAACAGCTGGCCAGAGAGTCAAAAAGCAGTACATCAGAACAGGAAGCCTGCTCAACAACCAGGAGGGCCACTGGGTGATCGAGATGTTAAAAGGAGCACTCAAGGATGATAAGGGCATTGCAGAGATACTAAATGATTTCTTTGCATCAGTCTTCACAGCTGAGGATGTGAGAGACATTCCCAAACCTGAGCAATTCTTTTCAATTAACAAATCTGATGAAATATCTCAAATTGAGGTGTCATTAGAAGAGGTTTTGCAACAGACTGCTAAACTAAACAGTAATAAGTCACCAGGACCAGATGGTATTCACCCAAGAGTTCTGAAGAAACTCAAAAGTGAAATTGCAGAACTAACAACTGTTGTTTGTAACCTGTCATTTAAATCAGCTTCTGTTCCAGGTGACTGGAGGATAGCTGTTGTGATGCCAATCTTTAAAAATGGCTCCAGAGATGATCTTGGCAACTACAGGCCAGTCAGTCTGACTTCGGTACCGGGCAAACTGGTCGAAACTTAGTAAAGAACAGAATTGTCAGACATGTTGATGAACATAATTTGTTGGGAAAAGAGTCAACATGACTTTTGTAAAGCGAAGTCGTGCCTTACTAATCTATTAGAATTTTTTGAAACAGTCAGCAAGCATGTGGACAAGGGGGATCGTGTGGATATAGTGTACTTAGATTTTCAGAAAGCCTTTGACAAGGTTCCTCACCAAAGACTATAAAGTAAAGTTAACTGTCATGGGATAAGAGAGAAGGTCCTCTCCTGAGCTGTGTCTGCGCTTGGGCAAAACTTTGAAATGGCCATGCTAATGGCCAAATTGGAGAATACTAATTAGGCACTTACATGAATATTCAGTGTCTCATTAGCATGCTGCTGGTCGCAGCACTTCGAAAGTGCTGCATTTCACTCACATGCAGCTCATCTACACAAGGTCCTTTGCAAACATCAAAATCCCCTTATTCCTATCAGCTTCCTATCGAGTTTGCCCACATTTAGATGTAGCTTTGGACTGGTAACTGGTTAAAATGTCAGAAACAAAGGGTAGGAATAAATGGTCACTTTTCAGAATGGAGATCGGTAAATAGTGGCGCCCCCCCAGGGGTCTGTACTGGGACCAGTCCAATTCAACATTTATAAATGATCTGGAAAAAGGGATAAACAGTGAGGTGACAATTTGCAGATGACACAAAACTACTCCAAATAGTTAAGTCCCAAGCAGACTGTGAAGAGCTACAAGAGGATCTTAATAAATTGTGTGATTGAGCAACAAAATGGGAGATGAAATTCAGTGTTGATAAATGCAAAGTAATGCACTTTGGAAAATATAATCCCAACTATACATATAAAACGATGGGGTCTGGTTTAGCTGTTACCACTCAAGAAAGAAATCTTAGTCATTGTGGATGGTTCTCTGAAAACATCCACTTAATGTTCAGGATCAGTCAAAAAGGCTAACAAAATGTTGGGAATCATTCAGAAAGGAATAGATAAAACAGAAAATATCATACTACCTTATAGAAATCAATGGTACGTCCACATCTAGAATACTATGTACAGATGTGGTTGCCCTATCTCAAAAAAAAATACATTGGAATTGGAAAAGGTTCAGAAAAGGGCAACAGAAATGATTAAGGGTATGGAACCTGCCATGTAAGTAGAGATTAATAAGAGTGGGACTTTTTAGCTTGGGAAAAAAGGCGATTAAGGGGGGATATGGTAGAGGTATATAAAATCATGACTGGTGTGGAGAAAATAAATAAGGTATTGTTATTTACTCCTCCTCACAGCACAAGAACTAGGGGTCACCAAATGAAATTAATAGGCATCAAGTTTAAAACAGTGGGAAGTACTTTTTCACACAATGCACAGTTAACCTGTGGAACTCCTTGCCAGATAATGTTGTGAAGGCCAAGACTAAAGTAGAGTTTAAAAAAGAACTAGATAAATTCATGGGGGGATAGGTCCATCAGTGGCTATTAACCAGGATGGGCATGAACAGTGTCCCTAGCCTGTTTGCAAGAGACTGGAAATGGGCAACAGGGAATTGATCACTTGATGATTACCTGTTCTGTTCATTCCCTCTGGGCACCTGGCATTTGCCACTGTCAGAAGACAGGATACTGGGCTTGATGGACCTATGGTCTGACCCACTATAGCTGTTCTTCTGTTTTAAAAAGATTTATATTTTGTAAGAGCCCATGGCATTAAATAACATAGTTAAGACTGCCAGGAAAAATTGGCAGCTGCTCAAAGTGTCTGTCAGCTTTGTAACTTTGAGTGAAAGATTTAGATAAATTTATAGTGAAATCTTTCAAAAGATTAATTGTTTTTCAGATACATTTTACATTTTCTTTTTAAACAGACATTTTATAAAATTCTGTTGTCCCTTACTGTGTTGAAAATGATTTTGAAACCAAATAAATGTTTTAAACTTGCTCAGTTTAGTGTGTCAACTGAGTCTGTGAGCCTTTCTTCTAAAGATGGTTTTACTCTCTTGAAGTTTTTCCTTTTGTAAATTGCATGTTATGTGTAGATTGCACCTTGAAATTGGTTACATTTCTACACTGCTATTTTTATTTTTGAACTTAAGCTTTGAATAAGTTTTTCACAGGAGAGAGTACTTTTTTGACCTTGATTCTTAGCTGCTTTATCCAAGCTATGATCTGCTTACTGCTGTTTTCACTCTCTTATTTTCCTTCTGTGTCAGCTATCAGACTTTGATAAGTTGATTGTTGCACTTAATATTTTCTTTTTTCTGACACCACTATTTTTTCAATTTACTGTATTTTTTAATGGTTGTTCAGGCTAATTAATACCCCTTGTATTGCTCTTATTTATTTTTCTGTACAACAGTATCCACATTGCATCTCTACTAGTACATTCAAAAGCAGCTATTTCCTTTATGGTGATCTTAACCAAATCATCTATAATACACTAATTGAAATCAGATTGTCACTGTTTGCAACAGCCAGCACAATTGATTATTTATAGACACATTCATTGGAAGAGCCTGTTGCTTTTAGAATAGCTGTAAAGTCGTCTTTTGGGAATATTGCACATAGTGACAGTAGCTGTCACCACCTGATTTCCCATTTGTGTAATTGTTTAATTACTAAGGATGTTAGTGGGTGTGATTGCATGAGTTAGGCTGCCAGAATTGGATTTCATTAACAAACTGGGTGTTCTCTTTAATCATTCAGCATCTCTTAACACTTTTTTACTATAATATTTCACAGCCCTAACTGCTTAATTTCCTCTCTGAACTCTCCTTTCTCCTCATTCTCTTTACTTAAATTGCTTACTTGTCTCCCAAAAGGACCCTTCCCAGACAAATTCTTTGGGCATCTCTAAGCTTATCTTTTGTGAGGATTTTTGCCATTACTTCTTAACTTAGTATACTTTGCCTGTAAAAGCTGTGCTTACTAAATATGGATTCATTTAAATATGTAACAGGCATTGTGTTCTCCCTGACCTTTCAGGAATCTTTGCTAGTTAGTTTCCTTCAGTACATCTTTCATTTATTCTTTATGCTTTGTATATTCATCCCTGAAAGTGGCACATGTTGTTTGTAAAATTTTAGTCACCAGACATATTCCTTGAGAAACTGCTGTCTAGTATGAAACTGACATTGATATTTTCGGTTCAAGACAAGAAAAGTTTAGAAGTTGATCTGTAAATCTTTTTTAATGGCATGTGTTTAGACATGCACATCTAGTTTCAGTGGAATTATGCTAATTTGCCCCAGTTGATGATCTGGCTTATGTCTTTTATATTGGCATCTTAATATTTATGGAACACAGTAGACCCCTGACTTACACGGGGGTTGCATTCTTTCACAACCCTGTGTAAGTCAAATTTTGTGTAACTTGGGGGAGTCAGGAGCCAGGCTGCAGCCTGGCTTCCTGCTCTCCTCTGCTTTCAGAGACAGGAAACTGACCAGCTGGTTCCCAGCTCCCCTCCCATTTGCTGGAGCCAGGAAACTGACCACCTGCCCTGGTCAGTTTCCCCACTCCTGTTAGTGGTGGCAGCAGAGAGCCTGACTCTCAGCTGCTACCCCAACAGGAGCCGGGAAACAGACCAGTGCAGAAGCACTGGTCAGTTTCCCGGTTTCTCTGAGTGGTGGGGAGCTGATAGCAGCTCCCTGACAGTCAGAAGAGCGTTAACCTGAGATATGCGCAACTCAAGTTGCGTGTATCTCAGGGGTCTACTATACCAACAGGTTAAAATAAAGAGTTCTATATGAACTATATATTCAGCTAACCTAAGGTGGCAATCTTAACAATTAAGACCAAATATATAGCTAACTCAAGCCTAAATGAATAGCTTTGAGTGTTACTTGTTGTGATATAATTCACTTTTTTGAGTGCTTGAGTTAAAAAATGAATTTTGGTTGAGGCAAATGTGTTGTAACATTGTTAAACGTATGTTGTCTTAATGATCACATCTTAAAATATTTTGTTTGATTTAATTTTCCATTTGTAGTTCATCTAGAACATTTTAGAGAGAGAGCACTAAGTCATAGTTGAACTAAAACGCTGTTTTGCAAAAATCTATTACCAAATGTTCCACAAAGAACATCTGAAGAAGTGAGTCTGTCCCACGGAAGCTCATCACCTAATAAATTGTTTTGTTAGTCTTTAAAGTTCTACATGATGGCTTTTTTGTTTTTGTAGAATACAGACTAACCCAGCTATCACTGTCACTAAAGAATACCTGTTTCTCCAATCTTTTAATAACAATTCAGTGAAAACTTTATAAATATTGTACTGAAGAATGCTGAACCCAAACTTTGCAGCTTTATGCTAGTTTTGGGAACTTGAAATTAAAATTAGCTAGATTCATATAAACGAAATCAGATGCCATTGTCTGAGCTGGAAAAAACAAAAGAACACAGCATGAAACTAAATTTGACTTAACCATCTCTGTTTTCGTAATCTACAGTATTACCCTAAAGAAACTTGTTTCGAGAACTGTTTTCACCCTAATACTGACCTTTTAAGGAATGAATGCTTTTTTTTTTTTTAAACAGCGAGAAATTAGGCAACAGCTAGCAGAAAAAGCTAAAGCAGGAGAACTTAAAGTCGTCAATGGCACCTCTTCCCAGCCACCTTCAAAACGCAAACGGCGTTGGGATCAAACAGCTGACCAGACTCCTGGTGCAACACCTAAAAAACTATCCAGTTGGGATCAAGCAGAGGTATTCATCCCTTTATTAGTTAACCTGTGCATTGTAGAAGCTATTAATTTTTTAAGCAGAACTTCAGAGTTCTGCAGAACCTCTTGACTTTTAGAGATGTCTCATGGGCTGCACCTTCATTTAGTATACTAAATAGAAATTAAACCCTTACCTTTTCTTTTACCAGGGAAATTCACAGGTAGCTATGGCGTTCTAACAGCTTGTGCATTTGTCTTGATTAGACCCCTGGACATACTCCTTCTTTGAGGTGGGATGAAACTCCTGGCCGGGCAAAGGGTAGCGAGACTCCTGGAGCAACCCCAGGTTCAAAAATATGGGATCCTACTCCCAGTCATACACCGGCAGGAGCTGCAACCCCTGGACGGGATACACCTGGTCATGCAACTCCAGGCCATGGAGGCGCAACTTCTAGTGCACGTAAAAATCGTTGGGATGAGACACCCAAA
This sequence comes from Carettochelys insculpta, assembly GCF_033958435.1. Taxonomy (NCBI): domain Eukaryota; kingdom Metazoa; phylum Chordata; order Testudines; family Carettochelyidae; genus Carettochelys; species Carettochelys insculpta. Next base: position 16,108,771 of record NC_134144.1, read on the forward strand.
ACAGAAAGAGGTATTTCTGGAATTACTAGAATTGATAAGAAAGGTCTGAATAGGAATTGGGTAAGAACTTTTCACTTCAGGCTGTCAGTATGAGAGCAAGTCAAGCCAGAAGTAGGCAGGGGAAAGTTAGGACAGCCAATGGCCGATGTGTTTTGCAGTTGGGGCGCTGATAGCCAGAGTTCCATCATAAAAATGTCACTCCTCATGGTTTTAGCAAAAGAAACTAAGGCTATGCAATATATGAGGCTATAGTGCTATGGCTATGCTGCTGTCAGCTTCTGCTGTAAATTCAGAACACTGAAGGGTTTTGATGGCACTGTAGGAGCTCAGCGTCCTGGTTCAACATGGAAGCATTTTTCTGTCAACCTAACTGCATTAACGGGGGAGTCAGAACAGCATAGATACAGTGGTAGGATTTTTCGTACCACTGAGTGCCACAGCTCTATTGACCTATGTTTTAAGTGTCCACCAGTCTGCACTGTGTTGCAGTCACTTTTGAAGGTCAGGATTATCAGCATGCTGACAGGACAGAAAAAACTCATTTATTTTTATAAGGAAAAGATGGCCCCTTTTTTTTTAACAATATCGTCCTTTTTTTGTACAAAAGAACAACACTAACCATTCTTCTTTCAGCTGTCATGTTGATTTTTCTGTTTTGGGTTTCTACTCAGTTTTTAATTTTTATACAGTAGACCCTTGATTTCTGTGGGAATTATATTCCTGGGAAACCAGGTATAATTGGAAATTTGTGCAAGTCAAGTGGGGGCAGGGCCACCACCTCAGTCCCAGCATCCATCACCATGGCAGGGGCAGGTGTTCCCCCTGTCCAGGGGGAAGAGATTTGGCAGAGCACCGCACTCCATCAGCTCACCATCCCTTTAACAGGGGGTTCCCACTTGATGGGGATTCCTTGTCCCCAGCTGCAGCGTTGGCTCCCTGAGGTTGGAACTTCCGCTAGGGTCCTCCTCTAAACGTGCCAGCACAACATACACACCTTCGACTTGTGCGTATCTCAGGGCAGCAAGGAGGGTCTAGTGTACTTTATTATAGGGTTGATAGCTGTCCTGTTAGAAGGGCATTAGCTGTTCATTCAGATGATTTTCTCTTAGTATTTTTGTTCTTTGTAAAATAAATATCTGAAAAAAACCTAACTCTTTTTTAAATCAACTTTTAAGCATCACGTGTGGTAATTTTTTGGTGTGAAATCCTCCACTTCCCCCCACCCACCCAACTAGTATGTATGTGTTCTGTCAATGTGTCCTATGGCCAAGTTAGTTTGGGAAGTAGCTGGCTTAGCTGATCTACTAGTGGTAAAGCTCGATGTGTGTCATCAGGTTGTTACTGGTAAAGAATTGAAAGAGTGGAATGGAATAATATAAGGGAGATCCAATCTTAACATCGTAGTATTGCTTACCTTTTAGAATGATCTCCCCCCCCCGCCCCAACTTTCAGTAATCTTCAGATTTTGCCTGTGAGATCTGATTTGTAGCCATTACAATCTGAAAAAATTGGGCTTTTATAGATACACCGGGACATGGCAGTGGATGGGCTGAGACTCCTCGTACAGATCGAGGTGGTGATTCTGTTGGTGAGACTCCGACTCCTGGAGCAAGCAAAAGAAAGTCACGTTGGGATGAAACACCTGCTAGCCAAATGGGTGGTAGCACTCCTGTTTTGACACCTGGCAAAACACCAATTGGTACACCAGCAATGAACATGGCAACCCCGACTCCAGGTAAGATGAATCCATTCTGTTTTCTATCAATCAATATTAAAATGTATAAATAACGTAGATCTATGTCAGCATTCATGATCTGTTTTTTGATTGTGAAAGCCCAACTTTTGTATTCTTAATGTCCCTAGCAATGTAATTCTATTAAAGAGCACAGAATAATGTAACCTCAAAGTCTGCTGTCAGTTTTTGAATTGATCCACAAGAATTGCTAAAAAGGTTCCTGAAAGCGTTAACACTCAAGCAGTTGGAATTCTGAGGCCAGTACTGTACTCAAATGCTGCACGTCTTAGTTCTGGAGATTTCTTAGGTGTTTGAAGATAACCTCGCAGACAGAAATTGAAATCCTTTTTTTTTTTTTTAACCTAAATATAGGTCACATAATGAGCATGACTCCTGAACAGCTGCAGGCATGGCGCTGGGAAAGAGAAATAGATGAAAGAAATCGGCCACTATCTGATGAAGAACTAGATGCCATGTTCCCAGAGGGATATAAGGTAGTTGTTCTGAATAAATCCAAGCAGTCTGTTACTATATATACTGTAATTTAGTGGTGATACATTTTCCACTCAGTATATAGGTTTTTTGGCAATAAAATAAATGTTATGTGAATGTCTGTAACTAAATAAAGATGAATTCATGCTAACATTTGGTAGTTTAGTTGTTGGTGTTTTATATGCATCCATTAGAAGGGAAAAAAGAAAAAGAGGCCAGTTTTAATTTAATTTCACCTTAGGAAGCTTATGCTGATTTCAGAAGGCGTTCCCTATGAAGAACAGCTGCAGAACTTGAGCCAGTGGTAGAAGACATGGTAGAAGAGATCAGATAGAGATTGAAAACTGTCCGTCAGTACAGTAGACCCTCCCCTGACTTACGCAGGGGTTGCATTTTTGCACAGCCCCATGTAAGTCAAACTTCACGCAACTTTGGGGGAGGAGCACTGGTCAGTTACTTGTTTCCTGTGAGTGGTGGGCAGCCAGGAGCCTGGCTGTGAGCTGCCTGCTGCTCAGAGCACAGGAGAAACAGACCAGCAATGATGTGCCCATCAGTTTCCCCACTCCTCTCAGGGGCGGCAGCCTGACTATTGGCTCTGCCTCCCCGTGCCTGTCAGTGGCGGCAGCTGAGAATCAGGCTCTCAGCTTCCACCACTGACAGGAGTGGGAAAATCAGTTTCCTGGCTCCAGTGAGTAGAGGAAAGCTGCGAACCAGGCAGCAGCTTGGCTCCTGGTTCCCCTCCACTTGCAGAGGTGGGAAACTGACCAGGGCAGGAGCCCTGCCACCTGATTCCCAGCTCCCCTCTACATGCTGGAGCCCCAGGCACCTGTTCCCCACCAGTCAGAGTCACATTAACCTGAGATGCGTGCAATCGAGTTGCACGTGTATCAGGGGTCTACTGTATTAATATCCTACATTTAAAAAAAAAAACACTTAAATATTCACATCAAGCATTACATAAAGAAACATATAAAGCCTAATACAGGTTGAACCTCTCTTGTCTGGCACCCTTGGGACCTGAACAGTGTCTGACGAGAGAATTTGCTGGGCGACGGGACGTCATATTTTCTAGCATGTTACTAACACTTCCACCGCTTACTTGGCTCTTAGAAGATATTTGGGATAAATTACAGCTATATAATCACACAGAACATTGAAAGCCAGGACTGTTGGCTGTAAACAAACTTTATGGGACTATGGGAGACTTGGCTTGACCCATGTTAAGTGGTCATCCGGCTGACTAAAACCACAGCTGGTTATGGAATTTGATGGACAAGAGAGTTCTGGATTAGAGAGGTTCAGCCTGTATTCTTTCTGCTCACGAGAACATACAATAGTATTTGTGTGTGTTAGGACCCCTCGTTACATCATTCCTCTACTTTCAAGTCCAACAGCATATACAGAGTTTCAAAAAACATACAAGATCAAAAATAACAAGCAGTTCTGTAGCTTGAGTCTTTAAATTGCCACAGGACTGCTTTTGTTTGAGAAGCCACAGAATATTACAGCTACACCTCTGAGACTATTTATAACAGCACAGTTAATTTACAACAAATACAAGGATAGACTCTAGAACGTACGCTGGAAGACTGAGAAATGAATAGAATATATCATTGATAATGATTGATACATACAGAGAATTACTGGTACAACTTTGTAACTTCTTCCCTGTTTTGACACTGTTGTGAATGTCAGGTCATGTTATTTTTAACTTTCAGGTTTGCAGTCTGAAAGTACTTTTTAGAGTTTAATATTTAGACAATTGTATCTTCCTTATTTCGGTCCATTGTTTTTTATCTTCATTTCAATCAGGTTCTTCCACCTCCAGCTGGTTATGTGCCTATTCGTACTCCAGCTCGCAAACTTACAGCAACTCCCACACCATTGGGTGGCATGACTGGATTCCATATGCAAACAGAAGATAGGACCATGAAAAGCGTCAATGACCAGCCATCTGGAAATCTTCCATTCCTAAAACCAGATGACATTCAGTACTTTGATAAACTACTGGTAAATGAGATTTCATTGATACTAATTGAATGTTTCCTGGTGGGGGCTAGAGAGGGTAAAATATGCCTTTATTAATATATTTGTAATTATTTGTAGGTTGATGTTGATGAATCTACGCTTAGTCCAGAAGAACAGAAAGAAAGAAAAATAATGAAACTGCTTTTAAAAATAAAGAATGGTACACCTCCAATGAGAAAAGTAAGACATTCTGATCTGCATATACCATTGTCATTTTCAAATACCCATAATTTCCTCTCTGTTGATTTTAGAATCCAGTTTGTTTTGTTTTCCCAGAAGCTGCTCATGAGTTTGCTCCAAGCTGCTTCTAAAGGACATTTTATTTATATTATTTTTCCCTTCTTTTCATCTAGCTCTTGCTTTCTCTCTGTATTGTTCTTTGCTTGTTTATACCTCTTAAGGTGCGTCTACACTTGCATTCCTCTTTCGAAAGAGTTATGCAAATGAGGCATGTATTTGCATATTGGCACCTTATTTGCATATTCTAATTTTGAAAGAGCTTCTTTTTTAAGACGAAAGCCAGCGTAAACACGGCTCTTTTGAAAGTAAACCCATCTTCGAAAGAATCCTTCCCTTTATTTAATGGGAAGAAGGATTCTTTCGAAGATGGGTTTACTTTTGAAAGAGCAGCATCTAAACTGGCTTCTTCCTTCAAAAGAAGCTTCTTTGAAATTATAATATGCAAATGAGATGCCAAATGCGCAAATTTATACCTCCTTTGCTTTTTAATTTACCTCATTTGCATCCCTCTTTTGACAGAGGAATGCAAGTGTAGACACACCTTTAATGTTTTCCTCCTGTCTAGTACTTTTTAAATTATGTATTGATCACAGTTATATTTTATTCTCACGCACGCACGCACGCACGCACAAGTATTTCCATTCTATAATAATGACATCTATAAAACATTTTGTGACACGTATATGAAGGATGTTTTATTTTATTGCAAGTGATTCTCAAGCATTGTATTTGTGAGGCTCATCTCCTCTCCCCAGCATACTATTAATCTCCAGGCCCATCAGGGGTTTTGGGTAGTAGACATAGTTTGCCTTCTATTTTGGAATGTGGCGGGTTGGGGGAGGGCGTGTTAAGGGGTCCAGGGAGGGAATGCCACCTCCACCCCGACTCACCTCAGCAGGCCACTGAGCCTGTTGGATGGTAGGGAGCACTCAAATTATAACTCAAGGGCTTAGCTAAGAGAGTATGAAAACAGCCCAGTGTGCTGGGAGGGAGTAGTTAGGGGTCATGTGCTGGTAGGTTTCCCCTGTATTTCTAGTTCCCAGATGGGTGTGCCAGCCCCAGAGCCAGGTCTCACCACTTGGGTAGCTCTTACCAGCTGTTTCTAGTGGGTCAGAGGGGATTGGAAGCTGAGGAGCTTCTTCATCCTGGGGCATCAGCAGGAGGTATGGGAATGCTGCCATCATCTGCTCCATGGCACCAGCTAGAGTAGTAGCTGTCCAGCTTCCCTTTCTGACCTGGCCAGGAGGCAGGGAGGAGAAACTGGGAAGGGGATGGTGTAGGGCTTGCCCCCAGGACTGCCATGCTCTTGCACTGCAGTTTGGTGGGGTGTTGGGTATGGAAGACAGCTCTCCATGTCCCAACTCTGCCGTGGGCTCAGGACTTGAGTACCAGGGCTTAGGACTCTGGGATTCAGCTCCTTGCCTCCCAACTGCAGCCTGTGGTGGGGTGGTAGGGATTGAGTGCCATGGACACCCAGTTAACCTATATTGTATCTTCAGATCAGTGTTCCCAATGTGTTTTTGGCAAGAGCATGCACATATCATTTTAAATCCGCATGGTTACACTTGGTTATGGCTTGATTTTGCTAATTACATGGGAGTATATTATTCTGGTATCTTTCTTTGTGGTTTAATTCAGAGGGATTTTTTTTTTAGGCTGCTCTGCGTCAGATTACCGATAAAGCTCGTGAATTTGGAGCAGGTCCACTGTTCAATCAGATTCTGCCTCTGCTGATGTCACCCACACTTGAAGATCAAGAACGTCACTTGCTTGTTAAAGTTATTGATAGAATCTTGTACAAGCTGGATGATTTGGTCCGACCATATGTACACAAGGTCAGTTTCTCTGAAATTTATTTAAATACATAGTAGCTACGTCTACACGTGAAGCCTACATCGAAGTAGCTTATTTCGATGAATAACGTCTACATGTCCTCCAGGGCTGGCAACGTCGACGTTCAACATCGACGTTGCGCAGCACCACATCGAAATAGGCGCTGTGAGGGAACGTCTACATGCCAAAGTAGCACATCGAAATAAGGGTGCCAGGCACAGCTGCAGACAGGGTCACAGGGCGGACTCAACAGCAAGCCGCTCCCTTAAAGGGCCCCTCCCAGACACAGTTGCACTAAACAACACCAGATCCACAGAGCTGACAACTGGTTGCAGACCCTGTGCATGCAGCATGGATCCCCAGCTGCAGCAGCAGCAGCCAGAAGCCCTGGGCTAAGGGCTGCTGCACACGGTGACCATAGAGCCCCGCAGGGGCTGGAGAGAGAGCATCTCTCAACCCCTCAGCTGATGGCCGCCATGGCGGACCCCGCTATTTCGATGTTGCGGGACGTGGATCGTCTACACGTGCCCTACTTCGACGTTCAACTTCAAAGTAGGGCGCTATTCCCATCCCCTCATGGGGTTAGTGGCTTCGACGTCTCGCCGCCTAACGTTGATGTTAACATCGAAATAGCGCCCAACACGTGTAGCCGTGATGGGCGCTATTTCGAAGTTAGTGCCGCTACTTCGAAGTAGCGTCCACGTGTAGACATGGCTAGTATTTGTTTTATGAATATGGTCTGCATTCTCTACTGATTGCTCTATAATACAGTAAACCCTCGAAATGTGTGATTTCGAGTTGTGCGTAATGTGCATTAACACAAGCTAAGCGCAACTCAAAATCCCACTCCTCCAGCCCTGGTTCAAACTCCACTGGCCTGCACATGCAGCCCCAGTTCAAAACCCCAGCTCACCCCACACCCTGTGTGGCCCTGGTTGAAACCCTCCTGCCCCTGGCTCACCCTCCACCCCGCACGTCCCCAGCTCAACCCCACCACACGGCAGCATGGTTACAGTTCACCATCCACGCATCCTCCCCCTTGCAGCCCTAACCCATCCCAGGCTTAACCCTCCTGCCCACCCGCCACGGCCCCAAAGATCAATATGTGTGCACTGTTAGAGAAACTATCCTCAAAATAGATAGAATATGTAACATATTAAAATACCATACATAGTTATTTAGTTGACTTCATTTGCAGAATACCTTTTGTAAGTTGTATGACTAACACATGAAAATATGAAATTTAAGAGCAAGACTGTCTGGAAGAGTCGGTATGCATGCACTGGAAGTAAAAGATTGTGGTAGCTATCTATGCAGTATGACTGGAATTGGAATCCTATTGTAGGTCTAGAACTGCTAAAGTAAAGAATAATACATGAGTTGAGAGACTCATTAATGTAGTTTTGAAGTGTTAATTTTTTTCATCTGTTACCCTTTTCAGATTCTTGTGGTCATCGAACCTCTGCTGATTGATGAAGACTACTATGCGAGAGTGGAAGGCAGAGAAATTATATCAAACTTGGCCAAGGTAAAAACACTACAGCAGCCGTCCTTTTTGAATCCAATGAGATAGTGTTATAACTAAAATGTTACTGTAACTATTTGACCAGGAGTTAGTTTGCTTTGTAGTATTGAAAATGTAATGATTATGTGAGAAGAAACTTAAAAATCCAGCAAAAAAGGTAAAAGTTCATCATTCCTGTACACAAGTATATATGTTTTGTTTTTCAGGCTGCTGGTTTAGCTACAATGATTTCTACCATGCGACCTGATATTGATAACATGGATGAATATGTCCGAAATACAACAGCTCGAGCCTTTGCTGTTGTTGCCTCTGCGTTAGGCATTCCTTCTCTATTGCCCTTCTTGAAAGCTGTATGTAAGAGCAAGAAATCCTGGCAAGCTAGGCACACTGGCATCAAGATTGTGCAGCAAATTGCTATTCTTATGGGCTGTGCTATCTTGCCTCATCTCCGAAGTTTGGTTGAAATCATTGAACATGGTATGTTCTGCTTTTTTAAAATGTTTCCTCTTATTGTACATAAGGCTGTGGGTTAAATTAAGGACTTGAATTCTTGAATGGCGAGCCTAGAGTCTAATTCTAATAGACTACAACAAGGTATTGCCCTTTCCTTTTTATAGTTTTTGTCAAAGCTTTTTGTGTGATTTAAATAACTGTAGTAAAACCTTTCTTCTTCGAGTGATAGCTCTTGCGCATTCCAAACGGGGTGTGTGCTGGCCCGCCCCAGAAACTTTTTACCCTAGCCGGTAGCCATAGGGTTGGAGCGACGCCCCCTGGAGTGGTGCTGATATGGTGATCAATATATGCACCACCCGCCCTGCCTCACGCTTGGTTCCTGCTTGCCACTCTTGGTGGTTGCTGGAGCTCCCCTTTTCTCTTTCTCCTTCATTGCTGGGAACCTTGTAGAAAGTGTAAATAGTTATTTAGTTGTAAATAGTTCTAGTAAAGTGGAGTAGTTAATAGCTGTTGTTTTTTAATTGCTGGGCAGGTTCCCCACCTCTCTTGGCACTGGGGGATGCCCGCTTCTCTGGATTTCAAAAATTATCAGAACTGTGGCAAGCGTATGCCCAAGTCTGAGCCACGCACGGACTGCCTTGCCTGTCTTGGAGAAAGCCATCAGGGTGACCGCTGTGCAGTGTGCTGGTCCTTTAAGCCCAGGACCCTAAAAGATAGAGTCCAAGGGCTGAAAGTTCTCTTCAGGCAGGTGGCCTTGCAGCCAGACGTTCCCCGCCCCAAAGGGCCCAGTGCAGCCTCCTTGGTGCAGAGTGCCCCAATGCAGGCAGTGGTATGGAAGGCTTGGCACCGAGAGGAGGGCACCAGAAGACACAGGAGCCAGTCCCTCTTACCAAAGAAGCAGCAGCGGCATGATAGGGGCTGGTCTCCTACGGCACCAAGGTGTTAAAAGGACTCCGGCGCACCCGCTCTGCAGTGCCTGGAGCGAGAGCCCGAGGCACATGCCTTAACTCCAGTGTGAAGCCACCACCCACGCAGTTCCGAGTTTCCATCGATGCTGGATGCGTGCCATGTGGTGCAGGACCTCCTGCACACTGGGGTTCCACCTGCCTTGCTGCCTACAGATAAGCACAGTGGCCTAGGACTTGAGGGGCTGCAGGCGGTTGCCTCCACTGCTTTGCTCCCTGTGGCATCGATGCTTGGTCTTTTAACTGCTCCGACACCAGTGTTGCCTCTCGCTTGCGGCACTTGAACATTTTTATCTTCCTCAGGTGCCTGTTGCGAGCCCAGCCCAGGTGGTGGCGTCAGTGGAGGCACCGGCTCCCCACATGCCATTAAAATCTGTGGTACCACATTGGTCCTCGGCCTCCAACTTCTTGGCATCAGAGTCCAACTCCTACTATTCCAGCTCAGGCTGCTCTGAGGGTGCCAGGAGCTCCTCCATGGGTCCGGGGACCACCCCAGTGGCTGTTTTGGACCCCATGGGCATACCACAAAGCCCAGGGGCACTTGACGGGGCCATCAAGGACACCTTTAGTGCCGCCACTGGGGGCCCTTCTGGGGCCAAGGTCAGTGGCAATGGCATCACTCAGTGCACCGCCATGGGAATGCCCCGAGACTACGGGAGCACAGTCACCAGCGCCGTCTGGCTCCCTTGTCCCTTCGCTAGCACAGATATGGGCACTGATTTCAGCAGTATGGCCACCCTCAGCCTCAGTGCTGTGTCCCATGGCATTGTTTTATTTGGCACCGGCTGGTCTGGTGCCAGGCCAGGCACCTTTAAATCAGATTTTAACTCCAGCATCAGTGCCTTCATTGTCTGTGTCACCTCAGCTGGTCTTGGGGCTGTGGCACCAGGAACTGCAGGTTTTACAGAGATCCCAACAGGTGCCAACAGGACCCCTGCTCTGATTCCACAACAGGATGTCACTGGGATCTCCTCCTCCTCCTCCTCACTTAATGAAGCGATGACAGGGTCATCAGTGTCCCCGGTCTTGGAGGACAGCAGGGCGTTTCAGCAGCTCCTGCACAGGATGGGTCTGGGGCTTGGGTTGCAGGCCGAGGAGGTAGAGGATGACACAGATGCTGTCACAGACACTTTGTCCTTGGCGCCCACAGAGTGGCTTTGCACATCATTAAAACAATTGCCAACGTGGTGAAAACGGTGTGGCAGACCCCAGCCTCAGCATTGCCAATGGCCAGGAAAAACGAACGCCACTAATTTGTGCCCTCTCAGGACAATGAACATCTGTTTACAGACCCTCCTTCCAATTCCCTTGTTGGTGTTGCAAACCACAGGGAGAGATGGGGTTTCATGGTCCCTCCCCAAAAAACAGGGAGGCTGAACGGTAGGACCCATATGGTAGGAAGGTCTGTTTGACCACTGGTTTACAATTACGGACTGCTAACCAGCAGGCCCTGGTTAGTAGATATGTGTACATCATGGCCAGCTCTCTTTCAAAGCTCTCAGAGTTAGTCCCTGCGGACTCTAAACCCGATTTCACGGCCATGGTGGAGGAGAATAAACTCATTTCTAGAGCGGCCCGCCAGGTGGCATTTTAGGCAGCAGATGCTGCCTCGAGAGTCATGGCCTCGGGGGTAGCTGTGCATAGAGGGACATGGTTGCAGGAGTCTGGCCGCCCTTACGAGGTCCAACACACTATTCAAGACCTGCCATTTGAGGGACCCACTCTCTTTTCATAGAAGACTTATAAAAGGCTGCATAGCCTAAAAGACCCAAGGGCCATGCTGCATTCCGTGGGTTTGCATATGCCTGCAACCCAGTGTAGGCACTTCATCCCTCTCCCACCTGCTAGACATTTCCCCCAACAGCAGCAGCCTCATAATAGGTGCAGAATTTGAAACAGCAGAAGGCACCCTAATCAGCAGGGTCAAAGGCCAGGCCACCTTAAGCCACTGCCGGGCTCGAAACAAGCATTTTGGCAGGTGTGTCAAGAGCCCCACACCATTTCCCAGCTCTGCTCCAGCCCATCCTCTGCTTTGCTTCTGCCTATCCCCTTTCTACCCTCCCTGGTACCATATAACTTCAGACCAGTTGGTGCTGTGCACGGTAGAAAGGGGATACGCTATCCAGTTTACCTCCTACTCCCCCTCCCATCTGCCTTCCCTGTCCCCTCTTCAGGAACCCCTCTCATGAGAGTCTGCTCAGGCAGAAGATTCAGTCCCTTCTTTAGTGGGTGGGGGGCTATGGAGGAGGTCCCTCAACAGTTTCAAGAACAGGGGTTCTATTCCCAGTATTCCCAAATCCAGAAGTCGAAAGGGGGGTTGAGGCCCATCATGGACCTACGAGACCTGAACCAGTTTGTAAAAAACGGAAAAGGTTTCACATGTTGACCCTAGGTCTCATTATCCCTTTGCTGGAGCTGGATGATTGGTTTGCTGCTCTTGACTACAGGATGCCTACTTTCACATAACAATTTATCCTCTTGACAGGAGGTTTCTGTGGTTCATAGTGTCTGGTGCTCAGGTACCAGTTCACAGTTCCTCCATTTGGTCTGTCTGCTGCTCCGAGGGTCTTCACCAAATGCATGGCAATGGTGACAGCCTTCCTGCGAAGGCACAGGGTCCAATTGTTCCCATACCTGGGCAACTGGCTGGTCAAAGGGAATTCTTGGGCTCAGGTGCAACAGCATCTACAGTTCGTACGTCAAACGTTGGATGGTTTGGGTCTCTTGGTCAGTGAGACAAAGTCAGTTCTGGTCCCAACACAAAGAATGGAGTTTGTGGGAGCCCTTCTGGACTCAAGGAGAGGCAGGACCTTCCTGCCAGACAGCAGGTTTCATACTATAGCGGGTATTATACATGATATCATCAGGTTCCCCACCACAACGGCCAGGTGCTGCATGGGGCTGTTGGGTCACATGATGTACAGTTTGTTTGTAGTCCAGTTTGCCAGGCTCTGAATGTGTCTGTTTCAGCTATGGCTGGCCCCTGTTTACCGACCTTCCAGGGACAGCAGAGCCATGTGAGTAATGGTTCCATCTCAGATCCTGTCCATCCTCAGTTGTTGGGTGGTCACTTAGATGGTGTGTGCAGGAGAGCACCCTTGAGGCCTCTCCAACCCTCACTGTCTCTGGTGACGGACGTTTCAGATCTGGGCTGGGAGGGCTCATCTAGGGGAGCGCCAAACCCAAGCCCTCGGGGAGCTCAGGGCCATCCGCCTGGCGCGCGAGGTCTTCCGGGACGGTTTGACAGGGCATTGCATGGCTTTTCTTCCCTGCGATGGAATACACAAAACAAAAATATCATGCAAAGCTTCCCTTTTCAAGAGGAAACGTCATCCTGCCTCATAACCAGATGCCTCTCATGGGATGGGGAGCATACCTTGGAGATCAGACAGTGCAAGGCAAATGGTCAACGCAGGAAGTCTGCATGAATATCAGTCTCCTGGAGCTGAGAGCAGAAAGCAATGCCTGCCACCATTTCCTGCCTATCCTATGAAACAAAATGTTGTGCATTTTAACAGACAACACTGCACATATAGTTTTATATACAACAGCAGGGCGGGGCTCAATCCTCCTCCTTCATGGAAGCTGTCCAATTTTGGAACTGATGTATCTGCCACAATATCACACCAACAGTCTGTACCAGGATCCTTCAGCACAATGGCTGAGGATCTCAGTTGTCACTTCTGCATACAACACAAGTAGGAAATAAAGCAGTTATCGACCAGTATTCTGAAACTGGGGCCAACCCCAGGTCCATCTGTTTGCCACGTAGTTGAATTAGAATTGCCACCTGTTCCTTTCCAGAGCAGGGCAGGGTAAGGGATTGCTGTGGGATGCCTTCCTCACCCCATGGAAAATGCAGCTCCTATACACCTTTCCTTCCCCCTTACTGTTGAGGCACTGGGTGATCAGGGAGGTATGCAATGACAGAGCATGAGTTATTCTCATAGTACCAGTGTGGCCCAGACAGACTTAGTTTCCTTATCTCCATTGCTTATCCATCTGCAGTCCACAGTCTTCTCTCCCAATATCACAGTCACAGGATACATCCAAACCAGCCATTTTTGACCTCAAAACGTGGTTACTTCATGGCTCCGTAATAGTGAACAGACCTTCCCAGGGTGAAACAGATGCTCGTGAGTGGTTGCCCTGTCACAATGAAGAAAACATATCTGTACAAATGGAAAAGATTTGCAACATTGTGTCAACATAGGCAACTAACGCCTTTCCCGATCACCTACTACCCCTCAAAGACTCTAGCTCGTCACTCTGTTCCCTCAGAGTTCATTTAGCATCTGTCACAGCTTTTCTTGATAAAATTGCTAGTGTATCAGTCTTTGCCCTTCCTATTACAAAGCGATTTGTGACATTCTGTGATACAAGTGATTTCACTCTGTTTTGAGACCTCAGTTGTGCTCAAGAGCCCCCCTCGAGCCTCTGGCGACGTTTGATGACATGTCTATCAAGGTGGCATTCCGTATCACAATGATGTCAGCCCAACAATTTGGGGAGATGGCAGCCCTTATGGCAGACCCCTGTATACCACCTTTACTAAGCGTAGAGTCACGTTGAGACCACATCCTAAGTTCTTTCCCAGAGTAGTCTCCACATTCCACATCAACCAACCTACCTACCTTCTTCCCAAAACTGTGTGAGAACCTACTGCAGACAGCACTCCACACGCTGGGCATTCTGTTGATGTAGCCTCCTACCTAGAAAGGATGAAACCATAGCGTAAGTCCCCTATCCTCTTCCTCTCCAAATGTGAAACAGTCTCTTCCCAACGTGTCTCCAAATGGACCTGGATGTACATACACACCTGCTACATGATCTGCAACAAGATACCACTGCAGAAGGTAATGGCATATTCCGCTCAAGCCATAGCAACGTCTACCGAATTCCTCAAAGACATCCCCATGCAAGACACAAGCAGAACAGACACCTGGTCCTCCAAACACACATTTGCTAAACATTATGCAATTACATCCAGACTAATTCCTGGTTCTTCAGTGAGACACTGTGTCCTTTCATCAATAATACAACCACCACTCCATAACCCACTGCCTTAAAGTGGATGCTGCTTTTTAGTCACCCAGAGTGGAGCACCCACAGGGACATCACTCGAAGAAGAGAAGGAAGTTACTAACCTCGTGCGGTAACGAAGGTTCTTCCATGTGCGTATCCCCTATGGGTTCTCCACTACCCTCCCCTCTGCCTTGGAGTTCTGTTCTGGGACTCTCTGGTAGAGAAGGAACAGAGGCATGTCATGTGCAGTCAATGGGTGCCAGCTACAGCAGGAGGTGTGGGCTGCACATGCATTGCGCAGCAGGGCACTGCTAATGACAAACCTCTGATGGCCAGTGTAAGGACACACCGACACTCACAGTGGAGCGCCTATGGGGACACATCTTGAAGAACTCTCCTAACTGCACAGGGTGTGTAACTTCCTCTTATATATGAGTTGTTATATAGACATAAAACACAGAAGACAACTTGAAAATATCTGTACTTCTAATTTCTTTTTGAGTGTTAATCCTTTACTACTAAGGTAGTATAATTCTTGCTCTTTGGACCATATTTAGACTAGAAGGTGACAATAATTCTGTTTGATTTTGTGTTCTCCATCTCTCAAGTCTATTATAAATTAAGATATTCTCTATATTAGTGGTTAAATTTCTGAGTACCACCGGGTTTCATTTAGCAGAATCTGAGCCAGTTCTAACTGAGGAAACTTATTGATAGAATAACAGCCACCTATATCAAACTTACTTGGCAGCACTTTGTGGCTTGTATTGTAATTGCTTATTTGCTTTAGTGAAACATTTGCTGGTTAGTTTTAACCACTGTGTTATGGAGCTCTTGGGGCTTCCTTGTTGCAAAGATGTGGAATTTTATAGCGTGATGTGTTTTAAAACCCACAGTCAAGGCAGTTAATAGGTTGTAAACAGTGTGTGTATATTTTTTTTTCTGAAATGTTTTTTAAAAAAGGACTTCTTCAGCGTTAGAACACAGCCTGAGGTGGTTGGGCAGTTGGTTATAATTCTGTTTTTCTGTAAGTATTATAAAATAGCATGAGATTTTTTTTTTCATCTGAATTTCCTCTGCCCAGGACTTCCTTAAAATGATTCCTCTTTTGTTAAATAGCTGCCAAGTTGGAAGCAGCACTTCAGCACCCTTCCTGAAGAAGTCTGAATCGTAAGAGACATTTGGAGCTGAAACACCTCATGGTTTTGATTTTTAGTATGTTAGAGCAAATAGTTCTTTGTATAAACAAGACTTTTAAATTCCAAAATAGATATTGGAGGTTTGATCCAGGAAATGCTGAGCACAAAAGAGAAGAAAAGGATGCATGCTTTCATACTTTTATCATAAGGATTTTTTCTTTTTTCTGTCCTGTTGCGCACACATTTCCCCATTTTTGAACAATAATTCAAGCACCATGCAATGGTGTAAAATCACTTACTGAATATGACTTGTCTTCCAGGTCTGGTGGATGAGCAGCAGAAAGTGCGTACTATCAGCGCTTTGGCTATTGCTGCTTTGGCTGAGGCAGCCACTCCTTATGGCATTGAATCATTTGACTCCGTTCTAAAGCCCTTGTGGAAGGGTATACGTCAGCACAGGGGAAAGGTATGTCTCTCTATAATCTGCTGCTTTTCACCTCTCTATTGTCAGTGTAAGTTGCTGTATGTGTTTTAATACCTATCACAAATATATTATGTATTAAAATAGGGTCTGGCTGCCTTTTTGAAAGCTATCGGTTACCTTATCCCTCTTATGGATGCTGAGTATGCAAACTACTATACCAGAGAAGTAATGCTAATCCTTATCAGAGAGTTCCAGTCTCCTGATGAAGAAATGAAAAAAATTGTGTTAAAGGTATGGCAATCACTTAACACTGTCAGTCTAATGTTTAACATGAACTTGATATTACTACAGATTGTGCCTCTCTGGTCTGGCACCCTCAGGACCTGAGTGGTCCCAAAGGATGGAATTTGCCAGATGAAGAGAAGTCAGGCCTCAGAGCATGCCTGGGGGGGCTGCTCCTCCTGGCTACCTAGCTCCCTGCCCTCAGACTGCCTGGGGGACTCTGCTCAGACTGGCAGTGGGTTTCTGGACCAGCTCCCCACCCCCACGGGTTGTCAGAGGGGATTCTTGACCAGGCTCCTCCTGTGGGACTGCTGGCAGGGTTTCCTGGCCCCAGCTGGCTCCCCGCCAGCTACCCGCCATCGCAAGGTTGACAGCAGGGACCCCTGCCCGCCAAACTCCCCATCCCATGCCATGCGGCTACCAGGAGGGCTCACCAGCCACCATTTGGCTCGCTGCCACCCAAGGGCTGATGGCAGGGATCCACAGGCCCTGACTGACCTCCCTGCAGGACTACCAGACTGTGGATGTTGTCGGGCGAGAGAGTGCCGAATGAGAGAATTTCCACCTGTACTAATGTGGATCAATAAAGTCATATAATAAGTATTCTCCTAAAAATAGTTGGTCTACGGCATTAAAACTATGGGATTTTTATTCCCTGCTAGGTGGTAAAGCAGTGTTGTGGTACGGATGGTGTTGAAGCAAACTATATTAAAACAGAGATTCTGCCACCATTTTTCAAACACTTTTGGCAGCACAGAATGGCACTGGACAGAAGAAATTACAGACAGGTATCTTTTGGAAAAGATTTTGAACTGCTTTGAATTATATTTATTAAATTATATGTAGACAGTTGTTTGTTGAATTTATTTTTGACTTTTTCAGTATAACTTGAAAAGGAGTTCAATTTGGGTAAAGACACATTTTAAGATGTAGATAGATTAAAGGGCTCAGCATTTTAAATGAGATAAAATATATTGCCTCTAACTAGTTTGAATAGCAGTCTCAGTTGGTAGCGATAATAGTAACTGTCACCTGTTGGCTTATTTGAGCTTTGTAAAATGACTGGTTGGTTTCAGATTCTAGTGGATAAGTGTCCCCATCACAAAAGTATTAATTCTGTTGGCTCAAATGAACACCTAATTTGACAGTCTGAGAGGACTTAAATGCTCCACTTTCCATCTATTTTACCATCTGTCCTTCCAGTTGAGACAGATTAATATGGCAATGTGTTTGAGATCATTTTTGGTCCATCGTAACAGGAAACAAACTCCCAACATTCACTTTGTCACTGCTAATGACATAAGGGCTCAAACTCCCGTTTTTTAAAAAGTGTTTAGCTGGATAATATAGTTACTTCTCACATGAGTTCAAAAACAGCATGTTCTGTAATTTTTAGTTATCTGTACAAGGAAAGTTTCCACACACCCTATATTTAAGGAGAAGAACAAGCAAGTGCATTAGTCCATTTGCAATATTTTTTCCCTCAGGATGTAGATATAAGTCTGAAATTCTGAAAACTTTTCTGCATACCTACAACTTTGAAAATGGCTTTCTGCAAGTTGGTTGTTGCAAAGGGTTATTCTGTTCTTGAGAGTAAATAATATCACCAGCATGATCCCTTTTGTTTTCTTTGTACAGTAAACACTTCCATAAGCAGCATTTTATCAGTTGGAATTCTCAAATAACTGGCATTTTAACCATAACTAAATTGTAGTTATATTTACCATAAATACAATATAGTGACAGTAAATACAAAGAAATACTGCAAATACAGTATAAGTTTACAGCGTACAATAAAATTATTGGTAAATAAAGTACTCTGTGTACATTTTTGTTTCTTAATATCAAATCTTATGTTCCTTCAGTGTTCTGTATTGCTGGGTACACCTCTCTGTTGTTTAGAATATTTGAATATGCAGCAACCTCCCGGTCCTTGGGCTGCTGGATAGGAAAGAGTTTACTGTATCAGGCATAGAATTTACCAGGTTATCTTAGAGTTCACAAAGATTTCCTAAAACATCTCTCTACTTCGCTCAAAGTTATAGCTTTATGTTTCAGTTGGTTGATACTACAGTGGAGCTGGCAAACAAAGTTGGAGCAGCAGAAATTATTTCCAGGATCGTGGATGACCTGAAAGATGAGGCTGAACAGTACAGAAAAATGGTTATGGAAACAATTGAGAAAATCATGGGGAATCTGGGCGCAGCAGACATTGACCATAAACTAGAAGAACAGCTTATTGATGGTATCCTGTATGCCTTCCAGGAACAGACCACAGAGGTACTGTCAGAAGATGCTTTTAGCCGTTAACGTTTTTAATCCGTTTATACTATTCTGGAGAAATTTAGTATTTATGATTGAAATCCAGACAAGATTTATGTGAGTTTTTTTTTAGTTGAAACAAACTACTGAAATTTGTAAAGCTGTTCCAGAATATTAAAGTGGCATATACTATAAAGGTTGTAGGTATGAAATAAGTTCAATAATAATGGATGGTTGGTATAAGAGAAGCAAAGTGAGTGAGTCAGAATATCTTTTACTGGAACAGCTTGTGTTGGTGAGAGAAATAAGCTTTTGAACTTACATAGAGCTGCTTTTCTGTAACAGATCAAAAATGTCTGTCTTACCAACAGAAGTTGGTCCAATAAAAGATGTTAGCTCACTCACCCAGCTCAGTTTTATTAGTGGGACAAATGTGTCCAAAACGGCACTGCATGCAATTTGTGGTACAGCTGAGATTGCTTTTCTGACTCTTTTTGTTGTTGTTGTTGTTGTTGTTCAGGACTCTGTGATGTTGAATGGTTTTGGCACAGTGGTCAATGCTCTTGGCAAACGAGTTAAACCATATTTGCCCCAGATTTGTGGTACAGTTTTGTGGCGTTTGAACAACAAATCGGCCAAAGTTAGGCAGCAAGCTGCTGACCTGATCTCTCGTACTGCAGTTGTCATGAAGACTTGTCAAGAGGTATTCATTTCTCCCATTCTTCTGTTTCATAGAAGCTAGTTTTTAAATGAAAGAATGAGTGAAAGCATTTTTGCTAACTTTTAAATCTTGTTACTTGTTTCTAGGAAAAACTGATGGGACACTTGGGTGTTGTCCTATATGAGTACCTGGGTGAGGAATACCCTGAAGTATTAGGCAGCATACTTGGAGCACTTAAAGCCATTGTGAATGTTATAGGTATGTGGGGCTTTTGTGTCAGACACACAAGCAGAGAAATGGGAGGGTGGGGCGAGGCATGTGTAACAGAATCTGAGACTTAATAAGGTGACATTCTGTGGAACAGGTATGCACAAAATGACACCGCCAATCAAAGACCTGCTGCCAAGGCTCACACCTATCTTGAAAAACAGACATGAGAAAGTACAGGAGAACTGTATCGACCTGGTTGGGCGTATTGCTGACAGGTGAGTAGTTGTGGTACTCTTGTCTGAAACGCCATGACATGTTAACTACTTACATAACAGAAGGGAACAATTACCCATTTTTAATATTTGATAATATATTTATTAGGTTTTGGATCTGGAATTTATAAATCTTTGTGGCTATTGGTGTTCCCTTAACTTTTTTACAAAGATGGGTCATATTAACATTTCTTCATTATTAATAAAATGAAAAATGTAGGTACAAAGAATGAGCGATCAAGTATGCATTTGCAGTCACATATACTATTTAAATTGTATTATTTGCCATTGTTAGTCTTTCACTGATTTCCTAGTTTACATAGGGCTTGTCTTTACTAGGGAAATAAGTCAATTTCAGATACACAATTCTAGCTGTGGCATTTGCATAGCTAGAATTGACATATCGGAATTGGCTTATTTCTGTAGTGAAGACCTAGCCTTTATACTCTTGCATTGACCTCCCTTACGCCATGCAGTAACATGGAGTACCAGGGGGTCAACTGCCAACTCCAGAGAGATCGATTTTTTGCTGTGTCTTCACCAGATACGCCAAATTGAACGCCAGAAGATTGGCCCTGACTGGGTTGATCTTCCGCTTAGAATGAAGGTTAATTCTATATATGGTTTGTGTATTCTTATTAAAAAAAATTCACATAGCCTTCCAATTCTCTGTTTAAAAAGCCAGAATATGAAGCCATGTACCTATAGTATTGGGACAGGTGTGTACATTTTAAATCTGTTTTTTCTTCAAAAACTATTACTGCACTAAAATACATTTATTTCTTTTCTTATCCAGGGGAGCAGAATATGTTTCTGCAAGGGAATGGATGAGGATCTGCTTTGAACTGTTGGAGTTGTTAAAAGCTCACAAGAAAGCTATCAGACGAGCCACAGTAAACACTTTTGGTTATATTGCAAAAGCTATTGGGTAAGTGTGTTGTCTTGATACTGACCAGTACGTATAGGCCTTTTTTTAGAATGGTGTTAATCATGGGTTTTCTTGAAAAAATAAGACTCAGTTTCTTTAGAAATTTTAAAAGTGAATGTAGATTTTCCCAAGCTTTGTAGGGCATACATGATAAAAGTACATTTTATCTTGGTAGAAAAATAAAGTTGAGTTATAGCCCTCTCCTTTCAGTACTTGAACTGTAGTGGTTCTAACTTTAGAAGCAACAAAATATATGAAAATAGTAACAGAGAGGAAGCCGTGCTAGTCTATACACTATCAAAACAAAAAGCAGTCAAGTAGCACTTTAAAGACTAGCAAAATAGTTTATTAATAGTTAATAAACTATTTTGCTAGTCTTTAAAGTGCTACTTGACTGCTTTTTGTTTTGATATATGGAAATGTTTTTCTAATTGAAAAATTGGAGGAAATGGTACCTTCAGATGCTTCCTGGGTCTTTTCATGGAATCGTGCTCTTCGGTCCACAATTGTGCGTGCTGTTCATTTGTATTGCCATTTCAGTCATGACATGGACTAGTAGAGAGTGAATCTTAATTCGGTATTATCCACATATTAGCAGATGGTCAGACATATAAATAAGTAATCCATTCGAAAAAAAGATACTGGTATTTAGAAGCCCTAAGACTGGAACCACATCATACATGCACTGTAGAAATATACACCCTAATCAGCTAACACTTTGCATGTTCATAATGTTATGCAAAAGCATAAATGTTTGCAAGGAGCTATAGAAAGAAGAGAGTATAGGAGTTGCGTGTTGCTGCAAATTGGATTCTAAATGGGAAAGGATGGATGAGGGTCATAAAAAGAGTACACAAATACTTAGTTTATGTATGGCACAGCTCACTGCCTTCTGCTAATTCAAAATCAACTGTCCCTCACTGAGATGCAATTATTGACTGGTTTTTTGACATTAAAAATACCTTAGTACATGTTTACATTTTTCACTGACAAAGTCTTGCATTTTGTCTCTTTCAGACCCCATGATGTTTTGGCTACACTGCTAAATAACCTGAAAGTACAGGAAAGACAGAACAGAGTATGTACTACAGTAGCAATTGCTATTGTAGCTGAAACATGCTCACCTTTCACAGTACTGCCAGCTCTGATGAATGAATACAGAGTTCCAGAACTGAATGTCCAGAATGGTGTATTAAAATCTCTTTCTTTTCTGTTTGAATACATTGGAGAGATGGGAAAAGATTACATTTATGCAGTTACGCCATTGCTTGAAGACGCTTTAATGGACAGGTCAGTAACTTTTAATTGTGCAGAATACTCAGATACTTAGATGCCCCTTGTTACATTAAAAGTACTTCCATCCCACATCTGATTCCTCAATTGCAGAAAATGTATATGGAGATGAATGTTTAATCAAAAACATTAATAGAATAACCTATAACTACATATTAGGTTGATGTCAAGTATCGGAGGAGTAGCTGTGTTAGTCTGGATCTGTAACAGCAACGAAGGGTCCTGTGGCACCTTATAGACTAACAGAAAAGTTTTGAGCATGGGCTTTCGTGAGCACAGGCGAAAGCTCATGCTCAAAACTTTTCTGTTAGTCTATAAGGTGCCACAGGACCCTTCGTTGCTATATTAGCTTGACGCAATGCAAAACAACCTTCTCTACATATTCTTTTTTAGTAATACTATTGAAGATTAAACATTTGCAAAATGAGATAATTACAGAATGACTGGCCAGGATTTGCCATATTTAGACTTTTTTAAATATTTTTCTAGGCTGTCAAGCAGTGTTAAATGACAGTAATTTCTCCTGTGAAACTGCAGGGAAAGCTAGAAGACTATCATCAGAACATTTTAGTTCTTTGTGTCAGAAAAGCATTGCTGATATCCAACAGAAAATTTATTTGCAAGCAAACTTGTAAAATAGTTTATATTTTCTTTGCAGAGACCTTGTACACAGACAGACAGCCAGTGCTGTGGTACAGCATATGTCTCTTGGAGTCTATGGATTTGGCTGTGAGGATTCTCTGAATCACTTGCTAAATTATGTGTGGCCCAATGTGTTTGAGACATCGCCTCACGTCATTCAGGCAGTTATGGGAGCACTGGAGGGCCTAAGAGTTGCTATTGGACCATGCAGAATGCTGCAGTATTGTTTACAGGTATGCTTACTTATAGTGGGATGACAGGGAAAGTAATTTTTCAAACCTAGGTGGAAAGTAGAAAACCCAAAACAGTTTTCAGGATGATAATGGCCTAAGCTTCAGTATTTGCAGTGTAATATTTTCATCCCAACAGAGATGGGAGAGTAGTAGTGTAGGTTGAATCTCTCTTGTCTGGCATCCTTTGACTGGTGACAAATGAGAGAATTTGCTGAATGATGGGAAGTCAATATTGTCTAGCAGCATCACCACCACCTCAACTGCTTATTGGGCTCTTAGAAGACATCCAGGGGTAAATTAGAGCTAAATAACAGCACAAAACACGGAGAGACAGAACTGGTGGCTGTAAACGAACATGATGAGACTGCAGAAAACTTGGCCACACCTGTGATAAGTGGTCGTCTGGCTAACTCAAATCATGCTGGGTTATGGATGTTGCTGGATGAGAGAGTTCTGGACTGGAGAGGTTCAACCTTTAATGCCTTTCATCTGACAAAACAAATTTACAAAGAACTAATGCTCTTCTCTCCACACGCTCCCCCGCCACCCCCAAATTAATTATTCTTGACTCTGATTCTGTCTCTTAAAGTTGGATTTCTCAGGAACAGAACTGTGTCATTAAGGGTATACCTACACTTACTGCGGCATCGACACTGCAGCGATCAGTCTCTCTGGGATTTGATTTAGCATGTCTAGTGTGGACGTGCTAAATCAAACGCTGAGGGGTCCCTGTTGACTCTAGTGTTACTTGCAGTGTTGATGAATAAGGGAAGGAAATGGGAGAGTTTCTCGGGTTGAGCTCTCACTGTGAGAACGGTGGAGAAAGTCAACCTAAGGTACATTGAGTCCAGCTATGCTTTTGTCATAGCTCAAGTTGTGTATCTTAGGCAACTTTCTCCCTTAGTGTAGACCTGTCCAAACTTGGGTCACCTTATGTCTAATCCAGTGCTATGTATACTGGAACTTGGGCTTTTCACATTTCTGAAATGAGCAAAACAACCCAGAATTCATGAATTGGAATTCATCCTGAAGAACAGATGAGACTTAATGGGTGCAGAATTCCTAAGCTTCTGTATTTCCTTTCTGTGGGAAGTAATGACGAATTATTGTCTTTATCATCATTAGAAAGTTAAACAATAATAATAACAGGAGAGAGTTCTGTGTTTTCCTAGCTTAGACCTTTATGTGACACTTATTTTATTAAGTAAAACTTGATTTTAAAAAAGTATGACATTTTGTTTTTATTTTCTACTGTTCTGCACAGCTTGAATACCAAGTCTATAATGTTTGTTGCTTGTTAATTTTATATTTGTTTTATTTTCCTAGGGTTTGTTTCACCCTGCCAGGAAAGTCAGAGATGTCTACTGGAAGATTTATAATTCAATCTATATTGGCTCACAGGATGCTCTGATAGCACACTATCCAAGAATCTACAATGATGAAAAGAATACCTACATTCGTTATGAACTTGACTATATCTTATAATCTTATTGTTCAGTCATTTGTGTTTAATGCACAGCTGTTTCACACTTAAACATGCTTCAGATTTGGTGATGTAAAATTTTAAAACATTGCAGATCAGTATAGAGCTGGTCAGAGGAGGAGCTAGAAATCCATTAGCATGATTTTAAAATAATCTGTCCTTTTTTTTATGTTAAACAGTTAAAGCCAGTAGTGACCAAGAACACCGTGCGATTACACAATGTACTGGAGGGATTTCATTTTGGATTCATCTTTATGAAGATTTAGGTTTCATTCCTTGTGTTTAAAAGGGGATGTTTATTTGAGAAATAAACATTTGTGTATAAAATACTAAGTTGTGTGTGTGTTTTTGAACAGAGAGGCTTGTAAAATGAATCTTTGATAGATTGTTAAGCATTTGTTTATGTAAAAAGGTGGCGTACATTTTAACCCTCTTTGTTATCCCCTAGTTTTGAATAAATAAGACAAATGTACCAACTGTAGTTGATGTGCATCTTTTATAATGGGATAATGAAACTGTACTGTTGTTGTTTGCCATAGTTTTCACTCTCGTTTGCATGGAAACTACGGTTTTTAGTTACTATTTGCTGTCAGATTGCTTCAGTCAAAATTTCATGGCTGTAAAGATTAATTGTGCTGTCACTGTAATAAAAAATTGGTTTAGGTAAAAATGTATTGTCAGTTGAATGTGGACATGAATCTGGACAGAATCTGTTTCATAGACTTTATCCATGTACCTGCCAGGATGAAAGTGACCACTGTAGCACTTAGGTCTGATTTAGAGTCCCTTGGATATTTATCAGAACCACGCGTCTGAATTACCTGACTTGAGGCAGCTGCTGCGAATGATGAGTAAAGGGACAGGAATTAATAGAATCACTTTGTCCTTTCCAGTTCTTAGTTTGTAAAGGTGGGTAGAAGAAACACCTTTCCTCCTTGCTGCTCAGCCCCAATTATAAAGATGCCAGCAAACAAAGGAAGTGAAGAAAGATGTATTATAAATGGAGACATGGAAAACTGCATAAAACATGGGGTGATGTCTTGATATTGCCATGTAAGGTTATCATTGTGGTGATGTCACTGCATGTTAAGGAACATTTGGCGAAAACATCAATAGTCAGATATGAGGAGTGTTACATTGTAAGTGACTGATGCTCCATTCTGTGATCAGGTTGCTTTCTCCCTTAATATTTGAATTCTCATGTTTTAGATAAATATTTCTGTTGTTTGTGTCTATGCAGAACATGTTTTCCTATTTATCATGTAAGCTACTATTTATCCTAATTTTCCATGCCACTTAGATGTGTCACATGAATTACGTCCTCTCTCTCAATTTGTTAGAAATTTGCAGCCCTATTTTGGGGCAGATCATTATTCTTCCACCTTTCTGACAATGTTGTTTTTGTTTTTGTGGGGGTAGCCATGACAATCTGGCCATAGTATTTCTTCTATTTGTACTATACAGTTTACCACTGGAATTTATTACATGGAAGGAGCTGAGAGTTCTTGATGGCTTTATTGTTCAGGAGCTATTTTCTTCACAGAACTGCAACCAGTATTTTTCTCTATTGTCACTTGAACTTGCTTGCAGCCTTTTCATGCCTTTAGCAATGCATTGTTTGCATTGCTATATGGCCGCCCACGTTGATTTCAAAGCATTACACGAATGCAATAATATAGTTAGTCTTTCAAGAACCCTGTCAAGAGACTCCTTTTGACTGGGGGATGTAACTGAAATACACTCAAGTTAAGACACTTGCCCAGTAGCAGAAATGAAAATAGAAAGCTGGTGTCCTGATTCCCAGTCTTGTGTATTACCTTGGTACTGTGTTTTCTAAGAATCTAAGATGAATATCACAACTAAACACATGATATTACTCAGGAGGAAATGGAAACTAAGTCTATTATTAATGTAAATGTTTTCTGAGGGCAAAAATTGCATTATGTAATTTTTCATCATCTCAAACACACACACTTCCCTCCAAAAAAGGAGGGAACAGTAGACGAGAATCCTACTTGAGACAGTACAATACAAAAATTGCATTGAGCTATTTTAGCCTTATGCTTTATCTCCAGCACCAGCTGACAAAAATATCTTTTACCAGTGAAACTGAAATTCATCATGCCAAATACCAGTAAAAAAAAGTTAGGTTGTTACTCATCAACAGCCCATTTGCACTACCTTGATTCCTCGCAACTGAACACAACATTGCCTTTTCAGATCAAGTCCAACTCTTTGGTTTGATGTTTTTGGAAGGTAAAAACTGCATTTGGGAATTTTATTGCATGTTTTGATAGTTGCAGCTCACTTGTCTAATAAAAGCAGGTAATTAGTCCATTATATCTAGGATAAGGTGTTAACTCTTCTGTCACTTAACTTTCTGTGCTCATGCAGCAGGAATCCTAGCATCCTAGGACTGGATGGGATCTTGGGTCATTGACCCCTATCCCCTGCACTCACGACAGGACTAAGTAGTATCTAGACCATTGGTGACAGTCTTTTGTCTAACCTGTTCTTAACAGCCTCCAAGGATGGAAATTTTACAACTTACAGTGCTTAACTGACTAACAGCAAGTCCAAATGTCCAACCAAGCTGCCCTTGCTGCAGTTTAAGCCCATTGCTGCTTATCTTACCTTTACAGGTTGAGAGTGTTTTTTTTTCCCCTTTGTCCTTGTAACCACCCTTTAGGAACTAGAAAACTTACAGTGTATCTTCCCAGTCTTCTCTTTTCCAAGTTAAATTAACGCTTTTCCCCCAATCTTCCATGTTGGGTCATGTTTTCTAGACGTTTAATCATTTTTGTTGCTCTTCTCTGGAGCATGTGTTGCAGTGTTGACTCTCATTTAGTTGTGATCCACTGTGTCCTCCTGATCTCTTTTCACAGTACTCTTTCCTATGCAGTCATTTCCTATTTTGTACGTATGCAACTGATTGTTCCTTCGTAAGTGGAGTACTTTGCATTTTTCATTGCATTTCATATAATTCCTCTAGTTTGTCCAGATTGTTTTGAATTTGAATTGTCTCTTCCAAAGCACTTGCCTCCCCTCCCAGTGTGGTCTCTTCTGCAGACTTACTCTCTAGGCCATTATCCAAATCATCAATGAAGATGTTGAACAGAACCTGACCCAGAACTGACCCTTGGGAGACCCCATTCGATATGCCCTTCTAGCTTGACTGCGAACCACCACTGTCTTTAGTAGCTCTGTGTAGGTTATATTTCCCTTTTTAAAAAAAAAAAAAAAGTCTGCTTCAGAAGTACAGTTGGCTACTCTTAAGCACAACATTGACAAATATTGATAGCACTTATAAAACAAAATTGGCCAAGGTATTCAAGCTTGCACAGTATAAATTTTATTATCTGGCACCCTGAGGAATGGGGGGTGTCAGATAATCAAATTTGCCAATTATTGCCCCACTCCTCAAGACCCTGGTATTCACCGTAATGGACGGTTCAAATAGGAGAGGCAGACCCCACAGAGAGTGGGTAGATGATGTAGTAGATTGGTGCGGAGCTAGTCTACAGAAACCAAGCCACTCTGCCCTGGACAGGGAAAGATGGAAGGAAATAGTGAGAGAGGCATCAGACCAACAGGTGCTGAGCCCATGGTTATTGATGATGATCCACTAGCCCTGCTGCTTCCAGCCATGATGGGGCAGCTGGCCCCCAGTTCCACAGCTGCTCCAGGTGACTGGACAGCCAGCCCCTGACTACCAACCCAGCTGGGCAGCCAGCCTGCAGCCACTAGCCCTGCTCTCCTAGCTGAGCACGTGCTGGTGGAGTAAATGTTGGTTAGTAGAGTGCTGGTTATCTGAATTGCAGATAACATGAGCTTTACTGTATAAAGTCTGAAATACTTCTCTCATTCATTAGTTTTTCTCTGTAATTTTAGTTTAATTGGTTTAGTTTAAATGGTTTCTGTTTATATCAGCTGAGGCCAAATTCTGTCCTCATTGTCACTAAAGTCATTTGGGTCACAAAGGTATTGAATGTGTGGGTTTGGATTTGCAAAGATTGAGGACGAATGGGTATTTGATGCCAGAAAAAAAAACATAATTGTCAACAGAGTGTTTACAATGAAAACAAGCAGTTGATTGTGAAAAGTAGTGTGAGCAATATATAAATAGGTTGAGTAGCATGCAACAGTGTCTGTAATTTTGCAAATTGAACATTTAATTGTCTATTCAACAGTAAAATTAATTTGGTGGCAAGAGTTCCATTTTCCTGAAATCAAGGCGTTTTTAAAATTGTTTTCATCTTGGTTAGAAGAATAGTTTAAAAGGGACATGTAATATCAAATGACAATCAAATACTATTTTGGCCTACACGAACTGGAGATTAAGGATGGTAATACTCTCTTTGACAGAACTGATTTTGATGATAGCTAAACAGACCACACCAGAATTGGAATTCAAAAGATAAACCATAAAAATTAGATTATTAGTATTATGAACTAAATAAAGCAAGACACATTATGGAACTTGTACATTTTAGGGCTGATCCTCATTTTGGAAGCAATTAAGCATTGAGCATTCAGGATAGACATCTGTCTGTTTATACCAATGTTCCAACCTAAGGTTTGCAAACACTGGGGCTACATGAACGGCAACTGGTGGGATTGCAAGGCTTTGGAAATTTTATTATTCTGAACCAAAGAGAATAACATTGCGAGGGTATCTCCAGAATAGTTGGTGAGGTCAAAGGTAGAAAGTTGTATTCCATATTTTTTTTTCATGAAATGTCAGAGGGTCATAATTTTTTTTATGAACAATACGAACAAGGGTCAGAAACACTGGTTTACACTACAGCCTGTCTAGCATTCCCTTGGTAATGTTTTCATTCCCTGCCTTAGACTAAATACTCTGTTTATTTTGTAGTTTCTTTATTTCTTGAAGCTGCATATTGTTGTTAGTGTTTGTAGGTGCAGCCAGATCTGCAATTTGGTTATTGACTTCTAGGTGATTTTAAACACGGCATAAAGATTTTTAGCTATGTAGCTCACATGAATGTCACTGCAAGCCACATAATCACAGCATTGATGAGTGAAATCCAAACGTATTTGTAAAGAGTGCCAGCAGGATTTCAGTCTCCAAGTCCACATTCATCCAAAATTCTGCACTTGCTGAAAATTCAATTAAACCCTGGGCCAGGCCCTCTCAGATTATGGTTTGGACGTAGGGTGGACATAGTCAAGTTTTCCTATGCTGTCTCACAAACAAGTGGGTAGAGTAGTCACAGCTGGGGAGGGTACTATGAAGCTGGGGATAAGGTGTTTTGACTCGGATCTGTGTAGCGCAACATGGATGGGTCCAGAAATTCTAAGCTTAGGGTCAATATGTAATATGGCTGTTCAAACCCCTGCTTTGGAAACCTGCATCGCGATGTGTATACATTCCAAGTTACTCCTGCCCAGTAACAAGGTCAAGCTATTAAGGGCCTGAGGCAGTTCCAATTGATGTGAAGGAGAATTTTGTCAATTTCATTAGGAGCACAGTGGACTGACAGGGTGGCATGTAGTCAAGTGCCTGATTTAACCTGATGATTGACTCTAAATCTATTTTCTAATGATTGCCTCAATACCCACATCCTCCTATCTTTTGCCCTGAGCACCGATCCTCAGACATGTCTATGCAACCATAGTGTCTTCCAGCCCTCTATTACATCTGTGCAACTCCACAAGTCCTAACCTTGGTGCTCTGGAATAAATTAAAGCATAATTTGGACTGCAGAATCAAATTACTGGTGACAAGGAAAGCCCAGGATAAGTTTGTAGGGTTGGCAGGAAAAAAAATCTTTTCACTGGTACTCTGGGCTAGGGACCCTAAGAGCCACCCTCCCATACAGTAATTTTTCTGGGGAAAAAATTGCCCTTTTAAGAATATTTCAGGACTAACCACTATTGAAGTCAGAAGGAGACTGTTAAAAAGCTGTTACTTAGGCCATCTGCCATATACAGATGTATACTAGCCTGGCTCAAAGTATAAATCTAGTTATCTGTTCATTCAAACTAAAGAAAATCAGGAATGCAGTCAGTAGTTACTGACAAAGATGAAGGTAAATCCTTTGCTACTTCAGTCAAAAAGTTACAAGATGGATATTTTGTTACTGCTGGAGCTGTGGGTTTAAAAAGTAATTCGGATAATGACTGGGGCTACCACTGGGTAAAAGTATAAGTACGACGTGGGTGAGCCCAGTTCTTCATAGTGATGGTTAATATTACTTTTGTGATGGCACTTTTTTAAGTTGTGTAGGAAATAATTTTGTTACAGAGCTATAAAATACTTCCTATAGTACAACTTCAGTTAGCCCAATGTCATGTAGGCTACTGAACAGTCTGGCTATTGGATAAAAGGACTTTTCAACATAAGCATAACCTTGTTGGAAAAGGGTATTTTCCAAATAATTAATATTTAGATATTTGCATTTAGATTTGCTGATGCTTACACAACATTCAACTGTGGATAAAACTTGTCTAAAATCCCCTTTCCAGAATGGGGTCCAGGGGGGAGGGGAGAGTCAACTTTTGAAATGTGCCAATTATCTTCAGAGATGATTGTTGTTTTTTGTAGAAATCTTAAGAGGAATAGCTGAGTCTCCTGAAGTGAATAGAAAGACTGGGTCCAACCTAAGACCGTTGTAAATCCACTATAGTCAGTGTATTTATACCAAGAAGGAATCCGCTCCAGAAGAAGCGGTAGGTAAAATGTACTTTTGGATTTCCATTTCTTTGCAATTATTTAACATAACAAAATATACTTTCCCATATGAGTATAATTATCCCAAATGTGTGCGTACAGCAAATGACATAAAGGCAAGTTGTTAACAGAACAGTAATATTGCAAAGTCAAGCACTCTAAGATTCCTATGAAACTAATTTGTGATTTGTCCCCCTTTGCATACCCATTACGATACCATGTTTAATCATATCATTAAATATTATTTTTTTTCCACAAGACCATTGCTTCATTCTGTGAATGAGCTGCTGTTTGGTATTTCCTTTTAGCCTTCATTCACAAGGTGTGGCCCTCCCCAGGCCTATTTAACGCACACCATCCAAACCTAGCACTGAATTCAGAAATATAAATTTCCTCCTAACTGTTTCTGTGGTACCCTCACTAGTAGGGGTGCTTCACAAAAGTACACTGAGCAGGTGACAAACTGAGGCACAGAGCCCATTAGTTCTGGGTTCCTGAACTGAAGTAGCTGGGCCCTGATTTGCCACAGAATTCAGTATTTTATAGGTTCAAATCACAACTCCAGTTGACTTCAGTTGCAGCGTGGAGTACTCCACACTTCTGCAAATCCTGATCCAGATGATTTACATTGCATGCCCAGCTTGTAGTCAGTGACCAATTGTGGTGCTGATGTATGAGACTTTTGTAAGACCTGTATCTTGCTCATGAGCCAAACTCCCAAAGTGCTTTGGAAGTCATGCTAAGGAGGAGAAACTAGCTTGCTAAGAGTTACCGGAAAAGACCTGACAAACCTGAAGGCTTGTTGAGGGCTATTATGTTAGTAACGTATTAACAAGTAACAGATGCTTAGGTCAGCAGAATTTGAAATGTGCACCAAAAAGTTGGAAATATGCAAAAAATGTTCAAATAGACTGGAAATTTATGGGGGGGAAATAAAACTTCTTGTCTGTGATGGAAAGAGAAAAAAGCAGCATGAAACAATAAACACCTTGTCAGCCAAATTCAGAATCAAATTGACATTTTTATAGCCAGGCAACTAGTGAGGATAATTGTCAGTGCTCAGGGGCTGTCAGCCTGTAGCTTTGAACCTTGTGTGGCTCTTTAAGGGCTCCTATGTGGCTCCTGATGCTGCAATTGCAAAGGTTTAAAAAAAGAAGAAGAAGAAGAAAGAAAAAAGCTCCTGATTATTTCTGATAAATGGTGAATGTCTAAAAACCCAACACTGAACAACTCATATCTAATAGCAAACAATGTGATCTCAAAATATTCGATAAATTCCCTTATAGGTGCAGTGCATTGTGGGATATGATACCTTATCTGTGTTTTGATTGTCTTGTTTTTGAAAAGGAAAAGCAAACCTGTGGCATTCATGCTGTGAAGGGTAACATGCATTTTAAGAAAGAACTGAAATTAAACATAAAGTAGAATTGGCACAATTAAAGAGGGGTTGGAATGGCTTCAAAAAAGAGGAAAATCAAAGATGAGGACAGAATTTCAAACTGAATCGACCTGATCTTTTGCATGCATATCAAGTTTGTCCGGGCTTCCTTCATATCTCATTTGCAATGAGAAATTCACCACGAGAAAAAAAAAATGCAACCTTGAGAGGCATTTTCTCAAAAAACCCCACAAAACACACTACTTTTGTTGAACAGTATCCAGTTGGAGATGCCAGAAAAAAAGCCATGGAGGAGCTGCTTTGCAAAGCAAAGTATGAGCACATTGGCTAAATGGATGAAATCATCAAGTAGCATAACTGTGGCTAGTTCTGTGGCAACAAAGAGGTCATGAAACAGGGAAAGCCGTTCATGGATGGCGAATATATAAAAGGTGTTTTTTTAAGTATCAGTAACTGTACAACAATTGAAAAAACAAAAATGAAATTGTTCAGAATCTAGCATCCTCCAGAAGGTTTGCAAGTGAAAGTCGGTTAGACAGTGGCACAAACACACACGTAAAATGTGAGCCAATAGAATATCTAAAAAGTTTGTCAGCGTCTTGCAGTAATCATGCATCGCATTATGAATTATTGTGTGCTGTTCTGAAAACAGGAGTTCTTAAAAGTATGGCTTCACATTATTAAGGACCATCTCATATTCATGTGTATTTTGGTTCTTCAGTTATTGAGTTTTTTTTAACCAAATTAAAAAAAAAGAAGAAAAGGCTCTTGCTGTTTTGGTTGCAGACCCTGCTCATAGGCTGTAGGAACAGGTTCTTGCAGTTTGTGATAATGTGTATCTCCTCCTGTTATGCTAATTATCTAACAAAACTTACTCAGGCTAACTGATCTGAGGTCTATTTAAATGAATGAGTAAATTCAAATCCTTGCTCGTACAAGCTAGGGTAACAGTGAGAAGTTTGGTTTAAATTATTTGCCCAGCACCACAGGAACTTTATGGCAGAATTCATTATATCTTTGGCTTCCTCACCTATGTGAGTGTCCTGTTTCTTCCTGTCATTCATGACACACATTCCAAGTTCTGCAACAAATGAGGCAGGGGTCCTGAAGCCAACCGCCTCTTTCACTGCAATACCCTGATTCATCCCCAGTGCTCCAGAAACTCTGTGCCCTGAGTAAAGTAGAGGGGTTGTCTGGAAAAACAGTACATGATTATGTAATTGAATACTGTATCATTATGTAGGCACACCAGGAGCCTAAAGTAAAGTCAAACAGACCTGTTCAGTTCTAATATTTCCTAATGTTGGAGGGTTTTACTGTACAATCTTTTAAATACAGGTTTTTATTTTACATAACTGCCTAATTTAAAAAAAGCAAATTGAAAAAAACAGCAATGCTACCCTGTAGAATTATAAGGACACTTAATGTGGGCAATCAGCATGGTTTGGACCTTTACATGCAGTCCCCAGAGCTCCACAAGTTGAGCTGCAGCAATAAGAGGCTGCTATCTGCGTACAAAAAAGAGGCATGAAACATTTCACCCATGGGCTTTGTGGCTATTTCCTGGCAGAAGGGGAACTGTGGAGAATCAACACTTCTAGGTTAACCTAAAAGGTGTGTAGGAGTGTTCATACACCCTTCTTATACCATGCCTCCAGCTTGGCTTTATTGTCATCTACAATGGGGTGACTATCCCACACAGGATGTGAACAGGTGAATTAGCCCAATTAACTTACAGGCTGAAGAACCTGGTCGAAAACCGGAACTAGAGCTTAATTTGCTGATTAAGTCCATCTGAGAGAGGATTTGGCTTGGTCTTATAAAAGCAGGAAGCAGGCTCCCATTATTCTTGGTGAGGTGTAGTGAAGGCTGCTGGATTTGGTAGGTTCCTTGGCAGGAGGGAGCTTTAGCTGGTGGGGGAGAAACAAGAAGTTATGGGAAAGATGCTAGGGAAGAACCAATAAGATGTGAGGCTGTGTCTATGCTACAAGATAAATCTGAATTTAAAAGAGTTAGCTAGATATTAAAACACTACTGTCTTCACTGTAAATACTATTAGCTTGATTTATTGACTGATATAATACTGATTAAAAATATCTATTATGGGACAGGTATAGCATCAGTTTAGAATTTAAAATTTTGAATAAAGTCTAGTGTGGAAGTTTCATGTCCTTAATTTGAATATATTAGCCTCCAGAAGTGCCTGTATGTATCCCACAAAGCTATGCATTGACCCTCCATGTATGGCTGCTTCCTTTTCTGCTGCTCTCCATCCAGGTATGCAGGAAGAAGGTGCAGTGTGATGGGCAAAGAAATAAGGAGCTGGTGACAGAGGGGCTTTTAGTCGGCAGGGGTAATCTACACAGCCTGTGCACTGCCATCAGCAGCCTCTGCCGGCAGGGACAGCTTGTGTGGCTATGCTAATTAGCCATGGGGTTTTGCTAATGAGCAGCCATTTGCAATTGCAAGACTGCTCATGAGCATCAAGCTGCTGGGAGAACAAATCAGTGTATCTCCAGTCCTAGAGTGCCTAGTCAAACTTTCTCTTGCACTGACATAGGTGCTAGCTACTCCATGACTCCTGTTTCCATCCTCCCTACCCCCTGTCCCTCTTCTCTTGTTCAACCCTTCCCTTGTCCTAGCTACTTTATAGCTGCCCCACACTACCTCTTGGTTCCTGTTTCTGGCCACGCTGCCTAGCTAGTTTGTTGCACCTTTGAGCCTGCTGCCCCATTCATCTTTCACTCTTCTGTATTTGAGTCAATCTGCTCCTCACTCCCTGCTTTCCGGGAGGAGCACTTTGTTTCTCTGCTAGGCACTGTAGCAGCCAGGATTAGCCATTTGAAAGATAAGTCCCATTCAGCCACCACAGCTTTGGCCACAGGCTCCCACAGCCTCAGAGAATTTGGCTAACTGCTAAAATGTCACTGCTGAGCATATGCAAGGGGAGACTTTTCTAGGGCTCAAAATGGGTAAGTGGGTTTTTTCAACAGGAAGAACAAAGTGCATATTGGATACTGGGGTGACCTGCCAAATTTCCAGTAGCTGTAGTGGAGCATGTTGATATCGAAAGGAGCCAGCAAAATGGTTATATAACTTCTGTCTTATAACATGGGCACAGCATACTTTCCCTAATCTCATTCTGGGGAGGGTCTGGTGGAGCTATAGAACTTGGGGTTTTGGGTTGGTTGGTTTGTTTACTTTAAAAAAAATAATAAAAGCAAAGTAATATGGGCAACCAACATGGAAAACATCATCCCAAATGGTTAAAGTCTGGCACAATGGTAAGCAACTGTAAATAAGTATTATGATGAGAAACAGCAGGTGGTCTTAACTGTAAATCCTCATATTAGCACTACCTGTAATCATCTTGACACCCTGGTTGGTAGGTTTCTGTCTTTAGATTAATTTTTTTTGTCACTCCCTGTAGTTGCATGCTGCAAGTGAAGACAGGACTGAGCCCTAAAAACCTACTCATTTCCTGTCCAAAAATACGCATTTCACAAGATATTGTGCTACTAAGCTCTGTTTCTGCAACTTGCTAGTGTGATTGTTGTATTGTCCAAGTAAAATTTTAAACAGAATACTGCACCAGACTCAACATTCCTTTCTCTCTGTTACATACCCAAAAGAAAAATCGTTTTCAGTCATTGAAAAACTACTTTGTGAAGGGAATATACTTTAGGGCATATAGCTGTGGAACTGGTATCTATATGCTGAAAATTGTCTAAGCCATGTATTGCTCTCAGTAGGAACATACTTTAGAAGCTCTGTGCAGCTCTCATCCACTTCACTAACCTTTAGCCTGAGATGGTCAAATACCAACGTATTGTTCAATTTAGCTACTTTGACTGAAAAGTCTTTGTCTATCAAAGTACAAAGCTCTAAGACTGTTCAACCTCTGGCAGGTCTAGAGTATAAATGATAAAAAGAGTGGAATTAGCTGCTTATTATTTTAACTAATAAAGGCAGCTATTGTATATTAGCCTTTTCCAGATTCCACATCAATAGTAATGAAATGGAGGTTAAAAGGCATGTGAAATTACAACTAAAGAATGGGCTCTTTGTTTTTTGCATGCTACACAGCTGAGACAGGAGGAGGAGATCAGGAAATGAAAACCAGGTGGTTACTGGTTTGAATATTTAAAATGAAAGATACAACTTTCAAAAAGGAGGGTTATTTCCTCATTTAAAAAAAAAAGGCAAATTCACAAAACCCAAAACCATTGAATAAACTCAAGTTTGTTTGCAGATGTTTCTGTTATCTTATTCATAGCGTCTCCATGCAACAAACACCCTGGAATACAGCCAAGCATTTCTGTAGCATTATGTTCTTCAGTTAATTTTGACAAGCTGGGGTGGAGGAGTATGTAGGTCTTGGTGAAAGCAGGCTCAGGTTCTTGGTTAAGCACAATTCTATACTTGGCTTTCAGAAATAGAAATGCATTAAAATACCACAACTACATTCTCACACGGGAGTAAAAATCTTGTATGTTTCTGTTTTTAAACAGAGTATTTTAAAACACTACAATGCCACAAACATTGAGAAACATGTTGATTCTGTCCTATTTCCTCCTTGTGCTTATCATAAAACCTATTGTGCTACAATGACGTTTTCTTAAAAAAACTTCTACATTTAATTTTCATGCTTTATTGAGCTGCAGTACCATTTCTGGCAGGAACAGTTAATAGCGCACTGAGGGGAAATAAAACACTATAGTTTTCAAGTACACTGGGTTTTGGGGGTTCTTTGGTCTGATAAAATGTTGATAAACTTTATAATGACCTAAGGCAGGTAACTGTGTACTGCCTTGGGCACTCTTAACATTTAAAGAACTAATATATGAAATCAGAAGAGAATCCCACGATGACTCCATCCCCATCTCAAGCAAGTAGAAAAACTTTCTTCATCAAAATTGTTTCCTAAAATAAAGAGACTGCATCCCCCAGGCAATAACATGGGCTTTGTTGTGTTCTGAAGGTGAATAATCCAGGATGGGTTTGGACTATGGCCAAAGATGGTTTTGCAGTGAAGATGACAGTTGCAGCTCCATGTCTGTAATGGTAAGTCCCAAGCCTGGAGTCTTGAAGTACTGCCAGGTGGTCTGCTGATGTGTTGTTCTCAGATTAGTGAAGCAACTGCAAGTCTTCAAGCTGTCAGGTTTCCTGGTTAGAGTATGCACGGGTTTTAGTAATGTCTTTGAAATGTGCTAATGTGTTCCTAAACCCTAGTGTAGATAAGGCAAGGTGTACCTTAGTTTAGTATGTGCCCATGATTTGAACTGAAGCCCAGCTTAACTCTACCAGCTAAGGTGCTAAAATATAAATGTTGACCTACATCAGAAGTCGAGAATGTGAGTTTGAACATGCTTGAGAACATTCACTTAAAAATCCATCTTTATAGTGAGCTAAGTTTTTAGTTGTAGCCTGG
The DNA here is from genome assembly GCF_033958435.1 of Carettochelys insculpta. Taxonomy (NCBI): domain Eukaryota; kingdom Metazoa; phylum Chordata; order Testudines; family Carettochelyidae; genus Carettochelys; species Carettochelys insculpta. The sequence continues at coordinate 16,146,420 of NC_134144.1, forward strand.
TTCAGGAATCTGATCAAGTTGCATGGAAATAAGATGAATAATAAATATGCATTTGGGGCAGTACTTGGGGGCCCCAGTGGTGGACTAGGTCTTCTTTAGTCAGTCATCTTTCTTCCCCATCAATGCTGATATGTGTCTGATCCAATTGCTTCTGGCAGTCCCAGTTGTTGCTTGCGCATCATCGCTGTGTTAACAGATGTAGCGCTCTTTGCCTGTGTTCAGAACGTGTACATTTTCTACCATTAAACACACAGTCCCATTTGGTTTATTCACTCGCTCCTTGTTGCAAAAAACCCGGTCCTTTATTTTAACTTCTGATGAAATCCTGCTTTCAGTCTCCACTGCTGCTCTGCCAGCCAACACGGCGATGTGCTACATAATTTAGTATTTCCTTTAATCCTCATTTCAACCTTTTCTCTCTCCCTGTTGACTATTTTTAACCTTGATCACCCTTTTGCACACATTCATTCATCTTGTCTGAAATTTTCTTAAAACTCCAGGTGGCCATAGTTGACTCCTGATTACATAGTATAATTCTAGGTTTCTGATAATTTTTAATGATGTTCTATATGCATAACCTTTACATGTATGCTCATTCACTATGGAATGTTCCATTTTCCTATGACCTCTTCCCATGGCTTTGTGCCTGGCTCCCTTTGTTAGCAAAGTGTATTGGCATAATAACACACCTTAGATCAAGAAAGTTTTATGGACTAGCAGAGAAGTAATGTTTAGTAGTTAAAGTATAACATTCGGAGTGGTTGTGGTCTCTAGTCCAGGTTATGCTAATGACTGGCCGAGTGACTTGAGCTAATTGTTTACATTAAAAAAAACCAAAACACACCTAAGAGAGAAAATTTACTTAGCTCACAATGGTGCTGAGAGACTTACAAGCGCTGAGGGCGAGTGGAAAAGCACTGAATGTGGTGGCTTCATACACATCTGTATGTTTTTCTATCGAAGTCCCATTTTGTTTGCGAGGACAATTTTAGGCACAAGATGATACTGCGCCTAATCAGTGTAAGGGAGCTATTCTGGGCCACACCAGTGGTTCTTCAAAACCAGTATCTTGTCCTCTAACAGTGGCCAATGTCAGATGCTTCAGAGGGAGTGAACAGAATTTACCGAGTGAGCCATCACCTGTAGCCCAGTCTCAGATTCTAGCAGTTGCATCGCTGAACAGTTTGGTTAATAGCTATTGGTGGTTCAACCCTCCATGAACTTATCTAATTTTTTGGTTTTGAACAATTACACTCCTGGCCATCACCACATCCCCTGGCAATGAGTTCTACAGATGGGTAAGGTGCCCACATGTCCTGATTTTTATAAGGACAATCCCAGCATTTGGAACTTTGTCTTACATATATGTCTGTTACCCACCTCTATTTTGATTTTCCTCAATTGTTATCTAGTCACCCTCACTACAGGTTAACTCTGTGGTGTGTGAGGAAGTATTTTTAAAAAATCCGTTACCTATTAATGTCATTCAGTGACCTCCAGCCCAGTTCCTATGTTACATAAAGGGTAAATACTACTTTCTCCACATCTTTCACAATTATATAGACCTTCACTGTTTCCTCCCTCAGTTGGCTTGTTGCCAGGATGAACCAGCCCTGTCTTATCTATTCCTTTCCAAATGCTTCCTAACATTATTAGCTTTTTTGATTGCTGAGGTATGTTGTAGACAGTTCTCTGAAACCACCTGCTAATGACTCCAAGATCTCTTTTTTGGATGGGTAACAGCTAATTTAGACCATTCTACACACACAGTTGGGATTGGTCTCCAACGTACTTTGGATTTGTCAACATTAAATTTCATCTGCCATTTTGTTACCCAGTCAGCCAATTTTATGAGAGCCCTTTAACTCTTTGGAATCTGCTTCATATTTACTTATCTTCAGTACTTTTCCATCATCTCTGCCTCAACCCTTTAACATATTTATAATGAACCCCTTATTTACCTCTCTCCCAGTTACTGATCCAGTGGGGACCTTCCCTCTTATCCTACAATTTCTTACTTGGTTGAGGAGCCTTTGGTGAGGAACCTTGTTAAATACTTTCTGAAAGTTCAAGTACCCTATATCCACTAGTCATGCTGAGTGAGACATGATTTCGCTTTACAAAAGCCATCTTGATTCTTTCCTAACAGTGTTCTTCTAGGTGTCAGATTTTTTTTTTGTTCTTTATTCTAGTTTCAACCAGTTTGCCTGGTACTGAAATTAGGCTTGCTGGTCTATAATGCAGAGATTGCCTCTGGAGCATTTAAAAGAAATCACATTAGCTATCCGCCAGTTATTTGGTACAGAGGCTCATTTAAATGATAGGTTACTAACTAGCTAGTAATTCTGCAATTTAATGTCTGAGTTCGTTCAGAACTCTTGGGTGAATACCATCTGGTCCTGGTGATTTATTATTGCTTATCAATTTATTGCAAAAGCCATCTCTATTGAAACCTCAGTCTCTTAGTTTTATCTCAGAGTGCATCTCACTCACATCAATGGCAGTGAGGACCAACGCAAAAACTCATTTAGCTTCGTGAGGGTCTTATCTTTTTTGATAGCTGCTATACCATCTCAGTCATCCAGTGTCTCCTCTGATTTTGGCAGGCTTCTTGCTTCTTATGTATTTAAAGGTTTTTTGGTGTCTTTTCTAGTTCTTCAAATTCTTTTTTGGCCTGCCTAATTACACCTGACAATTTATGCTCCTTTCTATTTTCCTCATTGGATACGACTTCCATTTTTTAAAAAGCTGCCTTTTTAAACTCTTTTCAGCCATGGTGGCCTTTTTGGTCCTTCTATCTTTTCATTTGCGGTACACTTTGAGGTTCTGTTATGGTGTTTTTTAAGAAGTTTCCATGTAGGGTGCTGGCATTTCACTCTTGTGACTATTGCTTTTACTTTCCATTTAACTAGCCTCCTCCTTTTTGTGTTGTTTCTGTTTAAGTTCAGTAAGTTTCTTTTGTCTACACCCTCACCCCATAGGAAAACTGAATTTAATTAATTATGGCTCAGTTATATAAATCTCTTGAATGAGATCCTGTGAGTCACTTAAAACTAAATCAAGAATTGCTTTCCCTTTTGTGGGTCCCAGACTAGCTACCTCAAGAAGCAGTAGTTTCTAGACACCATTAACGATCTCTGCATTTCATCTTGAGGTGGCCTGTCCTGAATTAATATGCAGATATTTAAAGCTCCCCATTGTTATTGGGTTTTCTATATTTGTACCCTCATTTCCCTATTTCACAGTAACTGTCACCATCCGGGCTAGGTAGTTGGTAGTATATGCTTACTGTTGTATTCTTATTATTCAAGCATGGAATTTCTAGCCTGAGATCTGGGGCACTGTTTTGATTCATTTTTGATTTTTACTATATTGGTATTATGCTTTCTTTCCCATACAGCTACTCCCCTACCAATGTGACCTATTGTTTATATAGGACTCATACCCTGGCATTTCCCTGTCCCAGTTTTTCGTCCCAGGAATCACAGAAACATGGTGGGACTATTTATATCAATATCCTCATTTAATACGAGACACTCAAACTCACCCATCTTAGCAGTTAGACTTCTTGCATTTGTATACAAGATTTTTATACAACTTGTCGCTATTTGATTGTCTGCCTTTCTGTGGCATAATTAAATGGGTCTGTCTTGTATCTCTTCAGTTCTTGGTCCTCACCTGCATTGTGATTTATTTCCTCTCTTCACTATGTCAAGAACCAGTGCTGTATATTGTGATTATCCCTATGGACCACATAGGCAGCTCCGAGTGTTATATGGGCTGCATCCATACAGTGAGGGATGTATGTGTCCTCCTCCATACCTGTCTGATTGCTCTAACCCCTACCTTAAAAACCAGTCTGATCATCTTGATTTTACGTGCCAGGAATCTGGTCTGGGTGGAACCCATCCTTTCTGATGATCCTTTCTCAAAAGGTTCCTCCATTTTTAATAAACCTAAATTCCTCCTCCTGTGCACAGAGTCCCTTCAGTTCTCCCTTTCTAACTGGCCCTGCATGTGGAACTGGAATAACTTCAGAGAATGTTACCGGAGAGATCCGGGAATTGAATCTCTTACCTAGCAGTTTAAATTTGTCCTTCTGGACCTCTCTCTCATTGTGCCATTGGTACCTTCTTTGGTGTCTTTTTGCCTTCATTTTACGCTGGAATGAAGAGGTGTTGACAGTTGGAAAAAAAAATACAGCATGATCATGTGTTGTTAATACTGGACTGCTTTGCCATGGCAATAGGATGGGTATGTGCGAGACAGTGGCCTAGCTGCCAGAAACCACTCCTTCCAGTCTGTACTTAAAGTAACCAAGCAATAGATCCCCTGATGGGGATCTGGACTTCCTTAGGAAGTCTTTAAGGATGCCCAGGAGGGTGACAGGACTGCAGAGGCTGACAAGCTCTAAAAAGGGCAACATGCACTCTTAGTAGCACTCTCACCAGCCAAAGGAAGGCAAGACAGAGAGGAGGGTCTTGAGACCTTGACAAGACTGACCAAAACTCAGGCAACCCTATTTCCCAGATGGAAAAGGGAGAGGGCTGGGCCAGTCCCATGCAGGGTTGGAATCCCTGCTCATTGACTCCCCCCCACCTGCACCCTATGTGAGGCCGTTATCATTGTTTGCATGAGCTCTGGCTCCCACTTGATGCCGGCTGGCTTTGCCACTCCCTTCCTCCCTCAACTTTTTTGATAAACATAGGCATTATTTGGCCTGTTTGCTTTTGCCAGCGGATCAAGCTGGCAAGAGAAAATGAGAGAAAAGTCCATGTCTGCCAAAAAGGTTGGCTGGATGGGACTCTGTGTGTATGTCTGTCTCTCTCTCCCTCCCTCCCTCGGCCCAGACATAGTCACCCTAGCCCAGTGTTTCTTAAACTATGTTACGCTGAACACTGGTGTTCCATGAACAGCTTGCAGATGTGCCGAGAGCATCTGACACTTTTTTGACATCATCCACTGATAGTGTTTATTTTCTGTTATTAAAACCAGATACAATGTTACTATTTCACTGCTGTGATACCTGATTAAATTACTTCATTTTGTTTTTGCTGTGTATGTTGCTGTTTTTTGGTCTGGTAACAACTTTTGAAGAAAATTTTCATAAGCATTCTGCATAAAAATATTATTGTTTGGCATTCTGTGGTCTCAAAAAGTTAAAGAAACACTGTCCTATCCAAACCCAAAGGGTTCTCATGGAGTGAAAGATACCTGATAGAGAGTTTTTACATGTAAGCTACCTTTTTCATGGCTATCATGCTTTCTCTGACAGTAAAGTGTGCATGTCTTTAAGAAGTAAGCATAGAAAGGCACATAGTTCCTTTCTTTAAATGTCATGTATCCCCAAAGGGTTATGCTGTAAACCTAGTGCCTTGGAGAACAGAGCTGTGGGGAAGGTATGCTTAAGCAACTGTGAAGAATTAAGGAGTTGAGCTGTCTAACCTTGGGAAGCTCAAATACGACGTTCAGCTTCCACGAAGGGAAAGCAGACAAGCAGCCTGCCTCATGGGAATGATTTTGAGAGGATAGAGCCAAAGATGTTGCAAGAATCAGCACTTGGATCCAAACGCAGCAGCTCAGTTAGCATCTTAGCATGGAGAGGTCAACCTGGCCTGTCACGAGGACTTGGAGACATAGGGTCCATTTTCGTCTGTGTCCCTGGCCTTCTGGATGACCTTGAGCGAATCATTTCACCTCTACTGCCTTTGTTTCTCCACCTGTAAAATGGAGATAATGATACTGACCCGACTTTTTAAAGGTCAAATACATAAAAAGGAGAAGACTAATTATCTTAAAAGCAACAGTCAAAAGTGCTTTGAGATCTAATGATGCTCTGCAGTTGATATTCATGAAACACTCCAAGGACCTTCAGTGGAAGGGTTCAGAGACAAAGACAGAGAATTTTTCCATTAGCTGAAGCTAAAACGCTTGTCAACAGTGTTCCTGATTTGGGCTCCAATTATTTGTTTTCTGTAGGGTACAGCAGATAATTAATTTTTTACAACCTGGGGATAAAGCAAGCTTTCTGGATAGCATAAGGAACACATGTTGGAAAGACACTGGTAATTCTGCTGATGAATTACCTCCCCTTGGTATGTCTGCACCAGTCCGGAAGATCAGCCAGCTCAGGGTTGATCTTCTTGGGTTAGATTTCTCATGTCTACACAAAATTGACCTCTCAGGGGTCGCAGTCAACCCTGTACTCCTCATGAGATGGGAGGAGTAAGGGAGGTCAATGGTAGAACCTCTCCCATCGACCTTCTTCAGTAAAGAAGGCCAGGCAAGCTGAGTGCAGATACATTGATTCTAGCTATGCAATTGCAGTGGCTAGAATTGCATATCTGTATTTGACTTACTGTGTCTGGTGTGGACATAACCTTTGAGGCACTGACAAGGGAAGTGACTTGGCTAGGTTGACATAGACAGTTAGTAGTAAATAGACAGTCACTTGCAATCAGTAGAACTTCACAATCTGAATTTCCATGCTCCTCTCTAAACATGCTCTTTATTACCTACATCCCTGCTTCCCCAAGGGATGAAGCTCAATAATATTTTATTGTAAACAAATAGCTTTTAAAAGAAAGTTACCCTAAGTTGTAGTTGCTGAAAACTGTAAATCATTTGCATGTGGTGTAAACTATTGCAAGGCAAATCTGCCCACAGGAACACATCTGAGAACCCAGCTGGTTCTATTTGTTACAGCAGAACAATGCTTTCTGAACAAATCCCAGCCTTCAGGAAGGCAGGGTCCCTTGGAACTCTGTGCTGTGACTGATGGGCAACATGGAGAAAATTCTGTATATTTTTTTTTTTTCTTTTCCCATATTAGGTGTTGTGAACTCAAGCCATCTGGAGCAGGACTGGTGAAGAAGAGTTATTTGCTGTCAAAAGTCTTACGCTGTTAGCTCATCAGCATTGTGACAGAAAGGACTTAGCAAGGAGACTCTCACTGAAACAGCCTCATGATGAAAACCAGTCCGGCCTACTTGGCGTGCTTATTCATGATGTTACTACTTACTGAGTGGTGGGCTAATAAGGCAGGGTTAGTTTTTCCTGCCTTTGATTCTTTGTTCCTAGTCCTAGCGCACACACTATGTGGAAAATTACAGTTTATTGGATTGCTGGCAATGTGAAACTCAAGGATGTGTCCAAAATACTACATTGTAACTTGTTTCCTGCACTGAAGGAACTGCATGATCTGCCAGGAAGCTCTGTGCTGTGGAGTACATGTGTGATTTGTACAGTACATGTGTGATTTGAAACTGTTACTTACAGCCAGTGTTGTTTACCTGCAGGATGCCATTGTATGGTCAGCAATGTTAAACAAAACCATCAACAGAACACTGAACAGTAATAGTGCTAAGTACATGCAGGCACAAACTTGTTCTTGGCATTAAATGAAGAAATACATTACTTCCTGCTACACTTGCAGGAGTTTCTCAGGAGAACAGTTCATTCAACTGTTACCTTCGCAATCCATGAAGTCATACACACGGCTTTCAAGACTTCCATCATACATGAGCTGAACTTAGATAGCTTTGTGTCATTACGCTTGGAACTACAGGAGATGACCTCCCAGACACGTCACTGCCCTGGTAAGAGAACTAGGGGAGCATTGCCTCGATAAGGCTCCAAGTGGTGCCGAGATTCATCTGCACAGAAGTGACCATAGATGGTTCCTTCAACTACACCTACATTGTGCACTGGTTGTAAGAGCTGTCAAAGCACAGCTATAACCCTGTACCATACATACAAGTAGCTTTTCATTCTTCTGTTCTGCCTCATTTGAATCCAGCTCGTTAACAAATGCTTGTTTTTTCTACAAAGCTGATACAACCCAAACATTTGCTTCATATGGACCCTAACTGAATTCTCTAGTGATCTAAGAGAAGCTGCATTTTTGGGGGAAGACTGAAAAATTGCCACATGAGACAGGTTCTACCTGTAGTTGCATTGACTTGATTTTACATTTAATAGTGTGTATATAGGGGTAGTGCAATAGAGAAGTATAAGGACTCAGAATGCATCTGTGTATAAAACAAGCAGTAACTGACATATGGGGAATTTTTTTTTATATTAGTGGAGTGGTTATAGAGTTCCTGGTCCTCCACTGTTACCATGTAAGGATTAGGAGATGTTGGAGGGGGAAGCTTAACAAACAGGAATTCCATGGTTAGAAGGTTCTGCAGGTCCTCCTTAAAACAGGGCTTTGTTTAGTCTCACACTCCACAGTGTCAGAAGTGAGTGAATCTGTTTAAGAAAGGAGTGAAGGTAAGCAAGGACACCTAGGCTGCCAGTGTGTTGGAGGGAAATCAGAAAGGAGACCTGTGAAAGCTGCAGCAGTAAGCAGACAGACCTATGTCTGAGCACAGTGATGGAACCCATAGCACAGTTTGATATAGGCAGCTCAGACAGTCGTTCTTCCTGGAAAAAAAGATCTTAGGAATTCTTGGTGTCTTCTGGCTGGCTGTGGAGCCCACGCCTGCAGTCAGGTGGGACCAGAATTGACCTCTGTTGGTCTGGCAAATTCCTCCCTTCAGGACCAGTCAGGTCCTGATGACACTACACTTGCTAGGTCTGGCCTATACAGGCCAGTAACATACGGTAAATAAACTACCAGAACCATTACCCTTCCCAATGTGACCGGGCAGGTGTTGACGATAGCAGCCACAGATTCTTTTTTCTGTGAAGGACACACACTCATAATGGTAGCTAGTCACTTCTCCAGCTTTTGACTCTGCTTTTCTTGCACATGTCACCCAAAAACTAAAATCAGTATGTGAAAGACAGGGTTACAGAACTATGTGTGATCATAGGGCTGATTTTACCTCTGAAACTTTTCTAGTGTTTGCATAGGATGGTGCTTTTCAACTTTTTGTCATTTGTAGACCCCTCCCACATTTTGAGCAGAGGTGAGTATCCATTTGAAAAAAAAAATCTTAGTATGCAGACCCCAGTTTGCCAAAAAAAAAAAAAATCGGTGGCAAGGGCAACTTTGATTTGAACATTGAAGTCCACTTCAAAGTGCCCATGGGCACACTGCTTGCTGGGACTTCGAAGTTACCAACTTCAAAGTTTGTTTGGCGAGAATTCAGCCAATGAGGTGCTGCATACGCAGTGCAGCACGTCCTTCATATTCACCACTTGGGCTCATTTACATGCCCCCTTGGAAGGAGGGGGCTTGTGTAGACAAGCCCCTAGTATAATGCACACACCTATTGGGTGTGGGTCGCTGTGAATGAGTCTCCTCAACAGCCGTAGCAGAGCCAGCTGGTTTCTAGCTCAAACTGTAGAGACTCATGCACTAAGCTCCAGAAGTCCCCACATTCAAGTCAGCTTGCAGGCAGCTACATTTGCACCCTCACTAAGGACAACTGTATGTGGGGGCACTGACAGAGCTTAAACATGAGGCCTACCCTGAAGGAATTCTGAGAGCAAGGAGTTAAAAATTCTCGACAAAATGTTTTTAATTTTGCGTGGGATAGTTAGTTACCTGAACAGAGGCCAGAGAAATAAAGATTTGCTCACAAGGTCCCAGATGTTTGGAACTTCGCAAAACGCCCCAAGATCTTATCTAGTGGAGACGCCAGAAGGATTTTGCCAGAGGACTGGGTTCATTTTCAATATTACACAGCCTCTAGGTGTCGCAGTCATGCTGTCAGGAAGAGAGCCCCCTCCCCTGGGAAATTCAGGCGCAACCAAAGAGTGAACGCAACCTCAAAGTCTTACCGTGGCCCATGAAAGATCTGATCTTTTGCATACTGCTCAGGACCATTTAAAATGGAACAGCTACGGAGTGGAGGAGGGGATCCCTCAGGTCCTATTGGCTCTCATTTGACCCTGTTTCTCCCCCAGTTAGAAGCCTTTGGGGAAATTCTCTGTTGCATCTGTTGCATTCTCTGTTGCATCTTTGCCCACGAAAGCTTATGCTCTAATAAATCTGCTCGTCTATTGGGTGCCACAGGACTTCTCCTTGTTTTTGAGCATACAGACTAACATGGCTATCCTTCTGGTGTTCCTCTCTGAGGGCTTAGCACACAGGGGAGGGCTGGCTGGAACAAGGACTAGCCTCAGGCAGCCCCTAGAGCAGCAGTGGCCAAATTCACCAACCCTCTGAGCCATGTGTGATAGTCTTTAGAAATGCAAGCACTGGATTCACCTGCCAGGGCTCAGGGCTGCTACTCTGTGGTGCGGCTATGGGGTCCTGTCCTGAAAGGTGGGAGGGTGTCAGGGATTCAGACCCTGCCTGAACTCAGGAATTTCAGCTGAAGTCTCAAGATCTTCCTCCCCATAGGGCAGAAGCCAGATCCACTGAGGGCCAGAAGCCCCAGGCTTTGTCCGCCGTCCTCCTGGTAGGCAGAGAATTGGGAGGTTGGAGGGTGAGGGCTTCACAACAATGCAAGCCATGGTTTGTGTCTTATGTTTCACCACCAGCCAGGGAAGCCTCAGGAGCAGCATCTCCCACAACTCTCCTTCAGTCCCTGGGCAGCAATCTTTTTCCTATTTACTCTCCTCCTTCCTGTGCTGAGTCCCCCGCCTTCCCCTCCAGGCCAAGCAGGCCTTGCAGGTGTTTCATTAGCATGCAACAGGACCAGAGGAATGCACAACCCCCTTCATATCAGTGAGGGCGTGTTCCTTCACAAAGGGGTATGGTAATGTGAGCAGTTTTAGGGATTTTGAAGTTTATTTTGTAGTGTGCGCATGTGTACATGTATTTGGTTTATATTTTTACTATAAAGACAGGTAGACATGGAGCAGTTGTGGCATTTCTGATCCTCTACAGTGACCAGAGAGGATGAAGATATGTCGCAGTGGGGAGCTTAATAAACATAGAACCCTTGTGGCGAGGCTGTTTTGTTGCTGCTTAATTTATGGCTTTTTGAGTCTGTGCCTTCACACTCCAGCAATTACTTCTTTTAAAAAAAGGAATGGAACAAAAGTTGGTGGATAAAATTCCCTTTCTATTAAAAATTTTGGAAGGAAAAGGGTATTGGGTAGAGAGTGTTTACATTTGGTTTCAAAACATCCTTATTTGGCATCTGTAAAGCATTTACATTCCCTTGGTTTGGATCAAAGTCCTTTCCCGGGTCACATTACTGATTTTCTTCGGTAATGAGAGCACGGAAACAAGAAAGGAATTTTTTCCTGCCTGGTCTTATAGTTTAGCTAGTGTTAAATTCAAATACTAGCTTTTACCAAGGAAGTAACTAGACTGGCATATAACATGGCATATTACAACCCTGCCTCCTCTCAGCTTCACATAATGTCAGGTGACAGCCAGGCAATATCTTCTGGAATTAACAGTGGAGACAAATGACAAGGGTTCTGTATTATGAGTGTAAAACTGCTCCAATTCGTTTTAAAATTTGGTGAAATAAAACTCAGTGTTTCTCTGCTGGTTGTCGTCATTTTCTCATGCTCCAAAGGCTTTTACGGACAAGATATTCAGGTTTCTTAGCTGGCCTGTAAACCACCCAGTACAGTTTGTGTGGTGCTGTAATACATTTTGAGAATAATGATCATAACAGCCTAGTACTTTTAGAATGCAAATGTTAACCCTATCGGCCCAAGCAGTTAGCGGCTATCTGAGGTCTAGTGTAATTGCATCTTGCTAGGAAAAAGCAGTCAGTTATTTCTTTGCTGCAATCCTGTTTCTCTGAATGAAGAATCAAACAGCAGTCAGTAGTTTGCCTGCCCACAGTTTCCAAGCACCTACTGTCAGATCTGTGCCACAGCCAGCTCTAGTTCCTCACTCACGAGGCCAGGCTCAGGGCAGCTTTCCTCCCTTTCTACTGGCTTTCTGCCACTCTCACACAGACACAGCTGCAAGTGATCAATCTCCTCACCCCTGCATTTGTAACCAGCCCCAGGAAACCCCTCGTTTCACATGGCTTAGCTCCTGATTGGCCTTGAAATACGACAATGAAGAAGAAACACTTGATAGTCTCGATAGCTGGATGTGAGGAAGGGCGAATGGCTTTATAAACCAAAAAGGCCTGTCAGCTCTTTGGTGATACATTATGATGTACCAAAATAAGGCCTTATCCATTGTCCCTCATGCAGTCCATCTGACGCCGGGTCCAATCCAAATTCCATTGACGTCAATGGGGGCTATTGGATTGACTTGGGTAATCATTAGATCAGACCCAGTGGGCACAGAGCTATGTAAAGCAGAGGTCACAGTCCATGGCATGGGTGTCAAGAGTGGTATGTGAATGGATTTTCATTGGCTCCTGAGGCAGGAGATCAGCTCCACCCCTCCTCCCTCATGCAGCCAGGAGCTTGCTGAAAGCCTGTGGATTAGCAAAAGACCAGCTAATGCTACCAACCACCACCCCTCGAAGGTAAAGCTCTGCATCTTCTTTTATTAATGACGCTGTTGTAAGTAGGATGATTAGAAACTTTAAAAAGTATCACCAGCACTTGGACCGTACATAGAGGGCAAATTTTGTCACTCCGCCTCGGAAAGGTTGCTGATCCCTGACGTAAAGTATGACTGAAATGCTGGAGGTTTTCATTCCCTCAGGTGTCAAAAGATTTGTAATTTAGCAGATTGAAAATAGACATTGTCTTAAATCTGAATGCTGTGCAGTGATCTATGAAGTCAATGACTTTGATCAGACTGAGCAGTCCACTCAGGCTTTGAGCTCATAGCGAACAGTTTTTCTCTCTCTCTCTCTCTCACACATGCACACACATCTGAAAAATTGCACAGATAATGGTAGAAGTCCTGATTCTGCCACAGTCAGCAAAATTCTCTTCTCCGTTACATTGAATTACATTTGCAGCAGTGTAACCGAGGAAAACATTGCCCCCACATTAACCTTACGTATTTTTTAGCTGTTCTCATTCTTTTCTGAACATATTACCAAGAAAGGGTACAATCTGGGGCCAATTACCTCCACTCCATCTGCAAATGATCCTCCTACTTAAATGCAGCAGCAGACCCAGCTAGACAGGAGGTCCAGATACTTGGCTCTCTTCAAGTGACCACATCCTACTCAGCTGCAGACTCATTAGACTGATCTTACTATATACATGAAATGGGAAGTGTGTGGGGCACCAAGGAACTAATGTGCTGCGCAATTTGCAGTCCTAAATAATGCAAAAGTCAGGCAGCAGCTCCTGATCTCACTTCACTCTCAGAATTGTCTACAGGGTGCACTAGAGGTGTGTGCTTTCTAATGCACACCGACAGGTCATATACTACAGGCTGAACCTCTACAGTCCAGCACCCTTGGGATCTGACCAGGACTGAACAAAAGAATTTGCTGAATCACAGGAGGTCAATATTGTCTGGCAGCATTACCAGCACTTCCACTGCTTACTGGGCTCTTGGACGACCTTTAGAGGTAAATTAGAGCTAAAGAACAGGACAGACCACTGAGAGACAGGACTGGTGGCTGTAAACAAACTTTATGGGGCTGCAGGGAAATATGGCCCCACCCATGATAAGTGGTTGTCCAGCTAACTAAAATAATGCAGGATTATAGATGTTGCCGGGTGAGAGTGCCTGACTAGAGAGGTTCAACCTGTAATTGTCTGGCACACAAAACAAGTTCCATTTCGAACAGTACTAACAATACTAGGAAGCTTTCAGCATGGCGCAGCAGCGTTCTTAGGGCCAGTAAATGTGTAATGTGTTGGTGCATTTTTAAAACTCGCACACCCCTAATGTGTACTGCTGCCTTGTGTAGACACACCCCAAATCCATTTTACAGATAGAGAACTGAGGCATAGAGGGACTAATTAACATCCTACAGGCTGTTTATGGTACAGCCCAGCCTTGCACTCAGGTGTGCAGGGCCCTAGGCTGAGGCCCAAACTAAGGCAACAGGCCAGAATCATGTGAAGCTGGGGCAAGAGGGGTTGGACGTCCCTGATTTAGCAAAGTATCTCCTTTCAGGACAAGCGTGTGTAAGTTCCATTGAAATCAATGGGAGAATAAACACATGCTTAAAACATTCTTAAGTGCTGTCCTATGTAAGCAGGACTGCTGATAGTGGGGCAAAGGGGACAGTTGCCCCCAGTCCCAGCCTTTCAAAGGGGTCTGAAGATCCAGCTGCTGCTGCAAATTTTGCAGCAGTTGGAGCTCTGGGCCCCTTTGAAAAGCTGTGGCACACTCTGTTGCTGTTCTGTGTGCACTGGGAAGCCCAGTGCCAGCTGCTCTAAGCCCCTCCCCTTCTGCTCTTGGCCCCACCTCCAGGGGCTGGGAGCCAGGTCTACCTTCCACCTTACCCCCAGCCTGGGATGGCTGTTGGGGCCGCTGGATGTAAGTAGTTCTTTCCTGAACTGGGCTTGAATGAGGAAGCTCATATTCATAAATCACCTCCATTCAGTTTCAGCAGAGACCGTTTCTGGCCTTGCAGAACTTTATATCTATTTAAAAACATAATGGCTACATCTACACTAGCCAAAAACTTCAAAATGTCCATGCAAATGCCCATTTTGAAGTTTACTAATAAAGCGCTGAAATACATATTCAGTGCCTCATTAGCATGCAGGCGGCTGCAGCACTTCGAAATTGACCGCCGTGCGGCTCGCCCAGACGGGGCTCCTTTTCAAAAGGACCCCGGCTACTTCGAAGTCCCCTTATTCCCATCTGCTCATAGGAATAAGGGGACTTCGAAGTAGCCGGGGTCCTTTTGAAAAGGAGCCCCGTCTGGATGAGCCGCATCAATTTCGAAGTGCCGCGGCCGCCCGCATGCTCATGAGGCGCTGAATATGTATTTCGTCGCTTTATTAGTAAACTTCGAAATGGCCATTTGCATGGCCATTTCGAAGTTTTGGGCTAGTGTAGACACGGCCAATATTACTAGCACAAATTTCTTTATCCCTTCCACACTTCAGGGGCACACACACCTCTATCCAGTTCCTAAGGCTCATGGTACAATCCTATTAATTCAATCCCCCACCCTTGTCCAGTCCCTAGGGCTCAGGGAGTAACTTCCAGCAGATCTGCAGGATCTTTGCCATTGAAAAAACCTCAAATAGTTATAATCTTATTCTGTATTTATTGACAGTTACCAATTACATTAGCAGTTGCTATACTAGGTCTGAGTGCTAGTTCACATGGTTCTGTCTCTGACTGTGGACAGCACCAAATACTTTAGAAACTGTAAGAATCCCTGTAGTAGACAGTTAAGAAATGAACAGCCCAGTAGGGAACTGCCTCCTACACAAGCCACTGTCTGTCAACTGTTGCCTTATCCCCTAAAGCCGGGAAGTCCAACACACTAGCCACTAGTGGTGCTTTAGCTAGTTGAGTGTGGCTAGTTGGCTTGAACAGTAAATACATTTTCAGAATAATGTGCTAGTTTGCGATAGCAGCAGCCACTTAGTGGCTCCAGCTCCAGAATTGGTTGGCCACCCTGGTCTTCAGTCTATGCTCCTGTTCTGTTCTTTGAAGACACAACTGCATGTTCTCATTTTAGAAACAAGCTTGACTGGATTCTAGGCATTCTCCCAGGAGACAGGGTCAGGCGGCATCAGGGTAAGTGATCACACACACCATTCTTCCGGAGAAAGTGTATTCCAGCATCCCACTCAGCAGCCATGTATTCCTCTCGCCACAGATTGAACCCACAACCCCATGGACCTGTTGAAGCTGGGGAAACGACTATTGTGTGGGGAATTGCTAATGGCTCCCTAAAGGAAGGCAATCTATCTGCAGTTCAAAAATGGCAGTGTGAGCTTTGCTTTAGAACCCTAAAGACCAGCATCTTTGCCCACTGTTCTCCTATCTGTAACTTCCTCTTTACCAAAAAGCCCACAGAAGCTGCAGTAGCGCATGAATTCCAACAGTATTTGACTTCTGCATAATCAATAGATTCCAGACAGTCAGGGCTCAGCCCTAGGCACAACACAGAGCTGGTGTTATTCAGGTGTGGTCAACAAAAGCTCTCTAGGTAATAGATGGTATGCAGCAGGCATTCTTGCAGATGTCACAGGGTCTATCAAAAGCCTGGGATTGCATTGTTCATGAAGTGTTGACCCAACCGTGGGATCAACTGGCAGGAGTGGATGGAATTAGAGTAATTCCTGGTCTTTACTTTCAGAGTAACTCCCAGAAGTTATTGTGGAGTGACTTTACTTTCCTCAGAGCTCTCAGGAATGAAGTCATTCAGGCTCAGTCCTATCACCCATATCTGTGTGAAAATTCTGGGTGAGAACTGGCATCCTGTACCCCGTGTGAATACAAAATATATAGCCTCAGCAGCAGCTGCAAAAATGGCCTGTGGATATTCACATCCATGGATATGGATACCTATGGATATAAAGCGAATATTCACAAATTTTCAGGGTTCTAGGTACAAAATTTGTACGCGCATCTGCATGTAAAAATGAACCCCAGATATCTGCATCTGTGTTCATGGATGCAGATATCCATGGATTTGAAGGGCTCTAGGCATAGCTTATGATGTCATGGTGGTGAAAACCGCTTTCTTCGTGAAATTAAGATATAGTTAACTGCCTGTTTTCCCAGTACCTAGCGGAAATTAGGGCTCTGGAGGAAAACTAAAAAGGATCTTGAAAATCTAACAAAATCTCTAACTATTCTGTAATTTGAAGGCATTTGAATGCATATTATCTCAGTAACTCAAAATCTCAAAACTGGCTA
This sequence comes from Carettochelys insculpta, assembly GCF_033958435.1. Lineage (NCBI taxonomy): Eukaryota > Metazoa > Chordata > Testudines > Carettochelyidae > Carettochelys > Carettochelys insculpta. Next base: position 16,163,044 of record NC_134144.1, read on the forward strand.
GGCTCATCTCTATGAGCTCCTAGGTCCCTAAAATGCAACAGTGCCAAAAATATCTTTGTTCATTTTGGGAAAGCCAAGACATTGAGCCCTCACCACACCCATCCACACTTATGTTACTTTTCAGCTAAACTACTGCATCTCACTTTACTTGATAAGCCTTTTGGACACTTGGAAGCTACTGCCAGGGTAGTATGCAACTGTGGTACCAGCTTTCTGACAGCCAGCCTATTACACTCCGATTGCTCTGCAATGACTCCTAATCTACCTCAAAATGCTGGTTATCATCTTCTAAGCCCTACATTATGTCCAAATATGTTTTTTTATTGTCACTCTGACCTGAGACTCCACCTGTATGCAGAATGACTAAGACATCTGTCCCAAGTGACGCACACGTGTTATAAACAATTAATTCTGGTGTCTTGCCAGAAACATATTGTGGTGAAGTTCTCAATGCCTGAGAATAGGAGTTCTTAATGGAAATAGTGACTGATCCTCATTTAAATAAATGCTGTTTTTCTGCTTGCTTTCAACTAGAAGCTTCTTTGACATGCTTACTTTTGACCACTGTGTGGTAAGTGGGTATTTCAATACAGTCTGGGAGTTGGCTGTCAAAACAGCGGCTCTGGTTAGAATCAGTGAGATACAGAAAAGGCCCAGCTCTATATTAGACAACATTGCAGTCTTGCAAAAGGCCCTTCTTAATATATGCTTTGACATAGAACAAAACTGCTGATGCAAGTTCACTACTTTAGGTAGTCTGGCATGACAAAGACCATAAGGGGCTGAATTTTTCAAGAAAAATTGCCTAGCAGAACTCACAAATTCCTAATAGCTACAGGGTTGTGGGTTTTTAAAACCAATTTACATTGATTGATAATGTTTGTAAAGACTGTTGAGAAGGTGCACGGTATCAAAATCTTTCATCATTTGCTTGTTAACGTTAAATCACCATTTATAGTAACCTCTTGGAAGTCTGAAACTAACATCTGTTTCCTCATCAGTCTGGTTTTCTTTTGTTGCAAGTATTGCTTTTATTGTTTCTGAAGGAAAAAAAACACTGTGAAACATATAGTTTGCAGTAGTGAAGGCCCCAGATGTTATAACATTGCAGGTAACCTAGTTGCATGCTATCAGGCCATTTTAGAACACTGTAGCCCACATGATTATGGCTTGCTAATGAAGGATTATTCAAAAAATTAGAACAATAAGCACTCGCTAAAAAGAGATACAGGTTGAACATATCTATTTTGGCACCCTTGGGAACTGACCATTGCTGGATGAGAGAATTTGCCTCGCAGTCTTATTAACACTTCCACTTCTTACTGGGCTCTTAGAAGATATTTAGGGGTAAATTACAGCTAAATAACAGCACAGAACACTAAAACAGAACTGGTGTCTAAACAAATACTACGGGACCATGTGTAACTCGGACACACCCATGATAAGTGGTTGCCCAGCTAACTAAAACATGCCAGATTATTGATATTGCTGGACGAAAGAGTGCCAAATTAGAGAGGTTCAACCTGTACTACTGTGTTTTACATGTGTAACCCAGAGGCACAGAGAAAGGAAAAGTGATAGCTGTTCTACAGTGTAAACTGAGTGGAAACTGGTTTTTAGCTGACATGGTAGAGTCAAATGCTTTTAACTCTAAAGCTGTGTCTACATGAGCCCCTTCCTTTTGGAAGGGGCATGTTAATGAGTGGGTTCAAAAGATGCTAATGAGGTGTTTCCCTAAATATGCAGTGCCTCATTAGCATAATGGCGGCCGCAGTGATTTGAAAGTGTGGCTTTCGAATCATGCGCTGCCCGCGGAGAGGGGACCTTTCAAAAGGACCCCCCAGTTTTCCAAAGCCCCTTCTTCCTATCTGGTGTTAGACACAGAGTAAGATCCCAGATTCAATCCCCCTGCCAAGGCTCCAGGTCTGTTGGCTTTACATACAGAACTATCTGAATGTAGAAAGAGGTCCAAATTTTAATGTTCCTTGTATTTTTAGGCTATCTGTTTCTATGTGATACCCATAAGTATGTTATAATTGCAGAAAGTGATATAACAAAACAATAATAAAATGACAAAGCCTGACTTTGATCTACATATTGTGTATCTTTCTATAATATAAAAATAACACTTTGTACTCATTTAGTGCCTTTTGTCCAGTGACAAAAACCGTTTAGAAATAGGCCCTTATTCTCCTTTAACTTATACTGGTAATACACCAGCAGAGCTCTACTGACTTCAACTGGACTGCACTGGTTTTACTTCAGTGTTAATGAGAGGAGACTCAAGTTCTAATTAAAGCCCCAGTCCTCACAGTGTTAAGATTAACCATGTGAATAAATGTCTACAGAATTAAGTGTCACAAATCTGGCTTCAGGAAGGGAAATGTTATCCCCATTTTCCAGATGTGGAAAGCGAGTCAGAGAGAAAGGAAGGGCCTGATTCCCCTCTGCCTTTTTTCCTTGTTTATTTTACCTACCAGTGCCACTGATTAGGCAAGGAAGAAGGTAACAGACAACCAGGCCGCATGGTTCCCCTGATTTCCTTCAGTCCATTTGGAGGAGGGAAGCAAAAAGAGAAGTAGCTGAGCAGGCCAATGCAACTGGGGGAAGCAGCACTGACTATGACACATCTATGGAGGCACTTCTAACTGCATATCCTGAGGTTCAGGCTTCATTCATAAAAGGGGTAAGGGCAGAGTCAACTACCAGTCCAGGTAAAGTTAACCTCTCCCTGCAAGCTACGTGGTTGCCTAAGGAAGGCTGTGCCAGAACTGACTGTCGGGAACATAAATTGTATTTCTTGAGTCCCAGTCCAGGCTCTCACTTCAGTTGTCTGCATGACGCATTTGTGTGGTATTAGCCTGGCTTCTGTGTAACTCAAGCCTGGGTTCTGTGATTGGTTCTGTGTGACTGAGCCTTCATACCTGCCTGGAGTCCCACAGAAGGCAGACTATGAAATTTCAGGCTTTAATCTTGCAAATGGGCAAAAATGGGGCTAATCATGTGCAAGAACAGCAATGAAGGGTCCTGTGGCACCTAAAAGACTGACAGAAAAGTTTTGAGCGTGAGCTTTCGTGAGCAAAGACTCACTTCATCACATGCTGGTCACTTCATCAGATGCGAGTCTTTGCTCACGAAAGCTCATGCTCAAAACTTTTCTGTTCGTCTATAACATGGGTGTCCAACCTTTTGTCTTGCCTGGGCCGCATTGAGTGAAGAGGAATTGTCTTGGGCCGCATATAAAGTATATACTATAGTTAATGTATATAAATCACATAATAATGTTAAAAGTTTACGATCTTGTGGGGCCGCATTACTAGCTGTCCAGGGCCGCATGCGGCCCGCGGGTTGGACACGCCTGGTCTATAAGGTGCCAGAGTACCCTTCATTGCTGTTACAGATCCAGACTAACACGGCTACCCCTCTGATGCATGTGCAAGAAGTTACTCTGGGCCCTAAGTATTTGCAGATTTGGGGTCTAAGACTGCAAACTCTCAGGGCAGGGCCAAATCTCCTGATTACCCTCATATTAATAACATTTCTCCCATCTTTTCATTCCAAAGATGTTTTGTATGAGCAAAATCATCTCATGGGCCATCTCCTTCCCTTACATTCCCACCATACCACTCCTGGCTCCTTGTCCACTTCTAGAAAAATGCACATAACTAAATGCTGAGAACTCCAGCTTTCTGGCATGTTGTCAACTCCTATCTCCCAGAGTGTGAGGTGTATGGGAGGAGGCACACTTCCTATGCCTTGTTCCCCACATTTTTAAGGGAACACATCACCTGTTTTGTGCTCTGTCCCCTACCTTCCCCGACCTGGAACGCTGCAGCAATCAGCTAGTTGTGGTGTTCCAGCTAGGGGAGGGTTGAGGAGGAACAGGTAAGTGTGGGACTCTGGTTCTCTAGCATGTGCAAGGCACTTGTGGGGAGGGAGGGCCTCAGGGTTATCTAGAGAGGTGGTGGAATCTCCATTCCTAGAGGTCTTTTAGCCCCGGCTTGACAAAGTCCTGACTGAAATGATTTAGGTGGGATTGATCCTGCTTTGGGTAGAGGGCTGGACTCCATGACCTCCGGAGGTTCCTTCCAGCCCTGGGATTCTATGATTCTACGTCTGCAGGTGGAATTCCACTGCGCCAGGGTCAGCTGCAGCCCAGAGAGGCGGGGGAGGGCGGCTCATCCAGGCCTCCCACTATTGGTCCTTGCCCATCCCTCCTCTGCAGCCGGTGGATAAGTGCTTGCTTCACGCCTGCAGCCAGGCAGCTCAACGTAGTGAGTGCGACACGCCGGAGAGAGAGAGAGAGACCGAGGAGGCAAGGCAGAGGTTTGGGCAAGGCTGTGACGGGAACAAAGGAAGTAGTGGCGAGGGGCGGTGCAGCCGGGGAGCGCAGCCCAGATGTGAGCGGCAGCAGGAAGCAGCCTGGTGTAGGGGAGGGGGCGGGCGGAGGAGGAGAGATGCGCTGGGGGAAGACGCGAGCGGTAGGAGGCAGCCTTGTCCTTGCCCGGCGCTGCTCTGTGCGTGTGTGTAGGGGGTGATGTCAGTGGCAGCTTGGCTTGTGCAGTCCGCACTTCCTGTATCAGGCAGCCAGGCCGGGCTGGCTGCAGGCGGCTCCGAACCCAGCGCGCAGCTGGATTGTCAGTTTCGGGTCTCCTGGCACCGCCGCCTGGCGCTCTCCTGCCCCCCCACTCCAGAAGCTGGCTGAGCTCTCCCGCCGGCGGAGCTGCATGTGCCTGAGCGGCGCCGGGGCAGAATGGCAGTCCTCAAACTCACCGACCAGGTAGGAGACCGCGGGCAGCCGCCTAGGAAAGCCCCGGGGAAGAAGGGAGCCGCGCTGCTGCGCCGGTGACAACGGCAGCTCCAGCCCTGATGCGGTGGTGGTTGTGTTGTGCGGCAGAACCGGGTCCTGCAATGCCCAGATCCTGTCCCTGGGCTCAGCACAACCCCTCTCCGCGCACCCTTGTGTTCCGGCGTGCGCCCGCCCCTGCACTTCTGCGCTGGGCACAAGACGAGGGTGTGGGGAGCTAATAAAGCTGCCCCCTCCTGCCCCCGAGGCTCATAATGTACCGCGTTACCCGTCAGTCAAGTTTTGCATTGCCTGGAGAAAACCAGGCACATGTCAAACTGGTAAGGAGAGAGGCGCTCCTTGGGGGGCCGGATGGGTCTTTAAAGGGCCTGGAGTCGAGGGCTCGTCACTGAGCAGCACAGATTACTGGTCTGGCACTCCATTCTGGCTCAGCCTAGACCCGGGTTTATTTCAACCAGCGAAATAGGTAGATCCCAGTGTGTTTCAGAGTCACTTGGAGACAAGAGACAGATTCAAAATCTTCCACAGAACATTTACTTTTAATTAACTAGTTGCATTTTCTCATTAGTCCTGAGCTGGAATTCATTAGTTGCTAAACCGAATGTTTTCATTCAGTGCTTCCCCTGCATGCACAATACACTTTGCAATTGTATGCATGGTTGTTAATTGGCTGTTTGAATATTCTCAGATTACCAGTAATTTTAAAACAAGGTATTGAATGGTATAACTTCCTGTAGGTTTCCTTTTAAAAGGCTATTTCACAGGGAAAAAAAGTGATTTGGAAAAAAAGTTATCTAGGTTTTGCTTAGCCAAGTGATAGAGCTGTTTTTGCATTCCTTGTGCACTTAAAACTCCCTCTCAAGTCAGCTGTGATGTGCCATCAGGTTTGAGAGCCACAGTCTTGTAATGGGTTCCATGTGGGTGCCCATGTTAATCCAAGCTGAAGTCAATGGGATTCTGCCTGTGGCCCCCTCTTTCCAATCTCCAGCATGGAGCAGCTTGCAGAATTAGGGCCTATGTTTGGAATTTAAATGAACCTAGTGTTCTCTTTGGGAAAAAATGTCTGATAGTCAGTCGTTTCTGAGCATTTTACTCATTGGTAAGTTAGAGTTGGTATACCATCCAACTTTCATGTCAAGCACGCACAGCTTTACAATACTCCAAGCTGAGGGGTAGGATAAAAAATGGATATTGGCTATTTCTGAAAGGCCTTTAAGGTCTATTAACCTTCTTTGGAGAATTCAGTGCTGTTTATTACTATGATACATGGTAATTATTTTTCTACTAGGTCTTGATGTTCAAAGAGTGCATTTTTGGTTTTGTTGTCATAACTGTTTGCAAGTTATTAGAAAATTATGTTAAAATACTCAATTTAGTCATAGACTAGCTACAATTTGTATTAAATCACTTCTTGCCATTGATAGTCAAAAGCATTTCAAAATCTTAGTAAGGTGATATGCTTCCCACAGCCCAATTTATCAACATACAACTGTTGCACATTTGCTTGCCTTCAACTAAAAATAGCTGATGAACTTGGTCTGCCTATAATCTTCAGTGTGTGTGTCCTTCAGGTCCAAAACTTTTCTGTTCTTTTAAAATGGTGATCAGCAGTTACAGGCCCCCCTTGCCCTGCCCCCACATATGTATGCACAGAGTCTCTTCCTCTCTCTTTTTTTGTATTTTCAGAGGATCTGTCCATTTAAAAAATCCTCTTCCTGGCATTTGCTTTTACAATTCATACAGAATTTTGAAAGGAAAAAGAAAAGCTACACATATAATAAAGTACACTAAACACTGACAGATGACTGGGTGAATTTTAGTAGCCTAAACACATTTCCATAATTCAGCAGAAGGCAGTGTTCATAAGTCTCTCGGCATGTCGCCTGATACGCTCATGTCTTTGGATGTGGCTCATACAGCAAATGGAGAAAATGTTTCACACTACGAGACTTTATTCTGCCCTGTAGTGCACAGAACAAGCCTCATAAACTGGAAGATTCAGATGAGATCTGTAAATTGAAAGTCTAGGCTGCAGCCTAATATTTAAAGCATTTGCACCGTGGCTGGTAAAGGAAGTGTTGTGTTTCACTGCTTCACACCTGAATCTGAAATGATGTATTTCATGAGATCCTTGGAATGAAAGCCCTAAAGGTTTTAAAACCATTGCTGAACCTCCTCCACAAGGGTCTTGCTTCATCACTGGTAGTAGAGCTCCGAAGTGTGGTTTGAACCAAGCGAATTGCATGTTGTGAAGGTTATATTGCAACAGGGAGTATGTGCGTGTTGGGGTGGGGCGGGGGAGGCCTGGGCTTTTGAAAGATTAGTTATTTCTCCCCTCCCAAACCCCAAGTTGGAGGCCTTGCATGGCAACATGAGCTGAAGTATCACTAATGTGCAGGGGCTGCTGGGTTTTGTATCCTCCTTTACAGCAAATATAAGCAGCACCATGCACAGCTTTCTCACTGCGCTTACCTTGGTGCAGAGCAACTGCCTCAGGCTGAGTCCTGATAAGATGGAGGTGATGCTGGTAGGAAGAATAATGCACTTTGGAGCACTTGCATCTTTATAACATCCTCCCTGCTTATGGTATGTGTCTGCAGGCTTAGTTGGTCTTCAGGCTACATTGCTCTGCATGTCTAGAGAGCCATGACAGTTTTCCTGGCACTGTGACTCCTGCATTTGTGGTTACCAGTATCACTTAACGACACCTTGTTATCAAAACAAAAAGCAGTCAAGTAGCACTTTAAAGACTAGCAAAATAGTTTGTTTGAGTAATGAAGCCCCACACCTTGTAGCAGCTGCAACGGGTACAAAATGCAGCAGCTTGTCTGTTTAGCAACACAGGACTGTCACCCCAGTATTCTGCTCTTGGCACTGAATAAGAAATCTGGATCAAGCTGTCCACAGGGCTTGTTTGGTTTGCCTGAGAGACTTTTCTTGGCTTCCGCTGCAAGTGTAACATCCTTTTAACAATGCCTTCCACTGGAATAATGAAACGGTGGACCAATAAGGGTGAGGAAGGCAAGATACAGTCTTCCTCCAGCTCTGTAACAGTTCTGTGGTACATACTTAGTAGCAAGAGACAAAAGAAGCAATATGCTGGTATGAGGGTAAACCAACACAGGTTTTCCTTGTTTTCTTCACGTGTGCCCCCCCTCACTCCTGCAAACAAAGCAGGCCAACAAAAATCATCATAAACTAATTAATCTGTTTCTCATATAGGGCCAGAAAAAAAGGAGAAGATTGATAATGTTGCTATTTTAGAACATTTGAGAGGTGTTCCTATTCTGTCATGGTGGAACCATAAAATAGGTATATGCCATAAGCTGTCCTGGTTGTATTCAGGTATTTTGTAGGTTAGAGAGCTTAGTTTAAAATTACATCTATCTGTTTCTGTTCAAGCAGGTTACAAGAGCTAACTTCTGAGTGATCGCTATTGCTTGTTGACCAGTCAGACCACATGGTAGCTTTTTAATCCTTTAATCAAAGGAAGTATGTCCAACCCTCGTTCACTCGGGAACAGAATTCTCGAGCACCTATCTTCCTTCCATTCCAACTATTGTATGTGAGTGATTGATTAAAGCAGTCAGCTTAAATAAAATGACCAAACCCTAAACTGTGATTAGACACTTAAAGTTTCAATTTTGCTGACATCTTTGTATGTAGCAGTATTGAGTGACAATGCTACTTACAGCCTTTCTTATTCGTTCCAGATAATCCAGTTGTCATACATGCAGTTTCTTGTTTCCCCATGGTGTGTGCCAGTTACAAGAGGCCTGGTAATTTTAAGTGCTTTTAGAGCGGCAAATGAAACGTGATATTTCAGTACAAAGTGTCACTGCTTTTTATTCTCTCTCTTTACCCCAGGCACGTTAAGATCTGACCATTTAGGTTAGTATTTTATAGTCAATGTGGGGGTGGCTGTGTATAATAAGAACATAGGCATATGACCTGAAGTTCAGCAGGAATGAAAAACTAATGTTTTGATAACCGGGTGGTCCCAGACATTCAAACGTGGGTTCTGTTCACTCAACTCAAATCAGGACGTGTGTGTAGGAGTGACGGCGGAGAAAAAGGGAGCTCAGTACTGCTGTGAGGTAGGGACCGAGGATGTCCAATCACAAGGGTGGTATTGGTGTCTTTTGATTTTCCCCCCACCCCCTCCAGGTTTCCGACATATCATTTCCCCCTTATGTCACAGTCATCAGAACATGTTACTGGGCTGGCTCTCTCCTGTGAGCTGATCTTTAACTACGTGGTTTGGACTACGCTATAGTTTTCTGAATATGTTGTTTTATCTTCTTGAGCATTTTCTCATTTTCTTGCTGTTCCGAGTAGCTGACAGTCAGAGATCTCTTCTAGACCCAAATCTCCCAAAGTGTAGTCCCATGAGCAACAGGCAGTCCCATTATTAATTTCTCCCTGTCATGTTTAATGAATCTGTTTCTGTAGAGGTTTATTTATTGCATTGTGTTCAAGGAACTTTTAAAAAATGTTATTTGTGAAAGCGATGGAGATGGGCTGTAAATCTTTCCTGAGTCTCCTCAGTGGAGAACACTGGTGACTGTTTACTGGGAGCGTTCCACTGAGAATGTGAAACTCTTAGGAGTATTTCGTTAACTCGAAGTTTACGCAGCTTGTGGAAAATGATTTTGTCAGTAACTAAATCTTGGTACTGCCTCCATCTCATTTCTGTACCACCAGCACAGGCCTCCTTTGCAGAGCACTAGTAATAAAAGTGAAGAAACTGAAACTGGTCTGAAGAAATGGGTCTGTCCCACGAAAGCTCACCTAATAAACTATTTTGCTAGTCTTTGAAATGCTACGTGACTGCTTTTTGATTTGATAGTGTGTAGACTAACACGGCTTCCTCTCTGTTACTAAAAGTGAAGAAAGTCTCTGTAGTTGGTAAAGTTTCATCCTGTTAACTTAGAGGAAGCACTTAGTCGACTATGATTAATTTGGAATTGGGATGTCTGTTTTTTGCCTGTGTTAGCACCACTTAAGCAAGAGTTATGTTACTATGCTATTTCTGAATGTAAAGCTCACTCCAGAAACTCTTGCTTCTGTTAATCCAGTCAGTTTGTGGTGGGATTGTGGGAAGGGGAAAAAGTGCTTCTCTCCTATTTGTGGGTGTTTTTCAGATATTGGTGTGAGCCCTTTTGTGCCTGAGTGTTGGCTTCAGCTACGTGTGTTTATGTGCTGAATATACCACTCCCTCTTTGATATACAAATATTCTCAACATACTTTAAACAAAGGGTATGCCTATACTTATGAGGGGGTCGGTGCACTGCAATCAGTCTTCTGGGGGTTGTGGGTTTTTTTTTGTTTTTGTTTTTTTTTAATGCATGTGTGAAGTCACAGCAAAATCGATCTCCCTGGGCTCGGATGTCAACCCTGGTATTCCATACTGATGCGCACGCAGAGTAAGGGATGTCGGTGTGAGCCCGCAAACACCCGGGAACAAAGTCAGTCCTGATGCATCTATTCTAGCTACGCTAATAGTGTGGCTAGAATTGCATATCTGGTATCAACTTTGATCCCTAGTGTACACCCGACCTAACACTGAGAACTTAAACACTTGCACAAAAGGGCTGCCCGGCAGCCTCTTTCTAAAGGGTCATAATACTTAGTTCTACAATCCTGCACCATTGAGGTGAATGGGAGTTTTGCTGTTGACTTGTGTGGAACTGGAGGCAGTGCATGTCCAGTGCTCCTTGCAGGGTCCTTCCATGAGCTTAAGCCCTGTGTGAACAAGATACCAGAAATATTTCAAAATCGCACTCTTACTACGTAAACGTTTTGAATGGTATTTTGAAAAAGTAACGGGGCCGCTGTGTGGGTCCCTATAGAGCTACCATCGTCTTTGAAATCACCATTCTGTGTGAAAACATTTTACCTACTATAGCTAAAAGGAACGCATAAGGTGACTTGAACCAAAATAAACTGGAGACTGTTTTTCTGGGCAGTATTTCTGTATGTTTACGTCAAGTGTTTGGCAGCACTTTGCACCCAGTTTAATTTTCTTCTCTCTGTAGCCAGTTTACCATGGTGTGTGTGGGTCTTACATCCATCGGGGGTGGGAGGGGGAAGTGTAGGCTGGAGAGAAACATTTTAAAAAATGGATACAGGTCTCAGTAAAATGACAGAACTCGGCAGGCGGGCGCAGGGGCTCAAATGCTACGTGCCTCAAACGCTGGCCCAGTTACAAGCTGATAGTGTTTCTTTAAGTGACGTGGTACTTGCTTCACTGACTGATTTTTTTCTCCTGTTAAACGTCCAGCGTGCGGAAGGTTCTCTCTGACCTTCTTGACCTTGGTTTGTGTGGTTGTGACTTGAAGGGTTTTGGTGCTTGTCCTTATGCAGTGTCTGGTTTATAATGGCCTTATTGGGCTGAGTGTTTTGTTCTGTATCTTATTTTGAGGAAGGTTGCTGCCCCCGTGTCCTGCAACATGGTATAATTCTATCCCTCCCTCAAGGTGCCAGTGAGTGTTGCACTCAATCTGTGCCCATATTGCTCTAGCCTTTCATAAGTGATGCCAAAGCTTTCAGTTTAACAGCTGCTACAGGTTGAACCTCTCTTGTACAACACCCTTGGGGCCTGACCAGTGCCAGATGAGAAAATCTGTCGGGCCCCCCAGGAGGTCAATATCTTCTAGCACATTACTAATGCTTCCACTGCTTACAGGGCTCTTAGAAGACATATAGGGGTAACTTACAGCTAAATAACAGCACAGAACACTGAGAGCCAGGACGGGTGGATGCAAACAAACTTTGTGGGACCACAGGGAAATTTGGCCGCACCCATGATAAGAGGTCACCCAGCTAACCAAAATCATGCCGGATTATGGATGTTACCAGATGAGAGAGTTCTGGATTCGAGAGGTTCAAGCTGTACTAGGAAACAGCATGTACATCTCCAAAGTGTTGACCACCCATATGCGCTCAACGCCTGAAGTAGGTGTTGTAATCAGAGGCTGCATTCGAAGGGATCGCAATAAAGGTGGAAAATCAGTTTGTTAGGATTGCAGACGATAATACATTTGATGACTAATCAAGCAAGCAATAGTAATTAAAGGAGACAAATTGATTTTTTTTTTTTTTTTGCGTGTTCTGTCTGAAAGGAGCTAGAATTAGCTAAGAGATGCTTTTGTATAAAATTAAGCAAGTTTTAAAAGAACTTTCCCAAATTAGGATATGCCCTAGTTGAAAAAATAAATGCTGGAGAAATCCTTTGGCTTATGGTATACAGGTCAGAGTAGATGATCAAAGTGGTCCCTTTCGTCTTTATAAATTATGAAGTGAAAAACAGCTTGAGATTTTTAAAATGTTGCTGTCATGATAAACTAAGACAGGAATAATGTACTCATCAACCTGTATACGGCTCTGCATTCTGGTTATAAATAATACATAAATTCAAATTGAATTGAAATTATTCAACCTACGCACTTAGCCACAGCAGCTATTGCTTCCTTTGGCTGTTATTATGAGCCACACATCATCCACAGAAGTTGTGGAAATGTATTAGTCCGCATATTTTAAAGAAAAAGTACATTTAAAAAGCAACCTAGCACTTCTCTCTTTGGTTCACATCTAACCCTGTCAGAGCTTTAGTGCTGACAGTCCACCAACATTGGAAATGTTACCTTGTCCAACCGTACTCAGAGCAGGAAGTAAGGCTTACTGTAGTCCAGGCTTGCGAGATGTCAGGCTAGGAAGTGGCTTGCTTTCTTGGCTGAGTTTCTGCAGGTGGAATTACCTGTTGGGGTAGCTTTATTGCTGGATTTGTCATCTGTGCTCAAGTAATTGAGACGTGCACGTGCTCTAAAAAAATAAACCTAGACAAGGAACAATTACAGCTGAGTCTGTCTGAAGATTTCTCTTCCAATGGGAAAGTGACACAATCCTAAAGTCCCAAGAAGTGTGATGGCTCCATAGAGGGACAGCGCAGTATGTCTTTCCTGTGGATATATTAAGTGCCCAGGAAACTGTGGGTAGATCTCTTGTTAGAACATTGCTCTTTCTTGGAGAAGTATCAACATGCAGCAAAATCTCCTATTTCTTTATGTACTTTGAGGTGTGTTATTTTATTTCTGCATGAGATTCAGGTCCTTACCTTTTCCTGCTCAACTATTAAAATATGGTTTGGTTGCCATGGCTATGTTTGAGAGACGTGTCCTGTGTAGTCTGAGGAACATATTTGCTTACCAGATCAGCTCTCTAGGCAAGCTCTTACCTTGTTATCACTGCATCCTAAAAATCAGGCCTGGCGTGGTGGTGAAAGTGTTCTAGCTGGGCCCCCATTTGGTGCTGCCAGTGGCATAGCTGCACTGTCTGCTGGTACCTTCCCTCTCTTGGCCTTGCTTGAGGACTATTGTATCTCTACCAGCACTTGCAATGGTAGAAATGCTTCTGTAGACCAGGTGTAGGTGTCTTCAGTTTTGTGGCAAATCACTGATGGTTGAGAAATGGCCAAGTTAAGGTTTTGACAGAAAGAGAACTCAGTCACTTCTAGGGCCCTGCAAACACTAGGCGGGAAGGTTCTCTTTCTCCACCCTCACTCCTAATTGAGTGACAGCAAGGCCGCCTTGCTTCTTCTGGGGTGTGGCCAAAGTTCCCACTCTTCCCTGGAGAGACGGGTGGTAGCTGGAGGGGTCATCTTCTACATATACCTTGATTTGGGTGTAAGTACAAGGCATGTACTTGGGTGGGAGGGGATAGGCTGGGCCTGCTTATATCTTTCTCTCTTGCCATACAACAGAATCCTTTACTGGGGGCAGTGTGCCTTGAGGTAAATACTTCCTTGAGAGGCATGGGGTAATTCATTCTCTCAGAGCCATTGGCTCAGGCTGCCTGCAGACTCCGGCAGATATTGTTGCTTTGATTACGCGCATGGTGAGCCATGTTTTCAAGGTTGCTCTTGCTTTTTTGTAACTACAAAGGCTAGAACCTTAAAAAATAATTAAAACAAGCCAGGATTTTGCTGTAATCATGTGCGTACAGCAGCCTGGGTTCTAGGCACAGCTTTATAAGTTCAGTGCTTCGGTTTGGCCTTTGTCACACCAAACATCTTCTGCTGTCCATTCTTGTTTATCTTATTAAATGTATTGCTGCACCGTTGCTCATGTTTTATAAAAAACCAAAAACATGAAATATAAATGTGAAACACAGCTGGGCTAATGTTGCTGATAGAACTTTAACATTTGTATTTCCTGGGATTTTTACCCGTTAACCCTGCAGCTAGAATGTTCCAGTGACAGGATATGTTTGCACTTACTGAACTAAAGAACTGTTTTTAAGATTAGCACTTTGCCTCAGGAGCATATTTGTGACATCTGTCACACTGTTTGGAGGAGATCATAGCCTGATAGGATAGTGGCTGTGAGACCTTATCTCTTCAATGTGAGTTTAACCGATGTACTTGAAACCTGTGACTGCTTACTGTTAGAGTCCTCTTGGCCTGGTCATAGAGGAGGATGGAAGCACAAAAAGTTTAATTTTAAATAGAGAAAATAATTTTGCAATTGTGACCCCAAGAGACTGAGGTCACCACTGGAACTGGTAGAGGCTTGGCTGATAATTGCAGATAACTGTGAAAATCTGGATGAATGTTTACTTTCTGGTGACAAACATTTACATGTACAGTATTCTGCTTTTCTGGAAGAAAAAGCACTTCTTACGTATGTGCTGGAACAAACCAGTGGATGGGGAACTGAAAACAGGGATTGTTTACTATGTTTGTACCACACAATGTTGTATGTCATATTTTGGAAAAAAGCTTGTCTGTTTGTGTGTTACAGTGTTAGTTGACTTTGCGTGCAAGAGCACATTCTTGTGCTGGAATTATTTGGAATGGCTTGGTTTCTAATTTTAAAACGGGTACGGTGAGAAAATGGCCTTTGAAAGCCTCCACTTCCTCTCTACAGCTACATATTACTGCATCTTTGAGGAAGTAAGTAAAACCAAAATGGTTGTTTTTTTTGCGCATGTTTTGAAACTCATATGATTGAAACCATATATTGGGTTAAAGCTTTCACTTTTTTGAAAGGGTGTGCATGTGTATTTGCACCCCTCCCCTCCAAAAAAACAAACAAAATCCCAACACTCAAGCTACTGCCTTACATAAATAGGAGATGTGTCTAAAGGCCATATGTTGATGTGTTGCATGAAATAGTTTCTTAATTGAGGTATAACCCCTAGTGAAAAATGATGCAATATT
Source organism: Carettochelys insculpta (assembly GCF_033958435.1). Lineage (NCBI taxonomy): Eukaryota > Metazoa > Chordata > Testudines > Carettochelyidae > Carettochelys > Carettochelys insculpta. The sequence goes on from NC_134144.1 coordinate 16,178,071, forward strand.
TAGGTATTGCTACTTCTGCTCTGACACTCGTTTCTATGTTAATTTGCTATGAGCTGGTTTTTTTAATGTTGCAGCTTTCTTAACTTGAATTTCATAACATACTATCTTTTGAATATGTAAAGCTTTTTTATTAAAGTGAGTGGTTAGTAATAACTTGCCAATAAGTAATATCTTAGTAAAGGCTTGAATAGAGCACAACTAAGCACATCTGGTTTGATGAAATTTTAACTAAAAACGTAAATAAGGTATACTTGACTTTATGATGAACCCTTTTTAATTTGGGCAACATTTGGACTCCAGCCGCCTCTTCGTTACCAGGCTGGAAGCATGAACTTTCACATTTTAGAAGCAGTTCTTTTCAGAAGCAAAACTGCTATGAACTTTCATCAGCCTTTATATCCTTTCCTTGATTAATAATGCAATTAGTACAGTTTAGTGAGACAGTATACCCATTTTTTTTAAAACATTTATCTTTGTGTACTTGAAGACTAACCTTACAGACTTCTATTACCAAGATTAAGTAAGTCTTGATTGCATTTGGCAATCTTACCCTTGGTCCAGTTCTGTTTCAGGTTACGCTGATGAACATCCAGAGTAACTGTGCTGAATATAATGGAAGCACTTCAGATTTACGCAGCTAGAAATGAAAGCAGTGTCAGGTCCCTGTTCTAGATTTCTGTGAGTAATGTCAACTTTGCATCGTCGTGGTGTTTTTAAGAACAAACTCACTAAATGGGTGAGGTTGGCATAACTGTAGATAGTTTTGTGTCAACTCAAGAGACTGCGAAACAAGACTTCCGTTCGCGGAAGGCAAAGATATCAAAGGTGCTTTGTCAAAGTATCAGAGCAGCTGAACAGTGATTTCAAAAACAAAGATTAAATTGTTCTGAATCTCGTGTCCTCCAGAGAGAGAGAAGGTTCGGGACTGAGAAGCCGTGTCTACACGTGCACGCTACTTCGAAGTAGTGGCACTAACTTCGAAATAGCGCCCGTCATGGCTACACGTGTTGGGCGCTATTTCGATGTTAACATCGACGTTAGGCGGCGAGACGTCGAAGCTGCTAACCCCATGAGGGGATGGGAATAGCGCCCTACTTCGAAGTTGAACATCGAAGTAGGGACCGTGTAGTCGTTGCGTGTCCCACAACATCGAAATAGCGGGGTCTGCCATGGCGGCCATCAGCTGAGGGGTTGAGAGACGGTCTCTCTCCAGCCCCTGCGGGGCTCTATGGTCACCGTGTGCAGCAGCCCTTAGCCCAGGGCTTCTGGATGCTGCTGCGGCAGCTGGGGATCCATGCTGCATGCACAGGGTCTGCAACCAGTTGTCGGCTCTGTGGATCTTGTGTTGTTTAGTGCAACTATGTCTGGGAGGGGCCCTTTAAGGGAGCGGCTTGCTGTTGAGTCCGCCCTGTGACCCTGTCTGCAGCTGTGCCTGGCACCCTTATTTCGATGTGTGCTACTTTGGCATGTAGACGTTCCCTCGCAGCGCCTATTTCGATGTGGTGCTGCACAACGTCGATGTTGAACGTCGACGTTGCCAGCCCTGGAGGACGTGTAGACGTTATTCATCGAAATAGCCTATTTCGATGTCGCCACATCGAAATAGGCTACTTCGATGTAGGCTTCATGTGTAGACGTAGCCAGAGTCAGGAAGATGGTGGTAAAAATGCACGTGGAAAGTGTGAGGAGATAGAATGGGTAATAAGTTTGTGAGCATCCTGCAGTAAATATGTATCACATTACAAATCATTGTGTGCACTGTTCTTAAACCGGGGGTGCAAAAAGCATGGTTTGACGTTATTTGTTAAGGACTGTTTCATATTCACATGTATTGTGGCTCTTGAAATATTTTTTTCTTTTTTACTGAATTTGAAAAAAAAAATGTGGATCTTCTTGCTATTTTGGTTGCTGACCCCTGCTATAGTCAATTGGAGGATGGGGCCTTGGAGGCATGGGGACCAAGGAAACTTTTTTCCTCGCCTTGCCCTAAGGCCAAGCCTGGTGGGAGCTGGTTAGACTGGTGTCTAAGGGCCCAATGCTGTCAGATGCTGAGTTTCCTAAATGACATTCAAGGATGCTAAGTGCTTGGCAGCATTTGACAGGATTGGCCCCCAGTACTAAAATCACTGGGGTGGGGGTGGTGTCAATCACCAAGGAGCAGATAAACTTACCAATTGCTGACAATGGGTGCTGTGCTGGGTTTAGTGCTGGTTCCACTTTACACAGTTAAACTGCAAGTGTGAATCATGGTTTTCTGAAATGTCGCTGAACAGGATTTGTTGTGGTCTCTGCTTGCAGCTAAAGGACAGGCAATGGAACCAATGCTGAAAATAATTGCTGACACCCACTGATGTTTTATTTTTATATGGATCAGGTTGTGAGGATGGTGTTATTGAAGTACATGCAGATGACAGAAATTGGTTCTTCAGGATGTTCCATCTGTACAAAGTTTAACTTGGCTCTTCCTATGCTCTTGACAGAGCACTTGGTCTCTTAGCAACTTGGTTTTTCGTTTAAGAAAGGAAGTTGTTTGTTGTAGTGTTCATCAGCTTTTGGAGGGAGCTTTTGCTCAGAGATCTGTAATAGGGGTTTTCTTTTCACATGAGCCGCGTCTACACGTGCCGGCTACTTCGAAGTAGCCGTGCCAACTTCGAAATAGCGCCCATCACGTCTACACGTGGCGAGCGCTATTTCGAAGTTGACATCGACATAAGGCGGTGAGACGTCGAAGTCGCTATCCTCATGAGGAGATGGGAATAGCGGCCTACTTCGAAGTTGAATGTCGAAGTAGGGCACGTGTAGACAATCCGCGTCCCGCAACATTGAAATAGCGGGGTCCACCATGGTGGCCATCAGCTGAGGGGTTGAGAGACGCTCTCTCCAGCCCCTGCGGGGCTCTATGATCACTGTGTGCAGCAGCCCTTAGCCCAGGGCTTCTGGCTGCCGCTGCTGCAGCTGGGGATCCATGCTGCATGCACAGGGTCTGCAACCAGTTGTCGGCTCTGTGGATCTTGTGCTGTTTAGTGGAAGTGTGTCTGGGAGGGGCCCTTTAAGGGAGCGGCTTGCTGTTGAGTCCGCCCTGTGACCCTGTCTGCAGCTGTTCCTGGCACCCTTATTTCGATGTGGGCTGATTTGGTGTGTAGATGATCCCCTGCAGTGCCTACTTCGATGTAGTGCTGCCCAACGTTGATGTTGAACGTCGACGGCACCAGCCCTGGAGGACGTGTAGACGTTATTCATCGAAATAGCTTATGTCGATGTCGCTACATCGAAATAAGCTATTCGATGTAGCATTCACGTGTAGACGTAGCTATGATGTGTTAATTTACACAGAAGCTCCAGGCTTTCAAACCTGGTTGTCTGCAGTTAGGTTAATTTCCTTCCTCCACCTCCCCTGATCTGCTGGAAACCGCCATGATCTACTAAGTCAGTGGAAACTGAAGTTGTTGGGCATCTTTGAAAATCAAGCTACTTTTAATTCTTTGATAAAGGTTTGTGCCGATTTATTTAATTTTGTTCACTGAGTAATCCCAGCGCATGAGCCACTGAAGTTTTAAAAACAACAAGAAGTCCTGTGGCACCTTGTAGATGACCAGATTTTTTGGACCATAAGCTTTCGTGGGCAAAAACCCACTTCATCAGACGCATCATGGAGACATGCATCAGGCAAAGTGGGTCTTTGCCCATGAAAGCTTATGCTCCAAAAATCTGTTTGTCTTTAAGGTGCCACAGGATTTCTCGTTGGTTTTTGTGGATACAGACTAATACGGCTACCCCTCTGAAGTTTTAAAGGTGTGCAAGATTGAGACTTTATTCAGAAGCCTTAAAAAGAGATACGTAGGCTTGAGAAAAAATGGGGAAGTTTTAAGACCACCCTGGAAGATTTTTTCCCTTAATTGCTACAATCTGATGCAGTGACATTAGGGCTACGTCTACACGTGAAGCCTACATGAGCCATAGTGCTGAAACAGTGTGGGAATACACATGGTATCAGTATGGGCCCAGTTAAGCATTTAATTCCAGATACATGCTTCAGTGCTTTGCTGAATCTAGGCCCATGTCATTTTCCTGGCTTCGAACCCTATCCGGCAACCACCAGTTCAAGTCAAACAGAAAATTTTGGCTCAAGCTCTTTGCCTCTGAAAGCTTAACATACTCTGCTTAAAAACACTTTTTTAAAAATATGTGAATGCCAAACATTGTCACTGTGGAGGGAGAAGCCATATATTTACATTGTAAATCTTTTGCCTTTTTAAACTTGTTTCCATCTCCAGATGTGGAGATGGAAACAGGGAACTGAGTACTCCTAAGGCAGACTGCAAAAGAAGCCTGTCTGAGGGGTGGGGACTCTAGGGTTCAGAGAAGTGTGTATCAGCAGTTTTTAGTGGGGAAAGAAATTGACGTACTTACATACTCAGATCTTGAAAAGTATTTCAGATTGTTAGGATGGAAGTGGATGGCTTTTTGAAAACAGCTGAATTGGTAAATGGTTCTTAATCTTATCCAGCATTGATCTGTCACCATTCTTCCCAGCTGTTCATTACAGCCTCTGACTGAACATGTACAACTTACAGAATACGTAGTATACTCATAATGCAATAGACTATACCGCTCAGTATTGTACTTGATGCTGCTATGCAGCCGCTCAGTACTGTCAGTGCCCTTAGTCATTAAGTGATAACTTGCATATCTTGCTGGCATAATTGGTTGTTATTAAGGCTCCTGACTTTTTTAGCTTGTCACTTTTAACATGTTTCTTTCTTGAATTCTGTCCTTTTTAGTGGCATTTTCCTTTGAAGGGGTTTCTTGTTCCCTTTAGGGATGATTATTCCTGTTTTAATTAGGCCTGCTTTGGCTATGGGTCATGACACTGCTCTTGTGTATTATTTGCGTAGTCTTTCAATGCTCTGCACAAAAATGCTGGTGCAAGCCAATATGTGTTGTGTTTTTGTGGGTGTTTTTTTTTTTTTTTTTAAATGCCATTTCCTTAGCTTGTGGCTTGACTTGCATGGCAGCCGAGCTGTATAGCGGAATGTATGGTGCCCCCCTCACTATCCAGGTAGTTGGCAAAACCATCCAGGTAGCTGGCGCAGAAAAGAGCGCTTTTCTACAGAGCACTTTTCTTGCCAAGCTGGTGTGGGGAGCCGGGGGGGGGGGGGGCGGGGACAGCAAGGTGTGAAGTCACCCTTGTGCTGGTTAGCATGACTGCACTAGTGTGTCAAAGGCAGTATGCAGGCTTGCCACAAGAGCATTAAAAGATCCCAAGGAAGGTTCTTCCCCATCCCTCCAATCCTGAGGTGTAAAAAACATGCATGTGGGTTCATTTGTTTGGCTCTTTGAATCTTCTGCTCTGGAATTAGTGATGTCATCACAGAGCAAGTGTTAGACCATAAAGGTGGGAAATAATGGTATCTCCAGTCTTCATAAGGCTGTCCAGAACAGACTACAAGTTAGAATCATAAAATCATAGACCACTAGAACTGTCAGGGACCTCAAGGTTCCAGTCCTCTGTCCTCATGGCACGACCAAATACCATCTAGACCAGAGTTTCCCAAAGTGTGGTCTGCAGCTCAGTACCGGTCCTTGAGAAAAAATATATTGGTCCTTAGAAAATATACAAATAATCTCTATGTGCTATTATTATTGTGACTAAATCATAAACAGTGAAAATTTATTCATTTTTCATTTTTGTAATATGCATTTATATTTTTGGGCTGCAAAAAAAAATACTGAAAAAACTGGGTCCCCACTATATAAAGTTTGGAAGACCCTAGTCTTGGATCATCCCTGATCTGCTCTTAAATATCTCCAGTGATGGAGATTCCACAACCTCCCTAGGCAATTTATTCCAGTGTTTGACCACCCTGACAGTTAGGAAGTTTTTCCTAATATCTAATCTAAACCTCCCTTGTTGCAGTTTAAGCCCACTTTCTGTTGTCCTATCCTCAGAGGCTAAGAAGAACATTTTTTTCTCCCTCCTCCTTGTAACACTCGTATAGGTACTTGTAAATGGCTATTACATCCCCTCTGTCTTCCTTTTCCTAAACTAAACAAGCTCAGTCTTTCCTTACAGCTTATGTTTTCTGGACCTTTAATCATTCTTGTTGCTCTTCCCTGGATCTTCTCCAATTTCTCCACATCCCTTTTGAAAGTGGTGCCCAAAACTGGACGCAATACTCCAACTGAGACCTAATCAGCGCAGAGTAGAGTGGAAGAATGACTTCTCACGTCTTGCTCACTGCACTCCTATTAATACATCCCAGAATCATGTTTCCCCAATCCTCCTATTTACCAGGAAAACACTGTCCACTACTTTCCTGATCCTGCCACGAATACCCAGGAAACTAAACCTTAGATGAGACAGAGCAGGAGCCTGGAGCAAGACAGGGAGTTGGGGAAACTGCTCAGGAATATGGGCAATAAATGAACATTCCAGTCTCTCTGGTTGAGGTGGTATGGATGACAGATGTGCTGTTGCTGGTATTGGCCTCTCACCGTGCAACAGGGCTAGTTTATTCTGGGTGGAGGTGTTCAGATGTAGAGGCTAGAATACTATGCTATAGTAAAACTCTGGAATACTATACTATACTAAAACTCTTCAGCATTGACCTGCTCATTGCATCCTTCAGTTGGGGTTTAAGATGGGGAAAAAATAAAAGCCTAAGACAACATATGTTCCCTGCTAATTTAAAATAAAAAAGGGGGAGGAGTTATCTGCTCTACTAAAGTTTTCAAAAGCGCTGTGCAAAGTGGTAAATACAGTAAGTCCATGTTCTCTAACCACTGCTTCAGTTTGAGTTGCTCATGCTCACAATCTGAATTAAAGCCTCAAATGAGGAGAGTTTGTACAGATTAATGCACCAGCAAACTGGTCCTTTGGGCATGTGCATGGCCCAGCTTCCCCAGAATGTTAAAGGGATTGGGGAACCTCTTTAAGACTTGTTTTAGGAGGGGAAATTCTGCAGCTGGAGCACCTGAGTGAGAGGGATCATGTGACTGCAGAATGAAAGCAATGGCTGCTATGGAAGAAGCAGGCCGAACAGACTGTGGTGGAGGGCCTGCAGGAAGAATGAGTTGCTCATATGGACTTGGTCCATTGGAGGCCCAGGAAAGGGAGTAAGCCATTTTGAAAGCAGCCCAGGAAACACTGAAGCGAGAGTGTGGAGAAGGCAGAGTGGACAGCCGCTATATATTGGCGGTTTCTGACAAACTTGAAGTAATGTATGCTCACAATAATCGTATGCAGTAGGGAAGGACTGTCCCCATTTTAGAGATGGGAAACTGAGGAACAGAGTCCATGTGGGAAATAAGTAGGACAGCAAAGAATTGAATCCAGTGCCTTCCTCTCTGACTGTTTTTTACGAGTGTTTACTAAACTGGCTGAAGTTAAATCATATGATGTCATAAGAGGAAAAACAAACCGTTTTGTAAGAAGGGTTTTAATTTATGTTCCACCTACATAATTTCCTTAAATAGCTCTTCTGTAATATTTCTACAATTCACGTTGATCCACTGGGCTACTTACAAAGATGTGCAACATCATGAAACCATTTCTACATTGTTGAATAGTGCTAGGTCTTATTTTGGATGACTTTGCAGTACATCATCTTGGTGGGGGGAGGGGAATAGCCATATTAGTAGCTTCACAAATAACAACCAGTCCTGTAGCACTTTAGAAACTAACAAATTTATTGGGTCGTGAGATTTCCTAAGTAAGACCCACTTCCTCAGATGACTTGAGTAGACAAATAGAATCCTGGGTTTATATAGTGATGGGTGGGGTGGGAGGGAGGAGGAAGGGGTGGAAATTGCTTCATCAACTGGTCTTACTAGTGACAGGTAACCTTCCTCTCCCTGTTCCTTCTGCCCCCCTGCCCGCTATATAAACCTGGATTCTATTTGTCTACTCAAATCATCTGAGGAAGTGGGTTTAACAAACTTACAAGTGTCTAAGGTGCTACAGGACAGTTTATTTATTTGCAGTAGATGTTCATTATCAGTAGCTAATCCTGATCATGTCAGCTATGCTAAAGGCTATGCCTCCTCTTTATTTGGATTCTTTACACCAAAACATTGGCTTAGTGAGACTGGCAAGTCTGGGGAATGTAATTGCCAGAACTGTGGAAGATATAAATCTCATATGGCAGTTTATTCTCAATATGGGGATCTTGGCTGTGATTTTAGTCTCAATAAATCTGAAAATCTCTCAGGCCATGATGTTATAAAACATTAGCAATCTTCCTCGCTAGGTATGTAATGTCTCAGAAGGAGAATGAGGAGAATCTTTGTTGTGGTAAATAAAAGATTTCTCAAATCCCTTTGGATAGCTATCTTTTGTTTTACTGTTTAACGTGATGGGGTCACAGGTGAACATTTCCACAAAAAAATAATTTCTTTCCCTTTCTTCTCCATCAGGATAGAAATTTGCTCGTTATTTTTAGATGAGCGCCTGTGTGTGTAAACTTGCATTTTGTTATGATAATTTCAACCTAAAAATGATGTGCACCTTTTTGCAGAAACCATTATCAATATATAAGATGTTGACTGGACAACATGAGCAGTAAGAGATTAAATGAGCAGTGAAATTGAGAACAGCTTTCTCGCCCCTGTTGTGCCTTGTGTGAGCTCCATACAGCAGAAAATCTGAACAACATAGTACCATATAGTGTAGGTATCGGTCATGCAACAAAGATGTGGTGAGCAGCATAGGATGCGCAGACATAAGTACAAATGAAATATCCTAATAGAATCAGAATTGTTTTATGCTTGAATATAGGACCCTCCCAAATTCATGGTCCATGTTGGTCAATGTCATGGTCATAGGGTTTTTACAAAAATTCATGATTTCATCTAGTTAAATCTGAAATTTTATTTTGTTACCATAGGGGTCCTGACCCAAAAAGGAGTTGTAGGGTGGTCACAAGGCTGTTGTAGAGGGGTTGAGGTACTGCTACCCTTACTTCTGTACTGCTGCTGGCAGAAGTGCTGCTCTCAGGGCAGGGCAGCTGGAGAGCAGCAGCTACTCATCCAGGAGCCCAGCTCTGAAGTCAGAGCAGCTGTCCACCATAGTGTCAAAGGAAGGGTGGCATGGTATGGTATTGCCACCCTTTCTTCAAGGCTGCAAAAGAAGAGCCCTCAGTCAGCAGCTGCCACTCTCTGGCTGCCTACCTCTCAAGACAGCAGCACAGAAATAGGGATGGTGTGGGTATGGTGCTGTCACCCTGACTTCTGTATCGCCATTGGTGGGGCACTGCCTTCAGCACTGGGCACCCAGCCAACAGCTGTCAGTCTCCAGTTGCCCAGATCTGAAGGCAGCGCTGAAGTAAGGGTTACAATACTGCAGTCTCCGCCCCCATAACATTGTGATTGCCCCATCCAACTCCCTTTTGGGTCTCCCCTGTGAAATCTGTAGAGATATATGATACAAGCCCCCAAAAGACCAGATTTCAGAGCTAGTGCCATGTTTGTCATGGCCATGAATGTTTTTAGGGCTCTCCCCATATAACATACATATTTACAGAGCCTGGGCTGGCTCTGAAAATTTCTGGTGTCTGTAGCATTGGAAGTTCTCAGTGGTAGTGGGTTAGATGGTATTCTTATGTGTGTTTACAGACTCATTACATTCCAGATGTTAGGCTGCAAATATATCCTGGTTAATCATCACATTTAGCTTATTAAATAGTTTGGCTCTGATAGCATTTCTGATCTGGAAAGCACTTCACAAATGCGAACTAGGGAATGCCCTCAACACCACAGCGAGCTGGAGAAGTATTGTCCCCAGTTTACAGACTGAGAGAAGGTGAGAAAGAGGTTAATGGACTTGCCTGAAGGCACAGAGGGTCAACATGGGTCAGGATCAGTATTACAAGTTCCTAGCACCTAGTCCTGTGCTCGGACCACACAAATTCCCAGTGCCTTTTTTACTACTTCACTAGGACTGTACCTTAAAACTTGCTCCTCTCCAAGATGGATTTGCAGTCTACCACCAGTCTGTCTGGAAAGAGAGTGTGAATAACAGTGCATACATCACATCAGTATGTGGGTTCAAGAGTAATTTAATAGTCCAAATTGTACAGGGTCTTTAGGAAATGTTCAGACAATTTTCCCTCCAGAAATTAATGTTTTGAGACCAACAAAAAAACTGACAATGTAAGTATTAACAAGAATATGATAATCAATTAAAATAATAATTATCCTCAAATACAGCTTTATTCCCGAAGGATTTTGAGTGTGCCCATATAATTACATATCTAGAGCTCACTTTGATGCTCAAACATCCCAGCAAACAGTAGTGTAATTCACCCTGACAGCCTCTGAACAACAGACCAAGCACACATGTCCGGATTCTGCATTAAGCCAGTTTTGTTATTTTTGTGGTTCAAAAGCTGAAAAGTCCGCTGGCCATGTACTATACTGGTAACTAAAACCAGATGTTGAGTGCAAGGCTGTGTGCTGAATTACGACTTTTTGATGTGGAACATTGCAAAGACAAAGCTATATGCATGCTTGGGCAGCTCCTCTGGGTTTTTGCTAGCACCGTGTCTGGAAGATTTTTCTGAGGGAAAACTGAAAGTTATTCCGGTGTAGCATGTGCACTATTATTTGCTCTCGTGGTGCTTTTCTTTCCAGAGAGCCTGGAGGTAGACTGTACACCCATCTTGGGGATATTAAGAGTGCCATGATGGGACATACAAGCCCTACACTGGCAAGGAGAGACTTGATGAGGGGCTGTGGAGCTAATGTGTCCTGCTGCAGAGGTTGGAAGTGGAGGGGGCAGTTAGGAGGAGGAGGAGGAGGAGGAGGCCCAGTTAAGTTCAGGGCTGACTGAGAAGGGGAAAGAGCTGCTTCTCTTTCAGTGGGAGGTTAACAGCTGATGCACAGGATTCAGGAGGCTCCAGCAGGAGGTGAAGGAGTAGGGACAGGGCAGGGAGCTTAGAGAAAGAAGTGGAATGGGGGTGGAGTGAGGCAGGAAGAGACATGGTGGGGGCAGGGCTCAGGGATGGGGTGGAGTGAGGATGTGGCCTGAGGCAAAGCAGGGTTGAGCAACGCTTAGCTGGAGGAGAAGCGGGGCCTGTGCTTCAATGCACTGTAAGGCGTAGGGGTGATGTGTGCCTCTGCTGGAGGTTAAAGCACAGTTGCGCTGAACCATGAGAGGTGACACGTGAGCGCCAGAGACCCTGCAGTCTGAGTAGTTCCCTGTTCCTCCACAAGGGGGAGCCCAGGAAGCAGATGCAATGACAAGTGCCACCTCTTGTTCCAGTTTAGCTTAATCTGCTTTGGGAGTCGGTTAACTAATGAATATGGTATGTTTCCAAATGTAGACGAGCCTTAACACAAAGAACAAAGGTGAATGATAGATTCTCGCCAGTTCAGTGCACTCCCTAGGACTGGAAAAGTCATTTCACTGTCCCACGTGAGCCCGTAGAAGGGCACCTGTCCCAATGGTAAATTGTCCAGAATATGCCTCTGAAAATACTGCATGTTCATCAGCCAGCATGTGCCAGTTAATTTTACCTGGTGGTGAAGTACAAGACTGATAGGAGTTGTATTTGGATGTGGCTATTGGGTAACTACAATCATAAATAAAAATAGCAATACAACTGGTGCTGTGAGAGACTTCTGTAGATCAGCGTGGATTTAATTAAAGGTGTTGGGAGGAACACCACAATTATTCAGATACCACACAGGTATCACGTGAGGAGCAAGGCCTACTCAGATTCCTATTGGAGTTGCTGGCAGAATGCCCACCAGTCACCATGGGATAATGATAGTGGAGAGAGATGTTAGTTCAGTGGTTTGTGTGCTAGCTGGCCTTGAGAGACTAGGCGTCTGTTTCTTGCTTTGGAACAGGTTTTCTGTGTAGTCTTGGCAGGTCACTTTGTCTGTTTGTGCCTCAGTACCTCAGCCATAAGATGACAATAATATTGTTCCGGGGTATGGGTTCGTTCCCCTCCCCAAACTTCTCTTTCATGAATTTTCTAGGTATTGTACTTCCCAGGATGAAACTGCCCCGTAGTATCTTTTCACCAACTCCTTGTTTCTTAATTATTGTTGGCTTAGTGTGGGCACTCACAGCACTGGGAGGGTAGACATGTAACCTGCCATTGCACAATTTTAATAACAAGTTTATTTGCTTCTCACTGTCTGTCATAGCTACATTCTAAAATGCCTGTAAAGATGAATGTATCATGGGAAAAAGTCAATAGCTTGAGTCATTGAAATGTTTTAAACTTTGCAACAAAAGTGCCTAGTAAGAACAAGTTCAGAGTTTTTATTAATGGGTCCATTAATGAAATGAAACAACTGGGTCTTGTTTTCCCTGAGTGCTAATATATTCAGTTTCCTAATTAGGAAAACGTCATATATTCTACATCTTGTGGGTTATTTGACCAAGAATTACGGTACAAACACTTCTTTTTTATTAAAAATCTATTAAATCAAAAATAACAAATGCCTGCAGTGAGAATTATTAATATTAATTACACCAGGAATGTCCAGAGATTTCTATCAATTTAGTGAGTAATTCAAGAATATCTTCAGGTATTCAGGTATAAGTGATGACCCTTATTAAAGGGGTATTGTTGTGGTTGAAAGGCTAAACATTTAACCCGCTTTGTATGTTGAAGTGCTCATGTGATCATTTGTTCTATCTTTTAAGGGAAGTTTCTGGTTTAACTGCTTAATATATGCAAGGATGCAAATGCGTGATTTGGTGTGCGTTTCTGGGATGCTTTCTCTTTTACAAAGTTTGTCCCTCGTTTTTCATCAGTCATTCTTTTTTATTTTAAAATGTAGGGGTTCACTTCATTTTACAGCATAGTTAGGTGGAACCTTCATGTTTCTTTGGACAGCTTTGTTCCCTTTCTGCCCCAGGACAAATGGGCTCCCTCCATCTCCACCCTAATTTAAGAACACCCACAATATAGTGGCAAGAATAGCCCTACAATAACAAAGTAATGTATAGAAGCAAAAAAGGAAAGATGATTTCATTTTAGATTTCCAGCCCAGAGAGGACCATTCAGGTTATCTAAACCAAACTTCTGCACAATGCAGCTTGTAGAATTTCATCCAAATTATTTTTGCAGCAGGTCTACAACTTCAAAATTGAAATAGTGACAACAGTGAAAAAGCAAATTGGACTCTTCAGTAATGAAAAACTATTTGGCCCTGACCTAATCCAAGAAATGTGAGTCAGTCCCCACTTCTCCATGTTCACACAAAAAAACGTAGCTAGTGGCTGGAGGCCTGCGTTCTCTCTTTTTTCCAGTTAACTCATCCAGCTCCCTTTTTAATTGATTAGCCTGGCAGCTTGTTGCTGACATTGGCAGTTCATCACAACTTCATCTATCTGTGTGTGCAGAAATTTTGTCTCAGTTGTGAGATCTCTCCCGTGGTTGTGGCCTCTGGCTTGTCGTAAAATTTCGTGATTAGAATCCTCCCGTCTGAGCATTTAACTCCCATTGAAAGGGGAAGGGTATTTAATAGTAATGAGCACAAGGAGGATAATACTCTATTCTAGTTCCATAACTCATCCTCTGATATGCTGGAAATCAACCTGACTCTTCTGAGTTATCTGTCTCTAGGTCCCTCTCTGCCCATCATTTTCTCAACCTTAATTTTCTTGAGTGGCCTTTTATTCCCAGGGATGAATGCGCTTTCCTCCTCCTGCCTTATTTTCGTAACTTGGCAGTGTACAATGTAGGGGCTGTTGTGTTCTCTTAAACTTTTGGATGAATGTGCTTTGCTAGGCCTGGGCCCTGAAATGCTCAAGTTTATTATTTTCCTTTGCAGAGTCAGTGAGATCTTTTTTTTTGACTCTGGCACATTTACTCCTTGTAGTCAGATAGAGCACAGCAGTTATAGTTCTCCCTGCAGTAGCTCTTTCCTTGTATTGCCTGATAGAAACCCTTTAGCCTTCCATGTAAATTTGATCATCCATCTACATTTAGCCTTAGAACTATATCCTTTTGCCCCCTTAACAAAAGCTGTAAGATCTATAGACCCTGTGCCTGGTGGAACTCTACACACGTGTTACTAATGAACTCTCAAATTTGGTTTTAAGTTTTTTCCTCCAGACACTTAGGTGCCTAGCTGACAGATGTCTTTCCTATACCTTCATCCCTTACAAGTACACACATGCTTATAGGTACCATTTATAAATGGCCCTGTGAATGCCTTCACCTCCCATCGTTTGTTGTTTACATTGGAGTAGTTACTAGGAACTTCCCATCAATGATGAAGGCCACTGTAGCGAGCTTAGCTCTCAGCACTAGCTGGTGCTTTATTCATCTAGAGCGGGAACTGCAGTTTTTGTGTCATTTGTATGTGGAAAGGCTGTGAAATAGGATGGTGATAGACCCAAGTGGTGGCTTTTTCATAGTCACATGATCTCTCAGAAATGTTTCCATATATATTTGGAGATGCACATCTCAGAGTGGAAGGGACCTTGGGAGATCATAGAGTCCAGTCCCCTGTTCTCTTGGCAGCACCAAGCACCATCTGACAATTTTCTTTTTCAGTCTATTTGCCTCAGACCCCTAAATGGCCTCCTCAAGGACTGAGCTCCCAACCGTGGGTTTAGCAGCCTAGTACTCAAACCACTGAGCTATCCCACCTCCCAAGTTGTTGATCTGTGCCATTACCCCAAGAAAATGGATGCATGTCTCCCATAGTCTAAATGGGGACATGAAAGCAATTTGGTGTCCTTGATGTGTTTTTTCTTTTTTGCTTTGTTTTGATTTGGCCATTCTAGGGGCCCACATCTGTACACAGAACTGACACTGACCTCATAGAATGGCTGCAGGATTGGACATGGAAAAGTTAAAATTTTTTTCAAGTGTTACAGTTTTATGTATTGGTTATAATTAGGTGAAGAACATTCTGAAGGCAGTACCTCCAGCAGGATCAGTCGTGGTATGCTGAAGTTTACGGTGCATTGATTTAGGCCTGTTTATACCAATGTAAAACTGGTATACGCTAGGAAAAGTTTGCTGGTAAAGCCATACTAGAAAACCCCACCTGGCAAAGCCATAGTTCATACCAGCCCAAAAAAACCAAAAACCAACCAAACAAAAAAACCACCTTGTATCAGTTCCCCATGCAAAATAAATGATACTGGAAAAGGACTTTTTTATTTATACTGCTGTATGTACAGTAGATATTTTGGCCCATACAGAAATGTATAATGGATCACCCCCCTTGAAAGGACATAGTTCTATTAGCAAAAATTCCCAGTGCACGCCACCAGCTGCATTGTGGGTTCAAAGACAGTCACAGACTCAGTAAGTCGATTGGCATGCCAGGCACTTTTTCAGACTTGAGAGCAAGAGCAATCAAACCCATTGACATAGCAAAAACAGCTGCAGCCAGTGGGGGGCTCATGCCCAAAGGACTGGGCTACAAGATAAATCAGAGCTTAAGTATGTAGACTGTGTGGCTTCCCTGGCTGGAAACGCAGGGCCTAAGATATCTCTGGCAGACTGTCAGTAGAGAAGGCAGACAGTCTGCAGGAGGAGTTGACAGTCTGACCGTGACAGGAAGCAGAGGACTGGGAATTTCTAGAATCCAGAACCTGCTGGAGTTCCAGACTGGAGGATTTCTGAGCATGGGAATGGCTTGGTTTTGGTTTTCTACTGTGTTTCAGGAAACAGTACTTTGCATGTAATTTTTGTCACCAAACAGGATTACATCAAGAATACATACACGACTCCTACTACCAACTGCTCTTCCTGACAGAAACATATCAGCAAAGCTCTGAACTCTGCTTAACCGCTGTAGCCAAGAGAGGCAGCAGTAGAGTGCTAGGCTCCTTACTCTTCAAAGGGGCATTGAGGAATGGCTACGTTTAGATAATTTTCTTCAGCTGCTAAATTGAGAGGTGATTAAAAAACATCCTCTACTTTCCAAAAGAAGTGGATTTTCAGTGTCTCATGCGATACAGGTTTTTAACAAGGGCTTCTTCAATGGCTTTGCTGGTATACAAAGAAAAATGTTTTTGGCACGGAAACATGTTGTGTGTTTGTTTTTTGTTGTCAAACAAAGATTTATAACTACAGTTCTGAAATGTGAAAGGGGGGGAATTGTCTCTTTTTAAGTGGAAACTGTCGAATGAAAGGAAAAGTGTGTTCTCTTGTAAATATGTAAAGAAGTTTGAATAGGGCTGAATGAATGCATCCAGTAGCATAAGATGTGGACGTAACGTATTGAACCTTTCCTGTGTCCAAATACATTCATACTACTTTAATGCTGCTAAGCTGTTGCTTTGTTAAAAGTTTTAAAGTCCTTAACTTTCTTAAATGGCATTTCTATATTTTCAGTATGCTACTGGTTACATGCATAATTCCAAATGGAAGTGGAACAGCACAGGCTAAATTGCAAGAATTGTTAACTTTTAGTAGATTTTTAGCAGGTTAAGAAAACTGGCCCATTAGACCTATATTATATAAACTGTATATTACAAATATAAGCAAGCACAACTTGCAATGCTAGGAGCATAAGCTTTGTCAGGTCTCTTAAACCGGGGGTGTGCAAACTGGGGTGTGTGCAAGCAGTCAGCTCTCCCCGGCATGGGCTCTCCTCTGACTCCCCATAGCTTCTGTGCACAGCTACACTGCTCTTGTGCTGCGCTGCCTGTCTCCCTGCTGTCGGCAGAGGGATGGCTTCATTTCCAGTCCTGAACCCCCATGGGGGCCCTCCAGCGCCTCCCTGCAGCCTCTCTTGGCTCAGCTGCCTGCCTCCCTGCCCACCCCCGCCACAGGCTCTGCTGTCATTTCTGGCCCCACCCCCTTCACGTTCTGCAGAGGCAGTTGAGTTGCGGTGCTCTGTTACTGGCACAGCCCCTGGTTTCAGCTTCCCCTGAGAGAGTCCAGGCTTTTTTTTTTTTTTTTTTTTTTTTTTTTTTTAAAAGTACTATTATGTCGACCTTTTGATTAGTTCTTTTGTTTACTTTGAAAGGCTGCTCAGGAGGGCTGGGAAAGAGGTGGAGGGGGCTTTTTAAACAGCAGGGAGCTAATTTTTTTGTTCAGTGTTTTGTTTTTTTCTCCTAAGCTGGGTCAGGCTCTTGAAACAGCAGCATGAGCTACCTGAGAGTGCTGGGGTTGGGAGGACTCTTTAAACAGAGTGAATTTTTTGTTTCAATAGCTGCCTGGGAGGGCAGGGGAAGCGGCTTTTCAAACATGCTTTCCCTCCATCTGTATAGTGAATATCCTCTATCCCATCATGTGCATTATCCTTGCCCCATTGCAGTTTATGTTGCTGCCTCACATAGATTGGCACGTGCTGAAAGGTTTATATATATAATATATAGAGACAGGTTGGGGGGACCTGGCTAACTGCAGGGACAAAAAGGGGGACCCAATGTAAAAAGTTTGCTCCCCCCGCCTTAAACTGTCCCAGCAAATCCTCTGTATAGAAGGTGGAAATTGAGTCAAGATCTTCTGGTGTAATATAGTGCAAAACACAAAGGATAACATCAAGAGCTTTATTTTACATTTCTGTTCAACTCTGCTAAGTCTCCTTCTTCCCCCCCAGTTTCTAATTGTCTATTCCCAGCAGCCACTGGAACACGGGCATAATGGCATTTCTCTTGTTAGAACAGATTTTAAAGGGTCCATGAGATGTTTTTGAAGTTCAGGTCTGATTGAGGGAAATAGAACGTTGAAAAAATGAGTTACATGGGCCAGTATAATGTGTGCACAGCAGAATCTTAAATACACTTAATTAATTGTGTCATGGTTTAAAGTACCTGTCCCGTAATTGCTAGAGAGGTATTGGAGGCAAGGTGAAGTAAGCCAGGATCTTGAGAGTAAAAGGAAAGGTGAAACATGGAGCTCAGCAAGAGCTGCTAGAGGGGACTTCCGCATACCCAGAATACCTGAGGCTGATGGATTTCACGTATGCAAATCCTATGTGACAGACACTTCTCTGGGATCCATGCCAGTTCTTCCTTTTAAGTCCAAGTGCTCAAACCACATTGTAAACACTTCCTTTGCTGTCATATTTGGCTGTGATCCACAGCTGCACCAAGCTGCTGCTCCTGGCGACTTGAGTTTATTGAATGCAGCGGGCCTTTCCACTCCACTGAATCAAAAGGGCAGGAGCCTCTGGGTCTGTGCCGAGTATGGCTGAGCCTATTGGATGATCATTTTTGTGCGTCAGTGGGTGGAGAGGGGAAATCTCCTTACCACACGTGCAGTGTTAAAGTTGTCCTCAGAGGTTCGCACCTTGCAGATGCCATGGCTTGTCTTTCAGTGGACACTGGTGTACATGCTGCTCCAGCATGGGTGCAGAAGGTCCCCTTCTGCTTCTCAGCATTGAGCACACATAAGGGAAGCACTCTCTTACAACTTGCTAATGGTGTATCTGTAAGCACGCCCCTGCAGTCTTCCAGGGGGCCCCTGTGCCTATTATTGCCCCATTTCCCCTATAAATGCCACACCATGTGACTCTTCATTGAGCATATTGTTTGTAAAAGCTTGATGTGAGTTTTTCTCTGGTTGCACTTCTCTACCTTTTTGAGATTAGTAAAAAGCAAGGAAGACACTGGTGCTATTGTCTCTCATGTACTACCGTAATGTAAGGATACTGTAAACCCTCGAAGTACGCAGCTTCAAGTTGCAATTAACTTGGTTTAAAGTGAGTTTAGCACAACGTGATGCTTCTGTGCAGCCCCTTCTCCCAGCCACACAGCTGATGGTCTCACCAGCTCGGGAAGGTAGAGGGAAGACTTTTAAGCTCGCCTAGCTGTCCTAACAGTCCGCAGCTGCGGGCAGCTGGGTGAGCTTAAAAGCTTTCCCCCTGCCTTCCCGCAGCACCTGACAGCTGCGCCACTGGTGGCAGGCAGGAAGAAGCAGCCAGGACACTGGGCTGGTCAGTTTCCCAGGCCCGCAAGCAGAGGGGAGCTAGGAGCCAAGCAGCAGCTTGGTTCCCACCTCCCCCCCAACTTGTGCAAATATGTGAGTTACGTGGGGGTTGCAGGAACACCCTTCCCCTGTGTAACTCGAGGGTTTACTGTACTTCCCCCCCAACAAGGCTTCATTTGAAGAGCCACTTCATGCTTTTCAAATTCTTCTCTCTGCATCATTCCTCGTAATTCTGCTTTCTTGCCTGTCAGCAAGGCTTGTGGCTTTGGTGTTGAACTTGTCTCTTGTGCGTCTCCTTATGGCAGGTTCAAGGAGTCACTGAATCCTGTTTGTTTTCCCCTTTTGGTTTCCCCTTTCCTCACCTGAAAGGCAGGTTGCCTTATTCTTTGGTTATCTCTTGCCCTCACTAGTCCAGTCTCCTCCTCTCTGAACTTCCCACCTCATTCCATTTCAACTCATCCAAAGTGCTGCTGGGCAAGATACATTCCCCACTCACTACTCCAGGTCATTCCCCTCTTCAGATGCTTTCAGTGGCTTCTTTTTGCCTTCCGAACTCGGTTCATGCTTCCCATCCTCACCTTTCATGATTTTGTTTGGCGGTCTCCTCGCAATGCTCTTGTATAGTGGTGTTTCCAGAGCACAGAGCCACCTGCAGAGTTCTGCTCCTGAGACCACTGCCACTGACTATTGCATCTTTAAAAATTATCCATTGGCTACAGGTGAGGAACAGCAGCTGCATTATGGGTGATTCACTACTTCTGCTTCAGAGTGTGGAGCACCAGCAGTCAGGCGGGAGGCTTGGCAAAATGCAATAATGTCGTTTTGATTAAATTGAAGACTACATTTTATGAGCTTACACCAAAGTAATCTGTAGGTGAGTGATGAACTGACTATATTAGTTTTGGCTATGAGACACAGAAAACCAATTCCATCAGGAACTCCTGTCATGGCAGGTCATGCCTTCATATGTGATCATAAAATATTGTGCCTTACATTTTATGTCTTCTTGTTTTGAATTGTCTGGTACTAAAATGCGTGTGTGCATGAAGTGCTCGTATTCAGGGTCTGAGAGGGCACCATTTTTATAGCTGCTCTGGGTTTTTTTAAAAAATTGATTCTTTATTAAAAATAATATGCTGTGGTGCTCATAGAGCTAAGGTTTGAAACAGCAGTGAAACCACATCCTGATTCTATAAGCTCAGAAACATTGCTGAATTGTAAACAACCAGCTCTATGCAGAGAGAGCTTAAAATGCCAACAACACTATGGCCATGTCTGCGCTATAGAGTAGTGTTTCTAAAACTTCTTGAGACCATTGAACAACAAGCAATAGTTTTTTATGTGGAACACCTATGAAAATTTTCTTAAAATATTTGGACCAAAAAAATCCCCCAAACCAAAACCAAACAGCAACATATGCAGCAAAAACAAAGTGAAGCAATTGAATGCGGTATCATACCAATGAAAAAGTAACATTGTATCTGTTTTCGGTAGCAGAAAATATATACCATCAGTGTCTCTTTCCAAACACTCGCCTGCGAGTTGGTCATGGAACAGCAATTTAAGAACACAGTTGAAGAAACACTGCTGTAGAGCTTATAGCAGTGAGGCTGTACCCATGCAGCTGCATCACTGTGAGATCTCCTGTGTAGCCTTGCTATGCCAACAGGAGAACGCTCCCCCATCGATGTAATTAAACCACCCCCAATGAGAGGCAGGAGTTACGTTGTCAAGAGATGTGCTTCTGCCGACACAGCGCTACTCCTACTGGTGCTTCTGTCAGAGTAACTTATGTAGTGTGTGGGAGTTTGTTTTCCATACCCCTAAACAGCATAAATTGTACCAATAAAAGCGCTGGAATCATAGAATCTTGGGGCTGGAAGCGATCCCAGGAGCTCATCTAGTCCAGCCCCTGCCTCCAGCAGGATCAACCCCAACTAAATCACCCCAGCCAGGACTGTGTCAAGCAAGGACTTCAAAACCTCTAGGGATGGAGATTCCACAACCTCCCTCAATAACGCATTCCAGTGCTTCACCACCCTCTTGGTGAAATAGTTTTTCGTAATATCCAGCCTACACCTCTCCCTCTGTAACTTCAGGCCATTACTGCCATCTGTCACCACTGGGGACAGTTTCTCTCCATCCTCTTTAGAGCCCCCTTTCAGGAAGCTGAAGGCTGATTTCAAATTGCCCCTCAATCTTCTCTTCTGCAAACTAAATGAATCCAAACCTCTCAGCCCCCCCTCATAGGTCGCGTGCTCCAGCCCCTTAATCATTTTTGTTTCCCTCTGCTGAAATCTCTCCAATGTGTCTACATCCTTTCCATACTGGGGGGCCCAGAACTGGACCACAATACTCCAGATGTGGCCTCGCCAGTGCCAAATAAAGGGGAATAATAACTTGTCTAGATCTGCTAGAAATGCTTCTCCTAATACACCCCAATATGCTGTTAACCTTCTTGGCTGCAAGGGCGCACTGTTGACTCATCTAGCCTCTGATCCACTGTAATCCCCAGCTCCTTTTCTACTGCACTGCTGCTTAGCCAATCAGTCCCCAGCCTGTAACAGTGCTTGGGATTCTTCTGTCCCAAGTGCAGGACTCTGCATTCCTCCTTGTTGAACTCCATCAAATTTCTTTTGGCCCAATCTTCCAATTTGTCTAGGTCTCTCTGGACCCTATTCCTATCCTCCATTCTATCTACCTGACCCTCTCACCTAGTGTCATCTGCAAATTTGCTGAGCGTGCAATCCATCCCTTCATCCAGGTCATTAATAAAGATGTTGAACAGTACTGGCCCTAGAACTGATCCTTGGGGCACTCCACGTGAAACCGACTGCCAACCAGACAGTGAGACATTGACCACTACCTGTTGAGCCTGTCCATCAAGTCAGCTTTCTATCCATCTTCTAGTCCATATATCCAGTCCATACTTCCTTAACATATGGGCAAGAATGTTGTGGGACACTGTATCAAAAGGTTTGCTAAAGCATATAACATCCATTGACTTCCCCATGTCCACAGAGCCAGCTACCTCATCATAGAAGCTAATCAGATTGGTCAGGCACAAC
The DNA here is from genome assembly GCF_033958435.1 of Carettochelys insculpta. Classification (NCBI taxonomy): domain Eukaryota; kingdom Metazoa; phylum Chordata; order Testudines; family Carettochelyidae; genus Carettochelys; species Carettochelys insculpta. The sequence goes on from NC_134144.1 coordinate 16,199,999, forward strand.
TTGTCCTTGATGAATCCATGTTGGCTATTCTTGATCATTTTCCCCTCTTCCAAGTGCTCCAAAATGGATTCCTTGAGGATCCCCTCCATGATTTTTTCCTGGGACTGAGGTAAGGCCAACTGGTCTATAGTTCCCTGGATTATCCTCTTTTTTTTCCTTTTTAAAAGAAGGGCACTACGTTTGCCTTTTGCTAGTCGTCCGGGACCTCTCCTGATGTCCACAAGTTTTCAGAGATAATCTCTGCAGTGACATCTGCCAGTTCCCTCAGTGCCCTTGGATACATTAAACTGTGTGTGTCTAGCTCTTTTAAATAGCTTTTAGCGTGTTCTGTTCTTTCCCTGCCGAGGGCTGCCTTTCTCCTTCCCATAGTGCTTTGCCTAGTGCCGTAGTCGGGGAGCTGATCTTGCCCGTGAAGACAGAGGCAAAAAAAGCATTGAGTACTTCAGTCTTTCCCACATCATATGTCACCAGGTTACCTCCCTCATCCAGTAACGGCCCCATACCCTCCCTGACAACCTTCTTATTGTTAACATGCCTGTAGAAACCCTTCTTGTTGCCCTTCACATTCCTTGCTAGCTGCAATTCCAGTTGTGCTTTTGCTTTCCTGATTTACCCCCCGGCATTCTCCAACCATATATTTATACTCCTCCTCAGTCATCTGTCCAAGTTTCCACTTCTTATACACATCCTTTTTGAGTTTAAGCTCACCAAGGATTTCCCTGGTAAGCCAAGCTGGTTGCCTACCATATTTGCTCTTCTTACTGCACATTGGGATGCTTTTTTCCTGTGCCTTCAATAAGAGCTCTTTAAAGTACTGCCAGTTCTCCTGAATTCCTTTCGCCTTCACATTAGCTTCCTCAGGGACCCTGCCCATCAGCTCTCTGAGGGAGCTGACGTCGTCTGTTTGCTCTTCTGAAATCAAGGGTCTGTGTTTTACTGCTCACTTTTCGTCCCTTTGTCAGAATCCTGGAATCTACCATCTCATGATCACTGCAGCTCAGGTTGCCACCCGCTTCTTATTTGTCATACTATTTCTTCCCTGTTTGGGAGCTGCAGGTCAAGCTGTGCATGGCCTCTGGTTGGTTCCTTCAGCACTTGTGCCAGGAGGTTATCCTCAACATTCTCCAGAAACAAGTGCTCGACATACCCTCAATAAACCATTGCAATAAGAAAAATAACTGAGACAAAATTAGGTTTGTGCAGCATTGGAATGACTGTGTTTTTAAATCACATCCTCATTCTACATCTATTTCCTGTTGGGGGACTTTGTGTATACTGTGCACCAAGGTATCTTTGAAATGCTTACAGCGTAGTGGTAAACCTGTGGTTTATGCTACCTCATAGCTGGGACTATGCAAACAGTACATAAAAGGCCTGAACTGCATAAAACTGGCTTCTCGTAAAACAACCCAGCCCAGCCTTATGAGCTAGGAAATAGCTAGCAGTCATTTATTAGAGAAGACACAGGGTCATGAAAGGAACAGACAAAATTTAAAGATGCCTCAATACAGTCAAGGAAGTGAAGCAAGGTTTCTGATGCCAAAATAAGAAAAATGTGGTGTGATCCAGACTTGAAGTCATATACACTTCAAAAATGGAAAAGGATGTATAATAGGGGCCATAAGTACTTGACCAGGCTGCGGTTTTGTGACATTTCATAAATAATTTTTATTCAAGGCCCACAAGAGCATAGTCTGCCACTACATCCTTGTTACTTGCACTAACATATTGATTTTCTCCATATTTGGGCTACTTCACTGAATTGATTTATATCCTCACAGTGTCACAGCCTCCAGTCTGATCTCATTTATTTCTGACATAGCTCTTCCACTGTCCTTAAACAACAGATTAAGCTTAAAATTATTGAAAGGCAATGCATATTTTTCTAACTGTTCTTAAAATCTGTAGATTATAAACTTTACTAGTTCAAAATTGTCTCTCTCAGCTTTTGGACATGTGCACATAAAATATAAGCTAAATTCTGACAAATATGAAGTAAAGATAACGTGCAGAAACAACAAAAGAACATCAGTCTCAATCGCCAAGATCAATAAGCCTTAAAATGCACCTTTAAAAGGTAAATAATTTCAGTTCTTTATGAGGATAGGCAGAAGAGAATTCCAGACTGTGTTCCTCCCCCCCCACCCCCCCGATATATTATTTTCTGTCGTCAGATGTATCTATGTAGGACCTAGCTACAAAGAGCAACCCAGCTGATATCCGGGGCCTACATCAGTGTTTCTTTAAACTAAGTTTTGCAGCACACCGGTGTGCCCCAAGTGCCTGACGCTCTTTTGATATCTATCATACACAGATGGTATGTATTTTCTGTTGTTAAAACCAGATACAATGTTACAACTTCATGGCCATGATACCATTTTGTTTTTGGTTTATGTGTTGCTGTTTGTTTTTTGAATTTTTGGAAGAAACAATTTTTGTGAGGAATGTTTTCACAGATGTTCAGCGTTAAAAATATAATTGTTTGTTTGGTGTTCCATGATCTCAAAAAGTTTAAGAAAGATTGGCCTATTTGAAATGTGAGATGCTGTCTAGTATGGTGAGGCTCCCAACTTCAAGGCTTTGTGGATCAGAACCAATACCTTGAATTGAGCCCAGAAACAAATTAGAAAGCAGTGCAATTATAGCACCTGTACAGACATGTTCGGGGTGACCATCCGTCCTGTACTGGGTGGGACAGTCTCATATGTGGGACACCAAAAAGGCATCCCCACTCCTTTTTTTTTAAAGGGACTAATTGTCCCGTATTTGGTGCCCCTTCACGCCCTGCCTTGGGGAAACATGGGCAGCTGCTGCTTCCCAGGGAGCTCCAGGGGCTGCCACTATCCCGGGGCTCCTGGGGAGTGCCCGCGGCTGCTGCCTCTTTCCTGGTGCCCTGGGGCTTGGAGGAGCTGCCCCTCCCCTCACATATCTCCCTGTCCTGTATTTGGGACAGGGAGATATGGTCGCCCTAGACATGTTCGATCTGAAAAACTGCTCTGCAAGTGCGCACAAGTGTTCTGCAATATTGGAACTATCCAGAATGATTTTCAGCGGGAATCTCTAGGTTGAAATCACCAAAATCACTGCAGAAACCTTTTGGCATACGTTGGTGGTATTCAGTGTGATTAAAGGGTGTGTAAGGGTTCAGGCTAGCCCGATAAATGTATTATTTATCACTGACACAAAAACTGTAGTCTTGTGATTGGCTGTATAAAATAAGTTTGGATGGCTGATTGGGCAGACAACGAATATTTTTTCCATGCCTGACAATCATTCATTACAAGCAATGTTCAGTTCTTAAAATGCAATTGCAGTGAAGTGTTATATGTTATCTTTCACACAAATGCTGTTTTCTGGGGCTGGCCTAGTGCCTCTAAAAATAATGCTTTACTGCCCCCCTGCCCATATAGGCGCTCCCCTTTTGAGTTTGCAGGAGAAACCTGTCTCTGTCAGACTCTGTGGCTTTTTACCTTTGGTTTTGGTGTGGCCAGGATGTCATTCCTAGACTTCTGCTTCCCATGTTGGGCATGCTCTGGAGGCAGCTTTTCCTTCCTTTAAATTAGTTGTCAGCTTCATGTGGCAGTTTCATGTTGCTAATATCTCCTGAAGCTGGGTGAGGAGTGGTATCAAGTTCGCACGATAATTAAGGCTAACTTTAATAACCGTTCTCAAGTCGCATACACAATTTTGAAAGATCATTCCAAACTTCTTGTGACTGTCTTCAGTTAGGATATAAATTATATAGTTGTAATATAGTCGTATATTATTCATAAAAGCTCCCTGTTAGTACAAATTTTAAAATGTGGACTATACATTTACTACTATTTTAACACTGACCATTGGCAAGCCTGAGAACTGAGGGGCTCTTAAGATTGCATGGTTACTGGAAAGAATTGCTTTATTCTTAACCTGTATTTTGTAATTTGGTAATATCAGCAAAAGGTACTAGGTAAAGTATTTTGATCTTAACACTGGATCACCAGTAAGATAAGATGATGCATATTGGAAAAAAATAATGTAAGCTGTTGATTATGTGTGATGAGGTTTTAAATTAACAATAGACTTACAGGAAGAAGATCCGGCAATCTGTGTGGACAAAACTGAATGAAAATTTCTGCCCGCCATATGATGGAGGTTTAAAAAAAAAAAAACTACCCGTGTCATTATAGGAATTGGTGGCACATTCTCAGCTGGAATACTGTGTTCAGTTGTGGTCACCCTATTGTAAAAAGGGTACCGCTGACAAAAAAGGGATCTGAGATGGACAGTGAAAAATGTCTTAGACATATGGTAAGCCTGCAGCAGAAGACAGAGTGAAAAGACACGGGCTCTTTAATTTGGACTTTTTAGTGTAGAGAGGAAACAAGAGGGGGCATTTTGTATGATCGAGGCATACAAAATGATGAATATGTTTAAAAATAGAACTGGTACCTTAACATCGGGAATTTAGTGACATAAGCTATTGTTCAGGTCGAAAGCTTGGCAAGGTTTTTCTTCAAAAAAAGGATTAGGTATTTGCATGGATAACAAGTGTCCACAGTTGCATTAGACAGGATGGCTTTTTTAAATAAGTGATATGTTCCCTCATGCTTTCTTCAAATTTCTGTCAGCAGTTCATTCCATAATGGACCATCATAGAGTTTTTTGCACCTTGTTTTGAAGCACTGGTGTTGGCAGCTGTCAGAGGAAGAATCTTGGACCAGGTGAATCACCGATACGGTTCAGTATGGCAGTCTCTGTGGTTTTATATTAATTATGGAAGAACTATAAAGCAACGTGTGATTTGTGGGTTTTTTTTTGTTTGTTTGTTTTTTTTGACGGTGTAGAAATCACTTTTACCAGCCTTTAGGTACATGTTCTCTTTTCAGCAGGCATGGATTTTTGTGCATAAATCCCCATGTGGCAAAATGAGAATAGGATAACCAGAGAAACATCCAGGGAATAGTTTAGAAGTATATAATTCTTGTTACTGATTTGATATTAGTGCTGTGAGTGATGCCTAATGAATGGTAATTTTATGGTGCAGCCCCTAGCTTTCTAGGAACTAAGTGCAAACCACCAAACTCATTAATAAAGACCTTTTCAAAGTGGACAAGCCTTTTAATTGGAACTGTCAAGAAGTAGCCTTAAAATATGTTGAAACCTATTTGCAAAGCAGCTTGCGGCAGTATCCTTCCAGTAATCTGTCTCTCCATATTATGGCTCTCTCCCTCTTTTGTACACACTATTGCTGCATCAACTGGAAAATTCCTCCCAGCTTCAAAATACGAGGTAACTTTCCTTTCCTGAGCTAAGGTGTAAGTTCACTTCCCATTCCAGTGCTGGAGAGCTAACCTCATTACCTGCCTCTGTATGCTAAACATCTGCCTTCTGCTAGGCTATCAGCCTGGCATTCTTCCGCGCTAAAGGGGGGGAAAAAAAAAGCATGAGAAGGGCTTTTGACCTGTAATTTAGTCTGTCTTCCCCTTGGCAGCTGTGAGTCTGTCACCTTGTTGTTCCCATGAGCTGCTGAAAGAGAAGAAATGGAAAAGCCTAATATTGGCCTGCTATATTTTATCTTTCTGAAAAATGCCTTTCACACCAGATGGAAAATAAATTGATTAAACATTCACTTGGGAGTATTCCTTGTCCTGGGAGTGAGGGGTGGGGTCTCCCTGAAGGAAGGGCAGGTGGGAAGGGTCTGGTGCTTTGTGTATCACATGATGGGATACTGGCTTGGCTGAAATCTTGCACAAGTGAATCAGTACTGGTTTAATATTTCAAACATTTTTGCCTTACTTTTTCTTGGACTGTCAGGATTAACGTTCCCTCTTTGTCAAGGGAGCCATCATTGGCTATCACACTGCCAAGGTACTTGAACTCCTCTGCTGTTTTTAACTCTGTTCCTTCAATAACGATTGAAGTGTGGAGAGCAGCAGATCCTGGAGCAGGTTGAAACAGCACCTTGGTCTTTCCGAGGCTGATGGTCAAACCAAAGAGGCGAGTGGCATCAGCAAACTTGTTGACGATGAGCTGGAGATCAGATGCCTTGTGTGCCTTAAGTGCACCGTCGTCAGCAAAAAGGGCTTCAAGGATGAGCCTCTCAAGCGTCTTGCTTTTAGCATTCAGACGACGAAGGTCGAAAACTGACCCATCAAGTCTGTATTTTGTGCAGACTGCACGGTCTGGGTCCCTGGCTGCGTGGCTGAGGATGCACGTCAAAAAGAGGTTAAATAACACTGGGGCCAACACGCACCCTTGCTTCACACCTCTGGATATCTCAAATGAATCTGAGGACTCGCCATTTGAAAGGACAAAGCCAGTCATGTCATCGCGGAACAGGTGTATGAGGTTAATGAATCTTCTAGGGCAGCCAAGTTTTGACAGGCTAATCCACAGGGCTTCTCTGTTTATGGTGTCAAACTTTTCCATCTGAGGGCAGAATAACTTTTATGTGTACCAAGGATGTCTGGATGTGCACCAACAATAGAAGCACAGGCTGCCTGCCTACTGTGGGCCTCTGCTATCTCAGCTGGGTGACGCCTGACTCTCTCCTGGGCAGCCGCCCAAGCACTCAGCTTACAGTGTACACTGGTCAAGAGTGTTGCTCTCTGTAACCCTTTGTTAGTTGTCCATTGAATTCCTGATTTTGTGTCTTAAACTCTTTCATGTTGCTGTGTGCTGTTAAAACTATTGGCTCATTTGACTCCAGAAGTGGCAGCATATCAGTGGTGCATGGAAAGGATAATTCACCTATCCATTTACTGTAAAGCATTTGGGGTACTTGGGGACCAATGCAGCTAGCAAATGCAAGATATTATTTATTAATCTGCTTGTTGCGTTATATGTTTGTAAATAGTTTTGTTCTGATTCCTAATATTTTTGGGCCCTGTCCACAAGCAAGTACAAGTTATCCCTGTCAAACAGAGAGGACTACATATTTGTGGCAGTAGTTACTGCATTCTGCAGTTTGTAATTGCTCTGCACTGGCCTTGGATTGCTGTATGCCTGATTAAGAACTCAAATTTGTATTGAGGCCTTGTATATGAGCCTTAGTTCAGTTTGTTAATATTGTACTGATGGCTAAACTGAGAAATCTGTTATCCTCCCCATTGCTTAGGTATGCCACTTGAAGCTTCTTGCTCAAATTCTCTGGGGATGAATCTGTTTGTGTTTTGAAAAATTATATGGAAGATGAAAAAACAGGAAGAGCCCAATATTATTTTAGCCATAGTATTATGGCTACTAATGAGTTGACCTTCATTTATGAAACAAATATATATTGCTGGATACGTCATCATTTGTGGCAATATTATTGATATGGGGCGTATATTCTCTGTGCTTAGTACAGTAAACTCTTTTGTATTTGGCAACCCTGGGATATGCTGGATATTCAAATATGCCATTTACCTGAGAGGGGGCAGTGCTGGGATCCCTGGCAGGAGGGCAGGGGACACCGCCAGCCCTGTGGCTGGGAGCTGGCTAGGGTGTAGAGCCCCACCAGCAGCTCCAGCCCTTGAGAGCTGGCTGGGTCACCTGGTTCTGGGAACTCTGGCAGCCCCAGGACTGGGGGAACTCCACCAAGGTGTGGAGCTCTGCCAGCAACCCTGGGGTGGGAGCTGGCTGGGGCTGGGGAAACTCCAGTGGCCCTGGGTGCGTGGCTCCACTGCCGATGGCCCGGCTGGGAGCCAGCCAGCATGGGAAAAAGCTGGCAGGCCCATGGTGCAGGGGAATGTTGGTGGGCCCGAGGTGTGGGGCTCTGCTGGTGGGTGTGGGGCCCTGTTGGTGGGCACAGGACTGGGAGCTGCCCAGCCTGGGGGAATGCTGGCATCGCCGGGGGGACAGGGGAATTCTGCTGGCGAGGGACCTCTGTCAGCATCGCTGGGGCCAGGGAGTGGACCTCTGCCGGGGCCAGGGGAACCCCGGCAGCCCCAGGGACCCAGATGGGTTAACTGTGGCAGTCCTGGGGCCGGGAGAACCTGCGGAACCTGCAGGAGGTGGGCCTGTGCTGGGGAACCCCTGGCAGCCGAGGGGGCTGATAAGTGGCAGCTCCAGCCCCAGGTCTGGGGGCTGTCCCAGCCGGGAGAACCTGGAGGTGGAGCCGGCAGGGGATGGTGCCAGTTAATTGAGAGTTCCGGCTGACCAAATACCAGATAAGAAGGAGTTTACGCTATATCAAGAAAATCAATTATCACCTAAGCTTCAAAAATATTGATAATGTAGTAACTTGTGTGCTCAAATTCAGTGTGGGTTTTAGGGCTACACGTGTCGTTCTAGAGGTAAGAATCAAACTCCTGCCACCCCAGGTTTTGCACATATTACCATACGTAGCAGTTTTGTGGGAGAACAAAAAGAAAATTGTTAATACCAGTTTGTTTTGACACAACCATATTTTATATGCATTGTTTTCTGACCACTACTCATCTAGGGATCAGTGTTCTGTGCAAGCAGAATATAGTTGTGATGCAAGCATTACCTTGTTTTCTATACTAAACACTGCTAAATGTATTGTGCTGGATTTTTTCTTTGCTTCCATTCTGTTCTGAAATGATCTAGCTCATATCCTAATATGTCAGCTTGACATTCTGACCCAGTTGCCAGGATATCCAAGTAAACCTGCTTGAAGAAATGACAGCGAGGCTTTATGTCTAGACTCTAGCCAGATGTGTTTTGTGATTCATTCTGTGTCGACCTAGAGAAGGATGAATAGAGCCAAATTGTTTTTCAAAATGATGGGTCAGAGTGCAACTTAACAATTACTGTTGACCTGAGTAGTTCCTCAATTAGAGAGAGTTTTGCTGGTAGTGAAGCTAATTTTTTATCGTTTGGGGGTTAAAAATATATAGTGCACATCCGTATATCTAAATCTGTCCATACAAAAGAAAAATGAATTCTTTGTATCTAGTTTGCTTTTTAGACACTATATTTGCTATCACTTAGAAACATATGTGCCTGAAATTTAAGACTATGTCTTATATATCTGTACCTTAAAAAAGAAAAAAAACACGGTGATGATTTCTTCTGTGTTGCTGTGCTATAGGCTTTATAGTGGTCATGATAACAGAGCTGGCAGATACATTACTTCTTTTATTAGGATTTTTATTAGGATTCGTTTTCCAGCTCTTTGCTATCCTGGGGAAAATTGTGCATCAAGTGGATTTCAAAGGCTGGCTAAAGTATGAGGTTTTGTAAGAGAAGTAGCACTTTCTTGATCCTTGATATGAAGAAGTTTTGCAAGACAAGGGGCTGAGCCATTGTGAAGTTCTGTATTGATGCGCCAAGGGAGATGAGGGAGCTTGGAGTGTTTTTCTCTGAAGCTCTCAGTCAGCACTGTGACTGAACTGGGCATCTTCCGATTGGAAGGAATTTAGTGCTGGGTGTGGGAATTACTTGGCTCTGACCTTGTAGTTACTTTTTCGGCAGAATGATTTGCACACTTTCACTGGTTGGGTTTCAAGGACTCCACATTCACTTTGTGCTTCATACTCTCATTCTGTGGTCTGTATTCCTCCAGGCCAGGGACTATCTCCACTGGGAGCATCTTGGCTTCCTAGCTGAATGACTGGTTAACATCACAAAGGGCTCCTCTTCCTCCCTCACCTATTCCCTGAACCAGGCTAAGTGTCTTCGTTCACTTGTTTGTCATACACCACACCAGCATGTTGGGCTTCTCCTGTGAGCAGTGTTCCCTGTAGGCTGAGCACTTGGGCAGCCACACAGGAGAGGTTGAGGTGTCACACAGCTGATTAGCAGAGTGTATTTCTATTGGAGGCAGGAACTATACAAGGGCACTCAGAAGGGTGAGTTGAGGATCAGACAGCTAGCAAAGGAGAAGCGAGCCCACAGAAAGCACAGCAAGGACCTGCCAGACATCCATTATATATGCAACAGATGCAGCAAGGACTGTCACTCTCGTGTGGGTCTTCACAGTCTCACAGCCGATGCTGCAGATGAGGATGCCAAACGGAACTACGAAGGGAGCGATCCATAGTATATGTACACTGAAGGATGCTGCTACTACTACTACTGTTTCTATTGGAGGTACACATGGGTCCTTGCCTTAGTGCATATAATAAAATTTATTTTGCACAAGTGGGGAAAAAAATGAGAGGGAATACGGTCTGCTTTTGTGAAGGGATAGAACATTAGAGTCCTACTCTACTAAACAAGGAATCGGTTTATTACAAGGTGGACTTTGCTTGTTATAACATTTCGCTGTTGGTTGTAATTTGGAGAATATGTTTTTGGGCCAAGATTTTTAAAAGTAACTAGTGATGTATTGGAAGGGGAGGGAAACTTAAGGGGACTGATTGGATGCTCTAAAATTTTTTATCCCTTTTACATGTGTTAAGTTAGATGCTCTAAAATCTCTGATCACTTTATTAACATGTTGCAAAAGCCGAAAGGGACCACCTATATGAAAATTTCATAAAGATCAGCATGCTTGTGCTAATATATTGGGGGGGGGTACTCGTGATCTGGGTAACTGGATTGAGATAGCATAATTGTCAGCTTTGTGTACATGAACTAATACAACTCCACTACTGTAGCATTGGGTTGTTTTAAAAAGATGGAGAGCAGAGATGCAACAAAAATACAGCTTGGCTTTCTGAGGCCTTGGCTGGGCTCTTCTGAAAATCATAACTGCATGTGTCTGCTTCATGTTCAATGGCTAGTGACGATATTGCTTTGTAAATATGCCTATGAGAGTGAAGGCCCAATCTGGAACTATTCTTGTATGAAAGATTCTGACACACAAGCAGTTGGGTTAGTATGCATGGGGGAAGAGCTGCTGGAGAAATAAATGTAATGCTGTGCTAGAGATGGACCAGATTTGCCAAAATGAGATCTAGAGGTGGCTTCTGAGGGTCCCAGAGTGGCAAGAACTTAGAGTCTGGGCCCTGGGGTGTTCTGGGCACATCTCTGCAGCTCAGCCCTGGAGGTGGTATAGCTCTTTGCAATAAACTCTCTGTTCATTTTAGAAGGAGCATTGCAATAGTTTCCCTTTCCTTTTTCAGACTCATGGGCCTGCCTGAAATGCAGAGTTAATGAAAGTCCAACAAAATTGTCCTTAGGGGGCAGGGGGAAACCAAAATAAAACAGATTTTGAAGATATCATCACTTATGTGTTCACCTCTGATGTGATATGCAGGGTTTGAGAGAGTTTGGCCTGTAATTGCTCGTAGCTGTGTTAGAAGAACGGATGTTCAAGGCAATTAGCTGGCTTAACAAGGGCAGCAGAGAAATTTTCATGTCAACTCATTTTTCTTCACTATAGAAGCAGAAATTGAGTGTCTGAATTATGTAATCATGAAAGATATATTTAGCCGCCTTAGGCTAGCTGTGCTTTTTACTCGTCAGCTGACATAGGTTTCTGAGACTGACCATATGTAATCAACAGTCTTGCGAGTAGAGCGCATGAGTGAGATTTAGATAAGTTTGTAGGCATTACAGTTTTTGCAAAGCCTCCAGTAACTGATTCATAAATAATGGGTGTCATATTAATAGGATTCCCATGGGATTAAAATGGGAGACCTATGTAAACAACTGAAGCTTCATGCAAAGTAACATTGTCTTTAGCGGTAAGACTAAAGAGTGTTTTGAGCAGTGTGTGTGTGTGTGTTGAGTGTGTGCACATGCACACAAATATAGTGTTAGTTTAGAGTTACTTTTAGCCAAGCAGATGAAAGTTTGTATTACAGAAATGTAAACTGTTTTATGTAATGCAATTGAGGGGCTCAGTAACCTTCAGAAGCTATCTTGAAAACAAGCTTTGTAGTGACACTAAAAACACTTGTCTTTCAAAATACAGTTGGTACAATATGAGCATTTGAGTAAGAGTGCAGGGAAGGAAAAACAGAAGTGTTTGGAAATGTTCTAAGCAGAGCAAGGCTGTGAGTGGGTGAACTTCCCACCGTTCTTCAGATGAAGCTATGTTGTGTGTGTAAAGTTCAACTTGCTTTAGTCAATACTTAAAGAAGGATTTTCCCCAAGCCTTGCTTTTCGTATGGTTTCCAGTATTACTTCTATGTTTCTGCCCTAATGGTCCTGAGGAGTGGGTTTGTCCACCTCCCTTAATCTTAGCGGAGTTGAAAAATAGCACTTGTCATGTCATAATATATCAAAAGAATTTATGTTAGCAGGTGGGCTCTGTGTCCCTATATGGTGTTGTAATAGAGTGGCAGGGCATACAAAGATACATCATTAGTTACAGTTAGTTGGATAATGCATCAGTCAGACAACTCAATTATATGGCAGAACTTGCTGGCCAGGCCCAAAAGCAGCATAATCCTGTTTTCCCACAGCTGTTGAGTTTTTTTCATAGTATTTGTGTAATTCCTTCTCAAACTTAATGTAGCACCAAAATGGATCTTGCAGAAGACAGGGATCGAAAGGAGCTTCTGCTCTCTTGTCCCAGAACCCTTTCCCCCACTGAAGAAAAGGCAGTATCGTAATATTGTGTTAGTGCACCGTGTGGCAGGCTTGTTGTGAGACGCTTCCTGTATTTCATACTCGGCATCTGGCGAAGATGTTTTGACCTGCTGCTGTTCTTGTTTTGTCTTTAAGAGGTTCATCAATAGTGAAAGGGATGACTAATAGATTGAGTCAACAGCCTCACCTGTGATCTAAGGTAGAAGTGAGCTGCAATTGTAACTTCTTATTTTATTCTATGGGTGAATTACAACACATTTGATATGCTGCTGTTTTTTTGTCATTTATTTTAAGACCTAACCATTCTGAAATAAAGAGGCATGACAGACTTTGCAGCTCATCAGTAGTTCAGGAGGAGGAGTATTATGAATTTCAGGTTTTCTTTTTCTTGAGCTGCCTCACTTTCTTTCACTGTCATCCTTTTTCTAAGCCTTGTGGGATCATATACATCTTAACCAATGCCATTTAATCAAATGCCATTTTAAAGCCTGGAGGCATATTCAGGTTTCAATCCCTAGGTTCTAAAGAGTACAAGAAGAGGTTTCTCCCCTCCTTGTTTCCCAGAATATGCAGGAGGAAAAAAACAACCATTAAAGTACTAGGTTTTGAAAGTAGATGAGACGTTTTCAGTAAACAGGGACATTTCAGTAAACAGTCTTTGGTGTCCTGATTCCTGAATGAAGGTTTTTAAACACCAGCTTTTAGAGAGGGGTCTGAACCTATTTTTTTGTGACCCTAGAACATTTGAATTCACAGCCAGGAATGCAGGATAATTGGGTCTTTCTCTTCAAGTGAAATAAATAGGAAGCATTAAAAATCCAATTTGGTGGGTACATTTTTCTTTCGCCATCATTTATTAGTGGTCTCATTCCCCTGCCTGTGATTATCCTAAAAGTAGATTTTTGGGATAACCACAAACAGGAAATAGTTTTAAATGGATTAGCTATATTCATTGTTGGAGTTCCAATTATATTTTGGGAACTTGCTTGAACAAAATAGACTTATGCTTCTACATGGGCAGACACTTATGTGGATAAACAAAAACAGCTTGTCATAAGATGGGAGCAAAATCACAAGTTTCAGAAGAAAGACTGGAAGAGATTCCATTCTAAATATCAGAGGGGTAGCTGTGTTAGTCTGGATCTGTAGAGCAACGAAGGGTCCTGTGGCACCTTACAGACTAACAGAAAAGTTTAGAGCATGAGCTTTCGTGAGTTAACTCACTTCTTCAGATGAAGCATCTGAAGAAGTGAGTTAACTCACGAAAGCTCATGCTCTAAACTTTTCTGTTAGTCTGTAAGGTGCCACAGGACCCTTCGTTGCTCTACATTCTAAATATGTAGTTGTCATGATTGGCTACATAATTTCAGGCCTGGCAGGTCAGTTCACAGTTTGCTATGCTCTAACACAGTTTATACATTGAAAACTTCTTTTGTAGTGCTGTAGAGAAATTTGCTAAAACTGTTTGCTCTTTCTTTTGTTTAGAAATAATGGAAATATGTGGTATGGCCATAAAATTAGGCATCAGTTTACCATTTTTGTTGGGTGAATCCTGCCAAAGAGAGGGAGATGTCGTCATAACTGGGGTCCTTTTGTCTACCTTTACTGGGGTTCATTAAATAATGATACTCAACTTTTATATTTACTGTATGTTGAAGTCAGACCCTAAGCATTTCTGAAAGGACCTGAGATAATATTTAGAAACTTCCTGTACCTTTTCAAAAGGCAAACTTCTCTTGGGTTGTAAATTCTGTTTTTTGTTTACTTCAATTTCAAAATCAGAAGCCACATTTAGTTGTGAACAGTAATCCTTTAGCACCTTCTGTGTAGGCTGATCTGTGTTCCCAGGTGAAACTCCAGTTTCTCCATGGATCTGTATGCAGGAAACCCCTGAGTGTACGTGGGGTGCTTCTTTAAACTGCCGCAGGATGGTGTAGCTGAATTGATGGCTTCAGTGACTTAAAAAGGGATTGAGTTACTTTCAAGAGAGGGAGAGGCAGACCTTTGCTGGACAAAAGTGAGAGTAGGAGATGCTGGAGATATAAAAACTGCCTAATTTTGTTTGCTTTTATATTGGTTGTCTTGTTTGCTGATGGCTGAGCTCTCTAAATGTGACTGAAGGCTTGGCTATAGTTTGTGTTTCTGTGGGTGTTGAAGAAGCCTGTAAATAAACCAAGAACTGGAGCTTCCTGTCAACCTTTTTTTTTGTTTTTGTCTCTGTGGCAACAGCAAAGAAATTTCTAGGGGTTCTGGGAGAGGGAGAGAGGGATAGTAGCAATTTTGTGTAACTAGAAGAAAAATTCTGAACAAACATGAAATGGTGGATTCAGCCAAGTAAACAAGCCCTTGGTTAGGCAGCATAGCCTCTGCTGGCTATGTTCCATTCTGCTGTAATTACAGAGGGAAATGTCTCAATGGAGGAAGTTATTTGTAACATAACTACTGCATGTCAGTACTGTTTGGTCTCTACTAATCCTGGCTATTTCTAGAGTCCAAGTATAAATGGAAGCTCAGGAAGTCCCAGGGTCAAGTGCCCTACAAACAAGGCATTTGGCCAAGCCCAAGGTTTTAGATTTTGGAGGTTTCTTTTCAGAGTGGTCCACGCAGAAGTTATTACTGAAGATGGCAAAAGGCAAAATGAGACACTTCATTTTTTTCCTACATCCTTACTAAGCCGTACCAGCTGCCTACCTTATTATATAGGTGTTAAACAGATTATGTTTTGTAGAGGCTAACCCTAAAAGTTAATATCAAAATTCAACGTTTGTGATTTTAATAGTTTACTCCTTTTGATGTTGGGATTATATCATTTTGTAACACTTCTGAACTAAGGCTGGGGCCCTTATCAACAGCATTGGATTTAAAGAGCACAAGCCAAATTCATCCAGTTTACACTGACTTATTTAAGCTCCATAGTGCTCTTGCTTATTAAAACATGTAAAACTGGAGGCAGGATTTCCAAAGAAGGTGACCTGGGGAGGTTGTTTTAAAGCACTCTTCTCCCTTGGTGGGAATTGTGTGGTGCCTCTTCTGGAATCTGAAAAGGCGTCCTGTTTTCCATGCATGAGATACATGGTGGTAACTGAACTGAGGTGCAAAACACTTTGCTATTGGAGGGGGATCTAATTTGTACCTCTCTGCATCAGCATTAGTGATTACCCCAGCCCTGAATGTTTGTTGGGAATGTCAGTAAAGTGTTATCAACATTTAAGACAGCCAAAGAACAATAAAGGCAACTTTGCGCCTGGTACAGGTCTTTTACCCCTTAGTTGGCAGAGGATGTGAGTTCATACTCCCTTCTTGAAGGAGAGGGAAGGAGTACTTTATGTCTCTTGAAAGAAGCCCCTTCCTAGCTGATGAATGAAGGATATTGAGGACATCTTAAGTCAGGTCTACTCAGTTCTTCTGGAAAGGCAGTGGCCAAGATGCAGAGATCCTAAGGTACGAGGAAATTCTAGTGTGTAATTTGCTTTCTGAAATGCCTCATGAGATTAAAGTGTTTTCAGATTAACTCTGTTGTAATTGTTCTATCCTGCTGGGGCCATAAATGGGGAATGAACATCCTTAAATCCTAACACAGGGGTCAGCAACCTTTCTGAGGCAGAGTGCTGAAATTTGACCTTTTAACTTTCATGTATGATCTGAGCACCAGTTAAACTTTTTAAAGTCACTAAATGTCCTACTTACAACAACTTCATTAATAAATAAATAAATATTCAGAGCTTTACTCTTTAGTGTGATCCTTGGTCTTGCTTTGCCATGGTAAGTTTTGCCTAGGTGAGTGCTCCGTAGGGGGCCCATGGCTGGGGCTCTAGACCTGTGGCTGGGGCTTTGTTCCTGCCCCAGCCCCACACTCCATCAGAGGCCCCTCACTTTGCCAGTGCGGGGAGGAAAGGATACCTATGGCTGGGGCCCTGGCCCTGCACTCCAGGAGAGGAGGCCCAGGGCTGGGCCTCCAGCCACGTGGCAGGGGCTCTGCCCTGGTCCTGGCCCTGAGCTTGGATGGGGGCCCTGCAGCCGGAGCTCTGGCTCTGGCCGAGGGATAAGCCTCAGACAATTTTTTTGTAGCTCATAAGACAGAAAGAACTAAGTTGTTGTCCCAATGCAAAAAAACCCCAAAACCCTCACTGCTTCAAATTTTGGTCCAGGCTTGTTCGCAGTAAGTGCCCAGTTCACTCAGGTTTGAATGCCGTTTGTTGCATTGTGCTTGGGTTAACTCCTCTTTTCATTTGTGAGGAGAGTTATGTGATGAATTTAGATACTAAGAGATGTGACTATTGCCACATCAGCAATAAAGTTCTCCAGACTGATCTTGATTTTCATATTGCATCAGTTGGTGCAGTATCTGGGGGACTTTGTTATTTAACTGAGACAAGTATTTGGCCCTTCATGTTTTAAATAACATGGGTGATGTGGAATAAAATATCAGAAGTCATCAACTTCATAGTAAAGATTGAAAATCTCCCAACTCGTACATTTACTTGCTTTCTTGGCTGGGGGAAGTTAAGGCCTTTCCTTTGAGTCTTCTGTCTGTTCTCTCTTTGTCACAGCTTATGCTTGTTTTAAAAAACACAAATGATTTATTAACTATTATGGCACACGGATGTAAGTATCTCTCCTCATGTTTGCAACAAAGACACACAACAGAGGTCATTAATAACAACTGCTGTCATGTCTGAGTCACCAAAACACCTTACACAGCATTTCTGCACTTTACCCTCTTTCTGCACCCACCCCCCAGCCTGTTTTCTCTCCTCCTCCTCTTCTGGCCAGGCTTTCTCCTTCCTTTCTTCTTGCAGAAAAGCATCCAAGTGGCCAGAACCTTGTACCTAACTGTGCCAGCAGCACTAGGGAAGTGACAGTTTGAGGGCACTGGCTAGACTCCTTTGAAAGGCAAGTTTTGGGCAGTTGCCCTTATACAGCTCTGATAATGCCAGAGAGGAATGAAATGCAGCATTCCTGACCCGTACTTTCTTCCGAAGTGTGTTGGACAACTCTCTGGGAATTTATATCTATGTAAAACACTCTCCCCTTCACAGCATTGGGTGTGCTGCATTGACACCTGCTATACAACAATAAAATGTCAGGTTCTACATTTATTCCAGACAGGGACAGTCATGCTCACAGTGCTTTTCAGCCAACACTCATGGAGACTGAGGAGGGGCTGCACTGCAGTGGGAACCCATGGGACACTTCTGGCTGACTCAGGCTATCTTTGCACTAGGCAGAGTAAGTCGGCTACAGATACG
Organism: Carettochelys insculpta; assembly: GCF_033958435.1. Lineage (NCBI taxonomy): Eukaryota > Metazoa > Chordata > Testudines > Carettochelyidae > Carettochelys > Carettochelys insculpta. The sequence goes on from NC_134144.1 coordinate 16,217,659, forward strand.
CAATTCTAGCTACAGTAATTGTGTGGCTAGAATCAACAATTCTGCGCTTGGCTAACTTGGCCGTCCTTGCTGAAGAAGGTTGACTGGAAAGTTTCTCTTGTCAACTTCCCTGACTCCTCACATCTTGCGGAAGATCTCCCAGAAGTTCAACCCACTCAGAGAGAATTTCCCCAATGGCTCTAGGGGAGAAGACATGACAGTGGCCACTGCATTATTCTTTGAAATATGTCCCTCCCCACAGCCAGGCCAGCTCTGATCTGGTAGGGCTATTGCCCTCGCTCTGCCCACCCTCATTAAGTGGTTAGTGCCTCAAGCACTACCTCCACTTCCCATGGTCATTTCTGCTTAGCTCCAAGCAAACAAAGTAGGGCCAGAAGTTTGTGTGCATTGTCACCATCCTGCATAAAGCCAGCCACAGGCTGAGCAAAGCCTGGTGGCGAAAAGCTATGATCAAACAGGAGTGAGGTCCACGCGTGAAAAGAAAGCACCTGATAGCAAGGCTAGTTGGAAAACGTTTACTTGAGACAAACAGCACTCAGCACCCCAAAGTAAATTTCCCAACTCCTGTATGGCAAGAAGCATTGATCTTATGTTCCTTCAGGACCCGGGGACTCCAGAACAACTGCGGATGGTCCCAAAGAAGTCGTGTGGCACCAGTCCCTGGTCCGATGGAGAAGTCCAATTTGCTGCCCAGCAGTGTGGTTTTTATAGGTTCCCTAACTTGCCGAGTCATGATTATATTCATTCGATTAGTACCCTGGATTTCCTCTTATCTGCTCACGTGCTGCTTAAGTTACATGTCAGGCATTGTTCACGCGCACCGGGCAGCAAGGCTGGTCTCCCTGGGTCACAACATTGTAAGGAGACTCCGCCTCTACCCCTAGATCTGCATGTTCAATATTCTTCCTCTTTGGTCCCTTACACCTGCGTATAATGCCCGCAAGTTTTACTGGCATGGATTAATACATAATTCATTTTATAAATAATTCCATCTGTGGCTTAGTAGGAAAGTGTTTATAGGTTAATGGCACAGTGCCAATGCCCCTGGGGAGAGAGCTAAATGAACATTGTAGAAGGTCTCGAACAGAGTGAACCTGGGAGGCAGCAAGATCATAACGATCAGGCAACTTGGCTGGGGAAGACAGATGTAGAGAGGCTAGGACTATCTTTTGGTTAACCTGATTAACTCCAGGCACTGTGCTGAAAGGAGCCATTGAGATACAAGGGGATTGATTAAAATAACAGAATTGTTTCCTGCTGACATTCTGGGTCCCTGAGCAGGCAGGTGGACTTTCTGATTTTTGTGGGTTGTGTCCTTGTTTATTTCTAAACATTGGTTGAGCAAAGTGAAAAGGTAACAGCCATCCTTAGATCATCAGCCTTTGAGAGAGATGTTTATACAGTACCTAACCCCTTGGGTCCCAACCTAGTTGTCTCCTTAGATGCCAACACAATATAAATGTTAGGTGATAATTTCTTGGAGTTGCTATCCCATTTTTTATGAGCTGGGGGCAACGTGCCATTCTGTAAAAGTGTGCATGCTTTCCTCAGCCTCTGCTATTGCATAGCGAGAATGGGAAAAACAAAAACCAGCCCAGTAGTGCATTCTGAACCAATGATTCAAAGTAATTATCACATTTAATCAAACTCCATTACTTGCAGTGGAATTGAGTGCTGTCTTTTATTGCAATAACATCTTGGGGAAATGAGGGACATTTTTGGCCCCATCATATAATGGATAACAACCTAGGAATTCAGCTCTTGAGGTTCAGCTTTGTCTTAATTTCACTGATTAAACACTCATCTACTTACTTGTGTCAGATGCCATTTAGACATCTGCTGAGTGTAGGACAACAGCCTTAAAAGAAGTTGATAGAAAGTTTCTATTCCATGTGATATTTCACTATGAAACACTTGTAATGAACATATTTATGCCTTTAATTAAATTTCATTATGAAAGAAACTGGATTATTACATTTTTAAAAGACTTGACCAAGTTAACAACACAAACAAAACATTGTTATAGTAGGATGTTTTCAAGTTAATTATGTTGAATTTAATGCTCTCCAAAAGTATGGATTTTTTTTAATGGACATGCAATTTTTTGTCTCCAGATATTTATTTTTATTTTGAAAAGCTGCTAAAAGCTATTCTATAAATTATAAAATTCTTTGTTCCCTTTACATTAAATTACAGAAGTGGTGAATACTCCATTTAACACAGGAATCTAAGCATTTAACCATTTTTTTTCAGACCTACAGTGATATTTGTAGCTCAGATTGTCTCTTAACAGTGTGGAACACTGGAGTCTTTTATGTGAACAACAGTTCAAGTAAAACAACTTTACCTTTGAGATTTGCTTAAAAAAATTAGCCTCCAGCCAACTTTATTCTGTTAAGAATCATCTCTATGCAGTCTCTGAGCCTATGTATATACTGCTGCAGAAGAGTGACCCGATTAGGTTTTTGTTGGTTTTGTGCGTGCGCCTAACAGTGCTTTGTGGGCTCAAAGTTGACCCTGGAACTCCTCATGAGCAGCGAGGGTTAAGGAAGGTTGATGGGAGACACACTCCTGTCAACCTTCTTCCATGTAGACAGCCATAGCAGTCAACCACTGAAATGTCGGGTTTTTTTTTTGTTTTTTTTTTTTGCTGCACAATTGATGTAGCTAACATTGTGTATCAGCAGTCGACTGCTATGTCTAGCCTGATAGTATCAAAACTGCTTTGTCTTTTCCTCTTTTTTGACCTCCGAGGGGAAAATATGAAGAACTTTGTTTTGGGTGTGTGTATGTAAAATGTATTAAAAATCGCTAATTTCCATTTGGTAATAAAAACAGAACTACTGATACTGTTCCTGAAGCATTATTTGGCAAGCTGCCATTGCTTGCTGCTTATCAGCATAGCTACTGATTTTATTGTAGGAAATATCCATGTTTTCTTGCCCGGTATGCCATGGCTTGGTCTACACCAGGAAATTAGGTCGAATTTAAGGGTCTAAGTTTGATTTTATAAATTCTCTGTCTATACCCCAGTGCTCAACAGGTCAATTTTGAGGGACTCTAAGGTTGACTTTTGTAATGCTGGTCCCCCCCTCCCCCGCCCAAGTAACTCGAGAGGTTGAATTTGCAAAGTTGAACTGTACAGGTGGAGACTGCAACATTATTAAGATGGATTTCTTTAGCCTTTAAACTAGCCCACAATACCCCTCCAGGTGTCCTTTCTGGTCATCCCTCCACCCCCCCGGTGCTTTCCAGGTATGCCGAAAGTAGGAAACAGGAACCCCAGCATTCAGAATTCATTTCTGTATGATCAGCACGGTGATCGCATGTACCCATTTCAGCGAACCCCAGCGTGCAGCCATCAGAAGAGCCAGGGTCTCAGTTCGCCCTGTGGGGTAACCCCTGCCCCACCACACCATGCGGCTTGTCTGTGAAGACCAGACAGCAGCACATGAGACAGCCAGGTGGCATGTCCTGCCCTGCACCGGGTGAAGGTTTCTTCCCTGCGCAGGGTGTAGCAGGAGAGGCCGAGATCCTTTTTTTTTTTTTTTTTCCTGCAATTCACATTTGTACATGGCAGCCTCCCCCACAGATGCCGTGCAGCTGAGGATCTAGCCCCTGCCCCACCACACCACGTGCTGGTGCAGTGCAGACCGTGATTTCCAGACAGCAGCATGGCCTGGCCTGGCAGGAAATGTTTTCAGGGACTGGTGCTGGGGAGAAGGATCCACCCATGGCAAAGGTTTTTGGGGCTGGCTGGCCCCTGTAAGGCAATACAATGAATGTTACAATTAACTTTAGCAATGAATGTCCCTCAGTTGGCACACCATTATCTCCGTCTCTTCTACGCAGCATACATTTTTACTGGCCTCTGTAGACGTGAATTTCTCAGAAGTTACTAGTGGAAATTCCCTCTTCTGATGACTGTTCCTCTTCCCCTCCCCCCAAGATTCTGGGACATGGCAAGTAGTCTAAGTCCAGTGTGTAGGCCCAGATGTATGTAGCTAAGACATGGTGGCTTCTTTCCATCTTGTTACATGTGTAATCTGATGAGTTCCATTGACGGGGGAAAGCCTACATTCTGCGCAGCCGTGTATGCAGCCGTGTGTTGACTTCTGAGATTGAGTCGTGTGAAAAGTGGGTCTCTGCCATCAAATGAGAAGCAGCAATTAACCATTTAAAAGTGAATTTACTTTCCTCCATGAAAACAGATGTTGTTGCCTTCGGGCCTAGTGAAGTGTTAGCTGACTTTGAAAGCTACCAAAGTTGTTTAGTTTGAATGTTTTCCTCATACAGTTGAAACTTACTGACGAGTTGAATTTTAGAGGCTCTTAGGCTATGTCTCCACTAGGCCAAAACTTCGAAATGGCCATGCAAATGGCCATTTCGAAGTTTACTAATGAAGCGCTGAAATACGTATTCAGTGCCTCATTAGAATGCCGGGGAATAAGGAGATTTCGAAGTTGCCGGGGTCCTTTCGAAAAGGAGCCCCGTCAGGATGAGCCATGCAGCGGCAAGCCACATCAATTTTGAAGTGCCGTGGCTGTCAGCATTCTAACGCAGTGCTGAATGTGTATTTCAGCGCTTCATTAGTAACTACGAAATGGCCATTTGCATGGCCATTTTTGAAGTTTTGGGCTCGTGTAGACACGGCCTACATGTTTTATGTGCTCTGGTCCCACTTTGCTGGAAGATTACTGTCAAGCTGTGCTCTTCATGCATAATGATGTTGCAGATTTTGATGCTGAAATTGACAATGTGGGACTTCCGATAAATAATCTATTACCTTTTAGATAAATATATGCACAAAAATTGCTCCAGTAAATGAACACCACACAACATTGTAAAAAATAACATTACCACAGCCCTTAGCCTTGAAAAGTGTGGCTGGGGTGAACGAAGAGGAATATTTACTTACCCTCACTGGTTATATTTTGCCTGAAGTAACTTTAATATATCATAGGCTTTGCATTACAGGTTCTAATAACCTTAGCTCTGCCTCACAAGAAGTGATTTTTTTCTGCTTTCAACAGCCCAGTACCACCTAGACTAGTGGCAAAAGCAGAAGTCAGTGGTAGCGGTTCTCTTCCGTGCTGCTGATGCGTGTACATTTTGTCCTTAGAATTTTCTGTGTGGGTGTCCTTTGGTTTCAGTGTGTGAGAATCATGTATGTGTCTGTCTCAAATATTGCTTTGTAAATCTTTCTTTTGAGAAACTAATTACCTTTAAGCTGATGTCCAATATGTCTCTGCCTCTGTCCCCACCTTCCTCTCCAATAACCCTGCTGCAGCGTAGCTGGATTTGCTGGGCTTTGGAGTGTGTTTTTGTTTTTGTTTATCTGTGAATAAAACTGTACTGCTTCTGCTATCCTCTACATTTCTGGAATAAACGGCAACAAAAACCAATCAAAACAGGAGGCTGGACATGCTGACATGGAAAGACTATACAATTAAGGTCTCATGCCAACTTCACTGCCAATCACAGCAAACAAGGGGTGGGGGCAGAAATCCTTCTACGGTTTTGAGTTAGCAAAGGCTGCACATCTTACTACCTCATTCTACCAGCAAAACTCTTCCAGAGTTTTAGTAGTTTTTGGCTAGCTTCAATCCCCCATCCTGCATTGCTTGCTTTAGCAAGCAGAGCTGCTACTTTAAAACTCATGATAGCAGCAGTATAGTCCTATTCCGGAAGCTAGTCAGTGACCGTACGTTTGAAACTGTGTGAGTGGTATAAAACAAATGACAAACTTTCTTTTTCCTGGGAGCTAAAACCATTTATTTGCTTATTGTGAGTGCAGAAGGAACATGCTGAAAATAGCAAACTCTCTGGAGAAACATGAGCCTTTGGGGACCATTCTCCCCCACGCCTCCCACCCCAGCATCTCCAGCCTGTGTGTATCAGCTTGTTTCTGGGTAGAACCCCTTTACAAAAGGAACTAGGCAGGAATATGACCCACAAGGTGTTAGTGCTGTTTTGTATGATCCTAGTGTGTGCACTCTGTGGGGGAAGGGGAAAAATCAGATGATTTATGTCACTGTAATCCTGGATCTTCTACATGGCCCGTCTATCGGTGATGGGGATTAAATCTGGGACATCTGGATCTTAAAGCTTGCACCTCTTCTGACTGAGCTAGGAGACCTGTCTTTGGCAGCCGAAGCTGCAGCTGGCTTACCAATCTCTTTATGTGTCCGGCCAATGTGCCCTGTAATTTTTTCCATCTAAGTGTGGAATAAATTTCACGTGCACCGAGGCTGCCTGGCCAATGCTGGGCTGTTGAACCCCAGCAGTGGCAGTGACTCTCTCGCTGCTACTTGGCCACGGCTCCCGTGGCTTCCCAGACCCCACTCTGGCTGCCAGGCTCTCTGGTCCAGCAACATCCTGCTGGACCAGAGAATGCCAGATTTCACAAGTGCAGCCTGTAGTTGTGTATTTGAATTTTAAAGCTCAGAGCCAGGGTTTTGTTCGGCATGCCTAAGAGATGGGGGCCTGCTGCAAAGTTCTGATGCAGATCTGAAATTTCTAAATTCAGATCTGGGGTTTTGGTGTTGATCCATGGTTTATATATTCTATACCGCTCCAAAGCATTCGTGGCCTTTCTGAACCATGGTCTTCTATTACAACAGAAAAAACTTGCAGACCTCTCTTCCTTCTTGCTGTAAAGAGAGGCTATGGGAGACTGCATAGTTCTAGGAGCTGGATGTTGTCGCTGATTGTCTCAAACAAAGTGAAGACACAGAGTGTCTATCTGAAATTATGTTTATGCTGCAGTGTTTATTAAGCCTGAGTTAATTTTCCTCCTCTCTTTCTATGGCTTCAGGAGCTTCGCCAACAATGCATTATAACAACTGGTAGTTTAAGAGAGTGGTGGCCATGTGCCAGCTCTCCATTCTGGCTGTGTAAGTTCATACTCAGGATGCATAGCTGGGTCATACCACCAGTCAGCGTATTACTTCTTTCACCAGCGCCACCCCAAAGCAGTTGCTGCACAAGTTGTGGTTTGGTTCACTCTTTTTAGTAGGAGATGAAGCTGCCCTGGAGTGACTTAATCCTCTGTGTGTGTGTGTGTGTGTGTGGTGTGTGAAAATGATTGCCATGCAGGAATGTTGTGCTTATCCTCCAGTTTTAAAGGCGCATCTTCATTGCCCACCTTGTAACATTTACAGCTGTCTTTAATTTGCTGTATCGCTAATGTTTGTTCAGCTTTTTTATTCTTGTAATGTTTTTTTGCAAGACTATAGAATTATGGGTAAAGCTCACTTATGGCATAAGCAGGTACAGCTCTATTGACTTGAATAGATTTTCACGTATCTATATCAGTGGTTAATTTGGCCCTGCAGCATTTCTGTATGTTTGTAGAGAACTTTGGTGGATAGTTCCTATTTCCAAACCTGGAAGCAACGAGATAGAGGACTTTTGTTTGAGGAGGCACATACAGAGAAATTTAATGTAGAGAGAAATTTCTCTTGGTTCAAGACAAATTTGCTTGATCTTGGCTCCAGAGGGAATAATTTTTTTTGAAGGGAAGCATTTGTCTGCCTCGTTGATTGATTGTATTAACAAATGACATCTGTTTTGATGCTGCTCAAAGGTTTGGAAAGCCCAGGAAGATGGATTTGTAGGCATAGAGCAGGAGAGATGGTGAAAGGCACAGGAAAGATAAATTACAGAACCCTGCAATGCATTTATCACATGGATATCTCCTCCAAGTATGAGAATATAGATATCCATCTGATCTCGTGCAGAGGCATATGATGCATTTATTTATCACGTGCCTTATAACTGCCTCACCTGCTCACGCCTAGTTCATTGGTGGGATACGTGGTTTCAGCTTCATTATCTTAAGTGGATATTGATCCACTTATGCTACTGGCAACTAGCACTCATGTTGAATCTTGAAAGATACCAAAATATGACTTCAAAGGCATGCAAATTTTAATTCTTGGCCGTGCATTGAGTCTTGCCCATATTGGGCATTGAAAAAATATAATTTTGAGGGGTGAAGAATTCTTACCTTTCTCAAGAAGTGGAAGAGATGTTTTTCTGACAAGTCAATTTTAAAATGAACGAATGAATAAATGCAGTCAGTTATCTGGAATTGCATCGTAAATCTCAGAGAGATGGGATTGATAAGGCACTCAAAACTGCATGATAATTTCTATGTCACATGTAAAGTGCATGTATACACGGATTAAAGTCAGGTCTGGAATAGAAACTTTTGCCTGTATAGCAATCTCATTTGGGGTGGTAGTGTTAATTTTTTTTAAAGTACGTTGCAATGTAATTATACTATCTAAAGCCCTCCCCTCACTATACTGTCAGAAGCCCTGGTCTACAAGCAGTTTCACCTACATAAAAATGCTTTTACTGGTATAGCTTGTTCAGTCACTGAACTGCTACTAACTGTACTGGTAAAAGTACTTTTTGACTGTGTAAGCTGTGTCTACACTAGGAGAATGTGTATTTCCAGGATAGTAATACTGGCAGAACTTTTAAATGTAGACAAAGCTGGAGTGTGACGTTTTCCTTCTCCTCTAATGAGTGTCTGTCCTCCCTAGAGGGTAAGAAACTTATTGGAATGAGCAAATGGAATTGTGATTTTATCACAGGCTGTAAGGACATTTGTGTTGGTGCTGGTATAGAGGTCTGTCCATTTTTATGCTCTGTAGTGGGATTGCTCCACTTCTATCTGTTGGTAGAGACAGTAGATTGAAGAAGGATGCGGATAAATTGGAGAGGGCTTAGAGAAGAGCCATGAGAACAATGAAGAAATTGGAAAGCCTGCCTTACAGTGATAGACTCAAGGCACTCAATCTGTTTAGCATAATAGATTTCTTATAAAAGCTTTATTGATCTAATTATATTTCGTCTTCTCTCAGCGGCTTTCCTTATTTTCTGTAATTTTTAATATTAGAAAATTGAATCTAATTTAAGAAATTAACCACTTAAAATCAATGCAATATGGTTTAATAATGTTACAGTATATTTAAAATGAAATTTAGTGCTTGGGAAAGAAGTCAGCCTTACAACCATGGAGATTAATGTCCTCTATCATGTTCTTGGGCCCACTCAGTTTATTCAGACAAAGTTCCCATTTATCTTACACAGGCATAACTGGGCTCAGAACAAACAATGGCAAAAACAGTGACAGTATGTTCTTCCTATTCTGACTCGCTAACATACTCAGTTCTGATAGCATGTCCTTACTGGACATTTTTTTAAAACATGATGCTGAGCCCGCTCACCTGACAGATTGCTGAACAAACAGGAGATGATACAAATCTGTCCATCACTGAGAGAGAATGGATGGTAAGTAGGGCACCACTTCTGTCATGGACGTTGTGGAAGTCACAGATTTTTCCACCACAATGGAAAGTCACCGGAACAGCCACCCTGTGCTTAATTAACTAGACCATGCTGCTGCTTATAATATAGTCGTATGGGCTGTTGGTATTTTACTACTTGAACTCAATATGTTTGTCCATAGGAAACCTATCAGGCAAAATCCTAGCCTTACTGAAGTCAGACGCGTTCTCCCCCATTTCTGTTTTTAGCAAAACTCTGAGGGTGTGTCTACGCTTGCATTTCTCTTTCGAAAGAGGAATGCAAATGAGGCAAATTGAAAATGCAAATGATATATAAATTTGCATATTTGGCACCTCATTTGCATATTCTTATTTTGAAAGAGAAAAGCCAGTGTAGACGCTGATCTTTCGAAAGTAACCCCCATCTTCAAAAGAATCCGTCTTCCCATTAAATAAAGGGAAGAAGGATTCTTTCGAAGATGTGTTTACTTTCGAAAGAGCAGCATCTACACTGGCTTTCTTCTTTTGAAAGAGGCTCTTTTGAAATAAGAATATCCAAATGATGTACCAAATACGCAAATTTACACATCTGCATTTTTGATTCACCTCATTTGCATACCTCTTTCTAAAGAGGAGTGCAAGTATAGACGCACCCTGAGTGATTTCAGTGGGGCAAAGATTTGACCCATAGGAGATTAGACTTATATTATAGGCTTTTGCTATTTCTCTGATGAGACAGTTGAACTCTTTATCATAGCTAAAAGTTCTGATATAGAGAACTGCTTTGTATATATATATATATTTTTTTTTTTTTTTTTTTTTTTTTTACCATAACTGAATTTATATTCTCCTTAATGGTCTTATTAACAACTGTTTATTCAGTGACGATTAGCCTTTTTATTCAGTCTCTTAAAATGAATATATAATATCCAATTTGAGTGCGAGCAGGCACATTATAACCATTTTTCTAATTGCCTCCAAGATTCTCAATTTTCACTCCAATAATAAATCTATACTGCCATGTGTGTTCTGTTTAAATATCTTTTTAAAAAGGCCTGGGGGAAAGAAAACATGCTCAAATATGAGAACTTTTTAAAAAAAAAAAACAGACTGTTTTTGCTGGGCTGATTTAAATGAAAACAATAATTTTCAAATAATTGTTAGAAAAATATAATGAAAGATTGGTTCAGTTTTTATTAATAGGATCATAGAAGATTAGGGTTGGAAGAGACATCAGGAGGTCATCTAATCCAACCTCTCCTCAAAGCAGGACCAGCCCCAACTAAATCTTTCCAGCCAGGGTTTTGTCAAGTCTGGCCTTAAACACCTGTAAGGATGGAGATTCCACCATTTCCATAGGTAAACCATTCCAGTGCATCACCACCCTCCTAGTGAAAATTTTTTCCTAATAGCCAACCAAGGACTCCCCCACTGCAAGTAGAGACCATTGTTCCTCATTCTGTCATCTTCCACCACTGAGAATAGTCTGGCTCCATCCTCTTTGGAACTTACTTCAGGTAGTTGAAAGCTGCTATAAAATCTCCCCTCATTTTTCTCTTCAGACTAAAATAAGCCCAGTTCCCTCAGCCTCTCCTTGTAAATCATGCACCCCAGTCCTCTAACAATTTTCATTGCCCTCCACTGGACTGTCTCCAATGTGCCCACATCCCTTCTGTACTGGAGGTCCCAGAATGGACACAGTACTCTAGATGCAGCATCACCAATGATGAAGAAAGGGGAATAATCACTTCCCTCAATCTGCAGGCAATGCTCCTATTAATGCAGCCCAGTACACTGTTAGCCTTCTTAGCAACAAAGGCACCCTGTTGACTTCTGTCCAACTTCTCATCCACTGTAATCCCCAGGTCCTTTCCTGCAGCATTGCCACTCAGCCAGTCTTTCCCCAGCCTGTAGCAGCACATGAAAGTCTTCTGTCCTGAGTGCAGGACTCTGCACTTGTCCTTGTTGAACCTCATCAGATTTCTTTTGACCCAATCCTCCAATTTGTCTAAGTCACTTTGGACCCTATGCTACCCTCCAGTGTATCTACCTCTAGCATCATCTGCAAACTCACTGAGGGTGCAATCCAACCCATCATGCAGATCATTCATGTCATTCAGCAAGCTCAGGTGATGTAAAATGTGTTTGGTTGTTCTCCATTTCTTATTCAGACTTCACAGATTATGGCTGTGTTCTTCAAAGATGATTTGGTTTGCTGTGTTTGCATGCAAAACAAATTGTTCAAGAAAAAATTATGTGTAAGAGAAGGAATTAAATTGAAAGTAAGAGAACAACCTGTGGTGTTGTATATAAATTCTGCTGTCACCACAGGTATATAGATCTATGTTGCATAATGGGGTGGAACATGACAGGTTTGTGGTTTGCTTTTGAAGTTTTGGGCACCCTTACATTCCATGTTCATTCTTCTTGTCACTTAGTCTAGCTGCACCAGGAAGACTTGAATTAATAATCCTGTCAGATTAATTATAGTTCTTTTAAAGAGATTACACGTTAACTCCTCTTCTCTTACAGTACGCGACTTTTACACCACATCCCATGTCAGATGAAGCCTGTATAGAAGAGTACCTGTTTCTGGGGCTCAGATTCAGGAATCCAGTGTTGTGATGACTCACAGCAATAGTACCTGTTACACAGAAGTCTTTAGTATATAATGCAGCACAACCAGAGTTACGGATAAGAGCTTGGAATAGCTGAATCAGTACTCTTGGAGGAGAAGATAAAACATATGATACAGTTTTTGATTTTTGCAAGCTAGATTAAACTAAATGTTAGCACATTACTCTTATGATTCTGTAGTTTAAAATGCTATAGCTTGTTTATTGTGCGTTACAATGATCCATCACTGGACTCGGAGTGTAACTTGAAGCTACGTAGCATACGGCAAGGGATTAAGGTTTGTTTAATGGGAAGCTGTGTAAAGAGGAGATCCATTGACACTATATCTCTGCTTTTCCTTCCCATGATGCAACTTTTTATTGTATGTGGTGCCAAATGAAATGAGCTGGTTCCCATTTGTATGGTCAGCCTGATTCTGTATTCCCTTGCATCATGTAGGTCACTTACTGCTGTACAAAATACTAACCAATCAGAATGGTGGCATTTTGCAGTCGTTGTGCATGAGCGCAAGTGCCCACATGCAAAACAAAGTATTGAAAGAGCAACAAATGCCCATAGGTTTTTTTTTTGGTTGTTTTTTTTTTTTAAATAGCGACTTTATTGAGGTACAGTTTTAAAAGTAGCAATAAACAGTGCCCGGGCGGGACAGGTATTACACACAGGGTTGCCTGGTGTCTGGTTTTTGGTCGGCATGTCCGGTTGAAAAGGGAAACTGGCAGCGTTGGGTGAGCACAGCTGACTGGGTGCCCAAGGTCCAGTTACCTGCAGTAACTGTCTACCACCCTTGGCAGGGTGGAAAGAGCAGCAGCTGCTTCCAGAGCCTGGGGGAGTGGGCCTCTCCCCCTCTGCTGTGCCCTAATTTCTCCTCCCACTCCAGAGACCCCCACTTCCAGGTTGTGCCTTGATTTCCCCACTTCCACCCCTTATTCCAGGGAGAGAATCCCCACCTCACTGTGCCCTGATTTCCCCACTGCACCCACCATGCCCTGTTTTCTCTACCTCCTCAGTCCAGGGAATGCCACTCCCATATTCCTCTGGCCCATTGCTCCAGGGACTGCCTCTCACTTCAGCTGTGCCCCAGGTTTCCAACCCAAACCACTCACTCCAGAGACTGACCCCTGCGGTACTTTGCTTTGTCGCCAAATGGGCAGGCAGACAGGCAGGCAGGCTGAGCTCCTCAGAGCTGGCTCTGTGGGTGGCAGGTGAGTCCTAGGAGATGGAGATGAGCAGTGGAGGTGGAGAGTGAACAGGGCGGGGTGGGAAGGGGTAGGGCAGGGCAAGGCCTTGAAGCAAGGAATGGTGGTGCTTGCTGTTCAAGGGTTGCAAAGCTGTCACCTTTTGTAGAGTATAAGTTAGGTCTTGCACTGTTAACTCTCTTGTTGCCTGATTTTGCCTTGTCCCATTAGATGGGATTGTTAGTACAGAGACTCACAGAGCATGCATCACTGTCGCAACTTTTATAAACCAACAGGTCAGGGCTGACATTCTTGGTCTAAAATCAGAGTTTTCCTTCTAGCTGGACTACCTGTGTGATGGACCTGATCTGCCTGTGAAAGAGGCATGGGGAGGAGAAGTGACTTGCCCATAGTTGTCCAGTAGATCAGTGGCAGAGGTAGGAGTAAGTCCCCCGCCCATCTGGTCTCCTGAGTTAGTCCAGCACCCTTTCCATTGTACCACACTGACTCCTCTGTTAATGCTTTCTTTTGTTATACTACCCAGTTGAGGTGTGGTAGGTGTGCCATGTCTTTTCCCTGAAGGCATTGTTTAGGGATTGGTGGTCACCTGGCAGTCCCAGAGATTGAAACATGTTGGGTCTGGGTTGTGGTAGTGTGGCTTCTACATCAAAGTGCTTCACATGTGCAGTGGCCACCTCTCAGGGTGAGAGAGGAATTTGTTTCCATTCCTACTTGTTCATGTGCTTCTTTGCTTAGCCAGCCAACAATTCAAATACCAGTTGAGGTGGTTGTTTTTGTGCTACGGGTACTGTGTTTTAGGCAGTAGACCAAGAACCAAGACTGCCTTTTTGCATGAGCCAATAAATGGCCATTGACTGATTGGGTGACAGCTGATAGTGAGGACTGCTCTAGGTTGTAGCTGACCTCATGTCCTAGTACAGAAGGGCTTTGAACTGTGTTTAATACACTGTATAACTGGATCCCTCTATACAACTTGGATTTAAAACATAACCTTGTACCATAACACTACAGCAAAATGTCAGAGGCGGTGACTAAATAACTTAGTGGTGAGTTTACGGTTTTTCACTTTGTTACCCTTCCTGATCGTGGTAATGAGAATTAAAAAGTCGAAGTATGTCCTCTGACATCTAGCATTTCTTGTGTCCTCAAAGCTGTTTTCCCATCAGTTTCATCAGATCTAGCAGAACCATTAGACATTTGGTTACTATTTTATAGGTTAATAATTAAAGATACACCGAACCTGTGGAATGGGTAGCAATTAGTAATTAATATTTTGCATACTTTTTACCAATATACTGCCATATCTGTCTGTACGGTACGCGAGCTGTAATATGGTGTTATTTTGACTTCCTTATCATGGATATAAAGATTTTCAATCACGTAACTTTTATAGAAATGGTTCAGACATTGATCCCAGTGACTGCTCTACTAATGGGCCTTAAATGAAGCGATTTCCCAAAGTCTCTACTTCTGCTTATATTCAGAGGGAGAGAGATGATTGCCCGTGAGCCCTGACTTTGATTTGTGACATTTCAGCCAGACATTTGCTTTGGACCTGAAATTGGGATTGACATTTGCAGTGAGAGCTGCTCCTTTTCTACCTTCCCGGTTAGAAGTCAACCCGCAGGAGCTGCAAATGAAGAGATGACTGTAGTGAGGAGCAAGTACTGGCATGGGCCTTTAAATCAGGCTTTTTGGAATAGCACATAGGGCTTGTAGATATACATAACAATAAGGCATGTTTGAGGCCCTATAGCTTTGTATAAGAGTATTTCAGTTCTCCCTCTGATAACCTCCGTGCCCACCTCTCCTCCATGAGGAGGGCAGAGGATACAATGGTAAAAGCACAAGAAGTTTTTTTTAAAAGATCAGTGAGAACCTTTCCCTTGGCTGTGATGCCTGGGAGTTCTGTTATAGATTGTCAGCATTTTATTCTGAAGGTGCATAATACCCCAGTCTGAAAGATGTTTTCTCCTTTCCCTTAAATAGCTGCATAAGGTGTAGTGAGACTGCACACAAGGTGCTGTGGTTCCCAGTCAGAGCTCAGAAGAGCGCAGTCACCATTCAGATTTAGAAATGTAGAACTAGTGAAAAGGAGTCCATAAATGCACTGCCACAGAGGTCATTGAGACAATGTTTCTTGGCTTTTTTAAAGGAAAGGTGAGGATAATTGGTGATTAATATATTTAAAGAGAGCTGGCAAAGCTAAGACTCTGATCAGGAACTTAATACCTCCAGGTTGCAGGAGCCTGAGATTCCCAGGAGCAGTTCCCCACTGCCCTCCTATGAAGCACTGCAGAGTTGATTAGATTCACTTTGGTGTGTGAATGGGGTATTACTAGGACAACCATATCTCCCTGTCCCAAATACAGGACAGGGAGATATGGAGGGAGGGGCAGCTCCTCTCGGCTCCATCAAGCCCTGGCAAGCTGGGAAGGATGCAGCAGCTGTTAGTGCTCTGCAGGAGCCCCGGGAAAGCTGCAGCCCCTGCGCTGACCCAGAACCCCGGGGAAACTGCAGCTACCAGACTCCCTGGGAGCCCTGGAGAAGCGGCAGGCCCTGGCCCTGCCCCAGAGCCCTGGGGAAGTGACAGGGACATGGCAGTCGTCCACACTTCCCCAGCTTCCCTAAGGCTTGGGGAAGTGACTTCTGCCAGCAGCTGCACCTATGCAGCTGCTGGCAGAAAATGTCGTGGGAGATGGCCCAAATATGGGACAGTTTGTCACTTTTTAAAAATAAGTTGGGACACCTTTTTGGCATCCCAAATACGGGGCCGTTCCACCTCTTACGGGATGGATAGTCACCCTAGGTATTACTGTGTGTGAAGTTTTCGATAGTGAGCTAGATGGATCAGTGGCCTGATTCAGTATAGAAGTTCATGAGTTGGAAGCAAAAAAAGGGTATATCTGAGTTGAGTAAGAAGTAAAAGTTAAACCCGAGACTGAATTTTGTTTTAATAAATAAAACCTGGTGAGATATTAGTAACTAAAGAACTAAGGAGGTTGTTGGATCAGAATTAAGTTTATTTATGCTGAGTGCGGTCTTAAGTAAACAGAGAGGCAGGTTCAGTACTGATGAAATATTGTGAGCTGTTTTATGAGAGTTTTGTTGAAATGGTTGAAAGTTAAACTCCTGCGATTTCTGCCATCTTGACAGATGGAAGTCTCGTGACATCTGGGATTCTTACAAAATTATTCCTTTCTTGGACTGGAAGTTTACAAAACCAGCTTTTCAGGAATTTATTCGTTGCATCTGATCCAAACTGGGAAATAGAACCTTTCAGACTGTTCAAAATTGTAAAGGGCCAGAATTAGAATTCAAACCCTTGGGGCTTAACATTTGAAAGGATTACAAAAATCACTTACCTGATTTGCTATTTTGTTCGGAAAGTAGATTAAATGAGCTATTTAGCTTGGTAACATATGTAGAATAAATGTGTGGGCATCATTCTTCTGGAAGAGAGATCTGATTTGTTTTTTGTTCCTTTATCAAAATGAACTGTAAAAAATAAAGAATAGATTAAATAGCGTTTGGCATTTTTTCTTAATCTGGTAAACTCTAAGACACGAACATCTGAGGCTAAAATATTGTCCCTTTCTTTTAAATATCCCTGTTCTGCAACGCATAGGGCATATAAAGTCACTCATAGAGCAGAGACCCCTTCAAGAATTTGGCACAATGGGACAAATGAAGGATTTTAGTAACTGTCCATTTTCTGTTAGTTGTTGGGCTTCATGTGACCTGTACTGTTGCTTTAATGGAAGCGTGTGTACTCCAGTATTTCATTAGGCAGCCAGTTTTTTAGCTATTGTACTTTATATTTAAATTCACACAGGTACAGTCTCTGATCTTCTAGCCTGCTGGAACTTTAAGATTGTTCGGTTGCTTTTCTTACTATTTCCATCCGGGCAGTAAATGCTTTTACTGTCAAGACCTTCTCTGTTTAATGGTGCTCGGTTTATAGTTGATGAAGATTGTATCGTTTTTACATAATGATCAGAGAGCATGAATCAATTCTTACTGTTAGACTAAAGTGGACCACATCACAAAGGCTGCTGTGATGACTCTATTTATAATATTGTTACTTACTTTAAAAATCAGCTGCTCAAGCTCTGGGAGGGAGGGTGAGGACTAGGAAGTGGGGGACCCAGTATGCAAAAGGTGCATGGGGGAGAGGAACAGACATGAAGTCGGTCAGCTGCAGATGGAACCCATGTGGGCTGCAGGCTTCAGCGGCCCACTGAGGTGAAGGAGGGCTGCTCATGTGGCCTACTCTGTCGCCTTGGTTGCTCGTCGCTGCTGTAGTGCCTCCTTGCTCTATAGAGAGCACTTGACATTTGGCAGGGGAGTTGCTCTGGAATCAGGCAGAGCAAATGGGACATTCCTATGAAAATCTGCCCAAATTATGAGTGTCTGCAAATTGCACTTCACACATAATCCAGAGAATTTAGCTACTAAAATAGCTCAACTCAGATTTTGTTTCATAAGCCTGCTTCAGATTTTGGTTGCTGGGCTTTAGCATCAATTGCCCTGTAATTGCTCCAGAGGCCCCTCTGGTGCTCAGCATAGGAGGTGAGAGCAGGATGGAGGGTGGTGGTGAGAGAGGAAGCGGGGCAGGAATGCTATAGGCAGCCTTACATCTGGCATTTCCTAGCTCTTGGCTGCTAGATTCCACGGCCTTCCATTTGTTTGTCCAGTGTAGGTTTTCTTCCTGCAATCTAAAAACATGTTGAGTATAACAGGACAAATAACCCACCATTCAAAGGGACAGACATATAGGACTCTTGATCTCTTGTTACGTGGCACAGCTGGTGTTTCACGGCCCAGTGGGGTGCCTTCTGATGGCTGCTGAGTGTTCCTGGACGGGTCACACCACCTGCAGCGAGAGGGCAAGCAGGAGGGAAGCTTGCACAGGTTGAACCTCTCTATTCTGGCACCCTGGGGACCTTACCAGTGCCAAGTGAGAGAGTTTGCCAGACCGCGGGATGTCAATATTGTCTAGCAGCATTATTAACACTTCCACTGCTTCCTGGGCTCTTAGAAGACATTTGGGGTAAATTACAGCTAAATAACATAACACAACACTGAGAGCCAGGACTGATGGCTGAAAACAAACATTTTGGGACCACGGGAAGCTTAGCTACACCCATGATAAGTGGTTGTCCACCTAACTAAAATCAGGCTGGATTACAGATCTTGCTGGACGAGAGAGGTTCAATCCATAGAATCTAGTCTGTGGGGGCAGATAGCCTGTATGTATGTTTTGAGTGGCATGGTGCTCACACTTACAGCTCTAGATAATGAGGGATGAAGGGGTTGTACACACCTAGCTGGACACCTGCTGTCTAGTGTTTGTCATTGGCAGGCGTGGCTCTGCTGTGCAAGGACATCTCTCCTGCCATCTTTCTCTCCTCCTGCTTGCTTAAGTTCCAGCCATTTTTTTGCAGTTTGATGTTTACTGCTCTCTCTCAAGGCTGATGAACTTTGTCAACAGGCTTTAAAACTCTGAATGTATGACGACGAGATGCACTGAATCACAGAGAGCGGGTTGGTTTGGAGGTGACTACCACTGCAAATGTCCTGTCTGAGCCAAGTGCAATCTGAATCTGAAAGAATGATGAAGAGCTGTGGTTTACTTTCCTTATCTCTAATCACAACTGCTGAGCTAACTCTGCCGAGGGCACTGAGACCAGAATCTGCTCTCTGATTAGTGCAGCAAGCCCAGTGAAAGGTGTGGAGTCAGCTAGCACTTCAGTGAGCAACTTCAGAAGGACTGGCCTATTATCAGCTGCTGCTTGCTGGAAGACCAAGACATTTTCTAGCACTTCTGTTATCTGACAGGCAGGCTGAGCTTCTGCGGGAGGATGAAGTCATTTAGAAAACATGATTTTTTTTTCCCCGCAAATAAATGCCGTACTTATTTCCTGAGGTTTTTCTCAGAAAGTGCGGCAGAGCTGAAGCGTAGTACGAGTGCCACCCCTCCGGTTTGCCTCAAAGGGTGGAATTGTACCACAGAGCTGAAGTTGGAAACTATCAGAAAAACAAAAGCTGCCTCATGTTCTCAAAGTTGTCCTGGGATGGATGGAGCGCTGCAAAGACAGTGCACTCAGTTCCTGGACTGGGGGAAGATTACGCCAGTGATTCCTCCTTTTGTTGGTGTTTGGATAGTGGTGATGGGATAAATGTGATTCTGATTAATCAGGGGGAAGAAAGCCTCTTTGCAAATTGAAAACGTGCTAATTTCTGTCCTTTTTTCTTTCATCCCATCTAGTTAGGGCTTGTGGGTCATTGCTTATGTTCAAAACAAGATGAAATTATCAGTGCCCATCTAACCTTCCTTTTGAAAAGGGGAAGTGGGGCAGGACTTCCTTATTTCCAAATGCACATTAACATATTTCACTGGACCAGAAAGCAGGCTTGTAGCACTTTAAAGACTAACAAAATGATTTATCATATGATGGGTCAGTCCCGTTTCTTCAGATCTGGAAATTTTGTTAAAAGTAAACTGGTCTGACAGGAGGGTGACCATCCGTTCCCTTTTGGGCAGGACAGCCCTGTAATTCAGGCACCATCCCAGCATCCCAATTTATTTTGCAAAAGGGGCTAATTGCCCTGTATTCTGCTTTTTTAGCAGCTGGCTGCACCCGGTTCTGGCTCCCCAAGGCTGGAGGAGCCGGGAGACAAACCCATCTGGTGGAGCGGCTGTCACCCAGCTTCCTCCGGCTGGGGGAACCAGACCGGAGTGGTTGCCACCCACCTTCTCCTGGCTGGTGGGAGTCCAGAGTGGTGCAGCTCCCTCCCGGCTTCCTGCAGCTGGTAAATCAGACATTAGGAATCGGAATACACACAAAGCTGTCAGTGACCATTTCAATGGAGCAGGCCATAATATGCAAGACCTGAAAACCTGCATCCTAAAGCAAAGAGACTTTAACACCAGATTACAAAGGGAGACATCTGACTTGGAATTTATTCTGAAGTTCTACACTTCACATCTGGACCCCAATAAAGACATCAATTTCCTTTTGAATTAAAAGAACTGTTCCCCATCTTTGATGTTCATGGTCACCTCAGGCAACTCACTTTAGCAGACACGTACAGTAAGTAATTTTTTTACCCCCACATGTCCCTCCTCCTTCTGTTTTATGTGGCTGATTCATTCATTTTCATTTAATTTTTTTTCTATCTTTTTGTTAACATTTCATCATGTCAGTTTACTTTTAACAGACTTTTGAGATCTGAAGAAGTAATTGGGTCTGTCCCACGAAAGCTCATCACCTAATAAGTAATTGTGTTAAAGTGCTACAGGACTGATTTTTTGTTTTTGTTTTTGTTTTGTTTTGTGAAGATCCAGACGAATACAACTACCTCTCTGTGACTATATTTCACTGGGTTAGAAATCACCCTATTTTCTTGCAGCCATTGTTTCAGCTGAGTAGCACTGGATTGAATTCCCTTTGGGATACTCTCTGCAGCTTACTTTCAGCTTGTTGAAGAAACATTGTAAAGAAATGGGAGCCTCTGTCTCCTCCCTTCCCCAAAAACAGCACACTGCCTCCTCACTGGATTTAGCCTTGAGGAGCAAAGCTTCTGAAAAGAATAAAGTTGCTTTAATATTAGGTTAATGTTATGTGAGAGTAAAAGCCTCAGAGAGAAGGAATTCAGCACATTGGGTACAAGTAGTCATAAGAAGGATCTGGTTTTAGATGTGGCAAATGCCTTGTGGAGTAAAAGAGAGGCCGGATGGATGGGGTAATATCTTTTACTTAACTAACTTCTTTGGGTGAAAAAGAGCAGATTTGGAGCTCAGAGTCTTTTCCAGTCTGAGAAGGACACTCAGCTAAATGTGAGCATAAGCAGTTAACAGATACTGTAAGAGACCATTCATGGTAAAGTGGCCACGTAACATCTCTGCAATAAACAGTATGGGTGTGTCTGCACTTGCATTCCTCTTTCAAAAGAGGCATGCAAATGAGGTAAATTGAAAATGCAAATCAGGTATAAATTTGCATAGTCCACACCTCATTTGCATATTCTAATTTCAAAAGAGCTTCTTTTGAAAGAAGAAAGCCAGTGTAGACGCTGCTCTTTTGAAAATAAACCCATCTTTGAAAGAATCCTTCTTCCCTTTATTTAATGGGAAGGAGGAGTCTTTGGAAGATGGGGTTTACTTTCGAAAGAGCAGTGTCTATACTGGCTTTCTTCTTTCGAAAGATGCTTTTTTGAAATTAGAATATGTAATTGATGTGCGGAATATGCAAATTTATACCTTATTTGCATTTTTGATGTACCTTATTTGCATACCTCTTTCGAAAGAGGAATGCAAGTGTAGACACACCCTGTGTGTGTGGTTGGAGAAAGAGGGGAAATTGTTACAAATTGTTGTAATAATCATGAATCTGAGGTATCAAATCTATGATTTTTAGTATCTAGCAGTTACGAATTTGAGCTGCTAGGCTTGTCTTTCGAAGGTTTAGTGCAGATTTCCTTTGTGATTGAGAACTGAGAGGTCATATATGGGGTGATTGTTTTATGTGAAAGTCTCAGAGAGGTAGCCATGTTAGTCTGTATCGTCACAGAACTAAAAAGTAGTCCTGTAGTCTTTAAAGTTCTAACAATATAATTTATTAGGAGATGAACTTTTGTGAAACAGACAGACCCACTTTTTCAGATATGAAAAACCCTGATGAATGATAACTAATAACTGAAACAAAGAGAATTTGACACAGTTAGAAAAGCGTTATGTAGAAGTGTTCACCTACAAGGGCTATGATATTTTTGTGTCTCATCATTTTTCTCTGTGGACTCATTTGAGAGCATACTGATTAGAGGTTGAACCTCTCTCGTCTGGTAACATCTGTAATCCAGCATGATTTTTGTTGGCTGGATAACCACTTTTCATGGGTGTGACCAAGTTTCCTGTCCCATAACGTGTGTTTACAGCCACCAGTCCTGGCCCTTAGTGTTCTGTACAGTTATTTAGCTGTAATTTACTCCATAATGGCTGTGTCTACACTGCCTCCCTACTTCGAAGAGAAGATGGTTAGTAGGGCATCGGGAGAATTAGCTTAAGGAAGTGGGAGGCAGTGCAGGCACAGCCAGTGTCTTCTAAGAACCAAGTAAGCAGTGGAAGTGGTACTGCTGCTAGACAATATTGACCTCTTGTGATCCAGCAAATTCTCTTATATGGCACCAGTCAGGTCCCAACGGTGACAGACTAAAGTGGTTCAATCTGTATTTGGTTTCATCTACATACAATTGTTACTGGGATATTTAGTGCATGGGAGAGATGTAATGTAATTTTGAAAAGCATGTGTAGGACCCATGGATCTTGAAAGTTTATTATGAGTGTATTACAGAAGTGGAAATATGTCTACAAATTTTGTCTGTTTGGACAGGATCTGTTGCCACTTTGAATTGGTTTGTTTTGGTTCGTGGGTAGCTTGCTTCAGACTGTGAGCCTGGCAAGTTTGTTGGAAGGCCAGAAGAGGGGGTTTGGGATAGATTTTGCTCAAGATATGGTCCACAGTGAGTATGGGTTGTAATTGTTTGATACCTTGTATGAATTCTAGTGTGAGGTGATTTCAGAGTCTTTGGGTGGCCTATTCCGTGATGTGATCTAATTCCCTGGTGTCATGTCCTTGTTTGGTGAAGGTGGTTTTAAATGTGTTAATACATGTATCCCAGGTTTTCTCCTTGGAAGAAATTTTGAATCCCTAGTTGTAGAAAACCAAGTTCTTGGTGTGTTTGGGCTGGTGGGTGGATCTGTGAAATTAAGATCGGTAATCTGTGAGTTTCTTGTTTGTTCCATTGTTCCATTTTTGAAGCTGATCGTTGAGTCTAGGGTTTGTTAGTGTGAGAGTGTTCTAGAAAAGGTTGATGAGTGTGTGGTTGTGCTTGAAGTTGTGGTAGAAATCTACGAAGGTGTTTTGGATATCTGGCAAGAGGATGAAAATATCATAGATTGATACTGGGTATAGAACTGAACAAATGCACCGCAAAAGCAGAAATTTTCCCTCAAGGTGGCCCATAAAGATGTATGCTGGGGAGCAGTCCTAGTATGCTGTGGTTGTTTCTGTGGTTTGGATGTTGCTGTGGTTTGGTTTTTTGAATGAAAAACTGAAGTAGAATGGGGGTAAGATACCGTGAAATACATTCTCATTTCTCCAAAGGTTTCATAGCTGAACATTGAACGTTAAGTGTGGGATTTTCAAAACCACTCAGCGTTGGCCTAACACTTTTACTAGAGAAGTCAACGAAAGATCCACCATTAATTTTAATGAGTGGAGTTAAGCCAAGTCTGCATGCTTTGAGAATCCCATCCCAAAAGTTCAACAGTACTGCCAATTGTGGCCAGTTTTCCTGCTGCGGACCAAATGAGAAGAAAAGTGAATTTTGCTTAACCATTTGAAAATGCCATTTAAAAAAAATTAAGCATACTGCTAATGTAAAGGAGATTGAAAACTATGGAAGCCAAGGCCCTGATCTTTTCTACTGAGCAAGTGTAGGATGACCTGTGACAAATCTGTCCCCTACACTGTCCCTCTGCTTCTACTGTGTTTTTCATTGAACTGCAGAACCATCTGTAAATATAGGTGAGTGCTATTAGATTCCCAAGAGCTTCCACCTGGTTTCATTATATAGGCAGGCTATGAAATCATCAAAGGACAGTGAAATACATCTTGACTGGAAAATCCAACTCATGGTTTTTTTTTTTTCTTTTCCTTTTTTCCTTTGCAGTGCACTGTAGTTGTTTAGTGAAGTGTCCAATTTGCATCTCCTTATTTCATTACCCAATTATTTGTACACTCATCTGAATTTAGAGATTCAGGCTGATGATTGTCAACTTACTGTGTTGGTATCATTAGAGAAATGTTGTAAATAATGCTCAGTTGCTATAATACAGACAAAGATTTGTAAGGCAAAATGCCACTTATTTGGCTAATGAGCAGTTTCATAAATTATCTAATTTATTTTTTTTATTTTTTTTGCAATGTTGCCTGTTTACTGGGAAATTATTTTCTCTCTGGTATCTTTTTTTAATTATTTGCTCTTTTAGAAAAGCCTATTTGGTGCTCAAAACAAAGATTTGTTTTTAAAAAACCCTACAATAGTTGCATGTTTTAAGAGAAATATTTTAATTAATTCTCTTGTTTTAATTTTAAACTTTTCCCAAGTACCCAAACATTTTAATGCTCTCTTGTTGTATAAGATTACTTATGCTTGTGGATGAGAGAGTAAAATGGAATAAGTAGTTCATTGTGAAAAAATAAACAGTGTAAATATTAAAATTAAATTAGTTTTTCAAAAAAATGTCTATTGGGTTTAATGATCTCTGGCATTTTGTGGCAGTGTTCTTAGAGCTGGTCTGCAAGT
Organism: Carettochelys insculpta; assembly: GCF_033958435.1. Lineage (NCBI taxonomy): Eukaryota > Metazoa > Chordata > Testudines > Carettochelyidae > Carettochelys > Carettochelys insculpta. The sequence continues at coordinate 16,242,167 of NC_134144.1, forward strand.
TTTAAAAATAGATTATGTGGGTTTTTTTAAGAAAAGGATTTCAGCTTCTTTTTTATCGGTTTCTTGTTCGTTACTTCAGACTCCAAACATCTGAGTGCCATGAACTCTAAGTGTCACACAGAAATATCCATAGTGGGCTATGCTCTTTGTCTCTCTCAGGTTCATCAGCTTTATTTTATACGGTTGGTTTGCATGTTATATTTCCTTGTCATCTGTTACTGGGAGAAAGCTTTTACAAACCAATGGATCTTGTGAAAAGGGTTGGAGGTGGGTTTGACTGGACTTGATCAGTCATTCCACCACAGTCTAACTGACTAATGATGAGAGCTTCATTCTGGGAGCTATCGGTTGTGTTGCCCTGGAAGAGTGCAGCTATTTCAGTGGTTTATGAGTGGAGGAGTGACCTTCGATGTAGCTGGTTACTTACAAACTGAAGACCTTAAGTATCAAGACTAGTTTGTGAGGAACTGGCACTGGAAGTGAACAGAGGGCCAGTATGGGGGTTAGTAGCACAACTAGCATGCTTTCTTGGTTGTTTTCCCCACCTCGCTTGTGGATGTCTATATTGTGCACAAGCTGAGTACCTGTACTGCCTCCATCTTTACTGTAAGATACGAAAAGTTATAACAGTTTATTGTGAATCACTCTGAGCTTTACTGTCACAAGGGAGGTGGAAAAAAATCCCACTGTTGCTCTAGAAGTCTTCTGGACTAATGATGCATCTAGTAGGACTGAGCTTTTGGGCCACAGCACCTTGAAGAATTGAAAATATTTGTCTTTGTTGGAAGAGATGTCAACATCTTGGCTAGCTCATGAGAACAAGTACGCAATTTTCATGTTGGTCTTGTCTTGGGTTCCATTTGAGGCAATTGCCCTCATCTAAGTGCTCATCTCAAGCAGCCATTGTGACAGATGAGATTCGTTGCGACTAATATGTTATGGGATGAACATTATTAAGGCTGAAGAGAGTCTACTATCTCACATCCTTTCCAAATGCATACATATGTAGATATTGAAGTGGAGAGAGGGATCAGAGCTGTGAAACCCTGAACTGAACAGAAAAGCTCTTGGGGAGGAAGAGCAGACTGCCTTCACAGTTCTCATGGACCTATTTTAGACAGATTGACCGAAGTCTTTATAAAACCTCTGGCAGGATCTGTGGGATGTTGGAGTTTGTATGCCACCAGGTGTGCTGGGCCTTGAAGATCATAATGCTGGTTTCAGGAGCAATGCTCTTCTGAATCCCATTTTATTTCTTTGCCTGGCTTGGTGTGTTTGTTGTTAGTTAACCTTGCATTCATCAGCCAGTGCTTGAGCTTCTTGTTGTCAGGTTATGTTGTGTGGTTAGCGGTGAATGCAAGGTTGTTGTCAGGAAATGTCAAATCAAACTAATTTTGTGAATATGTTCCAGATTCAAATTAGAGGTGAAACATCTGTTTAATGTGCTAACTTGAGCTCCAAGCCAACTTCAGCATTCCAAATGCGCAGACTAAGGGATGAAGTGTTATTAAGAACTGATATATACAGTACTTTCACCCAGGTACAGCATTATTAATGTACATACTATTAAAGTCAATCCTAATTTTTTTTAAATCTGAATTTTGCATTACATTGGAAGTGCTAAGCAAGGTCAGTGCTCAGAGCAGGAAGCAGCACAATTTCTGGAAACAGGAATAATTGCTCTAAAGCTGTCTTCACTGTCACCAGGAATTCCTAGGGAAAACAAGTCTGACAACACGTGCATGGATATTCAGTTCCTCAAAAGCGTTTTTTGTTGTTATTGCTTATAGTGAAGCTGACACACATCCAATGCATCAGTAAATTAGACTCAGAGGACTAAAAGGTTGTATCAATACCTGCCCTGTAACTCTGGGCATCTTTGTGCTGTGCAGCCTTGGTTCAGACCCCTAGCAGCAGCAGCATCACAGAGTAGTAACCTTACCCCAGCTTCCACCAGCCTTGGGTACTCCTTGCAAGTTGACCAACTCACCTTACCCCTGCCCTGAATTTCCCTCCAACTCTCTGCCCTCTTGTGGCACATTCACAGAAGTTGCGTTTGCCGCTCCTGTGGGGTTTGACAAATGGTTGTATTTCAAGGATAGGAAGGTGTTGGTTTATATTAAAACAAGACTGTCATAGGCTTAAGTGATACCAAGTAGGAGGAATAATGGTAGAAAGGATTACAAGCAAACAAAAATGAATGTTTCGAAGAATAAAACTTGATTTAACAAACCAGACTCTTTCTCAAGATTTTGTCACCAAGTTTCTGTACCAGCATGGCTGACCATACTCTCTTGCCAGGAGCCTTCACAGATCTCGAAGTTCCTTTGTCTCTTCAGGTGAAGGACGCCAAAGTTGACTTTTTTTCCCCCTGCTATCCTCCCAAAGTTCATTGACCCTGTTTCAGAGGCAAGAAGCCCTCGCGGAGACTCAGCTTGCTGTATCCACGAAGGAGCTGACATCATGTTAATTTTTGCAATCTTCTTCTCCATTAATGATTGTTAAGAAGCTATCTCTTCCACTTGCTAGTTGACGGCTTTGTTTTCCTTTTAAGTGAATGTACTTCCATTGTCTGTGCCTGACTGCCAGCAAATACATATTCCTTTGTCTAAGGCAAATGGTCGTGTGTTCGTGCATTACTTGCCAAACTTATATTAAGAACATAAGAAGTTATAACTTTTTACACCCGCCCCCCATACATACATCAGTTGAGAATATTATTGATCAGTGAGTTGTTAAGTTTTTAAATTACACATTACATGCTACCGTTTGGGTCTGTCTCAGGGCAGCAGTGTGTTAATACATCAGATATGACAAGTTGCTGACAGAGCAGAGAACCTGGAGTTGCCTTTTGTGTCAGATCTTCTCTTACCCAAGATATTTTCCACTTTCTTCCCACAACTGACTGCGTAGAATAGTAGAGCTTAGGGATCACTGAAACTTCATGGGAAACCCTTTTTCTGAGGAGAGAAATTCATTTGTTGTTGGCAATAATGATCCTGGAAGTATTTTCTTGATTGTATTTTCTTATGAATGGGGATAGGTCAACAACCGAGCATTTGGATTTAACCCTTGCTACACATTCAGGCCTTTGGCTACAAACCTAATTAGGATTTCCATTTCCTTCCTTTCCTTGAAGTAAATAGGAGCTGAAGGGTGGACAATAGTGTGCAGTCCAAGTGGTCTATCACATTTCTTCTTAAAGACACACACTCTTCATATTTATGATTTGATACACGTGACCTTTGGAATGAGATCCTGATCCTTCAAACACTTAACGTGTGCTTCACTTTAAATGTACTTGTATGTCCAGTGAGGTCAATGGAGTTACTCGGATCCTTAAACTTTAGTGTCTGCAGGATTGGGACTTAGATACAGCTCCTGTCTAAGGCTGTGTTTCTCAACCAGTGGTACGTGTACCCTTGGGGGTACGCTGAGGTCTTCCGGGGGTGTATCAACTCATCGGGATATTTGCCTAGTTTTACAACAGACTACATAAAAACACTAGCAAAGTCAGTACAATCTAAAGTTCATTCAGACAATGACTTGTTTCTACTGCTTCATATGCCTTCCACTGAAATGTATTTACAATATTTCTATTCCAGTTCATTTATTTGATAATAAGACAGCAGAAAGTCAGCAAGTTTTCAAGAGTCGTCTTATGAGACATTTTTGCATGTTTCTGTAAGTAAGTAGTTTTTAAGTGAGGTGTAACTTGGTGGCGTGCAAAACAAATCTGGTGCCTGAAAAGGGTGCAGTAATCTGGAAAGGTTGAATGACGCTTGTTTCAAGACCTCAAATTACTTTAGGACCATATTTCTCTACCGGTGGTATGTGTACTTTGCTCCTGTGCGGCGAGGTAAAAAGATGAGCCACTTTGGAGCAGCTGTGTGGTAACCTCTTGTTTCAGCAGCTCCCAAGGCTGACAGCACACAAAGGCTATGTCTACACTAGAGCGATCTGTCGACAGAAGTTAGTGTCAGAAGATGTCTTCCAACAAAACTTCTGTCAACAAATTGTGGCCAGCCTGGAAAGCATATAGTAAAAGCAATCTGCTCTGAGGACAGAGAGCGGCCGGACTGCCTGGCTGCTCTCTCTACAAAACGGCCAACTGGAAGCACACCAGACAGGGCTGTCCGGTGTCCCAGGAGACCTGTTTGTCTACAGAAGGGTCTCCCTGGAACATCCATACTAGCTTTCTGTCAATGGATCTCTGTCGACAGAGGCATTCTGCTTCAGAGGGGAACAGCAGAATGCTGTCAATGAAAGTGCCGTGTTCTGCCGATTTCCTGTCAACAGAACGCCTTGGTAATGTGGATGCTCTGTGGGTTTTGTTGACAAAAGGCCAGTTTTATCAACAAAACCCTTTAGTGTAGGCGTAGCCCTAGGGGAAAAAACAACTCCTATGTTAACAAACATCGCACAGACTAAGTGATTGCTTCACTGACAGTTTTTCTGTTTAAAACTGAATTGATGTGTTGCTCTCTTCTCCTTGGACTGTCCAAATTCCTTATTGAGGCTCAACTTTAAAATATCCTCTTACATGAAATGGAAGTGTTACCATCCTGCTACCTGGACAGTTTCCCAGTTTTATTCATCTGAGGTTGCTGTTTAGCTGGTTTTTAGTTATACTGAATTTGATGGTGAATTTGGATCCTAATGCTATTAGCACCAGACGTGCATTTCCTTTATAGGACAGGAAGAGACGCTTTGGTAGGAATAATTGCTGCAAGGAATAGTGGAAACTGGATGAAAGAGCCCATCACTAAGGTTAGCTCACTAGTGATTACTAGCACTGGTGGTACTGGAACAGATTTCAGAGAAGGAACCGAGAAACAAAAGTACGTAATTCATGTGAGTCATGAGTTGGCTGAAGTACTAATAGTAACGCAGAGAATGATCAGGAAGAACTAGTTTGCATACAAGAAAGGACTAGCCTCAGAAGCAAATGCTTATCGAACACTTACATTCATAATAGTGTGTCATGAGATTCAAGATAACACAGAAAAAACAATTGCCTCTAGACAATTGGCCAAGATAGGGGATCAGGATTTTGTTGTGGTTTTAACATGCACTAGTATTTTGTTTAATCTTAATTAAACTCCATGGCTTTTGTTGTTGATTTCAGTAGGTTTTTGAAGTTGGCCCTTTGTGTTTCTGTACAAACCTAAAATTTGTAGCATCATATACAACTAAGTTACATCAATAGCTGTCCTTTTTATGGACTAATCTCCAGTGAAAATGTAGAAAAATTAATCTTCCCTACATATTTTTTGTCTTTTTTTTTCAACTGAAGCTGCAAAATGCACAGTATCACATCCACTTTGCATGGAATTTTGCATGCTCATAAGTGTACTAAGAACTTGGGGATGAGGCTCTGTCTGTATTGAGTAACCTTTATGGGCTTGATCCAAAACCTATGCAAGTCCATGGAAGGACTCACTGACTTGAGTGGGCTTTGGACCGGGCCTTCTGTTTGAGAAGTTGGCTTTCTTCCCCAGTTTAGGGCTTCCAGTCTCGTCACCAGTGAAATCAACAGCATAATTTATATCACCATTACTGAAAGCAGAAATGTGTGTGAACTTTTGAATACCAGATTTGGACCTGGTTTTTGCTTCTATTCCATTTTTAAGTAAATGGCAGACATTACACTGATTTCAGTGGGAGAAGGCTTTAGCTCCTACTGAGTCTTAACTGTGTCTATTTTTAACAGCTCTTTTTTCTTGCTTGGCCCCTGAATTCGTTTGGCTCCAATACCATACGGAAGATTTGTTTCCTGTTCATTAATTAGTGGGTACTGAAGATAACTAGGGAAACCTTTTTCAAGAAGTCTTTTAAAGAGCAGGCTGAATTTGATGATTAAAAAAAATCGTGGAAAACTGAATCGATACCTGCGTGTCTGTTGTTTTTGGCTAATATTTCCCTCCCCCCATAGTGTTTTCTTGTGATGAAATGCAGTGCAGAACAGTCAAAATGGTGCCTGTACTTCCATTGCTGTGCAAGATTTAGGCAGATAAAAAACATTCCAGTCCTGCTGCTGCTTAAAAAAATAACACTGCATAGCTAGCTATATTGTCACAGTTGTCAATTGTAATGCTGCTAGGATAGCATGTTAGGTAGTACAAATCCCCAAGGTTTGAGTGATTTATTTTTAACATTTCCAGTGGGAGTGTGTGAACCAAGCTGTTCTCTATGATTCCTCCTGTTCTGGTAGGGCTGTAGGTCTGAAGCAGTGGGTCTGTCCCACAAAAATTCATCACCTAATACATTATTTTGTTAGTCTTTAAAATGCTACAGGACTGGTTTTTTTGGTTTTATAAGCATGGTATGTAATCATGGAAATAGTAATATTTTGACCAAGTTCTATAGACCCTGTATCTAGGCAAGTGACTGTACATAAGAGGTAGATGGAATGGTACAGAAGAGCTTTACAACTGGTTTTTAGTCTGGTCTCACAAAGGATAAATGAACGAGGTCTGTTTCTTCATTAGCACAAGCTCCTAGATCTCAGTTATGCAGGGATTGATTTTTCCGTGTGCATAACCTATGACTGACTTGTTGACTAGTTCTCGACAATTTCCCAGCAAAATGTGGCACAATTCAAGAAGTGGAAATATAACTACTGAAATATTTTAACTCACGGCAGCGTGATTATCAAGTTTTTTATTAACCAGATGATAACCATCTGTATTAGTTTTTGATACTCTGAGATTAAATGTATTTTTATACTGAAAATATGATAAAGTTTTGCAAATGTTGTCAGTAAAGATTTGGAGTAAATGGCTGGTGAAATATCAGTAGAGCTCTGTACCTCTGTGTCATTTTCAGGATAGGAATACAGTCCTCCTACAAATAACATTGTTAGTGCATATGTGTAAGGACACATGAATATGCTCCACCTGCAATAATACTTAATGTACCTTTGCATGTTGCTTTGTGTGCTCAGTACTATGAAATATTAGCCTCTAAAAGACCTAGTTCTATAGTCATGCTGTAGAACAAGCTCTCTGTTAGGAGTCGTGGGCTGGAGTGTGATATCCCTAGAGATCGATGTAAGTCTGGATGGAACCCGTTAAAATCAAAGGAATGTCAGATGACAATCAGGGCCTATAGGCAGTATGTGTTTAGGACCAGAATAATTCTTCATATTGTGTAACTCTAAGGAAGCGAAATGGTACACATTAGTATACTGTAGGGGCAAAATAAAAAATACCCCATTGCATTAGTGGAATTATATGTATGGCTTCCTGGTTGTACTGATACGAGCAAGCTGAATGAAGAATAAATCATTGTTTCATAAGTCAAAATCTATGAAGACTTATAAAGACAGATTAGCAAAAGTTCCCTTTTTCTTCTATTTTTGTATTTGAAGCTGTTCTGTTAAATAGAGAAAGATGAGGGTCTTCTGACTGTCTCTAGAGGAGGTGGGGTTAGTGGGAACAGGAGTGGATGTAGGTTTCTGTGTCTAAGTGAGGCTTTAATGATATTGAGAATTTTAAGAAGAAACTTACATACCACCAAAGTGGAAATAGCTATTAATTAATCAAAAGTTTCCCTCCCTGTGAACATTTTTGTTCCAGAATTCTAGTTCTGTGTCATTTGCAGAAATAAAATGTGCTGATGTGAAATTAAAGTATTTTAGTCACTACAGGAAGAGAGGGCAGGAAGTGAAACCCTCAAGATGGGTCGTGTTTTACAAAAAAGTTTCTCTGCCTAGCTGCTTTGTGTTTGTGTTTGTCTCCAAGACACAGCCCACCCACCACAATGGTTTCTATTGCTCTGTCCTGATGCTGACCATTTTATCTTTTTTTGACTTCTGAGCTAAACACTCTTCTGCTGACTTCTGGTTCAGAGAGTAAGTGAAAAGCTTTGTTGAAAGTTTCTCACTCTTTAGACAGGAAGTGGTTGGGTCCCTCTTGAAGACAGAGGGCCAAGTGTAAGTTGGCACCATTTATGTCAAAACAACTGGTCTGATTTATACCATCCAAGGGTCAGATTGTAAGGTTATATATAGTTTGCTTTCTGTTTGTCTGCATCGCCTTGTATTTACATATGGGCATAACACTGCCAGAGTTACTTCTGCCTATAAAATTGTCAGTATTTGCGTTAATCTTGGTTTCATTCTAGGAGGCCCATTTCATATATAGTTGTCTGTACTCTGGATTGTTTTCTGGGATGGGATTGGAGGTGAGTAGGATATGCAGTTTCAGTGGTAGCACCAATAGCCCTCATTAGGCTCTGTGCACTCAATATACTCTTCCCTGTCAAGAAGCCAATACTGTAGTCCTGGTTTATTTGTATTTTCATAATTTGTGATTCATCTCCTTAGAGAATTTTACTTCGTGGTCTCCACTTCATTCAGAAATTATATCCCTAGATTCTGTGGACTCTTCTTGGTATGATGCATTTCTTACATCTATGTCCTTCCTATATGTATGAAAAAATGATTGCCATCTATAATGCTGATGTGCTGATGATGATATTGACGGAGAGACTGAGATTGCAGATAGAGTAATGTCTCCTGGATGAGCAAGAAGGATTCAGCAAAGACAGAAGTAACATATAGCAGATATTGGCACTAAGATTGATAGCGGGTAAAGCTCGAAGAAAGAACAAGAACATCTACAATTGCTTCATTGATTTTCACAAGGAATTTGACAGTATAGATCAGAAAGTGATTTGGGCGGTGTTGGAGTTGTATGGAATGGATAGCAGACTGATATGCTTGTTGAAGGATATTAATGACAATGTAGAGGCAGCAGTGAGAACGTGTGGAGAGTTGGGCAGTTGGTTTAGAGTGAGTAGAGGTACGAGCAAAGGAGATCTGATATCACCGAATGTCTTCATGCAGCTAGAGAGAGCGATGGACAAGATCAAGAAAGAGTTAGAAGGGATATTGGTGCATGGGATGAGAATCAACAACTTGAGGTTCACAGATGATATAGTTATCATTGAAGAAGATGAAGAGAAGCCAGCGAGAACAGTGCTGATGCTGAATGAGGAAGGGAAGTGATACAGACTGATTATGAACATCACTAAAACAAAAACAATGATATTTGGAGATAAGGAACTAGGAAGGAAGACCAGTGTAGACAGAATTGAACTAGAGAGCATAGAGAAGTTCACATATCTGGGGAGCAACATAGTGTATGATCTAGACTGTAAGAAGGAAATAGTGACTAAATAGCAAAAGCAAGAACGAGTTTGAAGGCGATGGATAGCATTTGGAAAAGCAAAGCAATTAGCTAGGAGTGAAGCTGAGTGTCTTGATGGAAGGAAGGTGGAAGGAAATAGTGAGTGAGGCATTGGACACCAATGGGCACTGAGCCCATGGTTGATGATGATAATAATGCAAAATATTTAAATAGACAATGAAGCACAATGCTGGAAACATGCCATAAGAATAACTTTTTTTTTTTTTTCTAAATCAAATGTGCCTGTTTATTGGGTGCTGTCATTGTATTCTAGTGCTATATGGCAGACACCATTTAAAGACATTTTGTGTCCCAAGGAACTTGGAGAGTTTCAAAAGCACCTAAGGACTAAGGAAGTCAGAAGGACTTGGTCTCTCTAAACCCACAGGTGCTTTTGGAAATCTTCCATTTATAATCCTAAAGATACTGTATAAGTTACCCCTGCACATAACAAAGCACAATTTGTTAATTCTTCATGTATTTTGGGGATGTGATCTCCAGACAGATAGTAAAATGAGACAGAAATTAGAGCAAATGGTCAGTTTAAAGTAGATAGTCCAAAGAAGAGACACCTGACAATTTGAATCAAACTTTTTTTGTTCTCTTCCTTTTTAGAACTGTCCTAAAATTTAAAAAGTTGAGAGTTATTTTCAGTGACTTGGCTCCTAAGTTTGACACAATGTGGGTCTGTAACAGATTTTCCTGGTGGAAGAATTGCAGGATTCCAGGAATTGCAGGAAATAACCTCTGTTTCACCTGGCACTAGCCATCCCTAGGGCAAAAGATTGTCTATTTAAAGAAAACTTGAAAGCAGCCAAGATCTGGAGCCAAACTGAAAGCCGGGAATAGATTAGCAATCAGAGAAGAGATTATTATATTTGTACTGTTCACAGTTGCCCTGCAAAAATGTGTGAGCACAAATATTAGGCTTCATTTTGTATTCTTTGAACGTTGCAGAATCAGAGAAGCAGCATGAAGGATTAAATGCATTAATTTTTTTTGTATTAAAATGTCAGATGTCTGACTGCTTTTACTTTCTACCTTGTGTTTTACATTATGATTTTTTTGGTTCTCTTTTTTTTTTTTATAAATAATTTGCTGTAGAGTGTCCACATCGGAGTGATATGTAATATATTTTGGAACTTAATGGGCAAGTAAAAATGGAGGAAGCAAAGATTTGTTTGTGTCAGTACAGAGTAAGAGCAGCACAGAGCAGTTAGCTTTCTGTGATGAGTAGGGCTGGGAATCCACCCCACCCAGGGTGTTTTGTAGTTATGCTGATTAACTTTTTCTTTCCCTCACAGGACTTTGGTCTGGATGGCACTTCCAAATGCAATCACTCTTCTGCCTCTCTCGGGGCTCAGCACAGTAGCATGTCCCATCACAATGAGTACACACGTTTTGCGCAGGGACATTTTGGGGAGGGGAAAATCACTGAGAGAGGTGATTCTTGCTGTTGCAGTGTAGAACAAGACAGTCGGAAAGATCTTAACTGTTATACCATTAGTCTTCATTTTTTTTTGAAAGGCAGTTTATTAAGAAGTGAAATAATGACTAACACAGATGCAGCGTGAATGAACAAGTCCTGTATTTGTTGCAGACTCCCAGCACCTGTTGACTTAAGGCATCCCCTATCCCAGCCCAAGGGTGTCATGTAGAACTTGATTTTATAAATATTTTGAAATGCCTTTTCAGGTTGTAAGGGGAGAGTCCTGATTTTTCCAGTAATTTTGATATCAGTCCTATGGTCAGTAGGCTGTGATGTTGCAATCTTTGGTCCTTTTTTAAGGTGTGATATCTGTAACGAGACATAAGAATAGATTATTATTATTATTAATTTTGCCCTCAAAATATAGTGAGAGAAATATTTTCCAGATCAACCTTCCTCTTCACAAATCCTTTTGTTCTCATTTTCCTTCATTCTACCCCACCTTCCCTCCTTATATCTGCTGTATCCATTCAGGGCACACACACCCCCCGCCACCGCCCTATCCTCCCATACCTTGGCATCTTCTCCAATTAGTCTTTCTTACAGGAACACAGTCAATTTAAAAATTACACCCGTCAGAATATTTTTACCTGCTTCTATTTCAAGTAAGAACTCACATGTCAGTGTTTCTTCCGTCCTTTTTCAAAGATAATCTTCCTGTTCCTGTAGCTTGTCAGCATTTCGTGTACAGTCAGTTAGATCCCTGTCCTACAAAGATGTAAGCTCTCTCTCTGGTTGTGTCTACATACCAAGATAAAATTGATTTTAAGTCATTTAACCGGATTTTTCCAAGTGCCTGTCCTCACTGTAAATTCCATTAGCTTGATTTATGGAGCACTAAAATCGACATAATTTCAAAATCCCAAAATTGTAGTAACCTGATGAGTGTAGCATTCAGTTCGAATTTAAAATTCCGAATGAAGGGTAGTGAGGATGCGCCATGTCTTTAAATTGAATTCGTTATCCTCTCCACTGCTCTCAGGTGTGGAAGAATTAGGCGACAGGAAGACCTTTACAATTTGGCACCTGGAAGCCTGTGGCTGTAGGGTCACGAGAGGCTGAAAAATCTTTTTTGTTTTCCTTTGCTAGTAGCGCAGCTGTGGGATATGTGGTTCTGTGTATACCCTTGGTAGCTGCCTTTTCTTCTGCGCTGCCTGGCGCCGGTGACTGGCCCCCCTGTACTTTTTTGTCAGGTAGGCTGTGGGTAGGGGTCGTACTTTTCTGGTAGGAGCCATTTACATGTTGTCCTGACCCCCACATCCCCTCCCTGCCCTCCCCACGGAGGTGCCAAACAGTCTGGAACTTCCCTGCACCCAACTGCGTCATGTGGCTTGACCCCTAACCAATAAAAGGACGTGCTGCTCAAGATGCCAGGCAGCCTGCAGGTGGGGAGGGTCATGATTTGCAGGGGCTGGCTATAGCCAGGAGTCTTTTAGCAACCCCAGGGAAGTCTCCTTCAGCGGTTATGGTTTTCGGGACTGGCTGTAGCCAGGGGTCTTTTAGCTGCCCCGAGCCATTGATGTTTCAATGAAGGCAATGTATTAGCTGTACAGTTACCACAGTTGTCGAAGTAAGGCTTGCAGCAGGGAATATTCTTGTCCTAAGGGTCTTCTTTTCCAGGTGCAAACCTGGCTGTAGTCTGGGGTCTTTTAGCCTGATG